>NW_027507903.1:451648898-452309800 GCF_037356315.1 Lithobates pipiens
TTCTTAAGTCGATCAGCATGAAGATCAAGAGCTGGTACCCAAGATCGATCCTCTGGGCCGAACCCTTTCCAATGAACAAGATATTGTAAGGAATTGCGCACTCGTCTGGAATCAAGAATAAATGCCACTTCATATTCTTGACTGTCCAACACATCCACAAGTTCTGGTTCATTTACTAGGAGGCTGGAATGAACAGGTTTCAACAATGAAACATGAAAGACATTTGGAATGCGCATGGATGGGGGCAGTTTTAATCTGTAGGACACAGGATTAACAATCTCAGAGATTTCATAAGGCCCGATGAATTTTGGGCTTTTTAGATGGAACATGCAGGGACAGATTCCGAGATGATAACCACACTTTGTCACCAACTTTATATTCTGGTGCCTTTGAGCGCTTCTTGTCAGCAGTTTTCTTAAAAGCCTGCACAGAGCGGGAAATAGCATGATTTACATCGGACCAGATTTTGGAGAAATGTTCAATCGTGGTGTTGGCATCTGAAACATCAGAGGGCGGAAGATCATAGGAGCACACACGAGGATGCAACCCGTAAACACAAAAGGGCCTTCCAAAACTGGGCTATAAACTGAGAGCCACGGTCAGAGACAATGTTAACTGGTGCCCCATGGAGCCTGAAAATGTGCTTAATGAATAAAGATGCCAGTTCTTTAGCAGATGGAAGCTTCGGAAGCGGAAAAAAGTGGGCCATCTTACTGAACCTGTCTACCACCACCCAGATCGTGGAACATCCCTGGGACAGAGGCAAGTCTGTGATAAAGTCCATAGATAAATGGGTCCAGGGACAGGTAGGTATTGGTAGAGGACGAAGGAGACCGGGGGGCTTAGAGGTACTGCTCTTGCTTCTGGCGCAAACTTCACAGGCCTGGACGAAGGCTAACACATCCTGCCTAAGCGATGGCCACCAGAGGTTGCGAGAGACAATCTCAAAAGTTTGTCTAAACCCTGGATGTGCTGCAGGTTTTGATGCATGTACTTGTTGCAATACCTGCAAACGAAGAGCCAGGGGCACAAAGAGCATACCAGAGGGAGTGGAGGGAGGGGCTTCAGCCTGTGCTGGTAACAAGGCCTCAGAGATGTCAGTCTGGGTAAAAGCCAAAATCCTATCCTCAGAGATAATGGGTTGAGGAGGAAGCGGAGGAGGAGACTCTGATAAAAAGCTGCGAGACAAGGAATCGGCCTTAATGTTTTTTGGACCTGGTAAATAAGAAATTGTAAAGTCAAATCTGGAGAAGAACAATGACCACCTGGCTTGACGCGAGTTCAGTCTTTTAGCAGAACGGATATATTCAAGGTTTTTGTGGTCAGTCAGAACTATGAATGGATAGCGAGCTCCCTCCAGCCAATGTCTCCACTCCTCTAAAGCTAGCTTTATGGCTAAAAGTTCTCTGTTGCCTATATCGTAATTGCGCTCTGCTGGGGAATATTTACGGGACAAGAAGGCACAAGGGTGGATGGCAGCGCTTACAGGATCTTTTTGTGACAAAAGCGCCCCCACTCCTACTTCAGATGCATCTACCTCTACAATAAAAGGTAGCTCAGGAACAGGATGGCGTAGAATTGGTGCAGAGGTAAAGGCTTTCTTTAACTGGGTGAAGGCTGCCTGGGCTACAGTAGTCCATTTAAATGTACTAGGAGTCTTCCTGGTGAGAGAGGTGATGGGATGTGCAATGGTGGCAAAGTTCTTAATGAATTTTCGATAGAAATTTGCAAAGCCCAGGAAGCGTTGAACTGCCTTCAGGTCTGAAGGTGGTGCCCAGTCTAAAATGGCTTGAACCTTGGCTGGGTCCATGGTGAGGCCTGTGTCAGAAATTAGGTAACCCAGGAAAGGTACTTGTTTAACATGGAAAAGACATTTTTCAGGCTTTACAAAAAGGGAGTGAGTCTTTAGTCGGGCTAATACCGAGCAGACATGCTTCTGATGTGTTTCAAGATTGGGAGAGTAAATCAAAATATCGTCTAAATAAAAAAGCATGAAGCGACCCATCATGTCACGGAAAATGTCATTCATGAAGTTCTGAAAGACGGCTGGTGCATTCCTGAGGCTGAAAGGCATGACAAGACATTCGTAATGACCATCCTTGGTGTTAAAGGCCGTCTTCCATTCATCGCCTGCACGGATTCGCACCAGATTATAGGCTCCCCTTAAATCCAGTTTGGAGAAGATTTTGGCTCCCTGGATTTGAGAGAACAACTCTGTGATGAGAGGGAGAGGATACTGATTGAGAACGGTTATTTTATTTAGACCTCTGTAATCAACACAAAGTCGCAGTCCTCCATCCTTCTTCGGGACAAAGAAGCATCCTGCTCCTGCGGGAGAAGGGGAGAGACTGATGAAACCCTTAGCTAGGTTTTCCTGGATGTATTCTTGCAAAGCAAGATTCTCTGGTTCAGACAGTGGAAAGACTCTCCCTCGAGGAGGTGTAGTGTCAGGCAAGAGGTCAATGGGACAATCATAACTGCGATGAGGAGGTAAAGTGTCAGCAATTCCTTTAGAAAACACATCCCGAAAGTCCTTATAACAAAGTGGAATATGTTCTATTCCCACTTGACAGGTATCAAGTTGAACAAGGTGCTGGATGCAGCTCTTTTTACACTGATTGGACCAAGCCAGAATATCTCCTGTTGGCCAGTCAATTACAGGATTGTGCTTCTGAAGCCAAGGAAGGCCTAGGATCAAAGGAGTGGATGGAGAGTCAATGACAAGACAAGAAATCTTCTCCCAATGCAAAGCCCCTAATTGTAACTGGAAAGGGTTGGTGGATTTGAGCACTAGGTCTTGTGAGAGAGGCCGATTATCCACGGAGATCAGGCGGACTGGACAATCTAGAGCATGAGTTTCCAGGGACAAAGAGGTGATCAGAGTTTTATCAATAAAATTCTCAGCTGCTCCAGAATCCACCAAGGCCAGCAGTTCATGAGCCCTGTCCCAAAGTGAATGACAGCGGGTAAAAGTATACGATTGTCCCCCTGGGGAGATGAGAGTAGACCTAAGGTGACCTCCCCGCAATCACCTAGGTCCTGGCGTTTCCCGGACGTGTAGGGCACGAACGGAGCATATGACCCTTGAGGCCACAGTATAAGCAGAGTCCCATATTACGCCTGCGTTTGTGTTCCTGGGCAGATAACCGGGTGGAGCCTAACTGCATAGGTTCTTCCTCAGATTTGGCACTGGAGATGGAATAATCAGGTGGTAAGGAAGGTATACAGTTTGCCACAGCCATTGTTTGTTCTCGCCTTCTCTCTTGCTGGCGGCGGTCAATTCTAATAGCTAGACACATAGTCTCCTCCAGTGAGGCTGGGTAGGAGAAGTTGACCAGAGCGTCTTTAATAGCATCTGAAAGGCCAATTCTAAACTGGCTGCGGAGAGCTGCATCATTCCAGCCAGATTCCGGGACCCACCTGCGAAACTCTGAGCAATACATTTCAGCTGTGGTAGTTCCTTGTTTTAAGTTACGCAGGGTCGATTCTGCCGTAGCAGCACGATCTGGATCATCATATAGCAACCCAAGGGCTTCAAAGAAAGCATCTACTGTTAGTAAGGCTGGATGGTTAGGTTCCAGGTTAAAGGCCCAAGCCTGGGGGTCACCCTGTAGTAGAGAGATAATGATTTGAACCCTCTGAGTTTCAGGGCCAGACGAGGATGGCCTCAACTTGAAATATAATTTGCAGCTGTTTTTAAAGTTGCAAAACGCTTTACGGTCACCAGAAAACCGGTCGGGCAAAGGAATTTTTGGTTCAGATGGAGTTTTAGTAATGGTGGTAGTAGAAGGAGATTGCACCTTGGTGAGCTCTGTGGCCATTTCCTGAACTTGATGTGATAAACGGCAAAGTTCTTGTGTAAACAACTGAGCCTGTTCAGGATTCATGATAGGTTTCCCTTTATGTATTGGGCTCGTGTTAATGTCAGGCTAGGTGCAGATAACAAGTAACAGTTCAGGTGTGCTGATTATACAAGAGTTCAAAGCACATACCATGAGCAGGTCTAAGCAGAGCAGGTCAGCTGGGACTTGTAGTACACCGCTGCAGACGAAGGTAGATGATTGCTGGACCTTGTAGTTCACTGCTGTAGGTGAGGATAGATGATTGCTGGACCTTGTAGTTCACTGCTGTAGATGAGGATAGATGATTGCTGGACCTTGTGGTTCACTGCTGCAGATGAGGGTACTAGTAGAATCAGGCAAAGCGTAGTCTAGGCAAGCTGGGTCATACACAGGTAGATCAGAATCCAAACGGTACAGAATCAGAAGCAAGTAAGGAGGGTCAAACAAGCCGGGTCAAACACGAAAGTCACAGAGCAAATATTAGCTGGATCAAACACGAGTGAACTCTAACACGAGCACTGACTGAATGCTGATACAGGTGATTTAAACGTGAGCTGGCCAATCACTGTTGTTTCCCAGACACAGGCTGTGTCAGGTGAGTTGTGCTGGGTCCTAAAGGGATTCTAGTACTGACAAGGAGGAGGAGGAGGCACATGTCCAACGAGCCAGGATGCCCTCCGGGGGCCAGCTTAGGGGCAGCACACCGACTGAATCACACCGCAGAACTCCGCCTGTGCAGGGCGCTGCCTCTGCGCGTTATTCTAAAAGTTCTTTGGTGTGGGCCTTTTTTGAGACGAGTGCATCAGATTGCACCGCTGCTATTTGCAACATATGTCTCAAGCGTATCTCGCGTGGCCAAAACATCAGCCGCTTGGGCACCACATGCTTGACCAGACATATGTTGACCTGCCATGCAGCTCGTTGGCAAGCGTACCTCAAAGACCCACACCAAAGAACAAAGCAGACCTCTCCTTGCTCCTCATCAGCTGGCATCTCCAACCCCACTAGACCCTCAGTCCTCTCTGAAACCTGCTCTGAGAGGAATGAGGGTGTAGAATTAGGTGTGTCACAGCCAAGTGCTTCCGGGCACTCTGCTAGCAGTACACCCACGTCCGATTATAGCAGGCAAATGTCCCTGCCCCAGCTGCTGGACCGGCGAAAGAAGTTCACTCCCAGCCATCCACATGCCCAGCGGTTGAATGCTAGCTTGGCTAAATTGCTAGCACTTCAACTGCTGCCTTTTCAGTTGGTAGACTCGGCCCCCTTCCATGAGTTTGTACAATGTGCGGTTCCTCAGTGGCAGGTCCCCAAACGCCACTTTTTCTCATGGAAGGCGATTCCGGCTCTCTACCGGCATGTGGAAGGCAATGTCCTTGCCTTGCTGGACAGGGCGGTCAGCGGTAAGGTGCATATTACCGCTGACTCATGGTCCAGCAGGCATGGACAGGGACGTTACCTGTCTTTCACGGCCCATTGAGTCACTCTTCTGGCAGCTGGGAAGGATGCAGGACAAGGTGCAGTAGTGTTGGAGGTTGTTCCACCACCACGCCTCCAAAATGCTACTATTGGTTGTGACACACCTCTCTCCTCCACCCCTCCTCTTCTTCTTTCTCCATGGCCTCTTCCGGTGCTCTGTCCTCAGAACCAGCATTTTCGCCGATCATTTAATGCCAGTGCTCGGCTGGCTGAGTTCCAATAGGAGTTGAACCTGCCCAAGATACGCCTTATATGTGACATGCCCACCAGGTGGAACTCAACGTTGGCCATGCTGCAGCGGCTGCACACGCAGCAGAGGGCCATCAATGAGTACCTGTGCGACTACGGCACCAGGACAGGGTCAGGGGAGCTCGGTTTTTTCTCACCATGCCAGTGGGGCATGATCAGGGATGCATGCACTGTCCTGTCACCATTTGAGGAGGCCACAAGGATGGTGAGCAGTGACAGTGCATGCATCAGTGACACTGTACCTCTTGTCCACCTCTTGGAGCATACGCTGCATGGAATAAAGGACAGGGCACTTGAGGCAGAACAGAGGCAGGAAGAGGAGGACTTCCTTGCCTCTCAAGGCCCCCTTTATCCAGACAGTGTTCCTGTTGTGCCACCCATCACACAGGAAGAGGATGAGGAAGAGGAGGAGGAGGATGATTGTGTCAGCATGGAGGTGGAGGCTGGCACTCAGCATCAGCATCAGCAGCAGCAGCAGTCTTGTAGGGATGATTTACAGTCCCAAGAAACCCGTGGACTTGTACGTGGCTGGGAGGAGGTAGCTGCGGATCATGTTGTCCTTAGTGACCCAGAGGACTCCGGACCGAATGCCTCAGCTAACCTACGCTGCATGGCCTCCCTGATCCTGCAAAGCCTGCGGAAGGATCCTCGTATTCTTCGGATCAAGGAGAGGGACCATTACTGGCTGGCCACTCTCCTTGATCCACGGTACAAGGGTAAGGTTGCCGACCTTATCTTGCCATCGCAGAGGGAGCAGAGGATGAGACTTCTCCGGGAGGCCTTGCAGAAAGGTCTGTGCAACGCGTTCCCAGAGACTGGGAGGTTACAAACGCCTGGTCCTGGACAACGTGTTGCTGAGGCATCGGTCAGAAGGAGCGGTGGAGAAGGTGGCCGTCTGACTGATGCTTTCAGACAATTTTTTTGTCCGCAGCCCCAAGGTGTGATCGGTTCCAGCAACCATCGCCAGAGTCTGATTTACATGGTGCAGGAATACCTAGGGGCAAGGTCAGACTTGGACACCTTTCCCACCGAAAATCCTCTGGCTTACTGGGTCTTGAGGATGGATCACTGGTCAGAGCTTGCACAGTATGCAATTGAGCTACTGGCCTGTCCTGCATCCAGCGTTCTTTCGGAACGCACCTTCAGTGCTGCTGGTGGCTTTGTTACCGATCACAGGGTGCGCCTGTCCACCGAATCAGTTGATCGACTGACCTTCATCAAGATGAATCAGTCTTGGATCACCCACAGCTACCAAGCACCTGAAGCTGATGTAACCGAATAATTTTTTTTAGAAATATCACATCCCTTCAAGACTGCCTATGCTGATGCTGAGTGACTGTCCTGTTATGTTGATTGTCTATCCTCTTCCTCCTCTGCTGATATGTTGGAAGAACATTTCTGGTTCTGGGTGATGCCATCAGCCCAATTTTTCTGCCCCTGTTTAACAGGGGCGTTTAATTACAATTTTTGATGCAATGCTTTGCAGCAGGGCTAATTCCTGCACTAAAACTAGAGTATATGGGAGAGGTTGCAGTGTGATGGCACCAGCACCAGTGCCTAAGGCCCAATTTTTCTGCCCCTGTTTAACAGGGGCGTTTAATTACAATTTTTGATGCAATGCTTTGCAGCAGGGCTAATTCCTGCACTAAAACTAGAGTATATGGGAGAGGTTGCCGTGTGGTGGCACCAGCACCAGTGCCTAAGGCCCAATTTTTCTGCCCCTGTTTAACAGGGGCGTTTAATTACAATTTTTGATGCAATGCTTTGCAGCATGTCATGGTTATGCAGTGATCTTCCTGTGTTTGCTTACCTTCCCTCATGTCTTCAGACTAAGAAGCCAGCCACTTCCACCTGGTGGTTTTTATAACCTCTCCTCTAAGCATGGCTCCACCCCAGGCCCTATCAGGGAGCCCTATATTAACCTGTGCACTGCAGGCCTCAGTGCTGATCAACCATTGTGTATTCTTTGTGTGTTAGCGTCCGCTTTCCTGCCGTGTGCTCTGCTACTGGTTTCCATTACCGACTTTGGCGTGTCTTGACTATCCTTGTTTGCCTGTGATCCTGACCTTTTGGCGTGTATCCGACTATTCTTGTCTGCTTGTGGCCCCGACCTTGGCTTTGTCCCTCATCCCTATTCTCCTGTTGCCTACTGTGGGTGTGAGCTGGGGGACCCTGGGGGTCGCGACCTGGAGCCAGTTGCAGCCAAGTCCATCCTCACCACTGGAGGCTCTGGTGAACACCTGCTGGCTCTTAGACTCCGCGCCCCAGGGAATCTCACGCTCTATCCCCAGTGGGATCTGTCCCCCGTCTGCAGCAGTCAGCCGTAGGGTCCACAACCTTGCGGTGCACTCCGGTTTCCTACGGTGTGCACCTGTCACCTCGCCTCAAGGTGACCTGACACAGCAGGGCTAATTCCTGCACTAAAACTAGAGTATATGGGAGAGGTTGCAGTGTCGTGGCACCAGCACCAGTGCCTAAGGCCCAATTTTTCTGCCCCTGTTTAACAGGGACATGTAATTACAATTCTTGATATAATATTTCACAGGAGGGCCCATTCCTGTGCCCACCCAGAGTAACTGTGAGGACTTATAGTGTTGTGGCACCAGCACCACAACCACCAAAGGTCAATTTTTCTACCACTGTTCAACAATGGCATGTAATTACAATTCTTGATATAATCGTTCACAGCAGGGCACTCCAGCGCCCACCAAGAGTCACTTTAAGGGCTTACAATGTTGTGGCAAAACCAACACCTTGTTCCGCCATTTCTGCAGAGCATATAGGGCAGGCCCCTACTTTCAAACATCCAACTTACAAACATCTCCTACTTGCAAACGGAAGGAGACAACAGCAAGTGAGATGAAAAAAGATGTATGACAAAACAAATTATACAGGGGTGATAACCCTTCCCTATGTTTTCCAAAAAGCTTAAAAATAGTTTTTTTGACTGGAGCTACACTTTAAAAATGTACCAGTTGAAAATTACAAACAGATTCAACTTAACACAACAAACCTACACAGTCCCTGTCTTGTTTGCACCGCCTGTATACTGCTGTTCTGAGTATATAGGGCCTGGGGGCCACACGCATTTCCTTTTTTTAATATGGGTACTGGGTTTCCCTTAATATGCGTACAAGACCCAAATAGGCTGGTAATGGGCAGGGAGGGCTACCCATGCCATTTTTCTCAATGATTTTCAACCATATTGCAGGAACCAGATATAACATTAAAACCGCAAGCAGTTTTAAATGATGTTATTTCCGTTAAATGTCATTTTGTGCAGGGACTGTTCTAAAAACGGGAAACACGTGGCACTTCACAGGCATACTACAGACACCCCCCAGGCACAATATTTAAAGGAATATTTCACTTTTTTTTTTCACTTTAATCGTCATTAAAATCAGTGCTCCCGCCAAAACGGCCATTTTTAAAAACATTTTAGGCATTGACCCATGTCCCCTGGGGCAGGAGCCAGGTCCCCAAACCCTTTTTAGGACAGCATCTTGCATATTAGCCGTTAAAATTAGCACTTTTAATTTTGAATGTTCGAGTCCCATAGACTTCAATGGGGTTCTAAAGTTCATACGAATTTGGGGTCCGTTCGAAAGTTCTGGTGCGAACCGAACCGGGGGGGGGGGGGGGGGGGTGTTCGGCTCATCCCTAATAATAATACAGTACATACAAATGTGCAAATAGTGCTAGACAATAAAGTGCATAAAAATATCCGTATTAAAGTGCAAGGAAATGTATATCAATATAATAATATGATAAACTAAATAACATCAAGCAATCAATCCATGCAAATAGTGCAAAATAATGTATAAAGCAAGAATGATCATGCCAAATGGAAATTTGCACGGTTTAATATTAGCCGTTTGGACGGATTGCACATTATTTGAGTGGACTTTGAGTGGACTTTTTTTGTACTTACACCTTTCACTGGATATATATAGTTTTTTTGATCTATTTTTGATCTTTGAATATTTGTTTCCATTTGGCATGATCATTCTTGCTTTATACATTATTTATCACTATTTGCATGGATTGATTGCTGGGGAGATTTCCCTTCAGTTTCTGACCTGGGGGTGCAACTGGAAATTAGAGGAAACCTCACTAATTTAATTAGGGGAATTTCAATCTAAGACAGTTGTTACCAGTACATTTGTCCCAATAAGATGGTTTACCCTTTCTTCTTGCTCGAGTGATAACATTTTGGATTGCTATTTACTATGCCCCAGTAACAATGGCCTGTTGACAATGGCCACCAGTACAAACAGGTAGATAAAACTCCCCACAGGGATCACAGCAGCAATAAAAACTTAACGTTCTACATTTTATTACACAAACATCCAATTGTTTGGACTCCAATGACTTGTAAATGATAAGGTAGGCAATTAAAGTCAAGAGAGGTGACCAACACCAAGGAGTGAGGGATTACAGAGACTGTCGAGTTTTGTGAAGGAGCAGCAATGTGAGGGGAGCGTTAGGTATAGTCAACCAGATTTGGAGCTCTTCTAAAGGCAACCACATGTTCCCCATGATGCCCTTGTATATGAAATGGGTTAGAAGTGGCTGTATGTAAGCTGGAGAGGCACCGTCTTTAAATAAAGAGAAGTTGAAGCTTAGGTGAGGTCCTGTCCATGGCACAGGCAGCAGACTTGTCCAGTCACATGGCGTGTCTTAAATGTGTTGCACCCAAACGGTGTGAGGGGCAAGTGATAATTTGATCACTAGCAGTCTGCAAGAAAACTAACGTATCCTAAAATGTCCGCCTACCCCATTATATATAAACCTAAATATACATCTAAGCAAGCCAATCCCAAGGAACCTCTGTTGCATTTTTTATGTCCATCTTTGTTTTGCATATGATCATTTAATATAATACAAAGCAAACCTATTTTACATTGGAAAGTGAAAATAGTGGTACAAATACAGTGAATACATAACTCAACCTGCTGTTTTGTAATATTTTTTTTTCTTTACCTATTTTAATTGATCAATTAAATATAGCATGTAGTGTTGATTGAAAATTAAGGCTGGAGTACCACTCAGTTTACCGGTTTTGTTAAACCAGGTTTAAGTCTTCCTAGCTTTCATCCCTAGTTCCATCCTTTGGTTACCCTGGAACAAAATTTTCCTAAAGGGCTGTAGTAAAATAATAAAGAAATACAATTTTTCTGTTTACATACCATAATTGGATGAGATTTGATTTGACATTGTAGCATAAAAGGAGACATGTCAATTGTGAAATAAATCAAAGATGTAACAAACGAATACGCATTCAAATGCGGCTTGGTGCATAAGTTCTGCATGGTACATAAATTTATTTTCCATGCTTGTTACATTTTGATACCACGGTATTAAAATATTTACAGAGGCTTAAATAATAGCATTAATTACTCAGTATCATTACAGGAATACCCGTTTTTATGATCAGCATTTTTGGCATAACAAGCTGGCAAACATCAGGATATAATTTGGGTTTAGTTAGATCTTGGCATAATGGCAGCTATCCCAGAGGCAGCATGTGAAGCTGCTTCTGAACAGAGACATAGGGAACATTATGCTTTTCGTTTGAAAGTCCTGCCCAGGATTTTATTTCTGTGCTGCTTCTAACGAACGATATTAAAGAGATTCTCTAGTCAAAGAAGCTATTTTTATGGTCATTTACATACTGTATATGTTTTGTATATAGCTTAGCTAGGCTAGTCTCCATGCTACATGGTATGTTCAGAGCTTCTACATTGTATATGTGCTTGATATGGATCACTCTATACACTTGTGTTCTAGCTCTCTTGTGCCACATGAGCTATCATCACTTCTTCAAGTCGGTGGCCTACTCAAGTAAGCCTTTGACCTAAACACATATCACAATGTAAATGACATCAGATGTATTGGGCACAGTTGTTTTCAACATGCAGGGAAGTGATCTTTTTGTCTAACAACTCATATACACAAAATGCCCTTTTGGACCAAGATTTTGGTGTGGGTCTTGAGGAAGATGCCATTGCATGGTCTCCATAATGTTGTACCCTTATGTGACATTTACTTGTCACTCAATAAAAAGTTTCCTGTTTGGCAAACTGATGCCCTAGCGATGAATATTAATTGACATAAGGAAAGCACCCACCATTATTATGGTCTGTTACCAAATAGGATGTAATCCAGACATCAAATTTGAGTGTGTGGTAGACATCCTTTTGCTACCTGTTTGTACTGTTTTTGAACAATTGAAGACTTTCTTTAAGGCCCAGTTGACATCTGACATAATTTCTGCTTGAAGCTTGTAGCTCCAAAACGCTCAACAAGCCAAATACAATTCATTTAAATGGCCCCTGTTATATGAGCGTTCTGTCACCTGAAGCAACCAGATATGCCTGATTTGAGTGTTTTACAAGGGTTTTGTCACCCGTAAAATGCTTGCAGTACGCTTATAAAACACTTGTAATACTCTTCTAAAAATGCTCAAAAACTCTCAAATTAAAAAAGTCAGTAAATGGCTATGGCTATAGCAGTGTTTTGGTCATCATTTATGTCCCATCAACAAAATGCAGGTTGCATTCTGGACCCATGTACTTCTTTCTAGTTAACAAGATCCTGTCACCAACCTAAATATACTATATACAAATACATAGAAAAATCTAATCTTTTAAATTCCTACTTTACAGTTTTTTTTCAAATTCAAGTTCAAATAAATCTACGTTGAGGCCCGCAGAATCAACAGCTCAGGTTCCTGTAGCAAACATGTCCCCCCGGCATACAGTAAAATGACGGACGGGTGGGAGCACTCTCGTTTAGGGAAGATGTCCTATGATGACCTATGTCATATATGGAGGACGTCCCTGGGACACAGGGCATCACCAATCATTGTAAGGAGCCTGTCACGCAGGCTCTTTACCATGTGATCAACAGTGTTCAATCACAGCTGATCACAGTGATAACAGGAAATGCCAGTTATCTGCATTCCTTTCCTCATACTGATTTATCAGTGCGGACACATGCACCGAAAATCAGGGTACTGATCATCAGTGTCTTAAATATTAGTACAGCCCCAACAGTGCCCACCAGTGCTACCAATCAGTGCTAACACATGCTGCCAATCAGTGCCCACCAGTGCTGCCTGTCATTGCCTATCAGTGATGCCTTTCAGTGCCCATCAGTGACGCCTGTCAGTGCCTCCTCATCAGTGCCACCTATCAGGGCTACCTATCAGTGCTGCCTATCAGTGACCATAAGTGCTGCCCATCAGTGCCCATCAGTGCCGTCTATCAGTGCCCATCAGTGCTGCTTAACAGTGCCTGTCAATACTGCATTTTAGTGCCTCCTCCTCAGTGCCCAGCAGTGCACCCCATCAGTGCAACCTTATTAGTACCCATCAGTGCAGCCTATCATTGCCCATCAGTACAGCCTCATCAGCATGCTGAAGGATAAAATTACTTATTTACAAGATTTTATAATAGACAAAGAAAACTTTTTTTCAAAATTTTCAATGTTTTTTTGTTTAACAAAAAATAAAAAACCCAATAGTGATTAAATACCACCAATAGAAAGCTCTATCTGTCTCAAAAAAATTATAAAAATGTTGTTTGAATACAGCACAACAGCACTGAAATCTGAAAAGTGGCCTGGGCAGGAAGGGGGTGAAAGTGCCCAGTAGGGACGTGGTTAAATTATCAGATTTTGAGTTGGCGACACAGGGGCCATCTAGCAGGCATACATTCACAACAGCTAAATGTGAGTGATCAGAGATACATGAAGGCTTTACATATATAAATAAAAGCTGATCATCCTAAGCACCCCTGTTAGTGGTAAATGGTTTTCTCATCCCTGTAAACTGATACATCTACAAGAGAGCTTGTTCTTTTGAAAAGCAACAGACTTACTGGCTAGATCATTAGATTAAAGAAAAAAGAATAAAGGTTTAAAAAAGACAACAAATGTAGCGATTACGTCTAAGTAATTTTCCTGATTTATAGTTAATTCAGGTCCCGCTTTTTCCTTGTCCCCATTTTTTCTGTGCTGATTTTTTAAGGTTACAGCCCAAAATTGCTAAATAATTTAGGTAGGACATCACTTAAGGCCTAGATGTGAAATGTGTGGCCCGCCACTGAACTCTCTAGTAAATCTAACTTGTTTAGTAGAGTCAAGTCCCTAGAACAGCCCTCTCACTACCTACATATTATAGACCTTTTGTCTTCTGGGAGTGTCCACTTAATGTCTACTGACCTACATCCCTCCACCCTTACATTTACATACCTGCTGGGCATCATTCAACCAAGATGAGAAGAACCATCTGGTGAAAGAGTGGATTTTCGGGGGGGGGGGGGGGGTAGCACTGGGCTGAAGGTGAGTATTGCAGTGTATAGCAGTAAGTTTCTGGGTGATTTTTTATTTTTAAACCTACCTGGATTTTTACTTTAATTTAGAGAAGGATTAGAAGAGAATGTGAATTAGACATAGCACAGTTTCAGCCTAATACTTAATAATCTAAGCGGAGGTTGTTAAATTTGCTCAGACGTCTTTTTAAAAAAATGTTTCAGATTTTTTTTAACCTTAGCACACTGATGATGTCCTTACTTACTCATCGCTTAGTCTCCTATGGTTGATTCCCGTATTCATTGTCAGCCAGTAGAACGACTCTGAAGCTTATGTTATGCTGGAGTCCCCAGTTGCTTATCTTTTTAATGGCTAGTCTGTATATTTTTACTACACAGCCTACGGGACCTAAAATGCATTAAATAGCGTGCCCATCTATTTAATTAAGGCTGCTCCTAATTTTATTTTATTTTTTTGATCATCCATGGAAACATCACTGTCTCTTCAGTTTACAAGGAGAATGGCAATGTGATGGCCTCAAAGGGCCTTTAAGAGCAGCTCTTGTACAGTGTTGCTTTAGGTTTGTATTGCCAGTGCAACACACTGCTGATGGTCTCCTGTCTATATGTACCGATAATAAAATTAAGAACAAAATAGTATTTACCTGCATTGTAAGAAAATAACCTCTTATGCCACGTACAAACGGTCAGAATTTCGGCCAGCACCGTCGGAAAATGCGACCGTGTGTATGCTTCATCGGAATTTTGCTGGCCGATTTTCCACCAGCAAAAGATTGAGAGCAGGTTCTTAATTTTTCAGACGGAAAAAGTTCCATTCGGAAATTCCGATCGTGTGTATGCAATTTTGACATGCAAAAACTCGCGCATGTTTAGATTCAACTACGAGACGGAAGCTATTGGCTACTCGGGATTGAACTTCCTTTTTCTAGTCCCGTCGTATGTGTTGTACTTCACCGCATTCTTGACGGTCGGAATTTGGTGTGACCGTGTGTGTATGCAAGACAGCTTGAGCGAAATCCAGTCGAAATTCCGGTGGGAAAACCATCAGAGCTTTTTCCGACCAAAATTTTGATTGTGTGCACGGGGCATTAGGACTCATTCACACTACCTGCGTGCCCTAAGGCCTAAGGCTTCATTCCCATGAGGCGGATCCGCTGCCTCAGAGTCCGCCTCTGTCCGCCATATCAGCGGGAAATCTCTCTGTTGATCTCCACTGACCCGGAGGATGACAGGTCCCTCTCTGCTCCCTGAACGGGGAGGGGCTTGTCGAGCGCCACTGGATTCTTTCCGATCCGCCAGTGACGGATCCAGACGTAGGGCCATCTGTCTGCTTTTGGCGGATCGGACCGGGTCTGACTTCAGCAGACATGTCGCTGCTGACATCCTTCGCTCCATAAGGCTGCATTCACACCTGAGCGTAGCGTGTTTGAACGTTTTTACCGGCGTTTTGTCGCGCGACAACGAGCGTTTTGTCACACTACATCGCGCGACAACGAGCGTTTTGTCACACTACAACGCGCGACAACGAGCGTTTTTTTAACTTCAGCGTTTTTTTTCAGCCAATAGGAAAAATATTTTTCATCTGCTTATTTTTTCTTGAGCAGATACAGCGTCAAAACGCCCGTAGAAACGCTCGTTGTCGCGCTAAACGCTCGAATCGAGCGTTTCCATTAGTTTCTATGGGAATGAAAACGCCCAAATCAGCCCAATTCGCGCGACAAAAAAGGGTCCGGAACTTGTTTGAGCTTCAGGCGTAGGGCTTCAGGCGACATGGAGTGGAGATGTGAACCATCTCCATTGAGAATAATGGATTTTTTCCCCTCCAGCGTTTTGTAGCTTCAGGCGTAGGGCTACAAAACGTTCAGGTGTGAACGGGCTGTAAACCAGCATGGAGCGCCCGTTCAGGTCCGACGTCAAAACTGACAGGCGGACCTGAGCAGTCCAACAGTGTGAAAAGGGCCTTATGTTCAGGAAAATGTATTCTTTAATGCAACACAGTATAGTGCACCGTGCATATGGTCAGGGCTGTCTTTAATACTGACTGGACTCTGGGCAAACATTTTCTCCCCCCCAAGCAATTTCACTCTCCATCTTCTCTGAGACATACAATAAATAGCAGCTAGACTTAAAATCAGTTACTGTATCAGATCAGGCAGCGATTGCGATTGGTTGCGAGCCTTTACAGTGTATCATTACCGATTACTGACTGGTTGCTAGAACTTACAGCACACATTACGGCTCACTGATTAGTTGCTAGATGTTACAGCAAATTATTTCTGCTTTTTTATTGGTTGCTAGAGATTACTGTACAGTAATACTGCTCACTGATTGGTTGCTAGAGGTTACAGCAAATCATCTCCTCACTGCTGAGGGCATGATATACATATGAATGCCGCCTTTATTTACATATCAATGATGCAGCTATTTACTTAGTAATGCCGCCACTATTTACATATGTTTCTGGTTATTTACATGTAAACACAGGCTCTGCAGGCGAGTCATCTGTACACAACAATAGGGCAGAGCAGGGCAGCATTAGTAGCAGAACTTCACACTGAGATATTGGGACATGGCACAGGACTAAAACTTCAAGGGACAAGGGAATTTAAACTGGGATAGTTGGCAAGTATGAGACAGCTGCTCTGGGCCCCACAACAATGACAGGGCCCAGGTTAGCTGCCCCTTTTGCCCTGCCTTAAAGATGGCCCTGCATATGGTTCATTATAAATGGCACTCCAAGGCATGTCCAGAATGTAAATGTGTTATAGTGCTTGAGAACACTTTCCAGTTGAATCTAATTACAAAAATGTTTGAATCTTGGGTCAACACATTTATAAATACACTATATTGTGAAAAGTATTGTGACGCCTGCCTTTACACACACATGAACTTTAATATCATTCCAGTCTTAGTCCGTAGGGTTCAATATTGTATTTGCCCACCCTTTGCAGCTATAACAGCTTCAACTCTTCTGGAAAGGCTGTCCACAAGGTTTAGGAGTGTGTCTATGGGGATGTTTGACCATTCTTCCAGAAGCACATTTGTGAGGTCAGGCACTGATGTTGGACGAGAAGGCTGAGCTTGCAGTCTCCATTCTAATTTATCCCAAATGTGTTCTAGCAGGTTGAGGTCAGGACTCTGTGCAGGCCAGTCAAGTTCCTCCACCCCAAACTTGTTCATTCATGACTTTATGGACCTTGCTTTTTTGCACTGGACCAAATTATTTGGTGGAGGGGGGATTATAGTGTGGGGTTGTTTTTCAGTGGTTGGGCTTGACCTCTTTGTTCCAGTGAATGAAACTCTTAAGGCGTCAGCATACCGAGATATTTTGGACAATTTCATGCTCCCTACTTTGTGGGAACAGTTTGGGGATGGCCCCTTCCTGTTCTAACATAAGTTGCCATTCAAGTTCATGTGCATGTAAAGGCAGGTTTGCCAATACTTTTGCCAATATAGTGTATTTATAAATGTGCTGAATCAAGATTCAAACATTTTTGTATTTGGATTCAACTGGAAAATGTGCAAATCCAGGGTAAAAGTTGTGTGAATCCTAGGTGAACAATAAGTGAATCCTTGGTAAAGGTTGTGCAAATCTTGGGTGAAAACATTTATAAAATAGATCATAAAATGTGTGTTGCAGTGACTTTATCTGCAAAAGCAGAAAAGCATGTGAGATGCGACGCACTGCGTTTGGGGGTGAACGAGATTGAACAGTGCTGGATACCCCAGGCGCAGAGGAAGCTAAAGTGTGCTGGATTGGTGAGCAGATAAATCTGTGGGGGGTACTTGAGATAGGGGTATGTGGTTATTGCAGCTGGAGAACCTTATGTATTTTCTACTTCATGCTGATCAGTAATTATTTTATTTGCTTTTGATTTTCAGTGTCATGTATAGGCATTGTTTTTCCCTTTTTTTTTATATCAGACCACTTTTCTCTATTTTTTACATTTCTTTAGAATGTTTGAGATAGCAACTTTCCATGTCAAAAATGTGTAAACTGGAGAAAAGGTAAAACTATACAGTGAAATTTGGCAAATTAGAGTAAAACAAACCATCATTTGCAAAATTTGGCCCACCTTACCAGATAACACCACACATTTTTTTACTCCCTTGTTATTTCTCTCCTCGACTATTGTAATTCCATTGTCGTTGGCCTACCTCTATACAGGCGATACCCTCTTCAGTCTATGATAAATGCAACTGTCCATACTGTCCATATTGTTCACCCCACCCACCAATTGGGGACTGCCACCCCTCTCTGCCAATCCCTCCACTGGCTTCTACTAACCCAGCCCAAGATACTCAAAAACAACATAAAAAGCCAATCACAGCTTTGCTTCAATCTATAGTATCAACCACATCTCAAAATATCACCCGAACTGTCCTTTTTGCCCCACCTGAGACCTCCTGCTCTGCATCCCTCTCATCATGTCCTCCCGTTCTTGCCTTCAGTACTTTCCCAGAGCCTCCCTCTTCCTCTGGAACTCCCTACCCCAATCTATATGGCTGTCTCCTACTCTGGCTGCCTTTAGGTGATGCTTGAAAACTCATATTTTCGAGGAAGCCTGTACTCCCTTAAAATTGTACTTGTTCTTTCTCTATCAGCTCATCCCTCACAGTTATCACCTCTTGTATAATTTACCCCTTCATTTAGATCATAGACGTGCTGGAGACATCAGGGCCCTCCTGACTCTCTTGCAAAAAATGATATTATGACTGTACTGTCTCTCTACACATACTGTTTGCACTATATAAATCCTGTTTTATGCTATTATTAAAGTAATATTAAAGCATCTGATTTTTATACATTAAAATAATAAACATATCATACTTACCTGCTCTGTGCAGTGCTTTTGCACAAAGCAGCCCCAATCTTCCTCTTCTCGGGTCGCCCGCCAGCAGCTCCTGATCCCTCCCTCCTGCCGCATGCCCTCAGAGCAAACAGCTTGCTATGGGGGCACCCAGACAGGCTCGCTCTTGATCCACTGCTCTGTGTGCCCATTCACACACAGACCCATGGCTCAGCCCCACCCCTCTCTCTCCTTATTGGCTCACTGGCTGTGAATGACAGCAGTGAGAGCCAATGGCTCCTGCTGCTGTCTCAGCCAATGAGGAGGGAGAGTTCCCATAGAGCTGAGACTCTTGTGCACAGCACTGGAGAAAGATTGAGCTGAGGCAGATATTTGGGGACTGCTGCACAGAGAAGGTTTTTTACCTTTATGTATAGAATGCATAAAGGTAAAAAACCTTGAGCCTTTAGAACCACTTAAGGACCGGAAGGATTTGCCCCCTTAATGACCAGGCCATTTTTTGTGATACGGCACTCCGTCACTTTAACTGACAATTGCGTGGTCGTGCGACGTTGTACCCAAACAAAATTGCTGTCTTTTTTTTCCCACAAATAGAGCTTTTTTTTCTTGGTACTGTATTTGGTCACCTCTGCGGTTTTTATTTTTTGTGCTATAAACAAAAAAAAGTGTACATTTTGAAAAAAAAAATATTTTTTTTACGTTTAGGTATAATAAATATCCCCCAAAAAATGTAAAAAAACGAATTTCTCCCTCAGTTTGGGCCAATATGTACTCTGCTATATATTTTTAGTAAAAAAAAAAATCACAATAAGGGTATATTGATTGGTTTGCACAAAAGTTATAGCGTCTACAAACGATGGAATAGATGTCTGGCATTTTTATTATTTATTTTTTACTACTAATGGCGGTGATCTGCAATTATTAGTGGGACTGCGACATTGCGGCAGATTGGACACTTTTGATACTTTTTTGGGACCATTGACATTTAGACAGCGATCAGAGCTAAAAATAGCCATTGATTACTGTATAAATGTCACTGGCAGGGACGGGGTTAAAACTAGGGGCCGATCAAGGGGTTAAGTGTGTTCCTTAGAAGGTTTTGCTAACTGTATGGGGGCTGGGTTGACTGGAGAAGAAGAGAGATCGCTGTTCCTAATTACTAATCCTAATGACATCGATCTCTCTCTCCTCCCCTGACAGAACGGAGTTCTGTTTGTTTACACTGACAGATCCCCGTTCTGCCTGTTTCTGGAGCGTTCACGGGTGGACAGCGGACATCGAGTCTGCCAGACCCACTGGTTGGCTCCCCTGCTCATGAATGGGCGTGCGTGCCCACAAACCACAGTGGGAGCCCTGAGTGTGTCACTTTCCATGTCGCCTGCCACCAGAGGAGAAATACCACTTGCCACGCTGCCTGCCACCAGATGAGGAATGCCACTTGTCACGCTGCCTGCCACCAGATGAGGAATGCCACTTACCACGCTGCCTGCCACTAGATGAGGAATGCCACTTACCACACTGCCTGCCACCAGTTGAATGCCACTTGCCACGCTGCCTGCCACCAGTTGAGGAATGTCACTTGCTACATCACCTGCCTGTGCCACCAGATGAGGAATGCCACTTGCCACGTCACCTGCCTGTGCCACCAGATGAGGAATGTCACTTGCCACGCTTGCCTGCCACCAGATGAGGAATGCCACTTGCCACGCTGCCTGCCACCAGTTGAGGAATGCCACTTGCCACGCTGCCTGCCACCAGTTGAGGAATGCCACTTGCCACATCACCTGCCTGTGCCACCAGATGAGGGTTGTCACTGCATTGGTGACACTGGTTCAGTGGTCTTTCTTAAATGAGGGCAGGAGAGCAGAGATGCGCGGCAGGCAGTGAGAGATGATGTCATCTCTCGGCTCCCCGCCACACCTCCGACATTCTGTATGCTGTGAGGGCGGAAGAGCAGCAATGCTAGGCGGGCAGGGAGAGGTGATGTCATCTCTCTGCTCCCCGCCGCACCGCCGACATTCCGCATGTTGTGAGGGCGGAAGAGCGGTGATGCTAGGCTGGTGGAGAGAGATGTCATCTCTGCTTGCCAGCCCGCTTCTCTTATTTGCCCGCCCACTTTCCTCTCTGATCCACCGGTGCCTTACAGTCCGCCCGGGGGTTGATGACCCTCGCCTTAATGCATTCTATGCATCAAGGTGCAAAACCTTCTGAGCTGCAGCAGCCCCCCCAAAGCCCCCCTTTTTCTTACCTGAACCCAATCGTTCCAATGACGAGAACAAACCCAGCAGCTCCAGCCGCTGCCTTGAGTCCTCATGGGATAGATTGATAGCAGCAGGAGCCATTTGCTTCTGCTGCTGTCAATCAAATCCAGTGACACAGGAGCTGGAGGCGAGTCCTGCTGTCTGTGTCAATGGCGCAGCAGCAGGCCTCGGGAGCGCACCCGCACGGGTGCCCCTATAGAAATCAGCTCTCCGTGGGGGCACTCGCCAAAGAGGAGGAGCTGGGAACGCCACAGGGGGACCCCAGAAAAGGAGGATCAGGGCCGCTCTGTGCACAACCCTTGCACAGAGCAGGTAAGTATGACATGTTTGTTATTTTTTTTTATTTTTTTTTAATGAACCTTTACAATCCCTTTAACTTTTTTTAAATAGGTTCCCCATGGAGATGACAGTCATCCAATCTGGATATTTTCAGACACGATCATGATCTGTTGAGTACTAGTGGATCAATATTGTTTTGTTAAATAAGCCAATGCAAGCATGTTGTGTATCTCTCTGTACACTCTTCTCCTCTATATTACATAGGCTAAACACAAATGCTCAGCTAAGTCAAACGTTGGCGTTTAGGAATGCATCATCAGCCACTGGGGTCCTGAGGGTGCTGTTTTTCTTTAATTGAATTGGGGTTGCATGGCCAGTTTAGATACAAATGGTGTTTACCGTAAGCTTTAAGGTGCATCAGTGTTTATTTTTGCTTGGTGTTTTTTACAGTTTCTTGAGCCGCTAAGGTATTGTGTGCCAACAATACACAGGAAAATGAAGCTCAGTGTTGGTGGATTGTAACAGATAAAAAGAATGCTGTGATCTTTTTACTCTCCTAGCAGCTTCAGCGCACAGAAACATGAATTGCTTTCTGGGAACTATAAAATATATATTTGCATGCCATATGTAATCAAACTGATGCTGTATAATTAGCCTGAGAACGCTGTTGTGTTTTGCCTAGAGCCCTTTGTTAAAAGAACCTTTCCAGGAACGATTGAGAAAAATGCAAGGGTACCTACATCAATTTTGTATGTGAGAGTACCTGCCTTAAGTTATCGTTTTTATAATTTTTTTTATCCAATTGTCGTTGAAGGACAGTTAACAAGCATTTTGCGACCAAGGGTTTGCCATCATGAAAGCATATCTATGATCAAAATATAAATTCATATATTCATTTCCACACTGTTATTTTTAGCCTACCGTATATACTCGAGTATAAGCCGAGATTTTCAGCCTCTTTTTTGAGGCTGAAAGTGCCCCCCTCGGCTTATACTCGAGTCATCGCTGTCTGCCCGCTCGATCAGCGTGTCGAGCAGACAGACAGCGGCCATTCTATTCAAAAGCCGCGCCTCCGGCTCCGCCTTCGCCTGTGATAGGCGGAACACTGAATTTCCCAGCAGCCTGTGTTCCGCCTATCACGGACATCGTATCATCCTCGTACTACGGACGAGGATGATACGACGTCTGTGATAGGCGGAACACAGGCTGCTGGGAAATTCAGTGTTCCGCCTATCACAGGCGAAGGCGGCGGCGCAGCTTTTGAATTTTACAATGGCCGCCGACGAAGAGGGCACGGGACGGAGGCAAGGCAAGGCACGGCACGGCACGGGACGGGACGGGGGCAAGGCAAGGCACGACACGGGACGGATGCAAGGCAAGGCACGGCACGGGACGGAGGCAAGGAGGCAAGGCACGGGACGGAGGCTCGGGACAAAGGTAGGCTGGACACACACACACACACACACACACACACACACACACACACACACACACACACACAGGGATGGATGGAGACACACACAGGGATGGATGGATGGATGGATGGATGGAGACACACACACACAGGGATGGATGGATGGATGGATGGAGACACACACACACAGGGATGGATGGATGGATGGATGGAGACACACACACACAGGGATGGATGGATGGATGGACACACACACACACAGGGATGGATGGACGGACACACAGGGATGGACGGACACACAGGGATGGACGGACACACAGGGATGGACGGACACACAGGGATGGACGGACACACACACAGGGATGGACAGGCATGTCTCACCCTCGGCTTATACACGAGTCAATAAGTTTGCCAGTTTTTTTGGGGGTAAATTGGGGGCCTCGGCTTATATTCGGGTCGGCCTATACTCGAGTATATACGGTACTCCTAATAAAATGAGCGAGCTTGAATTTTGAAAATGTACTTTGTGAAAATCCCCTTATGTATTCACTATACCCTGTGGGTAAGCATTGCTGTGTCACATGGCCATTTGGCTCTGATGAAGAGGGGACTCCCCTTGAAACACGTCAGTCATAATAGTCCCAAGTGGCTTTTTCCCATGACAGTGGATCTGTTGTCTCTGGTTTTGGAATATACTGATGAGCTTGTATATACTTGTGGTTGTGAGTATGCTACAGGCGGTCCCCTAGTTACAAACATCTGACTTGCAAACGACTCCTACTTACAAATGGAGGGAGACAACAGGAAGTGAGAGGAAATCTACCCCTAGGAAGGGAAATTCTCTCCTGTAATGGTTATTATGGGAAAAAGATGTCTCTACTGATGCTTTATCACCAAAGCTTGTTTTCACAACAACCCAACATTTTCCAAATCCAATTATCATTGGAGCAGGAAGTGAGGTGAAATCTTCTGTACAGGGGCACAGACAGCAAAACAAATATTACAGGGGTGTTAATCCTTCTCTATGCTATCCAAAAAGCTTAAACATTGTATTTTTGGCTGGAGCTACACTTAAAAAAATGTACCTGTTCCGACTTACAGATTCAATTTAAGAGCAAACCTACAGACCCTATCTTGTTTGTAACCCGGGGACTGCCTGTATTTGCTTTTATTATACTAATAAATGGTATATAAAGATAATGCCCTAGGCAGGTGTGCTCTCTTTTTCTTTTTATACTGCTGTGCCACACAGAGCCTTTTGAACTACAGAGGTGTTGAGAGGAGGAGTTTCAGGGGATGGAGTCAGTACAGGAATTACTGCTCATAGGCAGCAAGGTACCATGGGATATGTAGTCCTTAGAAATTAACCATAAATGGCACAGCACAAGCTGCAAAGCATACAGGAAATCCAGGAAGATGTGGAAAGAAATGATCAGCAGACATGCAGATTTCACAACATGAAAGGAGATTTTTCACGTAATCTTATATTGGTTTCTCAAAAATAACTATTGTTTGTATTGTTAACACAATGCTGATGCTATAAAATGAAAGTGCATGTTATGATTATAGATTTCCTTTAATTTAAATCGTGCTTGCCATCCCTGTGGTCTAATGAGAACACCCTTGTTGGCACTCTTGTTGGACAGCAGTGGTGGTTAATCCATGCACCCAGCCCCTAATCTGCATGCAGGGCACCAGATGCATGGATTTCAGTGTTTGTTTGTTTTTTAAGCACAGAGAGCCTGAGGCCTGAGGCTCTAATTGGCTTCAAAAAAGGGTGGGCCTGGGGCGCAGAGCACTGCGCCCTGAGCTCGCTCAGTTGTGTGACAATAGCAAATTAATATTCACTATTGTGTTTCTGCTTCTCCTCCCGGACAATCAGGAAGCGGGTCCTGAGACCTCCCGGCCAGTCGGGTCTCAGAACCCACTTCCGGTTCAGCCGGGAGGAGCAGCAATGCCCCCGGTCTTCCCTCTGCAAGCTGGCGTGAGGAGCATCAAGTGGAGGGGCAGAGGGGCAGCACCAGCCAGGGGCCCTACCGCTGATCAAGCACCACCTTGTCATTGGCCTCCTAAGGTAAGGCCACTGATCGCCACCTTCCTGTCTGTTCCGTGGCGGGGCGGTGCTAGTGCTAGTGAGGGGGCTAGGTTTGTTTGTCCCCCCCCTCAAAATATTGAACACTAGCCACCACTGATGGATGGCAGATGCTAGAGATTATTCATCAAGTCATGAGAACCAAGATCTTAGTAACAATTTGAGACCAGTTTCTGAGGGACGTAGAGGAGGGCTTATGGGTGACATAAACCTCCTGTGGTGCTTGCTCTTAAACCTTGACTTTTATAAAGACGGAAAGGCTTGATTTCAGTTATTCTGGAAACATTTATGACACAGTGATTGTTCAAGTGGCTTGCATTCTTACTTGTTTGTTGTGTTATATTTTTATTATTATACGTAGCTCGTATCTCGCCCCTTGTGGCTATCTGCACCCTTGCAGAATGATTCACGAGGTAAAGCTAAGATTGTAGAATTACGTACAGTTTATGTCACCTTCAGCAAAACCACCTCCGCAGTTTAAAATAATTATAAAAACAAATGACAATACACATAATAAATGTCCTTAAAAATGTCTTCCATGCAAAATGATTTGTAATAATGGCAAATATACAGTATTTATCAATTAAGTACCCATTTAAATAAACTTTTAAATAAAGTGCACATCTATTTTTTAGCCCCTTTACCTTGACCCTCCCCCTTCACAGATGACTACTTACCTTGGTTTCACGGTCAACTATATTTGTTTATATCCAGGGCCACAAGTCTCACTGTCCTGACCACGTGCGCATTACAGCCCCACAGACTTCTTGAGGCTGTGTCCCAAGGCTGAAGGCCTCACATTCTTATTATTAACCATTTTGCCTATACCTGTGGACATTCCTTTTTTAACATCTATTATTTTTTACAGCTGGGTCATGCAATAAATCAATGTGTGGCCGCATTAGGATTGTCAGGACTTGTGTTGATATCTGTTATTACTGGGTTGGGGCAATACTAATGAGTACCCAATGTGAGTTGTTGCTAACGGAATCTACCGCTCGCTGTGTACTGAAATCTGAAGTTTTTGTATATGAAGGCTTGTGGAGCATTTCACATACCTGCAGGGTCAACCTGGAGGCTCAGATTTATTAGGGCCTGTGGTTGACAGGCTTTTGTGTCAGAACTATTTACAGTGCATCCGGAAGGCATTCACAGTGCTTCACTTTTTCCACATTTTGTTATGTTACAGCCTTATTCCAAAATAAAATAAATGCATTATTTTTCTCAAAATTCTACAAACAATACCCCATAATGACAACGTGAAAGAAGTTTTTTGAAATCTTTGCAAATGTATTAAAAATAAACATAAGTATTCACATCCTTTGCCGTGACACTCAAAATTTTGCTCAAGTGCATCCTGATCATCCTTGAGATGTTTCTACAGCTTGATTGGAGTCCACCTGTTGTACATTCAGTTGATTGGACATGGTATGGAAAGGCACACACCTGTCTATATAAGCTCCCACAGTTAACAGTACATGTCAGAGCACAAACCAAGCCATGAAGTCAAAGGAATTGTCCGTAGACCTTCAAGACAGGATTGTATCGAGGCACAGATCTGGGGAAGGGTACAGAAGAATTTCTGCAGCTTTGAAGGTCCCATTTAGCACAGTGTCCTCCATCATCTGTAAATGGAATAAGTTTGGAACCACCAGGACTCTGCCTGGCCAAACTGACCGAGCGGGGGAGAAGGGCCTTAGTCAGGGAGGTGACCAAGAACCAGATGGTCACTCTGACAGAGCTCCAGCGATTCACTGTAGAGAGAGAATAACCTCCCAGAAGAACAACCATCTCTGCAGCACTCCACCAATCAGGCCTGTATGGTAGAGCTGCCAGACAGAAGCCACTCCTCAGTAAAAGGCACATGACAGCCCACCTGAAGTTTGCCAAAAGGCACCTGAAACCATGAGAAATAAAACTCTTTGTACTGATGAAACAAAGATTGAACTCTTTGGCCTGAATGGCAAGAGTCATGTCTGGAGGAAACCAGGCCCCGCTTATCACCTGGCCAATACCATCCCTACAGTGAAGCATGGTGTTGGCAGTATTATGCTGCAGGGAAGTTTTTCAGCGGCAAGAACTGGGAGACTAGTCAGGATCGAGGGAAAGATTAATGAAGCAATGCACAGAGACATCCTTGATGAAAACTTGCTCAAGAGTGCTCTGGACCATACACTGGTGTGAATGTTCATCTTCCAACAGGCTAACAACCCTAAGCACACAGCCATGATAACAAAGCAGTGGCTAAGAGACAACTCTGTAAATGTCCTTGAGTGGCCCAGCCAGAGCCCAGACTTGAACTCGGTTGAATATCTCTGGAGAGATCTGAAAATGGCTGTGCAATGACGCTCCCCATCAAAACTGATGGAGCTTGAGAGGTCCTGCAAAGAAGAATGTGAGAAACTGCCTAAAAATAGGTGTGCCAAGCTTGTAGTATTATACTCAGAAAGACTTGAGGCTGTAATTGGTGCTAAAGGTGCTTCAACAAAGAATTGGGCAAAGGCTGTGAATTCTTATGTACATGGGTTTTTTTTTTTTTTTTTATAACTTTGTAAAGATTTCAAATAAACATATTTCACGTTGTGATTATGGGGTATTTTTTGTAGAATTTTTAGGAAAATAATGAATTTAATTCATTTTGGAATAAGGCTATAACTTAACAAAATGTGAAAAAAGTGAAGCGCTATGAATACTTTCCATATGCACTGTATTTCACAATACTAGCCAATAGGCATGCAAGGACAGCTTGAAGCAGATTGAAGAACCTTGGAAGGAGGTCAAATGCACCTGTCAGTGAATTCCGAATGATCTCAGAAGGATTTCAACCTATCAAACATAAATGAAATACAACGGTAAGCAAACGACCATTGCCCATCGAAATAAGTTCTTATACAGGTTGTAATAGTAAAAAAAAAACACATGTACATAATGTAATATAATGTAAGGGAAGCTACCATTTCTCAGTTCTGCTTTGAAATATCCTTTTAATAAAAGACTTTAGGTAGAACATGAAAGAGTTTTCAGGCTAATTATACTGCATCTGTCTGATTACATGTGGCATGCAAAATATATATTTCATAGTTCCCAGAAAGCAATTCATATTCCTGAGAAGGTACAGAAGCTGATAGATGAAGAAGAAGAGATCCCTGTGTGTTGTTGCAGTTCCATTTATCTGTTACAGTCAACTAACACGGAGCTTATTTATCTTGTGTATTGTTTGCACACAATACCTTTGTGGCTAAGGAGAGGCATGCTTAGCAGAGCAAACGCTGATGATCAGGTCTGTTTGCATTAGGACCATTCATACAACCTCAGTGGAATTTCAGAGTTTAAAGTGAAAGTTCACTCTCTCAATTAATTATTTGTAATCCTTATGTTGCTAGCATTAGTAAATAAATCGGAAGGTATATCATATTTACTTGTTTTAACCTTTTTTTTTGTTTGTTTGTTTGTTTGTTTTTTTTACATTTCTTCAGTTACTTCCTGGTTCCTAAGCCTAGGCAAATGATTTCATACATCCCATGAATCTACAGCTAAGCACAGCCCCCTACCTGCATGCCTGAGCTTAGGGCAGATGTATGCCAGGTAAATGCTATATGAATTATCTGCCCTTACTCACAGCTGACAGCTTGCATAGCATCCAGTGATGCTTCAGTAGGCAGGGCCTGATGGGGAAGCTGAGACACTAGTTCCCCATCTTCTCTCACCTTGAAAATAACAGGATGCAGTAGGCAGATTTTATAGCCAATAGCAAGCTTTCTATTGGCTAATGATCCACCCACTGCCTGCTGTCAGTCACAAGGGGAGCCAACCTAATGGGGAACTAGTGTCTGCGATTTCCCCATCAGACTCTGCCCCACCAAAACTACCTGTGTGCAGCGGCAGGAGTAAGTACAATTGCACAAAAAGATGTCTGTATGTACACCCCAATCTCAGTGCACCTCCACACAGTGCATTTCCTAGTTCCATGTATTACATGAATCGATTGCTCGCACCAACATTTGTCATGTGGAGGCTCCTTGGAATTCCACCTGATTGAATTCTGTCATTTATGACCCTTGTGTGCCTAAAATGGACACAATTTTGCTAATATTCTAGAATATAGCAAGGCCATAGCATCATAAATTTTATTGTGTGGAATGAAAACTTGTAATCATAAGCAGGGTAATTTCACAATGCGTTAGGGTTGCCTGTAGCATTTTGTAAATGACTTGGTGTTTTGCAGTCTCAGAAGAGATACTCAGCACAAGCGAGCCCACACACGTACCTTCTGGCTGGAACTGCAGTCTCTTGTCAGATGATTCTGAGCAGTGCAATCTCCCTCTCTGAAAATGAAAGATGGAGGCGTTTATATCAAGGGAACACTCTTATGCCCCGTACAAACGATCTGACTTTCCGACAACAAAACCGTGGATTTTTGTTCGAAGGATGTTGGCTCCAACTTGTCTTGCATACACACAGTCACACAAATGTTGGCCAACAATTACGAACGTAGTGGCGTATAAGACGCGCGTGATATCTCCATTACGAATGCTAGTTTTACATGACCGAGCGCTTCTGCCTCGTACTTGATTCAGAGCATGCGTTGACTTTTGTCCGACGGACTTGTGTACACAGGATTGGAAACTTTTGTTGGCGGAAAGTTTGAGAACCTGCTAGCCAACCTTTGTTGGCGGAAAGTCCCTGAAGTAACTGATCAATTCAATCTATTATTATTATCAGTTATGTATTATTTTGTCTAGTCCCTATAGTTTAGTTAGTCTATCTATACTCCAAGCACATGCTATCGTTAATATCACAATACTACCACAATTAGCTATGAAATCAATACATGGTCTAAGATCAATCAAATCTCATTTATTTCCCAAGGAAATAAGAAAGCTTGCATAAGGTATCAATAGAAATTACAAGAATACATAGCATACAATCAGAGTACAGTACAAGCAATACTTATCAGATCTTCGCAGCTAAGCCTCATGATGGAAGTGAGAGACCGAACTCATTGTTGAAACCCTCCTTTTTGATAAACACACCTCAACCACACCACATTGCCCACCCTCCTTTGCCTGTGGACCAATCAGCGTCTCTGGGGCGTCTCCTCCCCCAGGCTAACTACCTCTGACAGTCCTGCCATAATTGGCCTCTGGGGGGCATTGTGTGCCCATGAATTGTAACTGCTCCGACTGGGTTCACATCTTGTGATTCGATCTTGGACGCCCTTCCCGTTCATTAATTATCTTCTTTGTCCTTACAGACAGACCGGCGTCGTCATTGTCCTTAATGTCTTTGAAGCCCCGTGCACACCAGGTGGGCTGAATAGAACTCATTCTGCTATGCAGATTCTGTCTGGTGCCACATTCCTCTCAAATATCAATATGGCTGAGTTCGGTTGTACAAACAGTTCTGTAGAACTTTATATGTATTCCAACAGTCCCACAACAAATGTCCGATGGCGCATACGCGCGGTCGGACTTTCCTCCAACAAGCTCACATCCAAGATTTGTTGTCGGAAAATGTGATCCTATGTAAGCGGCATAACTTTTTTTAAGATTAAGGATCATTCTAAAATATGGATATTGGTGGACTTATTACATAAGAAAAAAAAGTGGACTTTCACCCAAAAACAAAATACTGCTTATATTCTTCCTTCTCAGCATCTACCTAATTTGTAGCATTTTAGAATGGGTGTTTTCTTTGACTGGTACCTACTCCCACTTTCTCAATGCTTTCCTTGGTGAGGATGATGTAGCCTGCTGGGACATCACACATCCCAGGAGACTGCAATAAGAGACTCAGGGCACTGCCTCATGCATGGGCAGTGAGAAGCCAGCTGTAGGACATCAGCCTGGCTGTCACAGCTGGCTGCCCAAACTAAGTAAGTACCTGTTTGTTAACCACTTGCCGCCCTCCCTATAGGCAATTGACGGTGGCAAAGTGGTTTCATAATCCTGACCGGACGTCATATGACGTGATCAGGATTATGAGCCGCTGCGCACCCCCGGGGGCGCGCATCGCAGCGATCGTTGTTGCGGGGTGTCAGTCTGACACCCGGCAACTACGATCTCGGTAAAGAGTCTCCGATGGAGACTCTTTACCACGTGATCAGCCGTGTCCAATCACGGCTGATCACAGTGTAAATAGGAAGAGCCGGTGATCGGCTAATCCTCACTCGCGTCTGTAAGACGCGAGTAGAGGAGAGCCGATCGGCTGCTCCTCTGATGGCGGGGGTCTGTGCTGATCGATTATCATCACAGCCCCCCCGAGGATGCCCACACTGGACCACCAGGGACGCCATCAGACCACCAGGGATGCCCAGCAAAAGGTAATCCTCCCTAGACCACCAGGGATGCCAGTCAGTGCCACAATGGATGCCAATCAGTGCCCATAATGGATGCCAATCAGTGCCCACAATGGGCATCACTGATTGGCATGCATTATTGTTTGGCACTGATTGGCATCCATTAGTACAGTATAACATAATACAATGCCGCTTATGAGTGCCCACCTGTGCCGCCTATCAGTGCCCACCTGTGCCGCCTATCAGTGCCCATCCGTGCCACCTATCAGTGCCGACCCATGCCCATCTGTGCCGCCTATCCATGCCCATCTGTGCCGCCCATCCATGCCAATCCGTGCCAGCTATCAGTGCCAATTTGTGCCACCTATCAGTGCCCATCCGTGTCGCCCATCAGTGCCACCCATCAGTGCCGCCTATCAGTGCCCATCAGTGCCACCTATCAGTGCCACATATCAGTGTCCATCAATGCTACCTCATCAGTGCCACTTCATTGGTGCCACATTATTGGTGCCCATCAGTGCCGCCTTATCAGTGCCCATCAGTGTAGCCCCATCAGTGCCCATCAGTGAAGGAGAAAACTTACTTATTTACAAAGTTTTGAAACTGAAACAAAAAAAACATATTTTTTTTCAAAATTTTCGGTATTTTTTTTATTTGTAGCGCAAAAAATAAAGACCGTAGAGGTGATCAAATACCACCAAAAGAAAGCTCTATTTGTGGGAAAAAAATCATAAAAATTTTCATTTGGGTACAGTGTAGCATGACCGCGCAATTGTCATTCAAAGTGCGACAGCGCTGAAAGCTCAAAATTGGTCTGGGCAGGAAGGTGTTTAAGTGCCCGGTATTGAAGTAGTTAAATTCAGCAGCTACACTATTAACAATAATTAACTCTGTCTGTACTATGCTGATGGATGTTCATTATCAGTTGTAAGCTAGATGTTAAAGTTATCACGTCTTGGGTAAACTGTTAAAGTTATCACGTCTTGGGTAATACATTGTATGTTATTGCACTTAAAAAAAATGCCCCTAATGTGTCGCTAGATATATTGTTCAACAAGTTATGCTGAACAATACAAGCTGCCTATAATGTCCTGTGGACAATCTTGCTCAAAAAACCCCCCCAAAAAACTAGAAAGTTAAAAAATATTTTTTTAAATGATATATAAGTTTTCTGTGTGAATAGGAACAAACATACAGCTTGGTTTTCTCAATGAGAGTGCAAAGGTGAAAATACAGTTTAAAGTGTATCTAAACAAAAACAAGAATGTAAGATATTACAGCTTCTAGATTTTTTTCACGCATATTTTAAAATAACATACTTCCTGTTACAATTCATGTTTACGTGCTTTTTCTGCACTATCCTTCTATGGGGGCAGCCATGGTTGTCGCAGAGGCTGGACTTCAAACATGTCAACTTTTCTTCTCCTATATTACATGGAGGATTGATGGAACTAGTAGTTCATGCAGTAAAAATAAGCGTAGACACCCCGTCCTAAGCAAGGGCTACTAGTGAAGTTTAGTTCTGCTGCGTGGTGGGCAACCTTGCTGGTTTTTAGTTCATGTGTTCATTTGGTTTTTCCCTGAATTCAGTGGCGCTGTGATTTCCCCCTTCTGCTAGAAATGTCACTAGTACATCTGGTATTAGTATGAGGAGCTACAGCCAAGCCATCCAGCTACAGCCCTAGCCAACCAGCAGGACATATAATGGCACTGGTGCATGCTGGGGGAGAGGATGCATATTTGAGGAGGGCCAGTTGATCTCATTCTTCCCCTCCCAGGCTCTGGCCTTGGGGGGGGGGGGGGTATGTGGGGAGCAGATAAGTGATCAGGCCTCCAGTAAGTCCTGATCCTTGAGGCTCTGGGACAGAGGGCTAGAGAGTAACAGATAATGCCCGAGATAAAGTACAAGAAGCCACATGAAATCCTAAAGCCCCGTACACACGAGCGGACTTTTCAACATCCAAAGTCCGTCAGACCGAGTCCGTCAGACTATCCGATCGTGTGTGGGCTGCAACGGACTTTAGCTTCGCAAAAGTCTGACGGACTTTAGAAATGAAGCATGCTTCAAATTTTCCCGACGGAACTCCGCCGGACCCGGTCCCCTTCAAAAAATTCGCTCGTGTGTGTGCTACTCCGACGGACTAAAACCGACGCTAGGGCAGCTATTGGCTACTGTCTATGAACTTCCTACGTCGAATCCAGTCGTACGTCATCACGTTCGACTCCGCCTGAGTTTGGTGTGATGGTGTGTGGTCAAGTCCGTTCGGTCGAAAAGTCCGCCAGAACTCCATCGGAACTCCGTCGGAACTCCTTTGGAGGTCTGTCAGACTTAATCCCTCTCGTGTGTACGGGGCATTAGCGAGGAACTTGTGGAGAGCCTGGAAAAACATTAAGATGGGAACATTGAGACTACTGCTGCTGCTACTGGAAAGATTTGGTTGCTAATGGAGACGGCTGCTTTTTAAGAAGGTGCAGACTGCTGGGATCAGCTTAAGGGCTCTTTTTTGTTCTAGTGTCTCTTCTTTTTGTACTATTGAGTTTGCAGGACAGTAATAGGGGGTTCTGAACTCCCTGAGGTTTTGAGTGAGAGTCAATGAACTCATTTTTATTTTTACAGTAAAATGACTGGCGCCCATCTGTTCACAACCCACTATTACCTAACTAATCTACACCCTGAAGTGAAATGTCAGCTTGTCCTTTTTCTAGGGGGTACCACCATGCTCCCTGGGGGGGTACATAAGGTCCTTTGTACTTTGCATTTGAGCTCACAGAAAGTGACAAGGACTGCATTTCTGGCAAGATCAACAGATATTTTTGATAGTTTCCAAAAATGTTCTTAGCCTGAATAATGAACCAATGGAGCCAACACGCTTAAAAATTATGAGCTGCAATATATTACATGTGTTTTTGTGTTTGGATATGCCTAATTATTATGTTTTACTGGAGTGTTTCTTTCATTTTATGTTTGCCTGAAGTTCCGTTTTAACTCTTTCAAAGTCATTATGCTTGTGCAAGTCAGATGAAACAAGGTGGCTACTTATACACACTCTGTAGTCAATGCTGAAAAATACTCGGAGATTCTGAGATCCTGTGGCTGTGATATATGTGTCACAGACTTGAGTTATTGATTTATTTCAAGGTATTGCAACATAGCACAAGCCTTAAATGAAGAAATCATTCAGCGTCAACATCCATATATCAAGGCTATCACACTGTGGCGGTATCTGGTGTTCCCCTTTGAGAATGTATTTATCACTATAAACTTCTGCGCAAAGAGCTTCGACAGCACATAAGTTCAAGGAAAATTGTGGCGAGCTCCCAGCTTGCATTTAAAGATCTTGTTTGTAAGATTCTTGTTGGAAAATATTCCATAAGTCACAGCTGCCAAGTGCTGGGTCACATGGCACCATTCTGAAGATGAAGACAAACTGGTTACATGTGAACCCACATAAAAGTATACTGGCTGTATGTACAGCCGAACAGACTGTCATATGGGGCCCATGATCATCGCAGTGCCAACATTTGAATCATTGATGGAAGGGAAGGAAGGAAGAAAAGAAAAAAGAGAGGGATGAAGAAAGGAGGACAAGAAGGGTAGCAGAGAGGGAAAAGGGAAGGAAGAAGCAGGTAAAAGAAAAAGGAAAAAAGGGAGGCAGTATTAGAAACAAAGCAAGGAAATCAAGGGAAGAAGGAAGATGGTTGGAAGGAAGGGGAACGGAAATAAAAGGGGTAAGGAAGGAAAGATGATGGAAGAAAGAGGTAAGGAGAGGATGAAAGGAAAGAAGGGAGGATGGAAGGAATGGGAAAACAAAAAAAAGAATTAAAGTGGAAGTAAACCCTTCTATCATTTTCAGTCAAGGAAGCTGCCATCTTGGCCTCTAATAATTCTTCAACTGCCGTAATGCCGCACATGTGATCAATTATGACACCAGCCATTGGATGGTTTGAAAGTTTGGTTTAGAGCACAACCAATGTGAAAGTTAGCATTTCTGGAATGCCGGGAATGTAAGTGTTTTTTGAAACTGGGTTTACTCCCGCTTTAAGGGAGGAACAACGTTGGAGGAATGGAAAGAAAAACGGGGAGAAGAAGGGGAAGAGGATAGCAGGACGAGGAGGTTCGGGGTATAAGGATAGAAGAAGAAGAGAAGGAGGACAGAGAGAAAGGGAGAAGCAAGGAGGATAAAAGGAACTTAACAGGAAAAGGAGAAGGATGGAAGGAAAAGATGTAAGGGACAAAGGAGGGAGGATGGAAGAATATATGGAGGAAGGATGGGAAAAAGGAAGTCAGCAAGGGAGAAATAAAGAGGAAATGTTGAAGGAAGGAGAGAACTTGTGTTTATATCTCAATCCTACCTTGCACAACAGTAGAAATGTCAAACCAAGCTGAAAATCTGAATGCTGCGCTTTCTCCTTAATACAGAATGGAGGTGAACAGATTATGAGGTATAGTGAGCAGTGTTAATTTTGGCAGCGAATTTCGATTTAGTTTTAGTCTTCATTTTGGGACTAAAATGGCATTTTACTTTTAGTCCCATTTTAGTCTTCTGCAATTGTTTTAGTTTTAGTAGTATTTAGTCGACTAAATCTCCAGCAAATTTTAGTCGACTAAAATGTCCTACGTTTTAGTCGACTAAAATCTCTAGTGCATTTTAGTCAACTAAAACTCATTTTAGTTGTCTAAAATCTAATGGGTGTAATTAAATTGTAATGCATTTGTTAACATTTCTCTACAATTTCCAAACTCATTATATACTGCTGGAGTGAAAAATACAATATGCTATTATTTATGGTATTGAGGTATGAACATGCACTACAGACCAGTGCTAATTTTATTAATTTTGAAGTCAAATTTCCATTTAGATTTAGTCTTAGTCTTTTGACTAAAATGGCATTTTAGTTTTAGTCCCATTTTAGTCTTTTGACTAAAATTCCATTTTACTTTTAGTCGCATTTTAGTCTTCTGAATTGTTTTAGTTTTAGTCGTATTTTAGTTGACTAAAATAGTATTCATTTAGTCGACTAAAATGTTTTAGTCATTTTAGTCTACTAAATTGAGTACATGACTGCTTTAAATTTTGGTTATCTACTAAGTGAGTTAAGTTCATAGAGCAAATCTTAACCAGGTTCATGCTCCTGGCACTGGGCAAGCAATGTTGTTGTGTATGCCTGGAATGAGCCAAAAGGTGTGGGAGTAACCACAAAGAGAAATCACTTTAAGCTCAGGCAATAGCTGCTATACAGCATGATAACATTGATAGAACTAAGGACTAGCTGTACAGAAAATGAAAAGATTTCTTAAGGAGAAAATTTCTATTAAAATGAAAACTATACATCATTCATATATGATTTATTTTTGGATGATTTTCTCTCTTACTCTCTATCGCTCTCTCTGTGTGTGTATATATATATATATATATATATATATATATATATATATATATATATATATATATAATGTCTGAAATGTCTGAGATGTATGTACCATTGCTGCATACAGAGCAGTGCCCAGGAGCTTTTCATACTAATCACACCTTGCAAGTTGAAACATCCAGGAGAAAAATTCAGGTGAAACTCCAGCCAAAAGTTTATTTTTACCTTTGGATTGAATGGAAATGAAGATCCCATGTAAGATGTTTGTTGTTGCCCATCTACCTCTTGGGGAGATTGCCTATCACTTTCTTTCCTAGGGTATTGCTATACTTGTAAGTAGAGCTGTCAGTCTCACATCTGGAGTGCATTCTTTGTTTTCCTCTAGAAAGATTCCACTGTAGAGTGGTAATGATGTTAGTGGCTCACTTAAGGATTCTCCATAGGAATTCCCTAGAAGCTAAGATGGTAGCACCTGAGAAGAAATCTGAGAAAATACTGACAGCTGTAAAAACACCATTCTATTCAAACCTCAAAGGAAAAAAAAAAGTGTTGATTGGAGTTCTACTTTAAAGTGACCTTAACTCAGAAAGTGTAGAACATCTAGAAATGTTCATTTTGCATAGGAAATATCATGAAAAATCTATAATTTGTCTTGAATTCCTCTTGAAAAATAACGGTGCATTTGCTAACATGTAACTGTGCCTGGGCATTTCTGTGAATTGAGCCAACGGGAAAGGGTGGCTGGTGAGCGCTAAGCCATGTTCATACCTTTGAATGTGTGCCTTGTAAAGCAAAAAAAAAAATGCATGTGTCACAAGAAGCAATGTTATTAAGCGAAGCTGTTCAGATCTCTGATGTTCCTTGAGCTGTGGTTTGAAAAATGAGATATGTCTGTTTTTCTGCACATTTTCATCCACTGTGATTCCTAATAAAACATTGAGGAGGCATGTGAATGTGCTACAACCCACCTTTAAAGTGTAATAAAATTTACAAAAGTGCACATGGAAAGATGTGAACCTGGCCCTAGGGTTGTGGTCTATCACTATAAAAGATTAGAGGATGACCCGAGGGTACTGGTAAAGGAAAAAGCCTACATACAGACATGTTGACAGGGCAGGTATAAAAGCAGAGAAAAGAGAGGTTGGTAAGGCATCAGCTTCAGGGTTGTGATGAGAGAAAAGGTCATGAGGGTGATTCTGTTAGCACTGTCAAAATGAATTGATGGGGCAATGGTGAAGGCAGAAAGAGGGAAGGGAAGTTCGGAGGGATGCATGGGTCCGAGGCTGTGGTTTGCCAGGATGGAATTGTCATGTTCAGAGGTGATGGTCATGGCCATCACAGTTGATGAGAGGAGGCAACAACTTTGGGAGGGGATTGCTCTAGGTCTGAGTATCCAACCATATATGCATAGACAAAAGGAGTAGGTCATTTAAATATTTATTTGCTATTTCCAGACATTATATTCTATAAAACCAACTTGGCTTTATGTCAGTTCTTGTGTGGTTGGATTCCAAATAATGGGAATCTAATTGACCCTTGAAGTTCAATCCATTTCTAGTACTCTTAAGACCACACAAATCTTTGTCACAATGTGCCTTGTGCAATGCTACTCCCAAGACGTCAGTGGTGAATTCCTAAAGTCAACTCGGTCTATTTTTTTTTTTTTATAAATTAGCCAATACTGTTTTTTTCACAGCTTTTCTGGGCAACACTGGAACCTTTGATGACCTGATTCTGCGCTGTGCAGTCTTCTTCTATGAGAATTCTAGGGGTTGGAGATGAGAACCAGAAAACACATTGGCATGTGTTGTCAAGGCCATATAGAAACCATAGACATTATCAACCATCAGGATTTAGAAGACAGGTCAGATAGCTGATGAATACCAAGGTGAAAATTAGAGCCTCTCAGTTCATAGCTGTGCATTTACATGGCAAATTTCTCAATTTTCATGTTTGACTGGCGTGTGCCATTAAATACCCAAATCATGGAGCGAAAATGTCAAAAGTAACTCTGCTTACAATTACAGTAATCACTCTTTCCCTGCGCCCGCATTGTATGCTCCGTAGATAAAAACACAGGCTTGCCACGCTGACTGACAGCTTTTGATGTCAGAAATCTCCACCCCAGTATTAATATTTGATTTCAAAGGCAGGGAGGCATTCCCCAGACTCCCACTTCAGTGCCTGTGCGACCATATTCTGTTCTTGTCCCCCTTGGCATTGAAGGGGTTACACCCCTCCCAGTTACTCTCTGCTGGATTTCAGTCTTATAGCTTTGATATGCTAATGCAATTTTGTTCGCTGGGAGAGCTCTCTCCATCTACATCAAGACTTGAACATGCGCTTGCTGTCTCCAGACTAATATACTGTATGCCTGTGTTCTTGGCTTGGCTGTTAAAGATTACGGTAAACAAAGAGCAAGATAAAGGACCTGGGTTTTTATAGGCCAGTCTTTTTTTTATATTTTGAATCAAATTTTCTCCTTAATTTTTTTTTTTTTTTTTTTTCGATCTGTGTTTAGCAAGCTGTAAATCTGATTTGTTGCATGCCTGGAAAGCAGTTAATTATGCGCAAAGATTAAGCCATTATTTCTACATAATTTTACCAATTTTTTAGCATATTAGGATCTTGTTATCTAGAGTGGCAATATTATACATTGGAAAGAATCCCAGAAGCATTGGTCAAATCTATTTAATTCAGTGGCCTGCTTTATGTGATCAGTCCCAAGTTTCTGTGTGATAGGACGAATTTTGCTGGAGGCACTGGTTCAGATCCCAGTATCAGCTCCTTGTGATTGCAAACAACTTGTCTCATTAGGTAGTTTTTAAAAAGCAATAATGATACATTAAGTAATATGGTTATGTTTAGAGACCATACTGATCTAGGCCAGTGTAGGACGTGACATGCAGGATCGTCCTCCTGGTCAACAGGATAATCCAGCTCAACATAATTAAGAGTAAAGTCTAAAACGGCTAACTTTCTTGGAGAAAATGCTGCTCGCCTAAAAAACTAGGCATTTGCTCATGTGGTTTGCTTCTTTCTTCCTCTGGAATTTCCTGCTTCATTCAAAGTATTGTTCCTAACAGGGATGTACAGTAAAGCCCCGTACACACAATCAGATTTTCCGCCTGGAAATGTTATATGTCAGGCTTTTGGCAGAAAATCCAACAGTGTGTATGCTCCATCGGACAGTTGTTGTCGGACTTTCCGCCAACAAATGTTGTCTAGCATGTTTTATGGTTGTGTGTTGTCGGATTTTTAGATCATGTGTACACAAGTCCATCGGGCAAAAGTCCAAAGTACAAACACACATGCTCAGAAGCAGAAGAGGTCGGTCTTGTAAACTAGCTTCTGTAATCGAATATTAACATTCTTTACGTGGAAAATTATGAAATCTCCAAATGCAGCGCACATTCTCTTCTTCTTTAATGGGATAATAATGAAGCTGCTTTGCTGGTGATACTGATGGAGTTATTGCAAACAAATTTTCAAAGGCTTTTTTTTCTAGTGATATCAAGAATAATATTATTTATGTTTTTTTTTAAATTATTTGTGCAAGTTACCACAAGACCATTATCCCGTAGTTTATAAGATCAAAAATACAACTATGTTGGTGTCCCTTGTCAATTTTACATTGTATTTTTTTTAAATGTAACTGCCTACTTCCTAACTGTCATTTGAAGTAAAACACATAGCCAAGTATTATTCTACACAATCTTTTTATTGTACATAAAAAAATTTTTTTAAAAATTAGACATGCTATCTTCCAATAGAACCCAGCCAAAAAGTGCATTTTATGCATCCAAAATTATAGGAAATATACCAAATCAAATCATTATTCAACCAAAAAAATAATGTCAAAGCAATAACTCCAAGGCCAACACGTTATCTCCCCCGATTCCACAACATGTCTGGTTGACGAACGGCCGTTCAGAAACGAACTGAAAAGCACGAAATGAAAAGTGTGAACTGAAAAGCACTAAATGAAACCGCAAAAAGAAAACCTGGAATCAACACTCACCAAGCTTCTACTAACACCAGATTAGCAGAAGGAGCCCAAAGGATGGCGCTAAAGAGCTGAAAAACCACACAGTATGTCTATGTCAGGAACGGTGTTGTTGCTGGGATCGCCTGCTGGTGTCACTGTTTCTTTTGCCATCAAAGGTTGCAGTTCTGGTGGTCACCAGCGGGTGTCTCCCAGCAAACAGACATTCTAATAATCCAGCTGCACCTGAAGTGGTATGGCTTGGAAGTATATAAGCCCGCCCTTCACTGAGGCTCATTGCTTCAGAATCCTTCCTGCTAGCCTTGTCCCTGCCTGACCTGTTACTTGAGACCTGTTCCTGATTTGCTTCCTGTCCTGGACTCTGTTCCCTATACCTATGACTTGTCCCCTGATTCCTGCCTTGGCTCCCCTTACTTCTGCTTCCTCCACCTGGCCTCCTGTTCCCCTTGTCTCTCATCCCTGCCTTGTTATATATGTGTTCCCTTTCCATGTATATAGTTAGTTAGTTAGTTCGTTTTGGGTTTTGGGGTTTGCTGTGTATTATTTGTGTTCTTGCTTGCTTATGGTTTGCTGTGTATTATTTGTGTTCTTGCTTGTTTATGGTTTGCTGTGTTTGTTTGGTTTGCACGTGTGTCTTTTTCCTTAATAAATATTTATATCTTCACTTACCTTTCGAGCCTCATTCCTTAGTACAGCCCATTGATCTGTTTACTTTGTGCTGGATGCCTGTGTTAGGCATCCCCTCCATGACAGAATTCTGAAGCCATACTAACAGATCGGCTGCACTTGGGAATAGGATCTGGACACTTGCTATTGCCAAGAAAAATGCATCTGGAAGATATCCTGTATCTTTCGCTTCTGGCAACAGATGACAGAGATTTTTGTCATCAGACATTAGGTGAATACACTAGAGAGCAACTGCTGGAATGTATCCGTATAGCCCATGTTTTTGTTGATCAGGGCAGTTTTCTGTTTGAGGACGTGCAGCCATTGATTCGGATCTGTACAGAGTTGGCCCTGTCTGATGTCCCTAGTGGAGGTGATGACTATACACCCCCTTTTAGTGCAGCTCAGGTAGAGTCTTTGGTGTGGCTGTTGGAAGATGACTCAGCCTTTTTCTTTGAGCAATACTCAGCTTGTCCTCAACAGGTGCTTGCAGCATGTATTGATTCAGTGCAGTCTCTGGTCAGACAAACCGTGTGCAAACCAGATTTTGTGCAACCATTATTACAGGCCTGGTCAAGCTTGTTGTACTCAGCTTCTGTCAGCTCCCAACCACCCATTTCTGTGTCCAGATACCAGCCTGCTGGGATATCTTCCTCTCTATTACCCCCAACAACCACAATTTCTGATCAATAAACCCTGCTACCAATGAAGTACCAGTACCCTGTTTCCTCCTGCTGTACCTACCCAGCCTTTAACCCCTCTGCTACTTCTCAGCTGCCTTCATCAGTTCCATTGAATCTCCCCTCAAGATCTGCTCCCTCTGTTTTACCATCCTTCCACTCTTCGCTCTTACCAGCTGCATCCACTACCTACAGCCCTGTACCCACATACAAATCTTCAGTTGCTAAAACCAAAAAGAAACAGAAGTTTTTCCCAACCCATACCATTCTGTCATCACCCACTTCTGCCTCCACGCCTGATGTTCCAATGCCTGCTGTTCAGCCTGTTGTGCCAGTGTCTCTGCCTGTTGTCCAGCCTGATGCCTTCCAGCCTGCTGCCCCGGCCTTCCAGCCTGACGCCTTCCAGCCTGCTGCCCCGGCCTTCCAGCCTGCTGCCCCGGCCTTGCAGTCTGATGCCTTGCAGTCTGATGCCTTGCAGTCTGATGCCCCGGCCTTGCAGTCTGATGCCCCGGCCTTGCAGTCTGATGCCCCGGCCTTGCAGTCTGATGTCCCGGCCTTGCAGTCTGATGCCCCGGCCTTGCAGTCTGATGCCCCGGCCTTGCAGTCTGATGCCCCGGCCTTGCAGTCTGATGCCCCGGCCTTGCAGTCTGATGCCCCGGCCTTGCAGTCTGATGCCCCGGCCTTGCAGTCTGAAGCCCCGGCCTTGCAGTCTGATGCCCCGGCCTTGCAGTCTGATGCCCCGGCCTTGCAGTCTGATGTCCCGGCCTTGCAGTCTGGTGCCTTGCAGTCTGATGCCCCGGCCTTGCAGTCTGATGCCCCGCCCTTGCAGTCTGATGCCCCGCCCTTGCAGTCTGATGCCCCGGCCTTGCAATCTGATGCCCCGGCCTTGCAGTCTGATGCCCCGGCCTTGCAGTCTGATGTCCCGGCCTTGCAGTCTGGTGCCTTGCAGTCTGATGCCCCGGCCTTGCAGTCTGATGCCCCGGCCTTGCATTCTGATGCCCCGGCCTTGCAGTCTGATGTCCCGGCCTTCCAGCCTGATGCCTTGCAGTCTGATGTCCCGGCCTTCCAGCCTGATGCCTTGCAGTCTGATGTCCCGGCCTTCCAGCCTGATGCCTTGCAGTCTGATGTCCCGGCCTTCCAGCCTGATGCCTTGCAGTCTGATGTCCCGGCCTTCCAGCCTGATGCCTTGCAGTCTGATGTCCCGGCCTTCCAGCCTGATGCCTTGCAGTCTGATGTCCCGGCCTTCCAGCCTGATGCCTTACAGTCTGATGTCCCGGCCTTCCAGCCTGATGCCTTGCAGTCTGATGTCCCGGCCTTCCAGTCTGATGCCTTGCAGTCTGATGTCCCGGCCTTCCAGTCTGATGCCTTGCAGTCTGATGTCCCGGCCTTCCAGTCTGATGCCTTGCAGTCTGATGTCCCGGCCTTCCAGTCTGATGACTTGCAGTCTGATGTCCCGGCCTTCCAGTCTGATGCCTTGCAGTCTGATGTCCCGGCCTTCCAGTCTGATGCCTTGCAGTCTGATGTCCCGGCCTTCCAGTCTGATGCCTTGCAGTCTGATGTCCCGGCCTTCCAGTCTGATGCCTTGCAGTCTGATGTCCCGGCCTTCCAGTCTGATGCCTTGCAGTCTGATGTCCCGGCCTTCCAGTCTGATGCCTTGCAGTCTGATGTCCCGGCCTTCCAGTCCGATGACCCGGAGCTCGCTGCCCAGCCCGATGACCCGGAGCTCGCTGCCCAGCCCGATGACCCGGAGCTCGCTGCCCAGCCCGATGACCCGGAGCTCGCTGCCCAGCCTGATGACCCGGAGCTTGCTGCCAAGCCTTCTGCCCAGGCTGATGACCCAGTGTTTGCTGCCCAGCCTGGTGACCCGGTGCTTTCTGCCAAGCCTACTGCCCAGCCTGATGACCTGGAGCTTGCTGCCCCACCTGATGACCCGGTGCTTGCTGCCAAGTCTACTGCCCAGCCTGATGACCCGGTGTTTGCTGCCCAGCCTGATGACCCGGTGCTTGCTGCCAAGCCTACTGCCCAGCCTGATGACCCGATGCTTGCTGCCCAGCCTGATGACCCGATGCTTGCTGCCCAGCCTGATGACCTGGAGCCTGCTGCCCAGCCCGATGACCTGAAGCAAGTTGCCCAGCCTGTTTTTATTTCCAGATCTAAACTTCCAGACCCTGGTGGTGGGATACATGTTCCATTGTCGGACTTGGGTGGCATGCCTCCCAGTAGGTTAAGAGACTCTGGCCGGAGAGCGCAAAGAAGTCAGCAATCACAGGGGAGACTTTTCTGGACTTTTCCCCATTTACATGCACTGTCAGGTCAAGGGCAGAATGGAGTGTCCGGAGGCCACTCCTTAGGGGGGGGAACTGTCAGGAACGGTGTTGTTGCTGGGATCGCCTGCTGGTGTCACTGTTTCTTTTGCCATCAAAGGTTGCAGTTCTGGTGGTCACCAGCAGGTGTCTCCCAGCAAACAGACATTCTAATAATCCAGCTGCACCTGAAGTGGTATGGCTTGGAAGTATATAAGCCCGCCCTTCACTGAGGCTCATTGCTTCAGAATCCTTCCTGCTAGCCTTGTCCCTGCCTGACCTGTTACCTGAGACCTGTTCCTGATTTGCTTCCTGTCCTGGACTCTGTTCCCTATACCTATGACTTGTCCCCTGATTCCTGCCTTGGCTCCCCTTACTTCTGCTTCCTCCACCTGGCCTCCTGTTCCCCTTGTCTCTCATCCCTGCCTTGTTATATATGTGTTCCCTTTCCATGTATATAGTTAGTTAGTTAGTTCGTTTTGGGTTTTGGGGTTTGCTGTGTATTATTTGTGTTCTTGCTTGCTTATGGTTTGCTGTGTATTATTTGTGTTCTTGCTTGTTTATGGTTTGCTGTGTTTGTTTGGTTTGCACGTGTGTCTTTTTCCTTAATAAATATTTATATCTTCACTTACCTTTCGAGCCTCATTCCTTAGTACAGCCCATTGATCTGTTTACTTTGTGCTGGATGCCTGTGTTAGGCATCCCTTCCATGACAGTCTAGTACATCACTACGCTCGTAAATTGTTGGTCAACATTTGTGTGGCCATGTGTATGGAAGACAAGTTTGAGCCAACACCCTTCGGACACAATTCCACGGTTTTGTTGGCCAACAATCCAATCATGTGTACAAGGCATGAGAAGCAGTAGTGGTATGCTGCTGACCTGTATACTGGGCCAAGGTTGACATGCGTGAAGTTTTTAAAAACTATTACTGCTGTTTTATTCCCGTAGGATCAGAATAGATAAAATGGAAAAACACGCACACACACACAAAGACAGTCATCTTTGTGTGACAGTATCTGTCACTTTGAATATGTAATAACTGACAGAGGGAGAGCCTGTTTGAGCAGTAAAAGGGTCCCTGAAGGGATCAGATCAGGCATCCCTAAGGAAGAAAACTGATTAGAGTAAATCAAAGAGCTAAGTGCACCAAGTGTGGTGATAAAATAGTCAGGAGGCATTTTTTTTATAAACGACTGTATTATATACAATATATTATGATCAAGACTAAATACAAATATACATGCATACATATTTCATGAATTGTATTATCACAGGAAGGAGTTCTCAGCTTTTTATGCCGCGTACACACGAGAGGGATTAAGTCTGACAGACTTCCAACGGAGTTCTGCCGGAGTTCCGACGGAGTTCCGACAGAGTTCTGGCGGACTCTTCGACCGAGCGGACTTGGCCACACACAATCACACTAAACTCCGACGGAGTCGAACGTGATGACGTACGACTGGATTCGACTAAGGAAGTTCATAGCCAGTAGCCAATAGCTGCCCTAGCGTCGGTTTTAGTCCGTCGGAGTAGCACACACACGAGCGAATTTTTCGAAGGGACCGGGTCCGGCGGAGTTCCGTGGGGAAAATTTGAAGCATGCTTCATTTCTAAAGTCCGTCAGACTTTAGCGAAGCTAAAGTCCGTTGCAGCCCACACACGATCGAATAGTCTGACGGACTCAGTCCCTCGGACTTTGGATGTTGAAAAGTCCGCTCGTGTGTACGGGGCTTTAGGTTTCTCTCCTCCTCCTAATGAAGGAGACCCATCATTCTGTAGTGTAGCTCAAGCTTAAGTAAGGTCTGAGCAATGACTTTTTGCCATACCCTGTCACTAAGAGCCCATTCGCACTGGGACGACTTGTCAGGCGACTTAGCCCCCTGACAAGTCACATCCTGTTCTGTACAATGGAACTGTTTTAATAGTAGTAACTCAAGTCGCTCCGACTTAGAAAAAGGTTCCTGTACTACTTTGGGGGCAACTTGAGGCGACTTGCAATGACTTCTATATAGAAGTCCTTTTGCAAGTCGCCGCTGCTGTCGTATGCAGGTTGCCTGAGGCAGTTGCGCTGCAAGTCGTGCTGCCTCAGTGTGAACCGGATCTAAACCCACATTGAAAAAACTATCAATACATGGTCCATAATAAGCTGTTTATACTCACTCAGTCACTGTGGGGTTGATTGACAAAAACTGTGCAAATTCTGATGCAGCTGTGCATGGTAGCCAATCGGTTTCTTACTTCATCTTGTTCAATTAAGCTTTGACACAAAAAAAGTGGTAGCTGTTTGGTTTCTACAAAGAGCTGCACCAGATTTTGCACTCTCCACTTTTAGTAAATCAACCCCTTTGAGATTTGTTTTCTGTATTCTGCAAAATACCTGGCTGATCCTGATGCTCTCTCTCTCTACCTTCTGTTCATGTCCCCGATTCATCAAAGGATTTTGCAGCTGTCGCAACTCTGCACCTGCTCAGTTTTCAGTGAGTTTCTATGTTGAGCATTTACTCCCTATCACATCTGAGCAGCCCATGTGACTAGAGTCACACATGTGGGCGTATACACAGTGGTAAATGATAGCCCCCCCTCTCCCCCTCCTTCTCCATGCCCACTAACCACCTCCACACAGTGGGAGAGGGATATTACATAAAGATTAATGGTGGCTTCACCTCCCTCTAATTCTAAGACAAAGGCTGGAGGGACGTGACACAGACTGTGAATGGCAGAAATCTGGCCACACCATGTTTTTTTTCACAAAATAATAAAGATTTGATTACAAGTATACATTCCCATGCTTATCCTGCTTTTGTTTCCTGCAGACAGACTGGGAAAGAGCTGGGTCATGTGACAGCTGTATATCGATTAGGAAAAAGGCACTTAGATGTTTTTTAAATTAAAAACATTAAAGTGCAATCATTCACATACAGAAATAGAAGGGACAATGTAAATTAAACCGTGTGTATTTAGTATCACTTTAAGTATAATGAAATGGTCTAAAAGAGACAGATTCTGAGCGAGCTGGTTACTTAGCTAACCCACTGTGTCCTGTGAATCCTTTGTCATATATATAATGTTTATTTTTAAGATAACAACATATTGTATATATATTTTACAGTGGCGGCTAGTGGTATGTTTTTGAGGGGGTGGGGGCGGCAATCCAACCGATGCCAGGCGAAGCCCACATTTTTTTGGAGCCTAATAGAGCCTCTGGCTCTAATCACGTGCTTAAAAAAATAAAAATAAACGATTGGAATCCATGCGTCTGGCACCTTGCATGCATATTAGGTGGCCGAGCACATGGATAAGGGGGGGTTGGCGCCCCTGTGCCCTGCATTACGGGCCAATCACTGTGTATATAAGGAAAAGGAATATACATAAAACATCAGTTTAAATACTTATAAACATTGAAAAGGGATTTAAAACCAGCTTGACCCAAGATCGTTATACAGTATATTCCCTTTATTATTGCATGAAAGGTTTCCCTAAAAAATCTCCACATATTTGCAAGGACTACCACTTTTTTTGTTCTGAGATACTATCCCTGGTAATAGGTTAATGTCTAAAACCAAAACTTTGGTATGCGTTTATAGGTACATGGAATGGTCAAAACCCTGTACATTTTTTAAATGTAGCCTGTGACCCATTACAGAGATTTCCCTTCACATTCTGTCTCCCGGACACAACAGAAAATCTTTCCATAGTGAGGGGAAATCAGTTCTTAAAAAATTGTCTCTAAAAATAATGTCCCCAATGGACGATTTCCCTCACATCCTGTGTCAGTTAGAGCTCTAAAGCTGACTGATCAAAATTTGGCTGGTCCAGAATACAATGTTCTAGCAGAGGGATTCCTCCATCAACCTCGATTGTGTAGATAGAATAATCAGTTTTTTTTTTGTACACCTTGCTAGATGAAAGAAAACCAAATTTAAGATTTGAATTTACCATCATACCACCACTTTCAGCCTCAATGACAATGGTCACTAGGACTAGTGGGACGGGTGTTTCAGAGAGGCAAAAAATAGTAATAAAAATCTGACTACCCTTCCGTAGTCCATAATGAAAAAAAGTTGTGATTTTAAAAGTTGCGATTTTAGTTACCGTATACTTTAGGCGAGATGCTAACATTTTCTGTGTGCTGATATCTTGGCGCTAGGTGAATTCCTTCCCAGAGTTTGCCTCGTAGATAGTGCTTTTTAACAGACTCTACTAACCATAGCTTTGCAGGTAATCACAGTTTCAGTTGTCAGCAAGCACTTATCAAATACACCTCTATTCACTAAGCTAGTTCAGCATTGAAATCTCTGCACTCACAAATCCAAGTCACTGAATGATTTGATTACATGTACTTGTAAATGGTAAGAGATGATTGTAGAAGTGTTATACAGTTTCCAGCCATCATTAAACGTAGCATCAGTTCCAGTCCCTTCCTTTATCCAGTGTCATGTTTAGAATTCATATCTATAGCAGTATAGGTGATGTTTGAAGCTTGGAGATTACTTCTCCTAGTGGGATCGCCTACGATGAAAGTAGAGGTGGTAGAAAGGTGAAAATGATATAATTACTTACCAATCCCCCGTAGTTAAGTCACACGTGCAGGCTGACTGTATGGTTTTTTTCTTTATCACTATCACAGAGCCTTCTGGTATGTATGTCCTAGAATCCCCATTGTTACGGAGGTGAAGGTATCATGTTATCCCCCCTTTCCCTCACCTAGCTACACAAACTTTATGCCAAGGCTGGCATCTACTGCAATTGCTTAGAATCCAGCCATACACATTCTAGAACAGGGGGTCTCAAACTGGTGGCCCTCCAGGTGTTGCAAAACTACAATTCCAATAAGGCATTGTAAGGCTGACAGTTACAAGTATGACTCCCACAGGCAGAGGCAAGATGGGACTTGTAGTTTCACAACAGCTGGAGGGCCACCAGCTTGAGAACCCTGTTCTAGAAGGTTAATTCTTTTGGAAAAAGTTACCTCACATAGCATGCATTATTATACGCAAACCACATCCTTGCTGGTGTTCGTTTGTGAATGTGTGCTGCAGGGCACTTTTTTTTAACCTTGTATGTAACTCTTATGTGTTGCGATGAATTAAAGGACATCAGGACATGCTGCACAATGCACGCCAGATGGGAATACGATGGTGGGTCTCTAAGACCCAGATGTCATAATGACACTGTGGTGGATGATATGTTAGAGACTTGCCTGGGTGTGGCCTGGGATGGATCGAAAGATCTTCTTAGAGACCCACCATCTTTTTCCCATCTAGCATTCATTGAGATGGCCCTCGTCTAAGACCAATTGCGTGTGGTAACTGTCCGTGCCGCCCTGGAGATGTGATGGATGCTGCTCCCCGGTTTTACATTTTTCTGTTGGCTGCTGTACATGCTACTTGTTGACTATACATACCAGTGATGTTACTCCACACAGAAATTACTGTGTAATTAGTCCTTAGGAGACTACTATATTGCCAACAGATACAGAACACCATCTTATGTTGCTTCTTGATGTCAAATAATTACACCAGCCAATATTCTTTTAATCTTTTTGATTGTCTTAATAAAGCTTTGCATTTATCCTTTTTACTAAAAACTGTAAAAAAAAATGTTATTTTGGCCTTAAAAGTCCCATAGGGGTCCTCTTTTGCAGTTGTACATTGGAACTACATTTGGCAACGTTGCCCAATGCAACCCAATGTTCCTGGTGTGAACAAGCCTTAAAGGAGTCGCATAATTAACATTTGTGGACATTCGTATGTCTGTTTTTTTTACTGAATTTGACTATTTAAAGAGTATTCACACGATGTGTAATAGCGGCTGGTGGGCGAATCTTGTTTGATTTTAAATTTGACAGATATGATTGACAGCCTGGTTTTACCTTCTCTTTAGTGGGCAAGAATCAAACTGGCAGCAGCCAAAGAGGGAGTAGCTGGGTATTTGGGGACAAACTGAAGCAGAGTATCTGTTCACAGCATTTGCCCCGGTGAGTTGTTTACAAACGGAATAATTCAGGTCTGCCAATTATTTCTGTATATTTTAGCAAAATTGTTTTAATTGTAAGCTTGGGAGTAGCATAGAACTATTAAAAAGTGACATTAGTGGACTTATTTAGTGAAACGATACAAAGAGACACTCTTTGTATTAGATAGATAGATAGATAGATAGATAGATAGATAGATAGATAGATAGATAGATAGATAGATAGATAGATAGATAGATAGATAGATAGGTTTTTTGTTCTGTACTTTTTCCACCCTCTATACTCAATTGATCTTGCCAGAATCTCGCTAACAGCAGCTTCTCTGGAATTAAAGTATTAAAAATGTTCCTTCCAGACTTTTTGGACTGAGAGGAAATAATAGAAGATTACTATCTTGTACAATACTGAATTTTTTAAAGATCTCAACACATCTCTGCCTGTACTTTAGATTACAAGTAACCAAAGTCTGCAGTTTTGCAGTTTTGGAGATTAGTACAGTTTTTATACAACTAGACTTTAGTGGCTTGATGCCACAGATGTTACATTGACATAATCTGCCCCACTAAGCATCAATAAAGTTTTCATTTTATGTCTTACTTTCAATCTTTGTATTGTTTTTTTTTTGGGGGGGGGGGCGTTTTTTTATTTTTATTTACTTTCAATCTTAATTTTACATTTTCATGTTATTTGTTTATTCTTTTATGTAGTACTGCACTTCAAAAATAACTTTTATCACTCACATCAGTCCCAGTCAAATTTATAATTTAAAGTGTGTGTATATCTAAAACTTATTTTTTTTTTTGGATGGAGCAGAAAAGGTCTAAAGACCCTCACAGTTTATTTTTTGCTGGGAGTGTCCCGTTGGGGAGATTTCCCATCACTTCCTGTCCCTGTGACACATCAGCTGCAGAGAAGAAATTTCTACAAAGTGAGGGGAATTCTCCTCTTAGACAGTTGGCAATGGAACAGTGGAAGATTTTCTGTTGATTTTTGTTCCAGTGAAAACGTATCACCGCCCCAAATATGCTGCTTGCAGGACTTTTTGCCCTGTCCTGCAAGTGCACCACCCCAGTGGGAAAACACTCAGGCTTTCACACATCACACTGGGGTGGCTTGAGAGGTGCTTTACTGGTGCTATTTTTAGCGCTTAAATGCCTAAAAAGCTCCCCAGTGTGAAAGGGGTCTAATACATCCAAGCCTCATATACTGTTTCATGGAAAATTAGGCAAGTTTTGAAAGATAATCTTAAACTTTTTCCTGTGCTTTGGTGTCCCGAACAGCTACACTGGAGTACCCATCGAGTTCAAATTTCTTGGATACTGCTTAGAAACTGTTTGCAGACACAGAAACGTCTCTATAGAAAATGCCGTATAACAGAGGGAATTAAATGAGACTTTGGACTAGATAGTGCGGATGGATTTAGTGATACAAAATATGGCATAGTCTACAAGGTATAAAGTGGTATTAGTTACATTTTTTATCACTAAGGTGTTCTTTTTTTTTTAAGACGCAGCCCAGTTTTAGTAGACTTTACATAAATCTTCATATTCAATATTTTTAACTTTCGACAAAACTGTCCTTAAAGTGGTGTTCCACCCCCCCCCCCCCAAAAAAAATAATCATGAATGTACCTAAAAAAAAACTTTTTTTACTCACCTCTAAATGGCTGTTGCTAGGGGGTCCCTCGTAGTCAGCCTCCTTCAGTGCCTGGGCTCTTGATGTCACTTCCCCTCGGCACAGGAAGGGCTCAGCTCTGCTCCCTCCCTCTTGTCAATCATCGGGGACACGTGGGACTGCAGTATTTGTAGCTGCTGACTTTTATTTTTATTTTTTTTAATGGGAACCCCACTTTAATAATCTTCTCTTCTGTGGGGCAAACATAGGCAACTGCCCTAGGAACATCCGGGCAGTGAAATACAACTGAAGTCGCTTGAGGCCTTATTGGAATTGCACCATGTTTGATATTTCTCAAGAGATGCAGTGAAGTCTCTACTCTTCCTTTTTTCCCTGCACCTCCTCTATGTTTACTTTAGAGCAGGGGTCTCCAAACTTTTCAGTATGAGGGCTACATCATACATTTTCAAAAACTCGTGGCCCCATCAAAGACTCATTGCACATCTGTGTCCCCATCAGAGCCTTTCCGCACATCTGAGCTGCAGGCCGGATAAAATGTACAGTCAGGCCAGATGTGGTCTGTGGGCTGGACTTTGGAGACCACTGCTTGAGAGGACTGAAGGCTTGCAGACTACCAATTCACTGTTGGCAAAGCAGAAAGGTGGGAAAGTCACTGCTGAGCAAAACCAGAATCTTAAAGTGTTTTGTTTTAAACTTTAAAGATGAATTACTTCACAGTACCAGCGGCTTCTAAAGTCAGTAAGGGCCTATGTTAAAGCTTATCTATTGCCTATAAAGAATGTGGGGTTGATTTACTAAACCTGGAGAGTGCAAAATCTGGTGCAGCTCTGTGTGGTAGCCAGTCAGCTTCTAATTTAAGATTGTTTAATTAAGCTTTGACACAAAAGAACCTGGAAGCTGATTGGATTCTATGCAGAGCTTCACCAGATTTAGCGGTTTTCTATATTTAGTAAATCAACCGCTATGTAAATATTTGTATGTCCATAGCCATCTTAGGTCTACTTCAATGGGAAGCTACATGATTTGGCAAAAAAATGCTAGGCCAAAAGCCAAGCCAAAAATGACTTCTCACTTCTTCTGTCCACCACCAAACTGATTGCAGTTTTTAGACGAATGTCCTCATCACACACACACTGACCTCATCCTCCCAGTTTGTCAATCCCCATGAAAGTATGTGTAGAATATCTGGAAGAGCAACAGGTAAGACTCTGGAAAAAAAATGTTGACTGAATTCCTTATTTTGGTAGACCAGTGAGAGTTCTAAAGCAAACTAGAGTTTCTCTTGAAGTTGTAGTCCCTGCCCAGCAGTCTATTTAATTTGCAAGCTGAAGGTTACTTTTTTTTGTATATAGGAACAGAATACTGCCGCTTTGACATAATCCATGCCGCATTCAGTAACTCACTGATGCAAGTGGAAAATTGCACAGGTCCCTCAAGCCACAGAAATAATATTATTTACATTACTTTCATGGAGATTTTCAGTGCTTCTGACTGCTTTGTTTTGCACAGTGGGGAAGGTTTGAATTTTGAACAGGCTCCGGAGAACAGCTCTTGTTTTTTTTTTCTTTCAAATCCAGTTATGGCACCACAGTCCACAGTGCCGACACAGAGGCTGCACTTTTCCAGACTGCACGCAATTGCTGATCCATGTTCTGGGTCACAACGGGGAATAATGGATTTTCCTCCAGAGGTTGTGATGACTTAATATTTAGCCGGTGTGGATTGCTTGTTCACATAAACAGCATTGTCTACATTCATAGGGGAGCTGAGGCTAAAACATAAGTTGCTACTATAAGTTTTGTGTATTTTGCGAAGAGAAGTAATATCTTTTAACCTTTTGCAGCCAACAGCATTTTATGTCTTATTAACTTGGCTGCACCAAAAAGTAACTTTTTGGTTGCTATGAGTTACAGAACATAGTATGGGTAGTAGGAATAAAGTGTTTTGTTTTGTTTTGCTTGAAGGAGTCAAACCCCATATTTTAATTACATGATTTGGTGAGGTCAATTTAGCTAAATGATTCTTATGGCTGGGTTTACACTAGTGCGAATTTGATGCAAGTTCCCTGCATCCAATTCGCAATAGCAGGAGACTGTGACCAGCTCTCCATGGAGCCGGTTCACATATCTCTGCTGCGGCTCCAGTGCGAATTTGCACCGGGCCTTGTGCGTCTTTTGGTCCTTTTCAGGTCTGAATTCAGCCAAAAATTCAGGCTGAAATCAGACCTGAAATGATGAAAAGGGACGCATTGGACCCCTGTTGTGAGCCGCATACAGCTTAGATGTGAACCCAGCCTTACTTTATGCCTTCATCATTTTTAGACCACTTATGCCACGTACGCACGACCGAATTGTCCCGCGGACTTAGTCCAGCAAACAATCCGGCAAACAATCCTGCGATTTCTAATGCGATGACGTACAGCACGTACGACAGGACTAGAAAAAGGAAGTTCAATAGCCAGTAGCCAATAGCTTCCTTCTCATACTTGCTTCTGAGCATGCATCATTCTTAGTCCGCCGGACTAGCACACTGACGAACGGATTGTCCACTGAAAGCCAAGTCCGGCGGACAAATTTTGAGTCAAAACTACTTTCTAAGTCCGCCGGACTTTACGATGAAAAAGTCCACTGGAGCCCACACACGATCCAATTGTCCGACGTAATGCGGTCTGGCGGACTAAGTCCACTGGACAATTCGGTCGTGTGTACGCGGCCATAAGTATACCCAATATCAGAGGACAGTTGCCCAATCCAGGTAGATTTGTCTGGATAAGAGGGGGTGTGCCTCTAGCTAGCTGGTTACTTAAGTTGATATTGTGCTTTAGAAAATCTGTCCCACTAGCTCTTGTGACTGAGAAGCCATAGGCATCTTCCTCTCAGCACTCTTAAGGCAGCTCTTTTTGACCTCTTCCAGTTGACTGTCCAGAAGGTAATTACACCATGACTCAACATCCAATTTAGGATGTCCCCCCAGTTGAACATATATGCAAAATATCTGCGATCAACCTGGAGCTTACACCGGACTCCTTATTCTTGCTCCAAACAACGAATGAAGGAAAGGTAAGCATTAAGCCTCCGGTCACTCCGGTGCAACTTGTCATTTAACTTGATCGTTTCAAATTGAGTGACAAATCGCACCCTATTGTCCTCAATGGAAGAGGTCAAATTGGAGTCGCACCAATTGTGAAAGTTCTTGCACTACTTTTTGTAAGTTCAGGTGCGACTTGCATTGACATCTGTGCATGAAGCCGCATAGATGTCTTCCAAGTCATAACTAAAATTGCACTGAAATCTGGCTTAAAAATCATGCAATTTCAAGGGAAGTTGCACGATTTCAAAGCCGCATTCAGTATGACTGAACACTAAATCATGCATGGGCTGGCTTTAAACTTGTTGCGCAGCCATCACTGTCAAAATGAGTTCACTTTTTGAAGCATGGTGGATATGCCAGCTGACTGGCATTTATGCAGAATATAGGATATAAAACATTGGCTCGGCACACAATCAAATAGTTTCAAAGGATGTACAGGGTTAACCATAGCTTCAAAATATGATATAAAAGAAAAGCCACCATTACTGTACAATTTCCAAGTCCAGACGCCAGTGTATAATGTACTGGAAATAAACACTGCTACGCCTCTTAAATTGATATGACTACTTGACATGATAATGATAATGTATGTGGTGTATTTTAGAGGAGGGGGATATCATCCAACACTTCATGTATATATATATCCTATAAATAAACATATATTTACATTTGCTGCATGTTTTAACCATATAGTTTCTTTCCATGTTTTTTTCATATGCCTGCATGAACTTTATCATCTGGGCAAATTCTGAAGGGCCATTCTACTGAAAAGGACATTTAAATTATGGGTTGAACTCAGTGAGCTACCTAAGGACCAAGTCGTACAAATATGTTGCGGTAATGTGTGGTAAATAGGCATTTTACCAATGTAACAACACGGTATTATAATAGCCCAAAAAAAAATAATTAGGCATGTCTCTTTTTCTCAGCATTTTGGTGATGCACATTAGATGCAATGGCCATAAACCTATGGCACTACACATGTTAACACAATGCAGCACATTGAGCCCTTAGAAATTTCACCAATAGCTGTCCCACCCAGTTTTACCCTTTTTTGCTGCAAATAGAGAAGACTCATAAGGCCTTGTTTACACTTGTAGTTGGGGGCGGTAAAAACACATGAGCTTTGTGGCAGGGAGACAGCACAAGATCATAATTGCTTAGCTCCCAACTGTCTCTCACTTGGCAAGACTGTCCCTCTTGTTCATATCCCTCGGACTTTCATTTTTTCAAAGGGGAGAACCTTACTAAGCAGGATTGCTGGAGGATGCTATCAGTATAGCTTCTACAGGAATGAATGTTGGCACGATGCGCATGTGCAAGATGAGGGGGACCTGGTGGGGATGCTTTTGTAAGAAAGGCTGTGGGCAGGGATGATTATAAGTACGGGACCAGGTGGGCATGATTCAGTGGGAGCAGGGGCATGCCAAAACCCATATCAAAGGTACACTTGTGCTTTAAAGTAATCTAAACTTTTAAAATAAGGTACATATGTATACATTATACACTATATATATATATATATATATATATATATATATATATATATATATATATATATATACAATCACCGGCCACTTTATTAAGTACACCTGTTCAATTGCTAATCAACCAATCACATGGCAGCAAATCAATGGATTTAGGCATCTAGATACGGTGAAGATGACTTCATACCGAACATCAGAATGGGGTTCAGGCTGGTGGTGGGGGTGTAATGGTGTGGGGGATATTTTCTTGGCACGCTTTTGGCCCCTTGGTACCAACTGAGCATCGTTTAAATTAGTGGTCATCAACCCTGTCCTCAGGGCCCACTAACAAGCCAGGTTTGCAAGATAACTGAAATACATCACAGGTGATATCATTTGCGTCTCAGTGATTGCGGTATTCTAGTCTGCATCTCCCCAAGGTAATTCATAAAACCTGGCCTATTAGTGGGCCCTGAGGACAGGGTTGCTGACCACTGGTTTAAATGCTACGACCTACCTGAGTATTGTTACTGACCATGTCAATCCTTTCATGACTACAGTGTACCCATCTTCTGATGACTACTTCCAGCAGGATGTCACAAAGCTCAGATCATCTCACCACTGGTTTCTTGAACATAACAATGAGTTCACTGCACTCCAATGGCCTCCACACTCACTATATCTCAATCCAATAGAACACCTTTGGGATGTTGGTTCAGTTATCCTGACTGGGCGTCATATGACGCCCTGCAGGATAAAAGCTGCCACTCACTCGTGGCGGAGGCTCTTTACCACGTGATCAGTCGTGTCCAATCACGGTTGATCATGATGTAAACAGGAAGAGCCGGTGATCGGCTTTTCCGTACTCATGTCTGACAGACGCGAGTAGAGGAGAGCCAATCGACGGCTCTCCTGACAGGGGGGGTCTGCACTGATTCTTTATCAGCGCAGCCCCCCTTGGATGCCCACACTGGACCACCAGGGAAGCGTTTAACATGTGGATGGCCAGGTACATCCCCCATGACCATCCACATGTGAAAATCAATGCCCAACATATGCCAATCAGTGCCCACAAATGGCACCCATCGGTGTCATCAGTGCCACCCATCAGTGCCACCTATCAATGCCCATCAGTGCCCACCTATCCATGCCCATCTGTGCCACCTATCAGTGCCACCCACAAGTACCCATCAGTGCCACCCATAAGTGCCCATCAGTGCCGCCTATGAGTGCTCATCAGTGCTGCATACCAGTGTCACCTATCAGTGCCGCCTATCAGTGCCCATCATCAGTGCCACCTCATCAGTGCCACCTCATCGGTGCCACCTCATTGGTGCCACCTCATCGGTGCCTATCAGTGCCGCCCTATCAGTCCCCATCAGTGCAGCCATATCAGTGCCCATCTTTGAAGAATAAAACATACTTATTTACAAAAAGAATTGACAGCAACATAGAAAACATTTTTTTCTTCATTCTGTCTTTTTTTATTTGTTGCGCAAAAAATAAAAATTGCAGAGGTGATTTGTGAAGCTCTATTTGTGGGAACAAAATGATAAAAAATGTGTTTGGGTACAGTGTAGCATGACCACACAACTGTCATTCAAAGTGCGACAGCGCTGAAATCTGAAAATTGGCTTGGGCAGGAAGGTGTATGGTATTGAAGTGGTTAAATGTGGGTTACTATCTGTCAGTTATATAGTTCAGGAGAGGTTTTAAAACATCCCATGTACATTAAGCCTAATGGCCCGTACACACGATCTGAAAATCAGACAACAGATCGTCCAACTTTTTTTGCTTAATAGTTGCAAATAGAAATTGAATAGGTTACTAAAGTCCTGAAAATTCTCGTACAACAGAAAAAAATACATTGTAAGTGATGTCATGTGTTGTAATGTATTTGCATTGTATTCTTGGACGACAACTGTACTGACTAAAACAAAAATCCTTACGATCTGGTATCGTATGAGGAAAATTTTTCGTGCTTGTTCAATCGAATAATATTAGATGAATTGTCGTGATAAGCTCTCGAAACCTCTGTACTAACGATCTGATTATCGTACTATTGCGTCGAAAGCTGTATTTTTCATCTGTACGGGCCATTAGGCTGCTTTCACACTGGGGCGTTGGCGTTAAATGGCAGAGCAGTGACACCTGTGGGCAGTCGCACCACTAATATTGCACAGTCCGCACCCCCTACACTTCTCCCTCGTACCAAAGTCGCCTCCCCCTCCTCTCTGTTTACATCTACATGGGGGAGGGGGGAGTCTGAGGGACACACCTCGCTGTTCTGACAGTTTACTGTAATTTAGATGGATCATTGATAGAAGAGGGGGACAGGGACCAAGAAGGGTGGCATATTAAACAACAATTGGAGCAATGTAGAGGTTAAGAGGACATGTTCTGAGGGGGTGCCCTATTGGCACAAGTGGAGGGGGGTCTGCACTGAGGGGGGTCTATAGTGATAGAGGAGGGGCTGCGCTGAGGAGGTCTATACTGATAGAGGGGGGACTACACTGAGGGGGTTCTATACTGATGGAGGGGCTGCACTGAGGGGGGTGTATACTGATGGAGGGGGGTTTATACTGATGGAAAGAGGTCTGTACTGAGGAACAGGGGTCTTTACTGTGGGAGGATGGTCTGTACTTAGTGGGGGGGGGTCAAAACTGAGGAAGGGGGGTCTGTACTGAGGGAGGGGGATCTATACTGTAGGAGGTGGGTTTGTACTTAGGGGGTCTATACTGAGGGAGGATGATCTATACTGTGGGAGGGGGGTCTATACTTAGTAAACGGGGGGTCTGTACTGAGGGAGGGCAATCTATATTTAGGGAGGGGGGTCTGTACTTTATAAGGGGGTCTATACTGCGGGAGGGGACTCTGTACTAAGTGGGGGGAGGGAAGTCTGTACTTAATGGAGGGCTATAGTTGATGGAAGGGGGAGGACACCATGTTTATCCAGTCTACTATAGAAAATAAACTGCTGGATAATGGAAATATAGGAGGAGGCAACTTCTCCATGTTGGTGCTATACTAATGTTTCACAATCATCCAAGTACGTTTCTTTTGTGCTTGTATATTTACTTACATTTATTTTCTATGTAGTCTTTGCTAGAGTTGCAGTTTGTTTTTGTAATGCTATTATTAGTATAATGCACATCACGAAAATGTTCTCTCATGCTCCTGTTCCCAGGACACAAAATTAGCTGGATAATGAAAACAGACAGCCTATTAAAATCCTGCCACAAGGAACTAATGGAAAAGTTTGTCAAAATCAACATTTGCTTAAGAAAGTGTGGTTTTAAATATATGTTTTTGTTTGCTACTGTCTATTTATTGTGCTTGTAAGTTCCATTGACTGGTAGGCTGGTGCTGAAGTTCTGAAAGTATAGTGCTAAAACAAAGCTGTTAAAGTGTTACTAAACCCACAACAGTAAAATTGGTCTATATACTGTATGCTGTAAAGCATGCTTGTTATACTCTGTTATATACTGCTGATGAGAAAAGTTTTTAAAGAGGAAGTAAACCCTTCCAAACAACTTGGACCTATAGGTAAGCCTAGATTAAGGCTTACCTGTAGGTCCAAGCAATATCTCCTAAACCTATATGGTTTAGGAGATATTTGCCCGAAAATGGGCACCGCTGTCTACGGCGCATGCGCCGTAGACAGCGGCGCGCATGCGCACTAAATGCGGCAAGTCCAAGAATGGATTTGCCAAATTTGTCGACTCCCGTGCGCATGCGCGGGAGTGACGTCATCGCGGCCTCGCCGTATGACAGCGGCGGAGCTGCGAGGCGCGACTCCCGTGCGCGACTCCCGTCATCGCGGCTTCGCCGCTGTCATTGGTCGGAGCTGCGAGACGCCACCAGCAAGATGGACGCGGCGGACTACAGGGATCAGCGGCGACTTCGCTGGCTCCTGTGTCAGGTAAGTGACACATAATGAGCTACTATGCGATGCATAGTAGTCCATTATGCTTTACCTTTGCAGGGAAAAAAAGAGGAAGTAAACCCATCAGGGTTTACTTCCTCTTTAAGCAATTTATATTTACTAAAACAATTGGATTCCCATGTCCTGTGTACTGTGAGAGCCCATATATAGTGAATGCAGGGTCCTGGGTTTAGTAACACTTTAAGCAGATCTAAAACCAGAATATTCACTTAATGTCCCCTACAAACTGCTTATACTCCTCTTCGGTTCACTACATGGCCTCTTTTACACTGCATTTTACAGAGTTAGGCCTCTTTCACACAGAAGATCTATTCAGGTCCGCCTGTCAGTTTTTTAGGCGGACCTGAACGGACACTCCATAGACCTCTGTGGAGCAAAGGATGTCAGCGTTGATATGTTCGCTGACATTCGACCCGCTCTGATCTGAAAAAGTGTGACAGAGAAAAAAAAATATTTTTCCATCCATCTACGGATCGGATCAGGTGGTGCTCTGACAGGTCGGTCCCTGCACAGTGTGCAGAGACCGACCTGTCATCTGCCTGCTCAGCGGGGATTGTCGGAGCGATCCCCCACTGAGCAGAGCGGGCTCCATACACGGACAAGTCCGTGTGAAGGAGCCCTTAAAATACAGTGTAAAAGAGCCCTGTGTAAGCTCTGAGTTGGTCTGGTTGGCACTTAGACTCTGGCTAAGGACTCTTCCTCTGCCCCTTTATGAAAGCACCTAAGGCTGGTATTTGACCACTCAGGCCCCAGTGCTGCATCAAGGGAGGAAATAGAAAGAGTCACATATTCTCCTATACCCAAATTTTACCAAAATCTCATATAAACTTTAACATAGTAAAGAACTGTCACTTAAAAATTTTCAGTGCTCTGCCCCTCCGGTGACAAAGTACACGTACTCTGTCCCATGTTCCGGCGTGCTTTGTAAGTCTGACTATGAGGTCAGACAGGGCCCCCCAGCTGTACAAGAACATTGCTAGCAAGGAGAAGGCTGCTTGTCTCAGCTCCAAGCACTTGTCAAGACAAGCAGAGGCAATAGGAATGCAGATAGATGAGATGCTGGCACATCCCCACCCCTTAAGGGTCCCTTGGGGGTCCCTTGGGGGACAGAATACTGAAAAAATTGAAGTGAGAGTTCTTCTTTAAATTAAATTTAAATTAAATTTTACAGTAACTTTCAAATCTGCAGGTTTCATCAAAATAACATTTGGTTACACCCTTTAACCCCTTAGCGCCAACCGTACACAAATTTGCATTCTTGGCTTGAAGTGGTTATACCAGGGTGATGCCGGCAGCTGCCATTTTTTAGAGCCAACGGTTGGCTTTTTAACGATAACAACCGATGTGGCTAAAAGCCACTCGGCTGTTATCCTAAAGGAGAAATGCCTCCTTCCGCCGCTCTTCCCAGACCTCCTGTCCCAACAGAAAACCCGATCCATGATTCGGCGCATCCGGCGGCTAGGCTGAGACTGGAGCGAAGCCGGAAATGCTCCTATGTAAAAAACATGGAAGCAATGTCACAGTGTCACTTCCGGTTTACTCTGCTGCCAATGGTACCGATTTTAAAAAAATGACAGTATTCAGAATCACCAATTTTGGTGATCTGAATTCTTTTAAGAGCAAAGGAGGGATTTGGGGTCTTTTAGTCCCCTGATCCCTCCATTTAGAGTACCTGTCACCACCTGTTACTGTCACAAGGGATGTTTATACCATGACCATCAATGCAGGGCAATAAGGGTATGGAGGGGATAGACCTCACAGCAATTGATCACCAATGTAGATGGGTGGGGGCAATTAGATTTCACTGGCAATGACCACCAGTACAGGGAGGAGGGGGGTGTATTTCACTGCCACTGACCATCAATGCAGGGGGATAGAGGGATTAAATTACACTGCCAGTGCCTACCAATGTGGGGTGTTGATAGTAATGACCTCAGTGTTAGGGACAATTATTGAACCCACTGACACCGATGTTGGGGCTTATTTTTGTGTCCACTGACACCAATGTTGGGAAAATTATTGCACTTACTGACATGAATTCCAGCGGGTATTATAGCATCCACTGACTCCAACGATAGGGGTTATTGTTGCCTCTTCTCACAACAGTGCTGGGGGTTATTAGTGCACTCACTGACACCAATGCTGGGGGTTATTATTGCACTCACTGACACCAATGTTAGGGGTTATTATTGCTTCCACTGACATCAGTGCTAGTTATTATTGTAACCAATGACACCAACGCTGGGTGGTTATTATTATTTGCACTTACTGACAAAAGTGCTGGGGGTTCTTATTACTGCCACTAACACCAATGCTGGGGTTATTTTACTACAACATCTTCATCTCCAGTTTTCAGTATCTCCCACTGTAACAATTGAATTTTTTATAGTATAGTTATAGAGTTAATTCTGTGGATACACTATTGTGCACACATGTTTTTATTTATAATACCCTTTTCCACTGTTAAATCAGTTTTGTAAAGCACCCCCTTCTTCATAATACTGAAATCAGCTATTTTGTCATCATTTTACTAATACCTTTTGTGGAGTCAGCAGGTTTGTTGCGAGAACCTGTCACTGGGGGGTTTTGCCTCCCTGGGGGCCTCTTCCTGGACTTAGTATAATCAGTGTTTTGGAGGTATCTTGCTTGGTGAGCACAATGACAAGCATTTATCACTTTTTCCCTGCTACTTGTATCAGCCTATGCTGGCACATAATTCCCCCTAACCCCCTCCCGCACTTACCCACCGAGGAGAAGACACGAGATGTATAATCATAGTCTAGGAGGAGAAGAAAGTACTGAAATATAATTGTACGAGTAAGGAGATTATTGAAGTCATATATATATATATATATATATATATATATATATATATAGGCAAATACAAAAATACAGTGACAACAACAGAGGAAGGTTCTTGAAGATCTTTAGAGGGCAGTAGGATGTGTAGGCACGATTCAACTTCTCTCAGGGTGGTAGATCTTCTGTGAAGTGCTTCATAAACTTTAGAGGTCAGCTCTGCCTACCTCTCACGTGTTTTACTCTATCCAGACTCCTTAAACTAACAAAGTCATTGTACTGCCTGGCAGTCATAGCATGGCAGAAAACTGTAATCGTAAATGTAAACTGTAATTGTAAATGTAAAGTAAATGTAAAATTGTAAAGTTTCTTTAGAGTGGAACTTTACCTACAGCAGTTTGATAAAAAAATGTTTCTTCTTTAACAAAAGAACATACTGTACATTCAACACTAATAATTATACTACCAAAATAAGTGTGTGCTATAAATTGCCTCCAGCTTTGCTCCTGTTTCATCTTTCTGGAGGCTGCCATTTTGTTGAAGCCTACAGCAGTCACTTCCTTATTGGAATCTTTCCCCCTCTCCTTAGTCTAAAAAACTATTTCATATTCTCCAATTAAACTATGTACATTTCCTGCCTTGATTGTATGTCCCCTTTCTCCACTATCCATGTCCCTTCTCTCTCTTTACACTTCTTCATTCTATTCTCTTTTGTCCCATACCTCTCTTCCCTTTGACTAACCTGTTTCTCTCTTCTCCACCACTTTTTCTTATATTTCACTCACAACCACCATTTTCCCCATTCACCCATTCACCACGTACTTGCGTGCCTCCCCTTGATTACCCTTTTTTGTTTCCCCCTGCCCACCTTCTTTACTCTAGTCACCTCCCTTTACTACTATTGTTCTTCTCTTCTGTCCCATGTTCTCCATGCCCTCCCTTTCTCTGTGCCCCCCACTCACAATTCTCACCCTCTCTCTTTTTTCTCTTTCTCACCAACACCCTCCTCTTTCCCTCACTCACTTTTTCTCAACATTCCCCCCAAGTCTATCTCTTTTCCATATGTTTCTCTTTATTCCCCTCAGGCTCAGTTCACACTTGTGCGATGCCGGAAACAGCGTGAGTTCCCGCACCTGAATCTCCGGCGGTTCACACTGCCCTCTACGATCCGCTGCACGTGTCGATACAAAGTTAATGACACCTCCAGATCAGTTCACAGATCGCAGTGCAAACCGTTAATTGGTGCAGGAATTGGTGCGCTTAGGTGTGAACACCCATACGATCTGATTCCATTTCAGACCGAATTTTGGTGTGAATGCGATGCAAATTCAGCCATACAAACTGTATGGCTGAATTCACATCACACAGACATCGCATATGATCTGCGCAGCAATGTGATGTAAATCACATGCAATGTCTGGCATCGTACAAGTGTGAACCCAGCCTTAGTCTCTCCCTACGCACCTTTGTCTTTGTTGCTTTCTCCCACTCGTCATCCCAGTTTCTTCCCCACCATATCTCCCTTCCCTGTGCTCCTCTCCTCCATACCCTCCTCTCCCCATACTCAGCTCTCTTCCTTTTTTTTTTTTCTTTAGCTCTTTCTCTTCTTGCTCCCTATGTTTCAAGCAGGCTCAGAAATGATTTAATTTATACTGATGACTCCGTGCCTGTGTGGTACTGAAAAGGTTAAAAATACAGTAACCAGCATTTCCTCACAATAACTACATATGCTGCCCTGCATAATAAATGCTACATATTTTCTGTGAACACAAGTATGTTCTTAACTGATATTCAAAGCACCAAAGCTTGCTATGACCCTGAGATAAAGGCTTTATCTCCCAGGCAACTAAATGTATAAAGCCAGTTATACTGTCTGATAGATATCCAGTTTGCGGTACAAAAAGCTTTACTATGATGTTACATGAATACATTAGCAATATGGAATGTCCATTTGTAATATTTGGAATGCGATTCTGTGCTGCAGGGCAAACTTTTTTTGGGCTAGCCAAGTGTGTGGCACAGGTGCAGCTATTATCGAGATTGTGATTTATTCCTGGATAAAATAAATAAGAGGCAAGTTTAGGGTAAGCTCTCCAGTAATATTACATTTTTACCACGGAAAAGCTTCAAGTCTAGCTAGATGAATTACATTTTTGTAAGAGGCTGACCATATGCTATACAATCTGAGTGATCTACCATCAACTATGTAGTACAAGAGCCTGCCTGATTTAGTATTAATTCAATGGATTAATTAGGTTTGTCCTCATATCACATTGTTTTGGTATATCTTAAAGAGATTGTACAGAGATTGTTCCATAAGTATGTATAGTGTTTGCCCAGCCTAAAGCCGGGTACACATGGCATGAATGTCGGGAGACAATAGCTGGTTCAAAAAAACGTTCGACATTTGGCAAGTGTGTATGTTGGTCTGTCAGACATGCATGCTGGAAAACCAGCAGCCGACTGACTCCCGATCATCGCTCTCAGCCAATGGCAGAAAGCTCTGATCAGAGTGTTTTGGCGGGGGGGGGGGGGGGGGGGGGCGATGCTAAGACTGGAGCAGGCTAAAAAAGGATAAGTATATACTTCTTTCTTGCACGGGTTAGTCAGCATAGGTGTTGGGGGGGGGGGGCATTTTTAAGGATATGTTTAGCCTGGAGTTCTACTTTAATGTAAAAAAAGTGTTTTTGCCAGTAAATAGTGTCTTGTTTGAGGCCAGGAGCAAATTACGGGGCCAATGGCAAATGGAGTGTTTAGGGATTATAGATCTGAGGACCTAGCCTCAATTATAAAGCATGCGAATGAGACTTCTTCAGTTTTTTGCCTAAGGCAACTGTCTTTATGGTTTAAAGGTTATCTCCAGTCTTCAGACAGGTTTGATATTATATTGCAAGGCAGGCTATTATCTACTTTGTTCCTGTTCGCCTGCACTGTGGAAGCCTTTATTGTCACAAGGGAACTTTTGGGATCTGTTAAGCTGGACACGTAAGCATCAGCTCAATTTTCCACCATATAATTTTGTAGGTGACACATACATGACACATACATGAACATTCTTCATGTTATTTTTAGTGTTTAAATTACAATTCAGTCACATTCATTACTAGTGTTTCATCTTGAAGTGATTTTTTTTTCTTTACATATCTTACAATTTTGTTATGTATTTTTTAATTTTAATATTTTTATTGTTTTAAATAGAATAAAGATACAGACAATCATGTGGAAAGGCTTTCTGTACAGAAGTTGGGAGAGGATGGGCAATCATAAATTGAAATTCTTCATGCCCATACTCTGTATGCATTTAATTGGAGAGTAAAAGAACACATTACAAATCCCCCCGACTCTTGGCATCCCCAAGGTAATGAGAGTTAGTAGGTACCACGATATCATGCAACATTCCAACTTCCATAAATTAAAAAAAATAGATGCTCAAACCAGTAGCCAATCAGCAAATAGGATGTGAAAGGGCAGAACTTCTATAAAAAAAAAAAATCTTTTTTCCACATATGTGGATTTATGTGTTAGCAAGACTCTGGGCAATACTTCTTTTCAGTTGTCAGTAGATTGGGGAACGGCTAAATGTTCTGTCAAGTTTTTGTTGTCTTTATCCCATTTGTAAGGTTTAAGTGGAATTCTGTGGCTCCACCTAAGTATCCTTTCACACGGGCAGTCCGCCCGAAGAACTACGCTTTGCTCAGTGGGGGATTGATCCGCTGATCCCCGCTGAGCAGGCGGATGACTGGCCTGTCTGCGTTCACTGTGCAGAAATGGACCTGTCAGAGTCCAGCTCTCCTCTAAGGGGAGATCAGATGAAAACGGATCATTTTCATCCAATCCCATCCAATCCGGATTTCACAGAAAATAGAGTCACCGTCCGTCTGGATTTCACAAACAGGATCAGATTGGAAAGCAGCGAACATGTCACCACGGACATCCGCTGCCCCATAGAGGTTAATGGAGGCTCCGATCAGGTCCGCCTGAAAAACTGACAGGCGGACCTAATCAGAAAGCCCACGTGAAAGGGTCTTAAAGATACTCCTTCCCAACACCAAACACCGATTCTGACTAATCTGTGTAAGAAAGAGCTTTACACTTACCTATTTTCTGGCATCTCTGGCCTGATCACATGATCCAGCTCCCCTAGAACAGTCAGTACCACTGTGGGGGAGAGGAGGGAGCTTCGACAAGGGATGTGCCATAGGAGCCTATGGGTGACGTCAGGCTCCCAGGCTTTGCCAGCCATTGTTGGAGCTCTCTCTCCTCTACAGTCAGCACTGGCTGACATATGGGAGATCACTTGAATGGACCAGAGCACCCTGAAATTAGGCTCTTTCTTACACAGATTAGTTAAAATAGGTGTTAGGAAGGGGAAAGTCATGTTTTTAAGATTAGTTAGGTGGTGCCTGGATTTCCACTTTAAGGCCACATTCAAATGATATTTTAGTGCCAGCTGCAGCAAGAATCAAGCAGATTCCTGCTGCTGGATGCACAGGCAGATGCGGATGGTTGCGGCTGCTCAGTCTATACAGAGCAATTACAGAACATCTACAGGCTGACAGCGGCTGCAGCTGTCCGCCAGTATTATAGATGCAGTGCACATGGAGTTATTAACTGAAGTTAGGAATAAATGATCAACCCTAGATGCAGGCTGTTTGTGTTCAGGGCCATCATCTGTCCCAAAATGCAGGTAATCGTTTCATGTGCAGTTACATCCAAACAGCTGCAGCTTTTCAGCCTGTCATTGCTTTGTACAAGCTGACTTTCTGCAACCATTTGCATTCATCTGGATATTCAACCATAGGTACTTGCTGGTTCCTAGCAGCAACTGGCACTAAAATACTGTGTGCGTGAGGCGTTACTGAAAGAAAACCTTTTTAGCGCTGACACAGACAGCGATAAATAACCTCAAAGAAGAATCCTTTCCACCATTACCCCTCAAGCACCATTATCCAAAGTCTAAAAAAATTCTGACTGGAGTTTTACGTTATTGTACTTGAAAACAAACTGAATTTGCTTATAGCCACAGCAGGGAACAAACATGTCCCACAGAAGCTGCTTCTGAAGACGTACGTGGTGACGAAACGCATAAGTTGGAACGCACGGTTTGTAGACTCACACACAGCTGGAATGCGTGCTGGAGCACGGCGGCCCACGGCTTCCGCTGTTTATTGGGAATCCAATCGTTGCATTACTTCATTGTATGTAACCAGCTACGGATTGTTTTTTTAATGAAAGACTGAACTTTTTACACTATGAGAGGCCCGTCCTTCTCTTTGTTTTCTCCATAAACAATTCCATTTGCCGCAAGAATCCATTGCGCAAAAAGCATACTGGTTAAACCTGAAGTGACCACGGGTCTGCGAGAGACCACCAAAGCGATTTTTGACTCCTCTTTGTCATAGGACAAGAGGGTCAACTACGTCTGGTAAGTAGGGACCCTTATTACACGTGTTTGCACATATTCATTGGGACTGAGCACTTTGCAATAAAACAAATTGGGGGTTATATGTATATCATAACATATACAAAATTAGAAATATATTCTTCAAAATATCTTAATCGTCTGTATTACAAACCAATGATAATGGGGGTTATTTACTAAAAGCAAATCCACTTTTTTCTACAAGTTTTTATTCTCCTTTTAAGTCCACCTCAGATCTACAGCGACTGCAATTCCAAATGCACTTGCAGTGCAAAGTGGATTGGTTTGTAATATAGAAGATTAAGATATTTTGAAGCACATATTTATAATTTTGTATATGTTATGATATCCATTGATTGAAGCTAGTTGCACACAGGTATTTATTTGGGGTTTTATACCTAGTCCAAAGGTAATTGATTAATTGCACTGATCACAGATTTATATATACTATATTCCAAGTGCTATTTGCACATAGAGTTCACCCTATGAACCTGTACTTATAACATTAATAACCACTAAAGGTTTGGAATAGCAGCTGCGATAAGATAGTATTGGCGCGAGTTATTTTAATTTTACACACCAAAGGGCTTATCCAAGTTCTTTTTTCAGCTAGGATGAGCTGGTACTGGCACCATCAGAACTTTATACAGAGCTACCAAGCCTCTTTTAGTCACTTAGGGGGAGATTTACTAAAACTAGTGCACATAGAACCTGGTGAAACTGTTGTTAGTAACCAATCAGCTTCTAACGTCAGCTTGTTCAATAAATTCTGTGTGCACCAGTTTTAGTAAATCTCCCCTCAAGCAACTCCAGCTAAGACGCACAAAGGAAGATAAAATCTTTGCCTGCCCAGTGAGCCCTGATGAGGACACCTGTTCCATTAAAGAGAAGTATGGGATTTTTTTTTTTTTTTTAAATCATACTTACCTACCTGCTGTATCTGCCCCCCTCCAGCTCTAACACTGAGAACCGAGCCACCAAACAACGCTGATCGTTCAGTTCTCACAGCTCCATTAGCAGAGCTGTCACCGGCTTTCTGCTCTGCACCCCCCAAGCTCACTGGAGCACTGGGCTGGGGAGCGGGCGGGGGCAGCCAGCTCAACGGTTCGCTGAAAGCCTGAGTCCGGTGCTGGTCCAGGCATGTGGGCAGATCCTAACGATATAGTCATGATCTTTCACGAGCCTGGACCAGCTTTGTGATGTCAGCCCGCTGTCTGCTGAAAATGTGTCACAGGAGTGGAGAACAAACTGTGCACTCCTGTGATCCACAGGAGAAGTACCTTTACTTGTATTATCTGCTCTCTCTTTCTGTTATGTCTTTGGGACAGGAAATAAAGAGAAATTGCATAAAGGGAATTGACAGAGGTTTTAATCCTTCCCTACTCTATACAAAAAAAAAAGTCTGCCCTATACAAACCTATTAAGCAATGCCAATTACCTATATCCAAGTTAAACCAAAAGACTTGTATTCATCTCTGAAAAATATTAACTGGCAGAGGTCAGGTTCTTCCTTCTAATAAAACACGACTGGACATTTTAAAGCAGTTGCATACCCGCAAGAAAGAAAAAAAAAAGAAAACCTGTAAGGCAAAGGCATAACGATACTAGCTCATTATGAAATACTTACCTTAGAACAAGGTGTCTGTATCTAATCCCGGTCCAAGCCAAGGGAGCTGACATTTTGCCCTTGGCGTGTCTTCTGGTGTCGCGGCTCCAGTGCTGTGAGTGGCCGGAGCCCGCGGTGACGTCATTCCCGTACTTGCGCGCAGCAGTTTCCTGGCATTCTTTCGGGCATTCACAGCGCATGCACCGCTGACGTCAGTGGCTGCATGCTAAGTGAATATCAGTTTAGGAGATATTCATTTTACCTACAGGTAAACCTTATTATAGGCTTACCTGTAGGTAAAAATGAATAATTAGGGTATACAACCGCTTTAAAATAGCTAAAAGGCTTCAGTAACTGCTTTTGACATTTATTCACAATGGAGGAAATTACAGGGTTTTGAGCAGTATTTGCAATCCCTAAAAGATTTCTACCTTAAGTGTACACTTGGAGACACCTACATTTTTTTTAACAACCCTTCATATAAGAAATATCAGTTTTTAAATAAAATGATAGTGTACATAGATTTGTAGGCCTTGTAGAGCCAAGGGCTTTATGAGCCTCATCAAGGGTTCTTATAAGGTGTTTGACATTAATGAGAACACATCGAGCTAAGGAAACTTCCTAGAGTTTTTCCATCCAACACATGAAGTTGAAGGAATTAGAGAGGTGGTTTAAAAGGGATTTACAGTCTTTTCAGTAATTTTTAGGTCTTTTTGTAAAAGAGATTTACTTGAAAGAAATAATCTTGCCAATGTGAGCTAGTGTTTTAAAAATGGTTGTTTCTCCGTATAATTTGTATTTTCTTATTTATATATGGGGGTGGCTGTTTTTGCGGTTGGGTTTATGTGCCTATTTACAACAGAAGTCTATGATTCACCTACCTCATTGAAAACAATGCATTCCCTGTGTGACTGATATCCTATTTTAACAGTTTAATGATCCCTAATGTCCGATCCATTACATTATACAGTGAGGGAAAAAAGTATTTGATCCTCTGCTGATTTTGTACGTTTACCCACTGACAAAGAAATGATCAGTCTATAATTTTAATGGTAGGTTTATTTTAACAGTGAGAAACAGAATAACATCAAAAAAATCCAGAAAGACGCATTTCAAAAAAGTTATAAACTGATTTACATTTTAATGAGTGAAATAAGTATTTGACCCCTTCGCAAAACATGACTTAATACTTGGTGGCAAAACCCTTGTTGGCAATCACAGAGGTCAGACGTTTCTTGTAGCTGGCCACCAAGTTTACACACATCTCAGGAGTGATTTTTTTCCTACTCCTCTTTGCAGATCCTCATTAAGGTTTTGAGGCTGACGTTTGGTAACTCAAACCTTCAGCTCCTTCCACATATTTTCTATGGGTTTAAGTTCTGGTGACTGGCTAGGCCACTCCAGGACTTTAATGTGCTTTTTATTGAGCCACTCCTTTGTTGCCTTGGCCATGTGTTTTAAATCATTTTCATGCTGGAATACCCATCCATGACCCATTTTCAATGCCTTGGCTGAGGTAAGGAGGTTCTCACCCAAGATTTGACGGCACATGGTCCCGTCCATCGTACCTATGATGCAGTGAATTTGTCCTGTCCCCTTAGCAGAAAAACACCCCCAAAGCATAATGTTTCCACCTCCATGTTTGACAGTGGGGATGGTGTTCTTAGGGTCATAGACAGCATTCCTCCTCCTCCAAACACCTCGAGTTGAGTTGATGCTAAAGAACTTGATTTTGGTCTCATATGACCACAACACTTTCACCCATTTCTCCTCTGAATCATTCAGATGTTCAATAGCAAACTTCAGACAGGCCTGTACATGTGCTTTCTTGAGCAGGGGGACCTTGTGGGCGCTGCAAGATTTCACTCCTTCACGGCGTAGTATGTTACCAATTGTTTTTTTGGTGACTATGGTCCCAGCTGTCTCGAGATCATTGACAAGATTCTCTCGTGTAGTTCTGGGCTGATTCCTCACCATTCTCATGATCATTGAAAGGTGAGATATTGCTTTCGTCCATTTGCGAATAATCACACCAACTGTTGTCACCCTCTCACCAAGCTGCTTGGCGATGATCTTGTAGTCCATTCCAGCCTTGTGTAGGTCTACAATCTTGTCCCTGACATCCTTGGACAGCTCTTTGGTCTTGGCCATGGTGGAGAGATTGGAGTCTAATTGATTGCTTCTGTGGACAGGTGTCTTTTATACAGGTAACAAGCTGAAATTAGGAGCACTCCCTTTTCGAGAGTGCGCCTAATCTCAGCTCGTTACCTGTATAGAGACACCTGGGAGCCATAAATCTTGCTGATAGGGGATCAAATATTTATTTTACTCATTAAAATGCATATCAAATTTTATAATTTTTCTGAAATACATTTTTCTGGATATTTGTGTTGTTATTTTGTCTCTCGTTAAAATAAACCAACCATTAAAATGATAGACTGATCGTTTCTTTGTCAGTGGGCAAATGTCCAAAATCAGCAGGGGATCAAATACTTTTTTCTCTCACTGTACATTTTAAATGATTTCCTGTACAAAAAGCTTGAAATTAAGTCTACACCTTCACAAATGAACAAACTATAGGATGTTTCCCCAGCCCTATGTGTTCTCATTAATGTCAAACACCTTATAAGAACCCTTGGCGAGGTTTTTAAGGCCCTTGAAACTCAGACCTATAAATCTCCGTACACTATTATTATATTTAGAACCTGACATTTTTATATGAAAGGTTGTTAAAAAAAATGTAGGCATCCTCAAGTGTACACTTCAGGTAGAAATCTTTAAGGTTTTGCAAATATTGCTCGAAACCTGTAATTTCCTCCTTTGTGAATTAAGGTCAAAAGCAGTTACTGAAACCTTTCAGCTATTTTAAAATGTCTAGTCGTGTTTTAATAGAAGGAAGAACCTGGCCTCTGCCAGTTAATATTTTCCAGAGATGAATAAAAGTATTCTGGTTTAATTTACAGGTACAGGTAATTGTTATTAGTTAACCACTTCACACAAATCGCCGTACCTGTACGTCGGTACTTTAATGTTAAATACCGGGGTTATAACCACAGTATTTTCAGAAATGGTGAGCAGACCTCTTTAAGATAAAAGTGGTCTCTGTGGCAGATTCGCGGCGAGATCACTTTTATCGGGGACGGGAGGGGGCCCCCACCCTGCTCCGGCCATTTCCGCTGCTTACCAAAGCTGTTGGTAGCGGCAGAGACGATCACGTCCTTTCCGCTCTGAGTCTAGATGCCTAGTCTAGGAAAGATGGCCCCCACTCGGCTCAATAACATTCGATGGCGGAAGCAATGTCAAATGTCACTTCTGCCCGATGGTCTTAAAGGGGAATTTTTTTTTTTTTGCATTAAAATCTAAATGTTAGAGCTGAGGCCTTTTTGACCCCAGATCTCACATTTAGGAGGTCCTGTCTTGCTTTTTTTCTATTACAAAGGAAGTTTACATTCCTTGAAATAGGAAAAAAGTGACCCAAACATTTTTTTTAAAAGGACAGTGTAAAAATAAAAAATAAAAAGTTAAATAAATAAGAAAAATACAATAAAAATTAAAGCGCCACGTTCCGTCGAGCTTCCGCGCAAAAGCTAACACATACGTAAGGCACACCTGCATATGAAAATGGTGCTCAAACACACGTGAGGTGTCGCTGCGATCGTTAGAGTGAGAGCAATAATTCTAGCCCAAGACCTCCTCTGTAACTCAAAACTGGTAGCCTGTAGATATTTGTAAACATCGCCAATGGAAATTTTTTAGGGCCAAAGTTTGTTGCCATTCTACGAGCATGACATGTTTGGTATCAATTTATTTGGCATAAAATTATCTTCCACAATATAGAACAAATTGGGCTAACTTTACTGTTGCCTTATTTTTTTATTTAAAGAAGTGTATTTTTTCCCCAAAAATTGCACTGCGCAAATACAGTGTGACATAAAGTATTGCAATGATGGAAATTTTATTCTCTAGGGTGTTTGGGGGTTCTAAGCCATTTTCTAGCAAAACAAAAAGGGAAAATTGTATACCGTATATACTCGAGTATAGGTTGATCCGAATATAAGCCGAGGCCCCTAATTTACCACAAAAAAAATGGGAAAACTTATTGACTCGTGTATAAGCCGAGGGTGAGACATGCCTGTCCATCCCTGTGTGTCCGTCCATCCCTGTGTGTCCAGCCCTGTGTGTCCGTCCATCCCTGTGTGTCCGTCCATCCCTGTTTGTGCAGCCTTGTGTGTCCAGCCTACCTGTGTCCCGAGCCTGCGTCCCGAGCCTGCGTCCCGAGCCTGTGTCCCGAGCCTGTGTGCTTCTGCACATACGGCGGCCATGCCAGGATCGCCGCACCTCTTCTCGTCCTCGTCCGTAGTATGAGGATGAGCGGATGTCCGTGATAGGCGGACCACTGACTGCTGGGAAATTGAGTGTTCCGCCTATCACAGACAGGGATGCGCGGCTTTTGAATAGTTGAATGGCCGCCGTCTGTCAGCGTGTCGAGCAGACAGACGGCGGTGACTCGAGTATAAGCCGAGGGGGGCACTTTCAGCCTCAAAAAAGAGGCTGAAAATCTCGGCTTATACTCGAGTATATACGGTACTCACCTTTCCGTAATTTTCTTTTCCTGGTGCATCTTCATGGCAGCATACAATAGGTTGTGACTCCGCCCCCCCCCCACAACCTGATAGGACTGGTTAACTATAAATCAAAGACAGACCCAGCTCATAGCATTCTCTGTAACTCTCACCATTCGGGTGGGCATCTGTATGCTGCCATGAAGATGCACCAGAAAAGGAAAATTATGGAAAGTTGAGTATACAGTTCTCAGTTTTCATGGTGCATCATGGCAGCATACAATGGGAACAAACTCTCCATACGGGAGGGTGCAAGAAAAATTTTGTAATCATCAGTAACGTAAGTATGCGCCATGACTTTCCCAAATTTTACTGTTGTGAGCCGGGTTCGCTTATTAAAGTGTAATGAAGGTGTCCTGGAAGACTCAGCACTGAGCTGTCCACAGAGTCAGCACTACCCTAGTTGAATGTGCTCTTAAGACCTTCGAAACAGGAAGGCCTTGTGAAGAGTAGGCTCTTTTAATTGTATTAACAATCTAGGAGGTGACTGAATCTGCTGACTGATCCAGCCAAATTTTTTTTTTTTAAGTCAGCATCTGCAAACACTGTAGCTGCTGACTTTTAATAAGGACACTTACCTGTCTAGGGAGCCTGCGATATCAATCCCCTGAGGCCGATCCGTCCATTGGATCGGGTGCAGGCGCCACCATTCCAACTAAGTAAAACTTTCCGACTACCCATGCATGAGTCCCGCAGCGCTTTATGAATGGCCATGTTGTCATTTGGGACACAGATATGTCCCAGAAGAAAAGGGGGGGCTCCCGCAGAAGAGGATGTGACTTCCTCGGCCACAGCCTGGCTGGATCGGAAATACTCTTAGTACTTCCAAAAAAGGTAAGTTAGAAAGTAATTTTTTTTGTTTTAAATATCCAAAAACGAGGGATGGAGAGGTGGTCTTTGGTTTAAGACCACCTCTCAAAATTGGGTGGAACTCCGCTTTAAGCCATGCTGGAACCAAGTACAGATTTCAGCTTTCCTGAATGGAAAGGTAGCTGCCAAGCAGGTCATCAGAGTTAGCTCAACATCCAGGGGATGTGGTTCTCTCACACAAACAAGAAAAACAGTAAATTGACTTCCTGGTTAAATGAGAAAGATACCCCATGTATAAAAGTAGTCTGGAGTTTTAGGACTATTCTGTCTTGGTAGAACGTTAAAGTGGAAGTAAACCCATGGATTTAAACAGTTAAAAAAAAAAGGCATACCGGGAATGCTAACTGCACATTGGCTGTGCTCTCAGCCAAACTATCAAACCATTCAATGGCTGGTGTCATAACGAATCACATGTGCAGCACCATAGCAGTTGAAGATTAAACAGAGGCAAAGATGGCAGCTTCCTTGGCTGAAAACGATAGGGGAGTTTACTCCCACTTTAAGTGAGGCTCCTTGAGCCTGCAGTTCTGTAACCCTTTTGCAGAGGTTGTAGCAACCAGAAATATGGTCTTTAGGGTTAGATTGCAGAGTGTAGCCTATACTGTAGGATAGAAATGAGAACTATAAGCAAGTTCCTGGGAGGTCTACAACTTCATGCAAGCCTTTTAAGAATTGCATTACTATAGGGTTAAGGATGCCTTAAACCCTTGTAAGTGCAGACAAGGCTGAACTTTGAAGTTTAAACATATTTGAACCTAGGCCTCTGTTCAGCCCCAGTTGTAAGAACTGTAGAACCTGGGCTTAAGTGATAAAGGATTCCAGGCATTTGCTGTGTGAGATCTGCATAATTTTCCCATATTCTTTAGTAAGTCTTATTCATGAAGACCTCTCTGGTTTGACACAAGGTAGGCACTACCTGCACTGAGCACCCTTGACTTAGTAGCCTCCACCTCTCAACTTCCATGCCATCAAAAGTAGTCTCTTGGAGCTAGATGGCAAAACTGACCATGAGAGAGCAAATCCTTCATCACTGGAAGTGGCAGTGGTGATTCAATGCTTGTTGGAGAAACAGACACTAGCGCATCCTAAGCCGAAATTGTATATTTGAAATTATTGATACAGGGAGTTCCACTGACAGCCTAAGGCCGTGTACACACGGGCGGATTGTCTGCCCAACTAAGTTCGTCAGACAATCCGACAGACAGTCCATCCAACATTTGAATGAACGGACTTGACCACACACGATGAACAGACAGTCCGCTGAAAGCTTGCGCGATGACGTGTACAGCACGTACGACGGGACTAGAAAAACGACGTCCAATACACTGCAATGCAACCTTCGGCCGTGTAAATCCTTTCTGAGCATGCGCCATACTTAGTCCGTCCAACTTGCCTACACACGAGCGGACTGTCCGCTGAAACCAAGTTTGGACGGACAAAACCAAGTTTGGACGGACAAAATTCCGAAAGACTTAAGAGGAAGTAAACCCTGATGGGTTTACTTCCTCTTTTTTTCCCTGCAAAGGTAAAGCATAATGGACTACTATGCATCGCATAGTAGCTCATTATGTGTCACTTACCTGACACAGGAGCCAGCGAAGTCGCCGCTGTCCCCTGTAGTCCGCCGCATCCATGTTGCTGGTGGCGTCTCGCAGCTCCGACGAATCACAGCGGCGCAGCCGCGATGACGTCACTCCCGCGCATGCGCACGGGAGTCGCGTCTCGCAGCTCCGCCGCTGCCATACGGCGAAGCCGCGATGACGTCACTCCCGCGCATGCGCACGGGAGTCGACAAATTAGGCAAATCCATTCTTGGATTTGCCACATTTAGTGCGCCTGCGCGCCGCTGTCTACGGCGCATGCGCCGTAGACAGCGGTGCCCATTTTCGGGCAAATATCTCCTAAACCATATAGGTTTAGGAGATATTGCTTGGACCTACAGGTAAGCCTTAATCTAGGCTTACCTATAGGTCCAAGTTGTTTGGAAGGGTTTACTTCCTCTTTAGTCCGTCAGACTGTCCGCTGAAAAAGTCCGCTGAAGCCCACACACGAGCGGATTGTCCGCTGAAACACGGTTCAGCGGACTAAGTTGGACAGACAATCCGCCCGTGTGTACGCGGCCTAAGAATTCTACTCTTCCACTGCTGTCTAGGCACAGTACAAATCTTGCTCCTCTTTCTAAAAGGAGTGAATGACAGAAGTGCTTTGAACACTACTCTCAGTTCAAGAGCATTCAATACTATGCCTCATAAGCTTAACATCCCATGACCTTGAGCAGCCTGCTCTTTGAAATGCATCCCCCAACCTTTCTAGTTGGGGTCTGATGGGATAATGTCCCATCCAAAAACAATTGGTCAGCTATGAAGAACCAAGGATAATCTGGCACCGTTCTGCTGGAAAAGGACCACTCCCAAAGCACCTTTGGCTTTCTCTATCAGAGGACAGATATCCTCTTGTCGAAGTTCTACTGAATTTTTCCCGTCACTATTGCAGACAGTAAGACCTTTGTGAAAGCCCTGGGGGACATGTACAGACTGAACGGGAGAGGATGAAACTGGTAGAGGATGAATTGGGACAAGTAGGTGTCTCATAAACCTACAGAGCATCCAGTCTCCCAGATTAATGAATAATATAATTAATTGGAGGTTTTACATCTTGCACGACTCCAACTTCCTGTGCTTATTGAGTTTTTTTTTTCTCTTAAACTTTAGCACTGGGCACAGATTACCAGATTTAGATTTTTTCTTTTTTTTGCTAGGAACAGAGGTGAACCGAATCTTCATATCCAACTGGATCCATCACGATTGCTATTTTTTTTTTTTAATCCGGCTACAAACTGGACCCAAATTTTTTACTTTTCCATCAACTCTGGTAGCCTGGCTGACTGACCAATATAGCTGATATGGCCCACTGATCCTGAATATTTTCCATCCAGATGTGTGCTCAAAGCTTCACACAGGCACCCCCTTGATGAGTGCACCCTTAAAAGGACTTCCGCTGTTCTCCCAAGACAGGTGCCTTAGATCTTTAAGGCTTCAATAGTGAAAATTGGGTACTTCTCCAGTTTCTTTACTAATCTTTTTACCGGTCCATAGGATTTTGCCTCCTTGTATCTACTTAGTGGTTGCCGCCTGTATGCTGGACCTTTTAGAATTTTCGGCTTTTTGTAAGATGAGATTTGCCCTGACCTGTCTACTCCCAAATAGATTGGATCCATTGTCTGGTTTCTTGCACCATTTTTTTTGTTTGTTTTTTATCTGCATGGCTGCAATTTTCTGTAAAATGCAATGCATCATGACTATCTGGAGGTGTTCTGTACACAGAATGTGTAAAGAACACCCCCCGAAACATAATTTCCTGCTTGTATGACTTGCTCACTGATTTTCCGAGAAGTCTACACCAAGATACAAGTCAGATTTTTGGCATCCACTGCAACAAAAATGTAATTTTTGATAAGATACTCCCAATAGAAAAGCATGTCTAAAGGGATGCAGACCCTGCCACTTTCTTCAGAGTCCTGCAGGTGCAGCAGCTGGTTGATAATTATGAAACCACTCCCATCAGACTCACTCAGCACATGAGCTGGTTATTGCTAGTCTGCCAGCACCTGTAGACGCTACAGTGTGTAGGAGCACTCCAGATCTAGATCTGATTTTCAGACTAGAGCCTCCTTGAATGTGACAGCAACGTGACATGTCTTGGCAGCTACATTATTGATGCATCCACCATCGGAGGAGACTGCTGCAGGTTGACCTTTAGCTTTTTCAAGGTATACAGTTTTGACAGTCTGTTTATATGGGCATTTTTCTCTGACCCCTTAATTTCTTCCTGGATTAACTCCTCCAGTTGTTCAGTGAAGGGAATGGGTACTTTCTAATCTTGTGGAGAGTTTCCTCCACTTCACCCCAGACAATTGCATCCTTAGCTGTCCTTGCAAAAAGACTGTATTGGGCAATCTTCAAAGCTTGTGGCGCCTTTTTTTTATATATTCTTTATTAAAAAATGTTGCTTCCATTTTTACAATTATATTTCACTTTACCGTACATCTTAAACACTCCTGTTTACAATTGCATTTGGTATGCCTTTTCTTACCCCCTCCCTCCCAGAAAAAAAAAAGAAATTTATATGGTATAGCCAATAATCCCCTTATCTTTCTCTCTCTCTGTCTTCTTATTCCTCTAATATTCAGAGATATCTCTCCGTTTTCCTAAATATTGCCCATTTTTGCCATACCCTTTGATGTTTTTCCCCTGTTTCTTCCAATAAATGTATGGAGTCTTCTATAATTCCTGTCCGGTCCACCCTCTCAATCCACTCTTTTATGGTCGGAGCCTGTTGGGATTTCCAGAGGCATGGGATCAAGGCCTTAGCTGTGTTTAGTAAGTATGGAATTAGCGTCAATTTGTATTGTGCCACACTCTTCTCTGAATCATGGAACAGGCATGCCCATGGCTTTTTTTCTATCCTCTCTCCTGTTATAAAGAATATTATTTCTATTACTTCATCCCAGTAGGATTGTATTTTGGGGCACTCCCACCAAAGATGTATAAAGGTCCCCCCCGTGCATTGCAACCCCTCCAATAAGTTGATGGGGCGTCTCCACTTGTGCTATGTATCCTCTGGGGTGTCATATACCACCTAGCCAATAACTTATAGGACATTTCGCTCGTTTGTGTATCTTTTGCTGTTGCATGAGTCAGCCTGATATTTTATTCCTCTGTTCATCATTTCTTAAGGGACCCAGTTCCTCTTCCCATTTTCCCAGATACGCTGGGATTTCCTGATCCGCCTCCCCCCTTAATATTTTATATATTTTAGATATTCTTCTCTCTAAGCTTTTTCGGGGATTTCAACAATTTTTCTAATGGTCTCAACTGCCTCCTGCTTCGTAATGGCTGTGGTAAATTTTGTGTAAAGTGTTGAATTTGTGTGTGTTTCCATCTATCTAGTGATTTGTGTCCCCATTCCTGTGTCATTTCACTATAAGTGAGAATTCTATTCCCTTTCATCACGTCCTGTAGTGCTATTTCTTTCCTTTTAGCCCACCTACTAAAATATTATTGCTCCTCCTTCCCCGGTCTAAAATAAAATAAAATACAATTTGTGTCTAAAAGTGACATTAATGGGGAGTTATAATCCCATTTGTGTCTCTTATTAATTTTGTCCCAAATTTTAAAAGTGTTATTTGTTAGAATACTCGTGCTTACTCCTAAATCTCGATGCTGAGGAGGTATCCATATCATTTTACCAATATCAGTTCTGCTCAACGAAATTTCTAGCTCCGCCCAGCTCTTTTCCATCCTATTGTGAAGCCAGTCTGTTAATCTCGAGATCACTGTGGCTTCGTAGTAGTTTTTAAACTCAGGCAATGCTAGTCCTCCTTTATCTTTATCTTTCACCAGTGTGTTATAAGCAATTTGGGGGTGTTTGCGCGACCAAATAAACTTCAGCACCATAGATTTTAATTTACAAAAAAAAAGGCTGGGGGAGAGGGACTGGGGCCATTTGAAATGTATAGATTAACATAAGCTTGTGGCGCCTTTAACGCATTCTTTCCATGGCAAGCTTTCCAATTTGGACACCACCTACTGGCTCTGGTTGGAAGTGCTAGTCAATACAGCCAACAACTGGGGAGTACAGGCTTCATGCATCGACTCCTTGGCTGAATCTTTAATCAAGGCAGCTACTTTCCAGACATCCCCTTCTTTGTTCAAAGTGGACTTGAAATGCTAGCTTGTCAAGCAATGACTTTCCACCACAAATGCAGCAACCATTAGGGCTGGTAACCTGTGGTGTTTGTAAACAGGGAGCAATAATAATGGAGAGGTGAGACGATGACTTTGATCAATGTTGCCTGGATGTCTGCACTTGAATGGTGACTGTTCTGGCTTTAAGAAAGCTCCCTCCATCTCGAGGTCCTTGCAGGGCTGTGTAGTGCTTGTTCCAGACAGATTTGACATACTAACATGGCAGGCAATGACTTTCCACCACAAATGCAGTGACTATCAGGGCTCGTAACTTCTGATGTTTGTAAACAGGGAGCAATGATAATGAGGGGTGAGATGATGACCTTAACATTTCCTGGATGTCTATTCTTAGATGGTGACTTGTCTTGACCTTCAGAAGGCTCCCTCCATCGTGTGGTCCTTACAGGACTATAGATATTGACTCTCTTTTTCTCAATCTTCACTACTTACCTAATTCCTATAACTTAAAAGCAAAGGGTGGTCTGACTGGGCAGCGTTCCCCATAGAAACAGAGCAAAGCAGCAGACTGAAATGAAAAACAGCATGAGGCTAAGTCTCCACTATTGCGACTTGAAAGTCGCATGTTTTTGTATAATTTTTTGAATTTGAATAATAAAGTGTCTTGTGCTTTAAATGTTCAAGCAAATATCTCAAAAGTAGTAAAATCAAGAAAAATACAAGAAACACTTCTTGTAAACAAACGTGAAACACACAGTGCAAGATAAGCAAAAAACAGGAGAATAGAGTCTTGATTTTTCTTGATTTTACTACTTTTGAGATATTTGCTTGAACATTTAAAGCACAAGACACTTTATTATTTGTTTACTTTTGCTGCTATGTTTAACCACTTCCCACCCGGCCAATGCATATATACGGCCGGGTGGGAGCCGTCTACTTCTGATAGGACGTTCAGGAACGTCCTTCAGAAGTAGCGGGATCGCGAGCGTGCCCGCGCAGCGGCGCGATCCCGATGTGCTCGTGTCACCCGGACACGGCACGGCCGTCATGTGATGTAAACAAACAGTGGGTTGCTAGGCAATCGGCTCTCCTCTCCTCACACGGAAGTCATCGCTGAGGAGAGGAGAGCAAAACGCTGCAGCCGGCTGATGATCAGTGAGTATGAGCTGTTTTTTACAGCTTTTTACTCACTGATCATCAGTCTAGTGTCAACACACAACACACAACACAGTGTAAACACAGTCCCCACATATGTCCCCAAAACACACATGTCCCCAAAACATACATGTCCCCAAATAATAAAAACACATGTCCCTAATAATAAAAACATGTCCCCCACATATGTCCCACTAAAATCACATGTCCCAATGATTATCTGCACACATATGTACGTGATCACCTGCACACATATGTACATGATCATTTGCGTACATATGTCCGTGATCACACAAACCAATTATTATACACTTAACAGAATTTTTTTTACCAAAAACATGTAGCAGAATAAATTTTGGCTTAAATTTATGACAAAATTTGATTTTATTGGATTTCTTTTTAAATAGAAAAAAGAAAATATTGCTTTTTTTCCAAATTTCCGCTTTTTTTGCGCTTATATCGCAAAAAATTAAAAACGGAGTCGTGAATAAATAACACCAAAATAAAGCTCTATTTGTGCGAACAAAATGATAACAATTTAATTTGGGTACAGTGTAGCATGACCGCGCAATTGTCACTGAAAGCGCTAGAGCGATGAAAGCTGAAAATTGGGCTGGGAAGGAAGGGGGCGAAAGTGCCCTGTATTGTAGTGGTTAAGCACTTGACACTATTCACTTATTTGATTGTTCACGATTTAACTTGCTTGAGGCACTTTATACATCTTGAACCATTCTTTATATATTATGTATTATATAATTGTCTAGCCTAGGGTGACTCTGCTACACCTATGTAATAGGAGGAGGCATTATCCCTGCTAGCTTGTTATTTAGCACTATTGATAATATACACTTATGCACAAAGCGCTTTAGTTTAGTTTAATTTCTGAAGGTAGCGCAACACCATTCATTTGATTTTCACTTTTATTGCTGTTTGGGGGGTAGGGCTTATACCCCTGTCGGTGATCTGCTGCAACCTATCCTTCGTGATAGTCTATGCCCTTGATAATAGCGCGGGGATACTTTAATTTACTCTAATGCATTCAGTTGACTGCAGTCTCCTGGGATACTCATGTCATCCCAGGAGGCCTTGCATATTCATTATCAGAGGGCCAGCTGTCTTTTCCTGGTTCTTGTATATATTTTTTATTGTGTTATATACAGAGTTGTGTAGATTAACAATTAGATGGAGCTCTGTATTTGACTTTGCCTCGCTGCGGCACATTCACATAATCAAGGGATCTGGCTATAGGAAATTGTTGGAGATAGCTGGCTCCTGATCATTTCAGAGCAGAAGATGGCAATGTAGGACTGGGTGGGGATCAGCAAACTTGGAGATCCCTACAAAACACAAATGGATTAGCTTGGTGTATGAGTATGTTTTTTGTGGATAACCTGTCAAAAATGGTGAGAAGGGAAAACAATGGGGGGGGGGGGTGAAATTTCCCAGCTGGGAGTGGAATACAGAGCTCTCTGTAATTGCTCTACTCTATCAACGCTATGTACTCTGTATGTAACACAATACAAAAATATATGGAAGAATGAGCATTTAAAGGGCACCTAGACTCAGGCAACCTTATCGTTTATATGCTGTGTGAATAATATAGCATTTACAGTAGCCATACTGCAGCGACTATTTTTCCACTGCCCATTTTGCTATTGCTAATCCACCATGATAGTTTGTGAAGATACAGACTATCACCAGATAGCTCCTTCAGTTTCTAGATCCCAGCCCTAGTGCCTCTATCAGTGATCCAAAGCAAGAGTGGATGGTATACAGTATATCTCTAATGATGCCTGACAGAATCTCTGAGAACATGTGACAGGTGTTGTCACATGTGCAGGAATGCTCTTCTACATCTAATTGACAACTATGTACTAAAGGTACATTTTTATACTAATTGCGTTACCACATTAAAGCTGAAATACAGGCATAAAACTTCAAGTTAAATGTATTCCTCAATAGTCACACAAGAAATAAATCCCACCAGATATTACAAACCCAGATATTACCTTATAAATGTAACAGTGACATCATAACTATGCTACACATAGCTTATACAGAGACCAGAGCTATAGGAGGGGTCCATCAGGCTCCACCCACTACAGGCTGCCTGCAGAAAATTACTGGAGGGGGCGGAGACAAGACCAGGTGCCTGCAGAAGGACAGAGGACAGCAGTTATTGGTCTGTATTACAGGAAGCTCCTGAAAAGAGCTAAAGTTTCACACTGAATTATTGCACAGATCTTAAGGAAATACTCAATGCACCCCAAGATTCAAGAATACACATGCTCTTGTGTTTAGACAATATCTTCTTATCCCCAAGTTCAGGTTTAAACCATGCTATCTGATCTTCATTTAGACAGCCAACTTTTGATTTTAAAGTGGACCTTTGAAATTTGACAAAATTCGAACCCTGGGCAGCCCTCTCAGCACCACACAGCTTGACAAATTTAAATTTGAAAATCAACGGAGTAGGATGAAAACTTCTCTACCGAACCGTGGCTGCAGCCAATCAGATGCAGTCATTGTTCAGGTATTTTGACACGGAGCAGTAGTTGCTAGAATTCAAAAGCCGACAGGGAAAATCCGTTCATCTTCGCTTTAGCCAAAGTAGATGTGGGGAATCGATTGATTTCTCATGTTCAGCTTTCTCAAAATGTATGGTTAGCCTTAGGATGCATTTTGAATAAAACTGGATTATGATTATTGACAATCATAGCATTTCAGTTTTGCAGGTTGCCTGCAGTTCAGTAGGAAATAAAACGGCACAGAAACAACAGGGAATAATTGGTATCAATGCATTCAATGTTACAGTTTCCACCTATGTGTTTCTGTGTGTTGTGGTTTAGCAGAATACAAGTTGCAGCTTTTTCCTTCTGATTTTCCTTAGGTTTTCACATTGTGTTTACTCATTGTTTTTAAAGACCCTGAATACAAAATGTCAGGATAATGGAATCACTTCCCGACCATCATTTTGCTATATGGCAGGCGGGAAGTGGTTAATAGTGTCACACAATTTTTTTCGTTATTGTTCATTTTTGTAGTGGAGTGAAAACACTGTCACAATGCTGGTCTGCTGTCCTCCTGTTGGCTTACATAATTGCGCAGATTGAGTTTACTTTTTTTTTTATCCACTGTATACACTGCGCACATATGCTGCAGTCCTGTACCCACAAAACACTGCTAATTACCATGCCACAAGTGACAGTGGGGTTGATTTACTAAAGGCAAATCCACTCTGCACTACAAGTGCACTTGTAAGTGCAGTCGCTGTATTTTGCTGTAGATCTGAGGGTAAGTTCTGGAATTAGGGGAAGCTCTGCTGATTTTATCATTCAAGCATGTGTTTTTTATTTGCCTTGCATGTCCTGATCAGATCTACAGCGACTGCAATTCCAAGCACACTTGTAGTGCAAAGTGGATTTGCCTTTAGTAAATAAACCCCAGTGTCACAGACACACATAAACATCAGGACAAAGGATCTTTAACAAAAAAAAAAAAACTCTCTTATTACATTTGCTTTACTGCATGCAAAAATAACTATTGCTTTGCCTGAGCCTATCCTAAACTGATATTAAAACTACATATATTTGCTTTTTTCTAAAAAAAACTCCTTCTCTGCATCTACTTTTGAAAGTGTCACCGGCCACGCTGAGACACTTCCCATTCTATATGTTCCCCTGTGCTGCTGAGACCCATGGATACCTTCTATGAATGTGCTCACCCTCTGTATTACAAATGTTCATTTGTTGTTCTGAACACTGAACACACAGGTAGCGCGAGAGAGACACAGATATGCTGTCAATCACTGCTGTGGATTAGGATAAGAGGCGTGACTTTTTCTTTGCTTGTCTCTCTTGGGCTGCCTGTGTTTCTCTGACTGGACAAGGTAGAGATTGTGATGTCATCCCCTTGTCCAATCAGAGAATGCTTTGCATTTATTGAGAGAATGCAAAGTGTTTTCTGAATGGTGCCCTCCTGTGTTCACTAAGCAACAGGGCAGCCACTTGCCATGAGACACTTAATCTGGTGGCAATCACTGAAGTAGCAAAGCCTACTTCTATGATTTACAGCTTCCACGGGGATCCCACCGGTATGGTACGTACAAACTTAAATTGGTTCAAGCTGGGTCAAGTAACTATGTAAAATGTGCATACCTATCTTTTATAAGAAATGAAGACAACACAAACTCTTCTCCATGGCAGATAGTAAAGTGACCAAAGTCAATATAACTTCCTTACTATTTCAATTATTTTCTTTTCTCCTATTACATGATGTGAAGGTGTCTACATCTGTCCATTAGCTAAGGACACCAACACACTAGGTATTAGGCCTCATGTATACAGGCAAGTGAGACCAAGTAGCAATGTAAGGGCGCATACAGCTATTCATTACTATGGTCATTAATACACACCAGCTGTGTATCCTGGGTAGTGATGGACGAACTTCCGACGGGACGTTTCGCGAACGCGAAACGCGAACGGACACAAACGTTCGCGAAAACGACCGTTCGCCGCGGGCTCCATTGACTTCAATGGGAGGCGAATTTCGCAAACCTTTAGGTCGAATTTGCGGCCACGGGGTAATTATTAGGGGGTAGCACGTAGTCCCACCACCTGGACAATAGCATAATACATGTATGAGGTGAATTTGGGATCGATAACTACAAGCATTTTTTTTTTATTTGGGAAATTGTTCTGACAATTCAGGACTATGGAGCTAATGAAGGCAATGGAGGAGAGGGAAGGTCAGGGACCAGGGTAGGCAAACAAGAGGGTGCAGGAGATACAGAGCACTGACAGCAGCACCGTAATACAGAGCACTGACATCAGCACCGTGACATACAGCGCTGACAGCAGCTCCGTGACATACAGCGCTGACAGCAGCTCCGTGACATACAGCGCTGACAGCAGCTCCGTGACATACAGCGCTGACAGCAGCTCCGTGACATACAGCGCTGACAGCAGCTCCGTGACATACAGCGCTGACAGCAGCACCGTGACATACAGCGCTGACAGCAGCTCCGTGACATACAGCGCTGACAGCAGCTCCGTGACATACAGCGCTGACAGCAGCTCCGTGACATACAGCACTGACAGCAGCTCCGTGACATACAGCGCTGACAGCAGCTCCGTGACATACAGCGCTGACAGCAGCACCGTGACATACAGCGCTGACAGCAGCTCCGTGACATACAGCGCTGACAGCAGCTCCGTGACATACAGCGCTGACAGCAGCTCCGTGACATACAGCGCTGACAGCAGCTCCGTGACATACAGCGCTGACAGCAGCTCCGTGACATACAGCGCTGACAGCAGCACCGTGACATACAGCGCTGACAGCAGCTCCGTGACATACAGCGCTGACAGCAGCTCCGTGACATACAGCGCTGACAGCAGCTCCGTGACATACAGCACTGACAGCAGCTCCGTGACATACAGCGCTGACAGCAGCTCCGTGACATACAGCGCTGACAGCAGCACCGTGACATACAGCGCTGACAGCAGCTCCGTGACATACAGCGCTGACAGCAGCTCCGTGACATACAGCGCTGACAGCAGCTCCGTGACATACAGCGCTGACAGCAGCTCCGTGACATACAGCGCTGACAGCAGCTCCGTGACATACAGCGCTGACAGCAGCTCCGTGACATACAGCGCTGACAGCAGCTCCGTGACATACAGCGCTGACAGCAGCTCCGTGACATACAGCGCTGACAGCAGCTCCGTGACATACAGCGCTGACAGCAGCTCCGTGACATACAGCGCTGACAGCAGCTCCGTGACATACAGCGCTGACAGCAGCTCCGTGACATACAGCGCTGACAGCAGCTCCGTGACATACAGCGCTGACAGCAGCTCCGTGACATACAGCGCTGACAGCAGCTCCGTGACATACAGCGCTGACAGCAGCTCCGTGACATACAGCGCTGACAGCAGCACCGTAAGCAGCCCCAGGAGGAAGTCAGCACAGCACAGGGATGGTGTGATCCCCTCATAATAAGAACCCCCAGGAGGAAGTCAGCACAGCACAGGGATGGTGGGAGCCCCTCATAATAAGAACACCCAGGAGGAAGTCAGCACAGCACAGGGATGGTGGGAACCCCTCATAATAAGCAGCCCCAGTAGAAATATGACACCGCTCAACCTCTTCAAAGAGGAGGGTAGGGGCATATAGTACGGTGTGCTTTTTTGGGTCAGGGAAGTGAGCCAAATGAATTAAGAAGGTCTGTGTGCTTGATTCCAAAAATTGTTTATAGACATATACATGGTCTACTGATCACATGTGTTGAATTCCTCCGAGATCCATGCCTCATTCATTTTTAGAAATGTGAGGTAGTTAACACTGTGGTGAGCTAGGCGAGTACGCTTATCGGTCACAATCCCCCCTGCTGCGCTGAACGTCCTTTCGGACAGGACACTGGATGAGGGGCAAGCCAACAGTTCGATTGCAAATTGGGCAAGCTCTGGCCAGAGGTCAAGCCTGCCCACCCAGTAGTCTAGGGGTTCATCACTCCTCAGAGCGTCCACATCGGCCGTTAACCCAATGTAGTCGGACACCTGACGGTCTAGGCGTTCCCTGATGCTGGATCCGGATGACACCTGTCGATGGGTCGGCTGAAAGAATGACCTCATATCCGAAGTCACCAACACATCTTCAAACCGGCCTCTTCTTGCAGGCGCTGTTGGATTGGTACCCGCAAATCCTTCTCTGGGAGTGGGAATTGCTCCTCTGCCAGCGCACGCAAAAGCAGAATGCAGCATTTCTCGAAGCAAGGCCTGGAAGTGCTGCATTCTGACAGCCCTCTGCGACGGCGGTAACATTTCCGCCATTTTGTGTTTGTACCGGGGGTCTAAGTACGTTGCCACCCAGTACTGGTCCTTGACCCTCATGCTTTTTATACGGGGGTCCCTATTAAAACACTGGAGCATGAAGGCCCCCATTTGCACTAAAGTGGAAGCGGTGTGGTGGCCTGGCTCCTGCTCATCATCCAGGATAATGTCGTCCTCTTCATTCTCCTCTCCCCATCCTCGCACAACAGGGATCCCAGAAAGGTTTAAAGCATGCTCTTCTTGCTCCTGCTCATCCGCCCCGGCACCATCCTCCTCTGACTCCTCATCAGACTCCTGTTGTTGACTTGTCTCAGATAGAGTAGCCCCCCCTGGGAATTCATCCAGCATTGCGACTTCCTCATCTTCCCGCTCCTGCTCCTCCACAGCCTGATCAATGACACGACGCAATGCACGCTCCAGAAAGAAGGCATAAGGTACCATGTCACTGATGGCGCCATGGCTGCGACTGACCAGTTTGGTGATCTCCTCAAATGGCCGCAGAAGTCTGCATGTGTCGCGCATGAGCAGCCACTGGCGCGGTGAAAAAAAACCCAGCTCCCCAGAACCGTTTCTTTCGCAGAGTTCATACAGGTAGACGTTAACTGCACGTTTCTGCTGGAGCAGCCTATCAAGCATATAGAAGGTTGAGTTCCATCGCGTCGGGCAATCGCAAATAAGACGTCTGACCGGCAGATGGTGTCGCCGCTGAATGTCAGCAAGGCGAGCCATGGCCGTGTAAGATCTTCTGAAATGGGCCGAGATTTTCCTTGCCTGCCGCAAGATGTCCTGGACCCCAGGGTATTTGACAAGGAATCGCTGCACGACCAAGTTTAAGACGTGTGCCATGCACGGCACGTGCGTGATTTTGCCCTGTTTCAATGCGCTAAGCAGATTGGCACCGTTGTCACACACCACTTTACCAACTGTCAAATTGAGCGGTGTTAGCCACTCATCTGCCTGTGAACGCAAAGCTGAAAGGAGTGCCGGGCCAGTGTGGCTCTTTGCTTCCAGGCACAACAGACGCAGCACGGCATGGCAACGTCTCACCTGGCATGTGGAATAGGTTCTGGGGAGCTTGGGCGGTGCAGTGGAAGAGACGCTAGCAGCGGAAAAGGAGGAGGCAGCTGAGGAGGAGAGGGAGGAGGATGGAGTAGGAGGAGGAGAAGAAGAGTCAGGCCTGCATGCAATCCGTGGCGGTAAAACCAAATCTACACGGGTGCCACGGGTTACATGCTTGACGGCCGTCAGAAGGTTCACCCAGTGGGCAGTAAAACTGATATACCTTCCCTGCCCGTGTTTGCTAGACCACGTGTCTGTGGTCAGATGTATCTTGGCACCGACACTGTGTGCCAGAGATACATTCACTTGCCGCTGAACATGGCCATATAGCTCTGGGATGCCCTTCTCTGAGAAATACTTCCTTCCTGGGACCTTCCATTGTGGTGTTCCAATGGCCACAAATTTGCGAAAGGCCTCCGAGTCCACCAGTTTATATGGCAGTAGTTGGCGGGCTATGAGTTCTGACAAGCCAGCCGCCAACCGTTGGGCAAGAGGGTTATCCGGCGTCATCATTTTTTTACGCTCAAACATTAGGCCCACGGAAGCCTGCCTTTTTGCAGAAAAATGTGAGCTTGGCGTGATGGAAGGTGGAGTGGAGGACAATTGTGAGGAGAGAGGAGAAGGAGAAGTAGAAGACGAGGCTGGACGGTGAGAGCCTGCAGTGTGGCTTTGTGTGTTCCGTTGCTCCCACTGGGCTCGGTGATGGCTGCTCATGTGCCTTCTTAAGGCGGTCGTCCCTAGGTGAGTATTGGGCTTACCGCGACTAACGCGTTGACTGCAAAGATTGCAGATGGCAACGCTATTGTCAGCAGCGGACACGTTAAAAAAAGCCCACACTGCGGAGCCATGTGCCGGTGTCCTGGGAGCGCCAGATGTGACCGTACATGGTCGATGACTCGCTCCTGATACATTTGCAGTCTGCTTTGTCCCTGCTGTGCAATGTAAGTCATTGCTGCTTCTCCTCCCTATCTGCTGGTCCATATCTCCCTCTGAACTCCCCTCCTCTTCCTCTCTTGTGGGCACCCACGTGACATCACTAGACACGTCATCATCAACGTCACCTTCCCCACCGCTATAAGTAGAGTAGGCAGCAACACCGGGGACCAACCTCCTCCTTGGGCTGATCTGGGTACTGGCGTCAGACTGCTGAGTAGCGCTTGTTGCTACCTCCTCTTCCTGATCCAATACCAAGAGTGGCTGCGCATCAGAAATGTCCTCTTGATATGGATCGGAAAATAATTCCAGTGACTCAAGCGGAAGGTATGTGGTGGTGGTGGTGGTGGTCGTGTTGTTGGTGGTAGTGTCTTTGGGGGTGCACATAGCAGAGAGTGAAGAAGAGGGTGCAGATCGAGAGGATGAGGAGGGTGCAGAAGAGTAAGGCTGAGCGAGCCACTCAACCAAGTCTGGTGCATCCTTTAAAGTAATTGAACGCACCTTCTGCAACTTCCCACTTTGGCTCAAGCCTGTTGCTCCTGCCCTACCCCTACCACCCCTGCGGAAGGGCCTGCCTCTTCCTCTGCATGTCATTTTTTAAATGACCCTGTGACAAAACTCTTAGTCCCTATACCGCTGAAGGACTGCTGCAGTATAGGTGAGCGGTCAGCAGTGGTGCACGTCAACCCTATCTATTGTGGACCTATAGCGGTCCTTACAGAACAGCAGACTGTACCGCACTCAAGCCTATGTACCGTAGCACCCTATACCAAGTTACCAGTCCTTATAAGAACTTTTGTGGACCAAGCAGGTTGTGTATTAGTGTTTAGCAGACTGTACGTCAGTCCCTATACCGCTGAAGGACTGCTGCAGTATAGGGCAGCGGTCAGCAGTGGTGCACGTCAACCCTATCTATTGTGGACCGATAGCGGTCCTTACAGAACAGCAGACTGTACCGCACTCAAGCCTATGTACCGTAGCACCCTATACCAAGTTACCAGTCCTTATAAGAACTTTTGTGGAACAAGCAGGTTGTGTGTTAGTGATTAGCAGACTGTACGTCAGTCCCTATACCAATGAAGGACTGCTGCAGTATAGGGCAGCGGTCAGCAGTAGTGCACGGCAACCCTATGTATTGTGGACCGATAGCGGTCCTTACAGAACAGCAGACTGTACCGCACTCAAGCCTATGTACCGTAGCACCCTATACCAAGTTACCAGTCCTTATAAGAACTTTTGTGGACCAAGCAGGTTGTGTATTAGTGTTTAGCAGACTGTACGTCAGTCCCTATACCGCTGAAGGACTGCTGCAGTATAGGGCAGCGGTCAGCAGTGGTGCACGTCAACCCTATCTATTGTGGACCGATAGCGGTCCTTACAGAACAGCAGACTGTACCGCACTCAAGCCTATGTACCGTAGCACCCTATACCAAGTTACCAGTCCTTATAAGAACTTTTGTGGACCAAGCAGGTTGTGTATTAGTGTTTAGCAGACTGTACGTCAGTCCCTATACCGCTGAAGGACTGCTGCAGTATAGGGCAGCGGTCAGCAGTGGTGCACGTCAACCCTATCTATTGTGGACCGATAGCGGTCCTTACAGAACAGCAGACTGTACCGCACTCAAGCCTATGTACCGTAGCACCCTATACCAAGTTACCAGTCCTTATAAGAACTTTTGTGGAACAAGCAGGTTGTGTGTTAGTGATTAGCAGACTGTACGTCAGTCCCTATACCAATGAAGGACTGCTGCAGTATAGGGCAGCGGTCAGCAGTAGTGCACGGCAAGCCTATGTATTGTGGACCGATAGCGGTCCTTACAGAACAGCAGACTGTACCGCACTCAAGCCTATGTACCGTAGCACCCTATACCAAGTTACCAGTCCTTATAAGAACTTTTGTGGACCAAGCAGGTTGTGTATTAGTGTTTAGCAGACTGTACGTCAGTCCCTATACCGCTGAAGGACTGCTGCAGTATAGGGCAGCGGTCAGCAGTGGTGCACGTCAACCCTATGTATTGTGGACCGATAGCGGTCCTTACAGAACAGCAGACTGTAACGCACTCAGGCCTATGTACCGTAGCACCCTATACCAAGTTACCAGTCCTTATAAGAACTTTTGTGGACCAAGCAGGTTGTGTGTTAGTGATTAGCAGACTGTACGTCAGTCCCTATACCAATGAAGGACTGCTGCAGTATAGGGCAGCGGTCAGCAGTAGTGCACGGCAACCCTATGTATTGTGGACCGATAGCGGTCCTTACAGAACAGCAGACTGTAACGCACTCAGGCCTATGTACCGTAGCACCCTATACCAAGTTACCAGTCCTTATAAGAACTTTTGTGGACCAAGCAGGTTGTGTGTTAGTGATTAGCAGACTGTACGTCAGTCCCTATACCAATGAAGGACTGCTGCAGTATAGGGCAGCGGTCAGCAGTAGTGCACGGCAACCCTATGTATTGTGGACCGATAGCGGTCCTTACAGAACAGCAGACTGTACCGCACTCAAGCCTATGTACCGTAGCACCCTATACCAAGTTACCAGTCCTTATAAGAACTTTTGTGGACCAAGCAGGTTGTGTATTAGTGTTTAGCAGACTGTACGTCAGTCCCTATACCGCTGAAGGACTGCTGCAGTATAGGGCAGCGGTCAGCAGTGGTGCACGTCAACCCTATGTATTGTGGACCGATAGCGGTCCTTACAGAACAGCAGACTGTAACGCACTCAGGCCTATGTACCGTAGCACCCTATACCAAGTTACCAGTCCTTATAAGAACTTTTGTGGACCAAGCAGGTTGTGTGTTAGTGATTAGCAGACTGTACGTCAGTCCCTATACCAATGAAGGACTGCTGCAGTATAGGGCAGCGGTCAGCAGTAGTGCACGGCAACCCTATGTATTGTGGACCGATAGCGGTCCTTACAGAACAGCAGACTGTAACGCACTCAGGCCTATGTACCGTAGCACCCTATACCAAGTTACCAGTCCTTATAAAAACTTTTGTGGACCAAGCAGGTTGTGTGTTAGTGTTTAGCAGACTGTGCGTCAGTCCCTATACCGCTGAAGGACTGCTGCAGTATAGGGCAGCGGTCAGCAGTGGTGCACGTCAACCCTATCTATTGTGGACCGATAGCGGTCCTTACAGAACAGCAGACTGTACCGCACTCAAGCCTATGTACCGTAGCACCCTATACCAAGTTACCAGTCCTTATAAGAACTTTTGTGGACCAAGCAGGTTGTGTATTAGTGTTTAGCAGACTGTACGTCAGTCCCTATACCGCTGAAGGACTGCTGCAGTATAGGGCAGCGGTCAGCAGTGGTGCACGTCAACCCTATGTATTGTGGACCGATAGCGGTCCTTACAGAACAGCAGACTGTAACGCACTCAGGCCTATGTACCGTAGCACCCTATACCAAGTTACCAGTCCTTATAAGAACTTTTGTGGACCAAGCAGGTTGTGTGTTAGTGATTAGCAGACTGTACGTCAGTCCCTATACCAATGAAGGACTGCTGCAGTATAGGGCAGCGGTCAGCAGTAGTGCACGGCAACCCTATGTATTGTGGACCGATAGCGGTCCTTACAGAACAGCAGACTGTACTGCACTCAGGCCTATGTACCGTAGCACCCTATACCAAGTTACCAGTCCTTATAAAAACTTTTGTGGACCAAGCAGGTTGTGTGTTAGTGTTTAGCAGACTGTGCGTCAGTCCCTATACCGCTGAAGGACTGCTGCAGTATAGGGCAGCGGTCAGCAGTAGTGCACGGCAACCCTATGTATTGTGGACCGATAGCGGTCCTTACAGAACAGCAGACTGTAACGCACTCAGGCCTATGTACCGTAGCACCCTATACCAAGTTACCAGTCCTTATAAGAACTTTTGTGGACCAAGCAGGTTGTGTGTTAGTGATTAGCAGACTGTACGTCAGTCCCTATACCAATGAAGGACTGCTGCAGTATAGGGCAGCGGTCAGCAGTAGTGCACGGCAACCCTATGTATTGTGGACCGATAGCGGTCCTTACAGAACAGCAGACTGTACCGCACCCAAGCCTATGTACCGTAGCACCCTAGACAGACCAAGTTACCAGTCCTGATAAAGAGCTTTGTGGAACAAGTGAGTTGTGAATGATTAGCAGACTGCAGCAGAAGGGCAGCAGTCAAGTATAATATTCTTTCTATATTTGGAAGAAAGAATATTATACGTGTACAAGCCTATTACCGTACCACTGATACCAGTCCTGAAAAGAACCTTTGTGGAACTAATAGTAACAGCAAGTCTTTAAAATTATCCTCACTGCCTGACACACTGCTTCCTGCCTGTCCCTATACAAATTGGCAAAAAAGAGTAGGCTGGAACGATTAGCTGGAACAGCTCTTTTGTGGACCTGATAGTAACAGCTAATGATGATGATGATGATGATGATGAAGAAAGACTAATCTGGCTGAGCTGTCCCTAAAATAGCAGCATACAGCGCTCTGTCCCTTTATCTAAACTGACAAAAGAAACTCAGGCTGCTGACCTAACACCTATACCAGTCCTGAAAAGAACTTTTGTGTACCAAATAGCTAGCGTTTTCTCTGTCCCTACTCCACACAGGATCCTTTCCCTACAGTGACAGAAGAAAGAATGTAAAATGGCCACCGGATCGGGTGTATTTATAGGTTAGGGGGAATGTCCAAGTGTCCATGAGCTGTCATGTCTCAATTGGTTGTCCTGTAACACATGATAAACGTGTCACGAAAGGTTAAAGTTCTTGTATACATTAAACACGTAAGTCCGCCGGGGCGAACGACGGAAAAAGGCGTTCGAACCCGCGGACGGCGAAAGTCGGAAATTCGCCGCGAAACGACCGCCGGGCGAACCGTTCGGCCATCACTAATCCTGGGTGCAGAAATACACCTTCAATTTTGATTATATGACCCTAGACCCCCTTGTGTTTATAGCCATATAGTTTGCATCCAGAGGCATACAGCTTTATAACAATTCATTACTATAGGCAGTAGCTGTAGCTATAGGCAGACAGCCACAAGTTCCATTATACAGCCCTGATATACTAATGTGCATGAGTCCCTATACAGAACTAGCCATACCTGGTCTTGCAGAGAAGAGTTAATATGTTTAGAGTAATTCCACATTGTATTGTTTATTGCTATCTAATGAATAAGACTCAAGTTGATGCAAGATAGGCTGTAGGCTGGTGAAATAAGCAGCATTATTTGTTCTTCACATGTTATAAAGCAAGTAGGATTTATTGTCCAAGTGACTGTGATTTATCTCAGAGAAAACAGCTTTCTAAACTCTGTTTACTTTCCTGTCAATTTGGATGATGTCACGGAGTGCTCAAAATAAAACCTTGTGCTTAGGGGAGACCGATCTGCTAGGAGAGATGGGTACAAAATCTAAGAGGAGGAAAAAATTTGTTATGAAAAAAGTGCTGTAAATGTGCTTAGAATTATTGTTCTCACTCGAACATTCTTGGCAATACCTCAAGTATTTGCATGTATGCATGGGGGAGGGGCCAAGGTGATTTTAAGTATTTTTTATATTATTTGTTAAAATTTTTGTGCTTTTTACACTTTTTTTTCATTTAACTTTATTGCTATTACAAAGAGGTAACAAGCGTCTTATATGATAGCATGTGCAAGTGACAGGTCCTCTTTATGGAGACCTGTAGTGTTTCCCCTTCCCTCCATTTCAGCTAATTAAGTACAATTCATGTTTGATTATCTTCTTCCCTAGCTACACTAACTGGGGAATGAACTGAAATCGGATGTGATGGAATGCTCGTGTCTTCCAGCTTCATTATCCACAGAGGAGATCGGGGGAACAAATGTTTAGCCTTCTACTGTCACATTTCGTGACCTTAAAAGTCATCAGACAACTGTAGTGCCGCTCAGATCACTTTTAAAAAACAGCCAATAGACGGCTGGAAAAAATTATATCAATGTCATGGCGTGAAGACAGTGATTTGCTCATATGGGCAAAGCAGCAGTTTTACTTTAATTACCCCATCCTCAGTTCTTTTCAGCTCATCTGGAGCAGCTATTTTGAACTTTACCCCATCCTCAGCTTCACGTGCCCTTCAGCTGCTGAAAGCAAAGAAGACATCCAGTACTTCCCGCACAGTGATACCATGATCAGTAAACCAGTTATTGGTACTTTTGGCAGTTTAAGCAGGTGCCAAGTCCTGCTGGAAAATTAAATCAATGGGTCCATGGAGCTTTTGTGCACTAAAAAGAGGAGGTAGGGTTTTTGCTAGAAAGACTTTGTGGTGCTGGATAGGAGCCATGGTGGAGATCGCTGAAGGTAGGAAGGTAGGGTAATATTTAACGCTCCATTGGTGAATGGTGAGATTTATTAAGACTGCGTTAACACTGCTGCATTTCATCAGTGCACACATTAAGACCCCTTTCACACTGGGGCGCTTTTCAGGCGGTTTAGCGCTATACACCGCTCTTCCACCGCCGCCGCCCCCACCCATTGAAATTAATGGGCAGTGCTGCCAAAGCGCCTTTAAAGCGATTTTGCAATGCCACAAAACTGGCGATATTACCCCTTTCCTCGGCCGCTAGTGGGGGATAAAAGCGCCCTGCTATCAGCCAAAAAGCGGCGCTATAACAGAGGTAAAGCGCCACTAAAACTAGCGGTGCTTTACTGCTAACTGACCCTCCAGCCCAGTGAGAAAGGGTTCTAAAGCATGCCATGTGTTAATGTTATTATTATTATTATTATTATACAGGATTTATATAGCGCCAGCAGTTTACGCAGCGCTTTACAATTGGACATTAGGACAGACAGTACAATTACAATACAATTCAATACAGGGGGAATCAGAGAACCCTGCTCGTTAGAGCTTACAATCTAGGAGTATCTTACAATGTAATGTGCATTACATTTACAAGGCCTCTTCTTTTGAATAGGCTACCTAACACATCAAAACACACAATAGCAGATCATCCCATGGTAACTTATCTTAAACAGTCTCCAATATATCTGAACCATTCATAACGGACCCTTTTTAAGCGGGAGTGGAAAAAATCTGTTGCAGTTGCCAAAGATATGTAAATCAAATACTGATACTATTTGTTGAATTTAAAACGTTAAATTTGATGGATGTATGTTTTCCTCTTAACCATCTATGTAGCTACATTTACTTAATAAGTAAAATGTGTGAAAAGATACTTAATGTTATAGATATTGTGACATCATAACTGACAGCTCTATACAGCAGTAGCATAAAGACAGAGTGTTCCATCTGTTTGTTTTATTTCCATATGTCATTCCACTTTTCCCTCTAAAATAGTTTGCAGATTAGTATGGCACTATACAAATAATGTTAATAACCATAATCATCACTGCAACATAAAAAGCAGAATATTAATGCTTTCTGAGTGAAATACTTGTTCATATTGTGATTTTTTTGGATACTGCTGCAAACATGTACTGGGATTCAATGAATGAAGTTCTATGTAGTCCAGCCTGGGGTTAAAGTACATGTAAACTCTATGAAATTAAATTTAAAAAATGTGCGCACCACCCCTCAAATATTAGCCACACACAAAATTATGTAGGTAGGAATCATTGAATACATGATACATAATAATAATAATATACATAATGACAATATACTAATATACTAATATTAACAGTAGTGTAACAATGATATTGATACTGTGAAAAAAGAAATAATGTCCAAAGTAGTCCATACTCAAACATACAGTACACAATTTTGTCGAAAGATAGAGAATCTAGAGAAATCTCTGTGAAAAACAGCAAAGGTCAAAAAGCAACAATGGATGCCCGAAAATTCAATAAATCACTGCATTAAAACCAAGCATAATTCTGTGATGGAAAGCACTACATGGGCTCAGGAATACTTCCAAAATCACTGTCTAAACACGGTACGCCGTGCCATCTTAAAATGTAAGGTAAAACTCTATCATGCAGAGAAGAAGCCATATCTGAACATTTAACACTGTCTTGTTATCAACACTTGATAGTATTGATGGTATGGGGGTGCATTATGGAATTGGCAGCTTGCGCATCTGGAAATGCACCATCAATGTTGAAATGTGTTGCTGCTATCAATTTCAAAAATTACCTTATTTTGGTACATTTTCTCAGTTTAAAAATTTGATATGTTTTCTAATTTCTATTGTGAATAAAAAATGGTTTTATGAGATTTGCAAATAATTGTACTTTGTTTTTATGTAGATTTTACACAGTGTTCCACATTTTTGGGAATTGTGGTTGTCCTTATACAAATCAATATAGGCTCCTGCTCATTAAAACTTATAATCCAAAAGGGAGAGTCAAGTGAAACAAAAGGTAACAACTGTGGATAATGAGCTGATGGAGAAAATAAAAGTACAGTTGTTAGATAGTTGGAGAGTTTGGGGTAGGGAGATCCAAAGGATAAGAGAAGATTCAGAGAAGTCCTGGAGGCGAGCATGGAAGAAGGTGACAAGGAAGCTAGAGAGCAGGGGATCTTTCGGGAAACAATGTGAACAATTTGGGTGGTATTTTGAGACTAGGCTAGTAATGTAGCTGTGGCCAGAGTTGTGGATGGCTTTGTAAGTTGTTGTTAGTATTTTGAATTTTATTAACTGGGTGAATGGAAGCCAATGGAGCAAATGGCATAGAGGGGTAGCAGACACTGTACAGATGGTAAGGTGGATGAGTCCACAGTAAATAAAAAAGTGGAAAATAAACTGTGAATCTAGTGTAATAGATCGTAAGAGATCGTGTGCCAGGACTCCCAAGGGTGTGCTTTCCCTTTATAATTTGACTCCCTTTACAAAGGTCAAGCCAACATGATCAAGTGGATATCTTTTTTTTTTTCTTGTTATATTTTTTATTTATTTGTACAATAAAACATTACAATCCAAACATCCAGACATTTTACAGACAAAAAAAAACAAAGTAATTTTAGATTGCAATATCTAATATAGTACCTATACTAATGTTGATTTCCCTTCTCACCTTACCTTTATTAACCCCCCATCCGTCCCGCCCCCCATCTCAACAACACTTGTTTTACATCTATTTTACACTTCGTTTTTTTCCGTAGCTCTATTGGGTTTATTCTTGTAGCATTGAAGAGCTTGTGGGAAAAGAAAAAAGAGAAAAAAAAAGAGGAGAATAAGTGGGAGTTATGGGAAAGAAGACTTAAGTGGAGGAAGCATAGTAGATATTTGTAGCTGATACTGGAGCCTCCTCCCAACCTATGGGGGGAGCCCCAGTTTCTCCAACCAAGGCCCCCACAAAACTTGTTATTGTTGCCCTGTTTAATAAAAAACACTCTCTCATCTCCTATTGTTAAATTGAAAGTCACTAACCAAGTCTCCACTAGTGGGGGCAGATGCGACTGCCAGTGTTGGGCGATCAACTTTCTTGCTTGGAATAGGCACCTTAGTACTGGTTTGACAGTGTCTTTCGGAACACTACACCCCTCTATTAAGCCCAAGAGGCAGGTCTTGACTATCGTTTCTAATACTATCTTAAACGTTTTATTGATCTCATCTACAATATTCGTCCAATATCTGAATAACTTTAGACACTTCCAGAGCATATGGATAAAATCCCCAAGTGCCCCGCATCTGGGACACTGGTCATTGTCCAGCCATCCCAGTTTAAACATTTTCTTGGTGGTATAATATACTCTGTAGAGAAAATAGAGGTGTGATACTTTCTGTGAGGGAGAAATTGAGACAAGTGTTCCTTGTTTAAGAGTCCGGTCCCATTCCACAGTAGACAATAGCCCCACATCTCCCTCCCAATTTTTCCTGTTCTTGGTCGGGCCGCCATGATCCATTATTCTATCTCCAAGTTTGGCATACAATCGAGAAATGAACCCTTTAGATGAGTCCAGGGACATTATTTGTATCAAAATAGAAATTTGGATCCATTAAACTGTGTGATCTAAATTGTGTCTGGACTGCATGCCTGACTTGGAGATATTTATAGAATGAGCTATTTGACAGGGTGAATTCCTGCTTCAAGTTTGCAAATGATTTTATAGCATTACCTGTAATTGTCTCAGTCGGTTAATACCTTGGTTCACCCATTCCCTAGATCTTCCAATTCCACTTAAAGCGGTTCTTCACCCTAAAGGGGAAGTTCCACTAATCTGATCCCTCCCCCCTCCGGTGTCACAATCGGCACCTTTCAGGGGGGAGGGGGGTGCAGTTACCTGGATAATCCAGGTAACTGCACCCACTTCCGGCCAGACCGCCGCAGACCCCCCCGCAGACGCCCCGCCCCCCGTTGTGTTCTGGGAAACACACAGTTCCCAGAGACACAGCGGGGGACCATAAGAGACGCGCAGCGCGACTCACGCAAACGCAGTAGGGAACCGGGCAGTGAAGCTGTAATGCTTCACTTCCCGATTCCCTGACAGAGGATGGCGGCGGGGGCAGCAGCGAGACGAGCGATCGCTCGTCACCTGCCGCCGACATCGCTGGACCCTGGGACAGGTAAGTGTGATTTTTATTAAAAGTCAGCAGCTGCAATATTAGTAGCTGCTGGCTTTTAATATTTTTATTTTAGGTGCAGAACCGCTTTAACCCAGCTAGATTTTTGTTATCCCACAAGGGAGCCAGTTCTGATACTCCCTGATACCCTAATATGGCCTTCATTGTTTGCCAAAGTTTAACAATTAGCTTTATCGTTGGACAGCAAATGGCAAATGAGTTTGCCTCTAAAGCCTTGGTGAGTGTGTTATGCGGGCATCCATCATCATCAACCTACCGCTGGGGTTACCCCCATTGGATACTCCTCCCCCTGCTAGATGCTGTAGCTGGGATGCCAAAAAATATAGCCTGGGATGTGGAACCACCATACCCCCCTCCCCGAGCGGCAGCTGCAACGTTTGCAAGCTGATCCTGGACTGCCCACTTCTCCAAATTAAATCTCTGAACAAAGATTTTATTTTTTTTAAACCACTTCTGGCCTATCCATATTGAAGCATTATGGAGGAGATATAAAATCTGGGGCAGCCATATCATCTTAACAAGGTTGCATCATACCCACCACCGTCAGGGGAAGATGGCTCCAAATATCTGCCTTTTGTTTCAGCTTTAGCAATAGGGGGGCTAGGTTGTCATTGAGATACAGATTTATATCCCTGGCAATCCAAACCCCCAAATACTTAAATTTTTCTACCACCATTAGGTTGGGAATATCAAGTGGTATATAACTGGCAAGTGGATCTATAGGAAGTAGAGCCGATTTGTCCCAGCTGATGACCAATCCAGAAATTTGGCCGAACTCTCTGATCATGCGTATCACAGCTTTTAGTGAAGTTTGGACGTCTCCTAAGAAAAACAGGACATCATCGGTGAACAATTCTATCCTATCTTCCTCCAGTCCCCTCCTAAATCCCTGTATATCCGAGTTAGCTCTGGTAGCAATGGCCAATGGTTCTATTGCAAGGGAAAACAGTAAAGGAGACAGGGGGCACCCCTATCTCGTGCCTCTTTCTAACCGGAACACATCAGAGTGCTCGTTATTGATTTTTATTTTTGCTCTTGGGTTGGTATAGAGTAATTTCACCCAGTCGATAAAAATAGGTCCAGACCCAAACATTGCAAGCACTCTGAATAGATAGTCCCACTCAAGGCTGTCAAACGCCTTAGCTGCGTCCAGTGCCAAAATGGCCCTGGAGCCGCTATTGTCCACTGGGATCTGCATATTCAAGTAGGTTCTTCGTATATTAATATTAGTTGACCTACTCGGAATAAATCCCGACTGGTCAGGGTGGACGAGCTTGTGAATGTATCTATTTAAACGGGTTGTCAATATTTTTGCCAGGATTTTTACATCCGTACACAATAGTGATATTGGGCGATACGAGGAAGGATTCACAGGATCTTTTCCCTCCTTAAGAATAACGACAATGGTAGCTTCTGTCCTTGAGAGGGGCAAAATCCCAGTGGGTAGTGCCCAACTCAATGTCTTCAGTAGTTCTGGCAACAAAATCTCACCATACCATTTATATATTTAGATTGGCAGCCCATCAGGGCCTGGTGACTTTGAATTTGGCATCCCAGCCACAGCACCACGCAGCTCTTTGAGGGTGATTGGAGCCTCCATAATCAATTGGTCCCTTACTGACAAAATTTTTATATTTTCAAAGAAAGCTTCAGTTTTCCCCTCTCCACCCCCTTCTGAGACTTATATAAGGAACTATAGTATTGTCTGAATATGTTCATTATGTCAATAGGATCAGAGGAAATCTTTCCCTGTCAGGTCCTGACCGCCAAAACCGTGGAGGGGGGAGTATTTGCTCTAACCAATAAGGATAGCATACAGCCCACTTTCTCGCCTTCCCCAAAGTTGGATTGTCGCTGGAATATGCGCTTATCATCCATCTTTCTCATGATAGTCATTTTATAAGCTTGCTGTTTTTCTAGCTTCGGTGTATCTAGAGTTGGATTACTAATATAGTAAGCCAATGGAGCAATTGGCAGAGAGGGGTAGCAGACACTGTACGGATGGTAAGGTGGACGAGTCCACAGTAAATAAAAAAGTGGAAAATAAACTGTGAATCTAGTGTAATAGATTGTAATAGATTGTGTGCCAGGACTCCCAAGGGTGTGCTTTCACTTTATAATTTGACTCCCATTACAAAGGTCAAGCCAACATGATCAAGCGGATATCTTAAATGAACTCCCTCCTAACACTTCCATAGGTATGGATGTATTGTGAATTCTGAGCATGGACTACTTTGGACGCAAAAAATTAAAAATTAAACTCAGCGCTGCTCCTATAACTCAAACCAATATAGTATTAAGAAAACCTATATCAACATAGACAATATCACGATATAGCTTAACGACATTATATAAAGTGATCATTGCAAATATAAAGTGCAAAAAATATATAATATATATAAAGTGCAATCATATAAAGTCCTTCCAATATGGTGTGCTGAACTTGTAAACAGTTGTAATGGTGGTTCTCAGGTGACTATTCCCGCTCCCCTCCTGGGTCCCCACTCACCAGAAAAAGGCAGTAAATATGCCTGTTAGTATCTCCAGATCAGCATATCCCATCAATGGTAACTGGATTGCATGGACACTACATAGGGATATCTCCTATCTTCCACCGGCATGATTAAAACACATGGACATCCTGGATCCTTCCCATCTTACTCAGTCATCAGACACCCATAATGATGTATGACAATGAAGGAAAAAGAGTGTATATAGTGTACTGCGAGGTTTATTAATAAAATCCCAAAATATTACACTTACATCAAAAAACTTTAAAATGTGCAGATAAACGCCACCTTGGCGTGCAAGCAATGGTCACCAGCTTACTTCGGACAGTAGAACCCCTACTAAAAATGACTATATCTACAACTCACGATAAAAAAGTGTGATGGTCAGTGAGAAGAGTGTTCCTTACACTTGTGGTCATTGGGAGGAATTACCCACTTAAAGTGGTTGTACCCCCTGTACAACCACTTTTACCTACAGGTAAGCCTATATTAAGGCTTACCTGTAGGTGCTGGAAATATCTCCTAAACCTCCATGGTTTAGGAGATATTTACAATAAAGCCGTGCGCGGATGTCTACGGCGCGTGCACACTTTAGAAAAGGCAGATCGTGCCATTTCTAAAGGGGGTCATGACGTGACTGGCAGTACCCGCACGCGACTCCGGCCAGTCACAGAGCTGGAGTTTGCAGCCCCAGAAGGAAGAGGGGTGAAGATGGGCGCTTGCTGCTAGTGGGGACAGCGGTGACATCTCAGGCTTCATTTTCAGGTAAGTGACACATAATGGGCTACTGTGCGGTGCAAATTAGCCCATTATGCTTTACCTTTGCAGGGAAATAAAGAGGAAGTAAAACCCATCAGGGTTTACTTCCTCTTTAAAGATAGCTAAAAAGATCAATGGCTTTAGTGGGAAGTTATCTGAAAGGCAGAAATTGCTCATTGCTCAAGGAACGCCTAGCAACCTCTGGAGGAACCCTAGGGATCCAGGGAACCATGGTGTGAGAAACTCTGTCTTAGCCCTTGTACACACGGTCGGAGATTCCGACTACCAAATCCATCGGAGTAATTCCGACAGATTAATTCCGGAAGAGGTCCAGAGGTGATGTTGCATACACACGGTCGGACTAAGTTGTCGGAAAATCCGATTGTACATAACGTTATTTCGTTAGACGGGACTACATTCAGGCTAGTAGCCAATAGCTTTGGTCTAGGAATTTGATTTGAGCATGCGTGGCACTTTGTCTGTCGGGTAGGCTACACATGATCGGAGTATGTCCGAAAATTTTACCGGCAAGTTGGAAAACTTGGTCCATCTAATATTCCGACGGAAGCAGTCCGATGCAGACCACACACAGTCGGAATATCCGACAAAACGGTCCGATAGGACACATTCCGTCGGAATCTCCGACCGTGTGTACAAGGGCTTAGGGCTTGTTCACACTTGACTACATCTCTAACGCTCAGCAAACACTTTAGCGTTTGTATGTCGTTAATATAAGCGTCAGACAGGCATCAATGAGCTTTAGTATGGGCATTAGACAGGTGATTTACAAGCATTAATGAGGAGTTATAAAGGCTCTCCAAACGCCCTACGGGCAGTTTTGAAGCATTTGACAAGAGTTAAAACTGCTTCACAAATGACTATTCCATTAAAGTGAATGAACGAATCTTAACTCCCCGCAACCACTCCTCAACTGCCTACCAGATCATTTGCGAGGTGTTACCATAGACTTGAATGGGAGGCATTGAAAGGCTTCAAACGTCTCCTGACTCAACACGAGGCTTCAAATTTAAAGCGTCGCCACACTAACGCCTAGTGTGAACAGCACTGTGTGCTGTCTATTGTATCTTGTGTATAGGCATTTTAGGGGCCTTTTTAACACCTCATAAATGTCTCTCTAATGCCTGCTCTTAATGTCAGTGTGAATTCTGCCTTAGCACTACAGATGGTTTGAAGATAGGAGAGTATGTGGGTATGAGTTCAGCAGCAAAACAAAACTGGGCAAGACTGACAACAAAATGTTATTTGTTGTAAGCCCACAATAGGGCTTAGGAGCTGAGAGCATTTTTGGAAGATCAGTAGGTATTTTTCTGTACTTGCAACGTCTTTAAAGAGGAACTACAGTCTGTTCACATGATTTGTAATCAAAACATCTTTGCCATTCTGAAGCTTCCCTCCAACCACTTTGCATATTATTTTATATATACTGTGATTCTGTACTTGCCAAATATGCTGTAGAAAGCTTCCTCCACTGAATCTGGTTGCATTCACTTTAACTGTGGGCAGCTGAAGCTGCTGCCTGTTCACTTCCTGGATTTACACAGACACACAAAGGCATGCCTCCAGCTCTGCAGCTCTCATTGGCCCTCTAATGATTCACCCCCCTCCCTTCCTGGCATACTCTCACGAGAGCTGGGCATGATGTCAAAGGCCTAAGCTTTTTACCAGACAAAAAACATGAATTGGGCTGTATAAGGTATTTACTGACAGAAAAAAAAAAAGTTTAACTATCCAAAGTTTAAACAACAAGGGCAGAGGATTTAATAAATGGAAAAATTAAAAAATTACTGAATTTCCGCTTTAAAGAAATGAAATGACGTTACCAGGAAGTACAGGAGGCAAACTGTATATCTACAGACAGAAGACTGGTGTTTGCATGTATAGTAGAATTAACCAGTTCTAAATGTTTTTTTTTTTTTAATATTGCTTATGGGAAGGCAAAGGAGGTGCACAGAAAAAGATATCTACCTATCCACAGTTCAGTCTAAATTTCACCAGTTTAACAAGAAATAGCTCAATCTTACCTCCAGCCCAATCCCTGATACAGCAGTCTGGTGGGTTTTGGAGCAGTTAAGGCTACCCTAGGGGCATTAATAAGCATTTACGCCTATAGAAGCTGCTTGTTATTGCTCACAAAATTTTAAATAACTTAAATAATCTTGATTCTCAATAATAAAAGGGAAGGAAGGTGTTAACCATGTAGGCATGCTTCAGTTTGTCAGGCAAATTGCAGTGTTGGGTACTGATGCTGCAGTTGATAGGCAGATGTCTCTCCACCTGTTGTTCTTGTGTAGCCATCTGCCTGTCTATAGATAACTAAACAGTCACATACCCTTGATGCCCCCTAACCTAACCTCGAGGAGTTGAGAGATGGTATGCACAGATGATAGGGCATGAGCTAAATATCTTGATTGGGGCTTATACAAGCCATGGGTAGTGATTTAGGTTTATGCATTGAAAATCCATTAAAATGTTCACATAACAAAAACACTTTGTTTAAGATAGTGGTGATAGCAAAGCTTGCACATGAACCCAATGAAGTAATGGCATCAGTTCATTTATATACACGCATATGTATATTAGTTGCCTGTTGGTCCACTCTGCCTAAATGTTAGTACCACAAGGTCATCCGGTGGAGACCATGTGATCAAGATCTTGGCATCTACTGGCACGGCCCTTTTTGGCAATAAAATAACATAAAGCAGGCTGGGCTGTTTATAACCCTTTTGATGCCCCACTCTAGACACCCACTGTCATGCCCCACCATGCTACCTATACATAACAATAACCCTCTGAGATCCTGGGACTTGTTGCTGTATGGGGCTTCCTAGAGACCTGGCCTGGAAGTCACAGGTGTGAGACCTTGAAGATAAAAAGTAGGGGGTTCGCTTCCCAGCAAGTGTAGAGCAGAATTCAGTTACGTGTGAAGCGAGGTGAGTGTTATCTGGGTCACCAAGGAGAGAGATATGCAACAGGAAGGTGAAGCTGGGACTTCCACATCACCAGCTCAGAAATGCTACAAATACAAGTATTGGGCATGATGGAGACGTTTAACCACAGTATCTTAGGGAGAGGGGGTTATACAAGGTTGCGACAGGGAGTGCTGCCTTAATGCCACCTTGTTTACATGCAAATCCTCTGTCTGCCCCTAGGTTGCAAAAAACAGTGCACCCCCATATACCTGCTAACATTGTTCCATCAAGGAAATATTTTCAGATTAGTAGTTATAGTGTGTATTATTCTACAAGGAATGCACTTGCCCCTGTACACTTGCAGAATTGAGCGATAGTCAATTGTGAGGAAATTCAATTTCTTATTATTGTATTTCATATTTTTTTTATAATGATTTATAGTTATTTGTTATATTATAATTTATGATTTTGATTTATGAAAGTCGGATTGCAGCAGCGTGAACCTAGCCTTATTCTGGCCATACAGGAATTGAAATTTCGATCCATATATAAGCACCCTCATTGTACAGAAGTCAATCTATTGATTGTCCTCTGTACAACCTCCATGTCCATTTTTTTTCTAAACGATCAGTTCTGCCGGCTATAGCTGGTAACACTGATCATTGTGTTGTGATGGTGGGAATGTCTCCCCACCGTGAGAATGCAGTAGCACAGCGAGAGTGATTCCCCTATCCACATTGAATGTGTGGATGGGGGAATCGGCAGATTTGTATAATGTATGGCCTGCCTTTCAGTGCTGAAATTTATAGACTGCTAATGACTGGGAAAGGAGAGAGATTCAGGGAGATATAAGACACTATCCTTTTAAGTTTAACTATTTTGTGTCTCCCTGGCAGCAGAGTTTGTCCTGTCATCTCTCCTGCTTTTCTTTTCATCCTCCCTAGTCTGGGTTCCCTATGTACAGTCTGTGTTATTCCTGTTGCTTTCTCCTCCCTTCAGAAACAGTAAATCTTTAGGCTGTCAGCCACTTAGCCTCCAGTGACTCTGATTTAAGGCACAGTGCTGGGAATAGAGTGCAACTGAGCATGTGCAGAGCAGGGTGTGACAGTGCATTAGGGCAGCCATACATGGATCAAAATTTGGCCAACTGAGCAGGGACCAAACGAATTGTGATCCATGTATGGGTAAGCTGGTTGTACAAAGTCAATTTATCAATTGACTTGTGTACAACCAGCCTTTTGAGGTTTTTCAGAGCAATCAGTGTTGGTGGCTCTAGCTGGCAACATTGATCAGTGTGTTTTGATGGCATGGAAGGCTCCTTGAACACAAAAGCAGAGTGGACTGCTATCCACAACTTAACCTGAACAAAAAAAAAAGATTAATGTATGGCCAAATTTACTGAATCTCTAAACAGTATAGGCACCAATTTTTAATGTTTTACATAGCTTTACGTGCAAAAAGGGCCAGCATGAAGTGAGTTTCACTTTAACCACTTGCCAACTGTATAATGTGACCCAACACTTCTGGGTAGGGGGCCGCATGTGAACCACTGGCAGTCCACTCCCACTATGATTATACACAGCGGGAGCTGATCTACGTGTAACCGCAGACTCAGTGTCCGCAGGCACCCACTGGTCATTCAGTACAGAGTCAGAACGACAGTCTGCCTGTGTAAACAAGGCAGATTGCTTTTCTGTCAGTAGGGAAGGCATGGATCCTGTGATCCAGAAAAGCAGGGACCAAGATCCATGTCTTCCCCCAGTAAAAGCACCTCCCAAACTGTACAAAAACACTGGCTAGGCACACAGTTAACCCTTTGATCGCCCCTGATGTTAACCCCTTCCCAGCCAGTTGCATTAGCACAGTGGCCGTGCATATTTTTAGCACTGATAACTGTATTAGTGTTGCTGGTTCCCCAAAAAGTGTCAGTTGGTGTCCAATTTGTCCAATTTGCATATTTTTAGCAATGATAACTGTATTAGTGTTGCTGGTTCCCCAAAAAGTGTCAGTTGGTGTCCAATTTGTCCAATTCGTATATTTTTATCACTGATAACTGTATTAGTGTCGCTGGTTCCCCAAAAAGTGTCAGTTGGTGTCCAATTTATCCGCTGCAATAACACAGTCCCGCTATAAGTTGCTGATTGCCGCCATTACTAGTGAAAAATAAATAAATAAAAATTTAGTAAAAAGTAAAAAGTTTGTAGGTGCTCTAACTTTTGCTCAAACCAATCTATATACGCTTATTGGGATTTTTTTTTTTATTACCAGAAATATGTAGTAGAATACATATTAGTCAAAATTTTTGAAGAAATTGGATATTTGTAATTGTTTTATTGGATGCGTTTTATAGCAGAAAGTAAAACATATTTTTTTTATTCTGTCTTTTTTTGTTTATAGCGAAAAAAACAAAAACAGCAGAGGTGATCAAATACTACCAAAAGAGAGCTCTATTTGTGGGGAAAAAAAGGACACAACTTTTAATTGGGTAAAGCATTGCATGACTGCGCAATTGTCAGTTAAAGTATGGGGCCATATCGCAAAAAAATGCTTGCTCAGAATAAATCTTACAGAGCCTAAGTGGTTACGTTTTAGGGTTACTATGGGGTGGATTTACACATAGGCTGTGCACTTTGCAAGTGCAGTTGCATTAATTTTCCTTAGTAAATGTAAATATGGTAAAGCTTCACTTTGTAAAGAATACCCAATCAGGTGCAAGGAAAAAATGCTGGTTAATGAAATGCTTTCTGTGTGTAAAACCCTTTGTAGCACCCTCTCCCCCATATGTCACTCTAGGCAACTGCGTAGTTTACTTATGTTGACAAATGGCACTGATATCAAGTTAAATAAGGTCATGATTTAAGCTGTCGCTTTTTACTAAAGCATGGAAGTGAAATATTTATTGAAATGGGAATACTTTTTTAACTATAGCTTTGCTTTAAACGTGGAGTGATTGCAGGAAAAGAGTGGAAAAGGCATGTAAGATGCAATAAAACTGAAAATATGTTTTTATAGACCACTTACACAATGTGAAGGCTTACCTTCCAACTGTGCCTATTGAGATTGTGGGATCTCACTGTGCAGCAGGAAAACAACTTTTTTCACTTCTGTTGTGCTGATATACTGTGTAATGTCTACAAATAAACAGAAAATAAAGTGCCAATAGTTTCTTATGGTTCTCAATAAGAGGTCACAAAGTTATTTAGGGATACCAACGCATTTCAAGGGTTCAAAAGGCTCCCCTTCCTACCTGCAGATTCATAACATTAGATTTGCAGCTTGCTCCAGTCTCTGGATAACCAGCGCAGTACCATAAAATGCAATGCACTGCAACAAAGGTGTTTTCCTTTAGTGCATTTCAGTGCCCAGAAATGTTATTTCCTGTGATTGGCTCGCTGATTTTCCCAAAAGTCTTCACTTAAATACTAGTCAGATTTTAGGCATCCTCTGCAACAAAAATTTCATTTTTTGGTGAGATACTTCCAAAGGGTTAATCATTTCTAAAGGGATACTAACACTGCATCTTTCCTTATTAGAACACTGCAAGGGGCGTCAGATGAATAATAATGAAAAAGTCACTCTTATTTAGAATTAGCATCCAAAGACACAAAGCAGAACAGATTTTTCTTCAGAGCACAAATCAGTAGGAATCTGCCATAAAGTTTGTTAAAATCCTTGCAAAGTACCTTGATCACCCAAAGGGGATTGTTTCTGAACAAAAGTGATGTTACTCTTTAAAACTCCTGCCCACCCTTTTGGTCTAAACAAAATCACAGTTATCAAAATATCTAGAGGTTGTAAATAACCTCTTATGCCGCGTACACACGAGCGGACTTTTCAACATCCAAAGTCCGAAGGACTGAGTCCGTCAGACTATCCGATCGTGTGTGGGCTGCAACGGACTTTTGACTCGCCAAAGTCCGAAGAACTTTAGAATATGGAACATGCTTCAAATTTTCCCGAAGGAACTCCGCCGGACCCGGTCCCCTTCGAAAACTCCGCTCGTGTGTATGCTACTCCGACGGACTAAAACCGACGCTAGGGCAGCTATTGGCTACTGGCTATGAACTTCCTTATTCGAGTCGGGTCGTACGTCATCACGTTCGAATCCGTCGGAGTTTAGTGTGATTGTGTGTGGCCAAGTCCGTTCGGCCGAAAAGTCTGTCAGAACTCCGTCGGAATTCCAGCAGAACTCCGACGGAACTCCTTTGGAAGTCTGTCGGACATAAGTCCGCTCGTGTGTACGGGGCTTTATTGGTATGTCCCTTGCGGCACGGAAAGCTGTTCTTCATCCGTGGATTTACCCAGAACCCTCTACCACTTCTCTGTTCATAGCTATATTATCTTATGAAAGAGAATATAAAACAGCTAGCAAAATATATATTAATTTAAACAATTCAATGACATAATGGCTTGTGCCATATGAATCCATATGCAAACAAAGAATACACACAAATTTATAAAGTGCTTGGTGCTCATATAATGATTGAATAAAGTGCAACTATGCTCCAAACTTACAAAGTGTGAGGTGCCACACTTCCCCTTCGGTGACCCCACTCACTGGAAATATTGGACCCTCAGCTTTGCAGTCTGGGGCCAAAATAGGCTGTGATCTATTGATCTGGGTATGAGGTATGGTTGCTCAGAGGCTCCTCTAGAGGGATTGCTTTATACCAGGAAAAATTTGCCACACTCCATATATGGGGAGATAGAGAGGAAATTCATAGTGAAATACCGCTAAAATAAAGTGTAAAGCGCAAACTAGGCTCCACTTACAGCATAACTGGCAAAAACAAGCATCAGTAGTAACATCTGAGTCCGCCACTGGTTGCTGTGAATTCCATGGAGGTGGAAATTGCATCAATGGTTAGAGTGAACCGGAAGTATGCCGACACGTTTCGCCCCTACTACAGGGCGTCATCAAAGGACATCACTTCCGGTTCCATGCAATCAATTTATACCTGAGGGGAGATCACTTCTCCCTCTAGGGAGATTGGAGAGACCAATTAGGATCAGTGTAAAAATACACAAACTTCCTCTTCAATAACATCACTTCCTGTTGCCAGATAAATTAAAAATTATTAATATAGATAAAAACCGTAATGGCAAACATACCATTTGGTAAACTTATTACAACGAATCACATGATACTATAAACATCACAATAGATTTCCAATAGATTAAAATGACAAAATTAATATATAAATTGAATAGAAAATTTGATTGAATAATAAAAAAATTAATAAATAAATAATAATAAATAAATAAATAAACATAATAATAAAAATAAAATTAAAAAAATAAAAGAAAAATAAAAGAAAAACACATATTTTAATAAAAAGAAAAATAAAAGAAAAATAAAAATATTCAAAGAAATACATAATAATCTACTTTACGAAGAAACAACCTTAAATATTGTTACCAATTGGACAGAAAACAATTGAGATCCAGCTCAATGTTTAGGCCATGGGGACTCAAAGTACGAAGCCTACAGATCCATTGGGTCTCATTCTGTGAGATAGCCCTCTTGAGATTGGATCCTCTCCAATGCTCCTCTACTCTATCTATCCTACAGAATGTGAGGCCCCTTGGATCTCTATTGTGGAACAATCTAAAGTGGTTAGACAAACTGTGATGCTTGTAACCCTTTTTGATTCCATTAATGCTCCATAAGCCTTATCCCCAATTTCCTTGTGGTCCTCCCCGCATATTGGAGATCACAAGGACAGGACAAAAGGTATTATTGTTTTATTTCAAACGACCTACCCTGAGAGTAGGAACTGAAATGGGTAGTTTTGCTTTTGCTATGTTTGAAAGTCTTACAAATCACACATTTGCCACAACTAAAAATGTTTTCCTTTGTCTAACCACTTTAGATTGTTCCAAGGCCATTTACAACATCGTTCCCATCTACATCACCAACCTCATCTGCAGTTATCGCCCAAATCGTCCCCTCCGCTCCTCCCAGATGCTCCTGCTCTCTAGCTCCCTTGTTACCTCCTGCTCTCTAACTCCCTTGTTACCTCTTCCCATGCTTGCCTTCAGGACTTCTCAAGAGCCTCTCCCATTCTCTGGAACTCCCTGCCCCGGTATATCCGATCAGCCCCTACCCTGTCCACCTTTAGGAGATCCCTGAAAATTCATTTATTCGGGGAAGCTTATCCCACACCCACCTAAGAACTGTCCCCGAGCCACACCCATCAAATCATTCTCTGCAGCTATACCTTTTTTACCACCACCCCCTCCCTTTAGAATGTAAGCTCTATGAGCAGGGCCCTCCTGTACCTTTTGTATTGAACTGTACTGTAATTGGTTTATCCCCCCTATACATTTGTAAAGCGCTGTGTAAACTGTTGGCACTATATAAATAGTGTATAATAAATAATAATCTTCCATACCCAGATCAATAGATCACAGCTGATTTTGACCCCAGACTGCAAAGCTGAGGGTCCAATATTTCTGGTGAGTGGGGTCACCGAAGGGGAAGTGTGGCACCTCACACTTTGCAAGTTTGGAGCGTCGTTGCACTTTATTCAATCATTATATGAGCACTAAGCACTTTATAAATTTGTGTATATTCTATGTTTGCATATTGATTCATATAGCACAAGCCATTATGTCATTGAATTGTTTAGATTAATATATATTTTGCTAGTGATGTTTTATATTCTCTTTCAATGGTTTAAGGTTCTAGCACCTTTGCACAGCTAATGCATTTTTTGCATTTGTCACAATTTGATTACCTTAGTGCGAGCATATTATCTTATGTGCTCCGCATGTAATGGGTGGAGGCCTCCTCAAGTAAGGACCCAGTGGTACCAAACTAGATTATTAATCAGCGACCCTCCAACTGATGTCTTACCTCCCCCCCACTTAACCCACATTAGGTTTTGTAATCTATTGACTGAGACCTCCCCCATCTTCTTCTACTTCCTAATTACTGTATCACCCGCCATCCATTGTAATAGTGAGACTCCCTGTCCCTATGGAATTCGAGCAAAAATGGACACAGAGCCTGCATGTCGGTGGACTGCAGAGCTACAGAGTGTAGATTTGAAAAGGAAAAAACTGCTCTGTCAGCTTTCTCCAGATCTTGCTAGTTCCAGAGGGGACTCTCTAGTTTGGAGATCCCTAATGCCGCATACACACTACCGGACTTTCCGGCAGAATAGGTTAGATGGAATCATTCCGTCGGATAGTCCGATCTTGTGTGGGATAGTCTCGTTTTTCTTTAAAAAATTCAGACGGACCTAGAAATAGAACATGTTTCAAATCTGTCCGACTGACTCAATTCCTATCGGGAAAACCATTTGTCTGTATGCTGGTCCAATGGACCAAATATGAAGCAAGGGCAGCTATTGGCTACTGGCTATTGAACTTCCTTTTTCTAGTCCCGTCGTATGTCATCACGTTCAAAATGAACGGAATTTAGTCCGTTCGTGTGTGGGCAAGTCTGTTCGTTCGGAAGTCCGTCGTAACTCCGTCGAAAGTCCATCGGGAAGACCGTCTGACTTTTTCTGCCGGAAAGTCCGGTCGTGTGTACACGGCATAAGAGTTTTGGGTGGGACGGGATCACCAGCCCTGTATCTGGGTGTTGTGGACAGCCAGCAGGGTATGTACCCAGGTGCATATAACGAGGGGCTGGTGAGAACAGTAGGGGAAGGAAGGTCGAGTGTGAGCAGCTTGCTACTGCTGGCGCTGTGTGAAGACGGACATGTGTCTGGAAAGTGGTCTGCCCTGTGGGAGACTGCAGCCTATGTAAGGGGGATTCTTTGCCCAGGGACTGGGAAAGACTGGCCAGCCTTGAGAGTCGGGAAGACTACGGAAGCCAGTGGGTCCTGGGGGATGGAAAGAAACAACTCTGTTGAGAGCAAGCAGAGGACCTGCTGACAAGAGAGTCAGGTAGCTTGGTATGTTTTTTCCTTATTTTGAGTCCTAAATGAAGTTAAACCCCTGCGTGGGAATCCTGAATGAACATTTTTCACCTTTGTTTTTCACTTAATAAACATGGGCTACCAGGCCCTTAACCATAATACCTGTCTGACGTGGACTCACTGCACAAAAAAAAAAAAAAACGCATCTATCACTTGAGCTAAACACCCCAATATCACACCATCCAAGTGCTTCCTACCAGTCATCTCTAGACCCAGCGCTGCTAGATCATCACCAAGCTGTCCTAACAAAATGTACATTGTTATTATCTTGTTTTAATTGATAGTCTTAATTAGACCCAAAGTTTAAAGGTGCCACGTTCCTGTATAGTCATATCAAGAAGGTAAGTTAGTGGTATGATACATACATATCATACCACTATACCAACCCCTTGATGACTTACAACTTTTGAGTTGAAACACATTGTTTTTTTTTTGTAAACTTTAATCACTGAAGATGTGCTGTACTCTATATATGGTGGGGCTCACATTGCTCACATTGCTGATGCATGATACCCCCTTTTAGGGCCAGAGATGGTCCCTGAGGGAAATCTAAGGCAGAGCTTTGGGCTGGTGATGCATGGAACTTTTGTTCTCACATATATATATATATATATATATATATATATATATATATATATATATATATAAGATATTGAGGTTTGCTTGCTAGGGGATTTTGCTATCCCCTTTACATCTTTGCATCATCATACCTGCATGTGTGGTGGGCTGTTCCCATGGGCCGTGACCCTCTCTGGGACTGCCTCTTCCTTTATGCACCCAACAGTAACATATAAACATTGTTACAAGTTGTACACCGTATATGCGTGTGGGGTCCTGAATGAAGTGGGGATTCCCCCAAAACACATTAACCTATGCACCATCGAACACATATATGAACTGCTATGTTTTCACGCTCTATATATATATATATATATATATATATTATGATGCCTTGAACTGTATGGTACCAAACTCCATCTTTTTATATCGATAGACGTGTTTTTAAATATGTGATTTCAATAAAAATACTTTGTATGTTATATACCTTAGGTGTGGGTTGATGCCAATGAGAGCATGATATGAAATCTCATTTCCAACCTATATATACACCAAAAAATTCAGAATTTCTATTCTTTCGCCACATTCAAAATATGTATATATATATTATATATATATATATTATATATACATACATATATATATATATATATATATATATATATATATATATAAATAAAACAACTGTGGCTGTAGTTGGGCATTTTTATGTTGGCATTCTCATCCTTTAAAAATGACATGCTGAGTCATTATTGAATCCTAGTCCTTGTAGACATACGTCTTCTAATTTGGGTTTTGGGATAATAACACAGCTCTTCGAGTGTAATCATATCTCTGCTGATATTGAAAACATTAAAAATTATTTTACTGTTCCTTTTCTTGCATCTATTCATAGCCCATCATTTTCACGTATTTATCTTTGCAAGTGGGCGCTTCCTTTCTTTCCTGAGTTTACTGTGTCATGTGCGAATTTCAATATTTCTCCATGCTCTTTGCTTCTATTATTTTGCCTTTTCCTGTAGCTTTGTTGGGTTGAGTGACAGACGTTGAAAAAAAGTGACAGCTGAGCAGGGCACGGGGGGGGAAACACGATCTTATCACAACAGCATGAAAAATATTCTGAAGCATATTTAAGAAAAACTGTCAGTCAATTAGCCAGGTAACATGCCTGCCATTTTATCATGCAAATAAATAATTATTGCTATTGCTTTTTTGTTAAATTGGCTCTACAGATATAAATTTGCATAATTAAAAGCAATGTTTCAGCTTTTTTTTTTCCCTTCTAGTCGAAGAAATTTAAATCAAGCAATTAAAACTGCAGGTTTCCTATATCAGACTAAAGACCCATGTAATTTGGGCAGATAATAATTATTTTATTTGTAGAAAGATTAAATGCACAAGTGTATGAGCAAATTATTAAATGAAATGCATCATTATGAGTGCATTTTATACTTGTGGGTCTTGATTAAACTGCACTTCTGTTCTGTTTCTTTTTACCTTGAACCATATTTAGGTTTAGATCTTTTTTTGTATACTTTTTTTTACTTACACTGCTATGTGTGTACCATTTATTTGTATCAGTAAAAAAGTAGATGAAAACTGCATTAACATTATTCTGTTTTTAGTTTCCCTAAATGAACCTTCAGTTTGGAGCAAACTGAATAAATATATTTGCATAACTGAATTTTGTTGTTCAGCTTTTCAGCCCATTTAAATGTGCATTCAAAATATTTATAGTATGTATGTATTAGGGGCAAATAAAGGGTAATTATAGTATATTTCTAGTAAGTACAGTGCCTTGCAAAAGTATTCACCCCCTTGGCTTTTTACCTATTTTGTTACATTACAGCCTTTAGTTCAATGTTTTTGAATTATCTGAATTATGTGATGGATCAGAATACAATAGTCTAAGTTGGTGAAGTAAAATTTGAAAAATATGTACATAAAACTATTTTTCAGAAATAAAAAAACGATAATTGGCATGTGCATGTGTTTTCACCCCCTTTGTTATGAAGCCCATAAAAAGCTCTGGTGCAACCAATTACCTTCATAAGTCACATAATTAGTGAAATGATGTCCACCTGTGTGCAATCTATGTGTCACATGATCTGTCATTACATATACACACCTTTTTCAAAGGCCCCAGAGGCTGAAACACCTAAACAAGAGGCACCACTAACCAAACACTGCCATGAAGACCAAGGAACTCTCCAAGCAAGTAAGGGACAATGTTGTTGAGAAGTATAAGTCAGAGTTCGGTTATAAAAAAATATCCAAATCTTTGATGATCCCTAGGAGCACCATCAAATCTATCATAACCAAATGGAAAGAATATGGCACAACAGCAAACCTGGCAAGAGACGGCTACGCACCAAAAGTCATGGACCGGGCAAGGAGGGCATTAATCAGAGAGGAAGCACAGAGACCTGAGGTAACCCCGGAGGAGCTGCAGAGTTCCACAGCAGAGACTGGAGTATCTGTACATAGGACGACAAAAAGGCGTACGCTCCATAGAGTTGGGCTTTATGGTAGAGTGGCCAGAAGAAAGCCATTACTATCAGCAACAAAACAAAATGCCACGTTTTTAGTTTGGAAAAGGCATGTGAGAGACTCCCAAAATGTATGGAGGAAGGTGCCCTGGTCTGATGAGACTAAAATTGAACTTTTTGGCCATCAAAGAAAATGCTGTGTCTGGCGCAAACCCAAAACATCACATTACCCAAAGAACACCATCCCCATAGTGAAACATGGTGGTGGCAGCATCATGCTGTGGGGATGTATTTCAGCAGTAGGGGCTGAAAACTGGTCAGAGTTGAAGGAAAGAGTGATGGTGCTAAATACAGGGATATTCTTGAGCAAAACCTGTACCAATCTAAGTGTGATTTAAGGCTAGGATGTAGGTTCACCTTCCAGCAGGACAATGACCCCAAACACTAGAGTGGTGTAAGGGGAAACATGTAAATGTGTTGGAATGGCCTGGTCAAATTCCAGACCTCAATCCAATAGAAAATCTGTGGTCAGACTTAAAGATTGCTGTTCACAAGTGCAAACCATTCAACTTGAAGGAGCTGGAGCAGTTTTACAAGGAGGAATGGGTAAAAATCCCAGTGGTAAGGTGTGGCAAGCTCATCGAGATTTATCCAAAGTGACTTGGAGACACAAAAGGTGGCTCTACAAAGTATTGACTTTAGGGGGGTGAATAATTATGCACAATGACGTTTTCTTTTATTTTGTCCTATTTGTTGTTTGCTTCACAATAACAAAAAAAAAATCTTCAAAGTTGTGGGCATGTTCTGTAAATTAAATCCTTAAACAATCCATGTTAATTCCAGGTTGTGAGGCAACAAAACACAAAAAATTGCCAAGGGGGTGAATACTTTTGCAAGGCATTGTATAGTTTGAGTTTTCTTTGCAATGTTTACAGTGAATTGGTTTATAGTCTCACAGTCGCATGTTCTCAGTTTACTTTGCCATATTTTTGTCATTAAATATAAATCGTTGAAGGTTAGCCACTAGAGGGAACTGTCAGGGGCTCAGTTCAATAACTGCTTGATAGCAGCCACACAGGGGGAACATTGTTTTCAGTGAGTTGACTGATACTTGTTTTATTAGAAGGAGCAGTAAACCAAACCACTGTGGGGTACTGAAAAGTAGGAAATGGAGCCTGGATATGTAGGGATGAGCAGAATAATTGCTGCTAAATTCCTTTATCCACAAATTATATTTCACTAAAACAGAAACCTAATGGCACTTATTGATTATCATAGGCATGAAAAAAATAATAATTTACTATTTATTTACAGCAGTGTTGGTCAATTGCTGAGACTTACCGAGTCTGTTACTGCATGCCAGGAGTGGGAATTACTTGACTAGGTAGCTAGAGTGGTATAGGCTTGCCCAGGGTTGAGAGATGTTCTGCAGATTACCTGCTGCCAGTGCTCCTATGAAACACTCAGAAGCAGAAACAGAAGCCCAGGATCTGATTTGTTCAGCTCCTGGACTTAGTGCTGGACCGCAGATGTCGCTGATGTATTTGATATCTGTTTGTGCATGTTCACTTTACATTTAATATTTTTTCTCACTGTCTATTTTTTGGGTGAAAAATAATGAGGCTAATGGGCTAATTTAAAGCCCATATGAAGAAAAATATTCCTAAGCAAAGTTTGGCCCTGCCCATGCATACCATTTTTCCATAATGCTCTGTTTGGCGGTCTATCACAAAGTGATGGAGCCAAGCTTGACTTTTTACAGCAAAAGATTTAGCAAAAGATTTAAGATTTTAAATGCCTATATCTCTAGACTTAACATTTTATCGATGGTAGCTTCTTTTTTTATGCATTTTATAGATGGTAGCTTCTCTTTATGCGTTTTAGTATTGTAATTGCCAAAGTTCATAACAGGTTTATTCACTTCAAAAAGTGTTCTAAAACAAAATCTTTTTTTTTTTTGCTCTCTGATTCATTCTCTTTTCATTTGTTTTACTCATTTTTATAGCATGCCACTTTATTGCAACACCTTACAGAGGACATCGAACCACCGGTTCCTTCACTGCCCCTAAGGGTTTAAAAGGTGCAGGATAGGGAGGGGAACACATGCTATAATAGGGCCGGGTCAGAAATAAGTGTACATTTTTTCATCTTTAAAATCCTTCTTTAGGGATTTGGTGAACTCTCTGATACATTTACTGCAAGTTATATAGCTGGAAGCAGCTCTACAAAGTGTTGGCACTGAATGCTGGGATATCGCCAATTATCAGCGAGACAATGATGTTTCATTCATTGATAGTATGTTGCACCCGGCCCCAGGCAGAGTCATAAATTACAATGAGATGGAATGAGTGCTGAAAAAAACAAATTAAACTACGTCTGAGCTGACTTTAAACCACCATATGATCTGGAGTATGCTGTATTTATTTCAAGCTGTTTACAGCAGGGCAGAGATTGACTGTCACAGGATTAACTGTGGAATAAATATGTCTTTTGGATGACTTTGCTCAAAATATTTGATGTGCTAATGTTTAGAAGCACTTTATTTCTGCTGGTAATATTAAAACGAACCTTCTTTTGCCCATACTCACCTGTACTCTCACATATCCCACTTTTTTCGGCCATTGGGAGGGAAGAGAAGTATCCAGCACTGCCTCTCTCCCATGTGACAGCACTAGATGTCACCTGATTGGCCCATTGCTGTCACGTGGAGCAAGGTATATATTATAATAGATCTGTGTAAGGTCTGGAATAGTAATTATGGAGATTACAGAGGCGTTCCCACATACAGTAATAGCCTATAAGTCAATAATGGTAGGTACCCATTCATCTCTTTATGGTTTTATTTTTTTATTTTGTGGACCTGAGTTCCCAAGTCTGCTCACCACCAATGAATACAATATCATAGTAGATCTCTTTGTTGGAGGTTGTAAATTGTAAAAGAATAGGCTACCTGGTACCACAGAGATTTACAAATTTAGTGCTGGATTTTTTTTTTGCCAATGATGTCCACCCATACCTGTGAACTATCAGTTTTCAGCATGGTAGACTAATGCCCCATACACACGATCAGAAATTCTGCCAGCAAAAGTCGGATGTGAGCTTTTGGTCACAAATTCCGACCGTGTGTATGCTTCATTGGACGTTTGCTGGCAGAATTCCAGCCAGCAAAAGATTGAGAGCAGGTTCTCTATTTTTCGGTCGGAAAAAGTTCCTATCCGAAAATGCGTTAGTCTGTATGCAATTCAGACGCGCAAAAAATCAGGCATGCTCGGAAACAATTTGACGCATGCTCGGAAGCATGGGATTTAATTTTCTCAGCTCGTCGTAGTGTTGTATGTCATTGCGTTCTTGAGGGCTGAAAGTTCAGAGAACTTTTGTGTGACCGTGTGTATGCAAGGCAAGCTTGAGCGAAATTCCGTCGGAAAAACCATCCAAGTTTTTTCTGACGGAATTTCTGGTCGTGTGTACGGGGCATCAGGCCATACTGCCATGTGTGGTCTCTTCTTTGGGAAGTTATTTAATTATAGCAAAAGCTCTAGTTTCTATTGGACCCATTGTTTACAGCTCTACCAAAAACTTGTAATATTGCTTTGGGTTGATGCTTTCAAAACAACCAGGTTTTTCACAATGGGGGTTATTTACGAAAGGCAAATCCACTTTGCACTACAAGTGCAAACTACAAGTGTAAAGTGCACTTTAAATTTCACTGGAAGTGAACTTGGAAGTACAGTCGCTGTAAATCTAAGTGGTAGATCTGAAATGAGGGGAAGCTCTGCTGATTTTATTATCCAATCATGTGCATATTTTTATTATACTTGCATGCCCCCCTCGGATCTACAGTGACTGCACTTCCAAGTGCACTTTCAGTGCAAAGTAGATTTGCCTTTAGTAAATGACCCCCATTTAGTCTGATAGTGATATGTACTGTATACAGGTATGCTTACAAATGTACTAACCTTTTACAGCCAGTAAGAGCAGGTTAAATTCTCTATGCCATGTAATTCAAAATGCCAGATGCTAATCTGTTCAAAAACAGTCACCAATAATAAAAAAACTGGCCCTATAGGCAGCTTCACTGAAAACAGAGTTCCCCACTTTGAGTTGTGTAGGGCAGGGTAGGTGCCCAGCCAGAGGCTGGGACCCCAGAGGGTTAACACACAACCACTACCATTAATGTGCCACATCCAGTTGGGGATTGGACCCTATCCGTGTCCACCAAAAATCGAAAAACCTGTTTTGGTGGCATTGCCATTTAAACGTCAGGGGCACTAGAAGCCACTCAATGGTATTTACAGTAGAAGAAACACTCCCACAATAGAATGGTTTTGTAGAACACTGTAAAAATTAAAAAAAAAAATGTTTTTGCTTTCTTCATGTATTTTCTCCTGTGCTGTGCACATCCTGTAGACTGCTTGTGGCAGATGATTATATTTTTACGATGGTGACTAAGACAGAATATGCCAGCGCACTGTTTGTTGGAAACGCTGCCTGAAGTCCAACTCAGGATTGTGCGGGAAAAACTGCAGCTGAATTGCAATAAGCTATAAAAGCCTAGGACACAATGTTTTTTTTTTTTAGTAAAGGCAACTCCACTTTGCACTGCAAGTGCACTTGAAAGTAAAGTCGCTGTAGATCTGAGGGGGATATGGAAGGAAAGTAAAAACAGCATTTTAGCTTGCAAATGATTGGATGATAAAATCAGCAGAGCTTCCACTCATTTCAGATCTACCCCTTATATTTAGAGTGACTGCACTTCCAAGTGCACTTGCAGTGCAAAGTGGATTTACCTTTCGTAAATAACCCCCAATATATATCTGGATGCACCTTGCTGGTGTGATTTAAAGTGTATCTTTAGGAAAACTCTTTTTTTAGTTTTGTACAGGCATACCCCACTTTTAAGTACACAATGGGTTTTATTTATTAAATTTGGAAAGTGCAAAATCAGGCTCAATTCTGCATAGAAACCAATGAGCTTCTAACCCCAGCTTGTTCAATTAACCTCCCTGGCTGTATGATTCATTCTGGAATTAGGTGCTGAAAGCGGTACAATTATTTTGCATGGAAATTTGGTGTTTTATATTGTAGCCCTGTAATTCTTAGGAATAACTCTCTTAAATCTGTTCAAACCAGAGTCTAGCAGACATCCCGGGTATGCTAAAGTTTATAATATAATAAATAATAATAAAAATGATTCAATAATGTTATCAAATCCTAAAACACTGAAAAAGGGACACTTTTTGGTTGCTATGGACAATCTCCAAATTTCAGGCAGTAAAAACTGTATTTATAATATAAAAGTGCATGCAGGGCACTGCGCAGACCACTAGGGACAAAGGGGGTGTGTATTTTTAAATACAGTACTGTAATCTGTTTTGTGCCTTTTTACTTTTTTGAATTTGCCGCCGTTCTCCGCTCCCATGCGCGGTAACGTCGCTCAGCGGCATTCGGCACTGTGAATCCAGCGGAGGACAACTCGATCACACAGCGTGGAGGACATCGCTGGATCCAGGGGACAAGGTAAGTAACTCTCCCTGTGTCCTCCCTGTATCCAGCAATGCGATCCCGAGTCTGGCTCGGGGTTACCGCTCCTGTTAGTAAAATCCCAACCCGAGCCAGACTCGGGATTACCGCCAGGGAGGTTAAGCTTTGTTAATAAAACCTGGAAGCTCACTGGTTTCTATGCAGAAGTGAGCCTGATTTTGCACTTTACAGCTTTAGTAAATAAACCCCATTGTGTACTTAAAAGTGGGGTATGCCTGTATAGAGTGGTTAAGGGCCCCTCTGTTAAGTTTTTTCCTAAATTATTGCTGTCTCCATTGGGGTGATTGGTCCTTTCGAGTTGCACTAGTGCCCATTATCGTTGAGAATGAACGTGAACGGAAATTTAACATTTTAGAGTTGTCCCCAGAACAAGAGGTAAGGGAAATCTAAAGCCGCGTACACACGGGCGGACTGTCTGGCCAACTTAGTCCGCCGAAAAAAAACATGTCAGCGGACAGTCCGCTCGTGTGTGGGCTTCAGCGGACTTTTTCAGCGTGCAGTCTGGCGGACTAAGTATTTCGGAATTTCCGTAATACTGTCCGTCGGACTCGCATTTCGGCGGACAATCCGCCCGTGTGTATGCCAGTCCGCCGTACGCCCAGAGAAAAGTCCGCTCATTTCGAGCGGGTATCCAGGTAGGCGGGGCCCGCGAAGGAGACGTCGCTGGCCCCGCCGCCTGGTATGGACTTAAAGGGGAACCCCAACGCCGAAAAAAATCGGCGTGGGGGTCCCCCCCAAGTCCACTACAGACCCTTGTCCGAGCACGCTACCCGGCCGGCCAGGAAAGGGGGGCGAGCGAGCGCCCCCCCTCCTGAGCCGTACCAGGCCCTCAACATGGCGGGGTGCCTTGGGGAAGGGGGGGCCGCGCGGCCCCCCCACCCCAAAGCACCTTGTCCCCATGTTGATGAGGACAAGGGCCTCTTCCCGACAACCCTGGCCGTTGGTTGTAGGGGTCTGCGGGCGGGGGGCTTATCGGAATCCGGGAGCCCCCTTTAATAAGGGGGCCCCCGGATACCGGCCCCCCACCCTATGTGAATGAGTATGGGGTACATATACATTGTACCCCATACTCATTCACATAGGATGGGGGGCCGGTATCCGGGGGCCCCCTTATTAAAGGGGGCTCCCGGATTCCGATAAGCCCCCCGCCCGCAGACCCCGACAACCAACGGCCAGGGTTGTCGGGAAGAGGCCCTTGTCCTCATCAACATGGGGACAAGGTGCTTTGGGGTGGGGGGCCGCGCGGCCCCCCCTTCCCCAAGGCACCCCCCCATGTTGAGGGCACGCGGCCTGGTACGGCTCAGGAGGGGAGGGCGCTCGCTCGCCCCCCTTTCCTGGCCGGCCGGGTAGCGTGCTCGGAAAAGGGTCTGTTGTGGACTTGGGGGGAACCCCCACGCCGATTTTTTTCGGCGTTGGGGTTCCCCTTTAAGTCCATACCAGGCGGCGGGGTCAGCGACGTCTCCTTCCCGGGCCCCGCCTACCTGGAGACGCGCTCGAAATGAGCGGACTTTCCTCCGCGTGTGTGGGCGAGTCCGTTCATTTCAAAAGTAGGGCGGATAGTATGGCGGACTTAGTACGCCGTATTAGTCCGCTCAAAAAGTGGTGTGTGTGGTCAAGTCCGTTCATTCGAAAGTATGACGGACTGTCCGTCGGATTGTCTGACGGACTAAGTTGGCCAGACAGTCCGCCCGTGTGTACGCAGCTTAATAGAGACATGTGTTCTGGTGACAGCAGTCCAAAGCCTTGTACACACTATGAGTTTTTTCCATTCAACCCAGAGGGTGGGCTCTGGTTGGAGCCGCTGTATTAATGATCCAACATTAGTACAGCGATCTCCTCGGCTGAGTTGTTGTGTTCTGCCAGAACACTCCAATCAGTGGTCTCAGCCATGTGTAGAGAGTGCTGATTAAGAGGCGGTCGGCTGATGGTTTTCTACCATGCTTGTCTGACAAAAGCCTGCCAAAAGACTGGCTTCTGTCAGGCCAGCTGTCATACACACGGGCCGATGTCACACGGCATTCTGCTCATGTGTGCGGGGCTTTAGAGGAGAATTCCCTTCATTTTCTGAGACTTCTTTTACTTTCCTTTTGTATCTTTGGGCCAGAAAGTGAAGAATAAAGGGACAGTGGTTTAACCCTTCCCAACTCCATCCAAAACAAAAAAAGGTTTGGCTATACATACATACACTTTATTCAAAAAAATGTGCAACAATACTTTGGTGGAACTAAACCCTCATTTATTGAACTTGCCTAACTTGAGCTTTTTGGAAACAGTTCAGTGGGTGTGTTTAGGTTTGCTTTAAATAACTGGTTTTAGATACACTTTAGGGCGCTCAAGCTGTCCACCCCAGCCATGCCTGTATTTGGGAATAACCATGACTGCTCTACTGAAAATCAGGACCTACTCACCAAAATTGGGATAACTGACATGTGATTATAGCTTCAAAATGGCTGTTACTATAGTCCTGAGGTGATAGGTTTGCCTTAAAATGTATCAGTCCAATGCACAAATCTCCTCTGGGCTTTCTTCTTGTCATATAAAATATCTAGGACTTGAAGGTGACTCTAGAAATAAATAAATCTCTAATGCACAGTACCCCTCAGGTTTGTAGTTACAGTAGAAAAAAAAAATGCATTCCTTATTCTAAGGTATTTTATTCCCACAAGCCAGAGAAAACATTCCCCTCAGAGCAAGCTCCAAGTTGTAAGTTCCCAAATATTATCTTGCTCATCCAAGTGAATGTTTTCTTGCATTGCAGGTGGCACAGATATCAGACGTCACCCCAGGGACATCAAAACATCTTACACAGAAATTCTGCTAGTATCCTGCATCTCTCCTGTCTCTCGATGCTTTGATACGGATACTGCCCAAAGCTGATTAGGACTGATCAAGGTAAGGTTCTTTATTGCATTTCTCTTGGGGTGTGATGAAAGCAGCATTATCGTAGGGTTTTGGGCCCTATGTATCCATGAGGGATCACATTCATATCTAGTTACTAGAGGGCGCTGTTCTGCATCACACGCCCACTGTGTCCTAATTTTAATAACAAGTGAGATGGGACTGAGAAACTTCTAATTGGCCAGACTGAGTCTGGCTAAAGCGATTGCTGTCTTAAAGTGACTATGACACTAAACCATGGTTAAAAAAAAAAAAAAATCTTCTATACTTTATATTGCTGTTAGCCTCCTCCAAATCTCCAGGTTCCTTTTTTGTTGCTGTGATCTGACTTCATGTTAGAGTGTGGCTACGTTTGTTCCCCGTGGTTCCGGTATATTGACATAGCCCCGTCCCCATCCTTTGCTTGTTCCCAAAATGGACTAGGGACTAAGCATTATGATATGTGTAGTGGATCAGGAGTTTTGATTTGGCTTTGAACTTACTTGCTTCACGTTTGTTATGGATCAGTGGAACTGTTAAGCCTAATACACGCATTATGTAAGGTCACTGTACTAACTATGCAATGTTAGTACGGCAATCTCCTCCGCTTTACTTTTGTGTTCTGACAGGGAACCTCCTTCCCACCAGAACACACCAGTCATCGCTCACATCCATTGCCTGCAAGGGCTGAACGGGTGCCAATCGGCTGCTGGTTTTCAAGCATGCTTGTTCAACAGAAGTCGGTCGTGAGATTGGCTTCTGTCAGTCAGGCAGCTATATAAAGTCAGCCGGTTTCTACTGTAAGGCTGGATTCACACCTAGGCATTTTTAGTGCTTTTTGCATTTTGCAGATTTGCACTACAGAACGTGTTCCATAGGAAACCATGGTAAATGGACTGTAGTGCAAGTCTGCAAAATGCAAAAAGCACAAAAAATGCACAGGTGTGAATCCAGCCTAATGGCTGATTTTGGATGATATTCGGCCTGTGTGTACAGGTTTAAAATAATACCAGGTTTAATGCACTTAAGACTCAGCTTTTTTATTGTAAATACACATCTTGGACAATTATTTTTTTCCAACAATTCCACTAAACACTCACATTTTTTTTTTTAACTGCCGGAGCCTCCAACTTCCCCCATGCCTCTGGTGCAAGCTTTCACATGGGGAAGATGCACTTTGATTGTAATCAAAAGTCTTCTGATTACCCTTCCCTGAAATTGAATGTCCCATCATTCCTAGAGTTGTTGTGCATGTGTGCCCCATCATGATATGGGCTACCCTGGGCTGCCTGTGCATGTTCAGTGCAGGCAGCATCCGCATGTCTATGTGTGCAGGAAAAGCTATGTTCATGAGAGGCAGTGTGTAAGAACCTATAATATCCAATTAGATTTCTGGTTGCTGCAAGGCCTGGTTCACACCTATGCAGTTTGCAGTTTGTATATTTCAGGTGCATTTTTCAGTATGATCCATTGAAGTCTATGGAACCAAAAACCAGAGAAAAGTCCCTGGCCCTTTCCATAAAATGCACAAATGTAAACATGACCCATAGGAAACCATGATAAATGGACTTTATTGTGTTTCTGCAAAAAGCACTAAAAAATGCATAGGTGTGGACCAGGCCTAAAGAGGCCAGAGATGGATTTTTATTGCAGTTACTGAATTTTGCATCACAGCTGTTTTTTGCTCTCTTTATTATTAGGAGAAATAAAGATGACTTATGTGCATTGTTTTGGACATGTATTGCGTCACCAGTCCTAGGGGAGCAGAGAGCCCTGGGTTCTAGCCTCTGCAAAAGTCCTAGGTGCGATAAGAAGTGCAATTGGCTAATCTATCATTCGTAACTTGAATAGTTTCTGCAGGAGATTTTCCCTCAGTTCCTGTTTGGTGAACCCATCATCACTGTGACAGTAAGGGCTTGTTCACACTTGACTATATTTCTAATGCTTAACAAACGCCCCATAGCGTTAGTATGGGCTTTATACTGGCGTCAATTTTCTTTAGTATGGGCGTTAGACTGATGCGTTGCAGGCATTAACAATAAAAAACGCTCTCCAAACACCATATGCACAGTTTTGAAGCGTTTGATGAGTGTTAGGGCGCATTAAAACTGATTTTAACGCCCAGTAATTGCACTGGAACTGCGCTGTAAACGCCTCCCAAGTTGTTTGCAAAGCGTTACCATAGACTTGAATGGGAGGCGTTAAAAGGCTTCAAACACCTCCTGACTTGATATGAGGTTTCAATTTTGAAGCAAAGCAATGCTAATGCTTCATGTTTTGATAATGTGAACAGTGTGCTGTCCATTGTATTACTTGCATAGGCATTTAAAGGTCATTTTTAATGCCTCTCAAATGCCTGCTTTTATGGCGAGTGTGAACTTAGGTAAAACCTTTCCCCAGAGAGCAGTAAACACTTTACAGGTATTATAATCCTTCCCCGCTCTATCTATCTATCTATCTATCTATCTATCTATCTATCTATCTATCTATCTATCTATCTATCTATCTATCTATCCATAGTTACATAGTTAGTCAGGTTGAAAAAAGACAAAAGTCCATCCAGTTCAACCTTAAAAGCAAATAAATAAAATAAAAAATATCGTACAATCCAATATACCCAATTTTATGCCAACAATTGATCCAGAGGAAGGCAAAAAAAAAACCCCAGCAGAGCATGCTCCAATTTGCTATAGCAGGGGAAAAAAATTCCTTCCTGATCCCCAAGAGGCAATCAGATTTTCCCTGGATCAACTTTACCTATAAATGTTAGTACCCAGTTATTCTATGTACATTTAGGAAAGTATCCAGGCCTTTCTTAAAACAATCTACTGAGCTGGCCAGAACTGCCTCTGACGGGAGTCTTTTCCACATTTTCACAGCTCTTACTGTGAAGAAACCTTTCCGTATTTGGAGATGAAATCTCTTTTCTTCTAGACATAAAGAGTGCCCACGTGTCCTCTGGGTTGACCGTACAGAGAATAACTCAACACCAAGTTCACTATATGGACCCCTTATATATTTGTACATGTTGATCATATCCCCCCTTATTCTCCTCTTCTCAAGAGAGAATAAATTCAGTTCCTGTAATCTTTCCTCATAGCTGAGCTCCTCCATTCCTCTTATCAGTTTGGTTGCCCTTCTCTGCTCTTTCTCCAGTTCCCCGATATCCTTTTTGAGAACTGGTGCCCAAAACTGAACTGCATATTCCAGGTGAGGTCTTATCCACTGGTCCACTGGTGTAAATTAACAAATGCATGAAATGTGAAATAATAATATCACTGAAAGCACTGAAAAAATATATAAAATATGGCCCTAATTTCAGAAACAAACACTTTTGGGAATGTTGATCTGTTGATCCCGTTTTGTTCAGTGGTCCCTTCTTCCAATCTTCACATGACTACAGGAGGCAATAACAATTTGGAAGTTGGCAGGAGGAACTAGTGTGTACAGGGGGAACCAATGTGTGTAGCAGGGGCCCAGAAGAATGACACTCCCAAATCAGTTTTTGCACAGACTTTAGGTGGGGAATTCTGTTTAAAGAGGAAGTAAACCCTTACAAACCACTTTGACCTACAGGTAAGCCTAGATTAAGGCTTACCTGTAGGTCCAAGAAATATCTCCTAAACCTATATGGTTTAGGAGATATTTGCCCGAAAACGGGCACCGCTGTCTACGGCGCATGCGCCGTAGACAGCGGCGCGCAGGCGCACTAAACGCGGCAGTTCCAAGAATGGAGCTGCCGCATTTGTCGACTCCCGTGCGCATGCGCGGGAGTGACGTCATCGCGGCTTTGCCGAATGACAGCGGCGGAGCTGCGAGACGCCACTCCCGTGCGCATGCACGGGAGTGACGTCATCGCGGCTTCGCCGCTGTCATTCGGCGGAGCTGCGAGATGCCACAAGCAAGATGGATGCGGCGGACTACAGGGGACAGCGGCGACTTCGCTGGCTCCTGTGTCAAGTAAGTGACACATAATGGGCTACTATGCGATGCATAGTAGTCCATTATGCTTTACCTTTGCAGGGAAAAAAAGAGGAAGTAAACTCATCAGGGTTTACTTCCTCTTTAACAGAGTGGCAGTTTACAGTGTGAATAGCAGGAAGGGTGAGTATTTATGCTCTTATATTCCATTCTTTGAGGGAAGTTATTTTTCATCCAGTGGGCCTTTCCATGTTTATATATATATATATATATATATATATATATATATATATATATTCTAACAATTATACAAATGCAAAATTCAGCTTTCACTACTATACTATTCTACTATACTCATCTCCTCCTCCAGTGCTGTCCGCTGCAGGCTCACTGTTCTGTGATCCAGGACCAATCCTCTTTCAGGTTGAATGATGCACAGTATCACTGAACCCACTTCTTCTGAGTGCAGGGTCTCATGCACCTCCCTCTAGACTAGAGGGTGCATCACTACAATGCCCCAAACTCACAGTACGAGGCATAGAACAGCTGAGAATCAGCGACACACTCTACATCTGATAAGACGCAGTCACCGTTTTGCTGACAATTTCCCACCTGGTTCTCTTGATTTTTTTTTGCTCAAAGTTTGGTAAGCTGGGTAAGGTTGACAGGGCCACTTATGGCTCGAATTTAAGCTGATTCAGCTTTAACTGAATTCTCAAGCCATATTTGGTCAGGTTAAGTGAGGAGAAATTTCTCCTGCATAGTACTAAAACCCAATAGGGGTTCTAAACAAAAATAAAAAAAAGGTTTTAGATAGACATACACTTTAAGTCTAGGACCTGCCATTTCTGTGATAACGGGAAACATGACAGCAGATGTGTCACTTGCTGTGTGAGCCCAAGCTGTCCAACCACAATTACACACAATCCCAGCATAGAAGACTCTTGGCCATCAAAGATCATCCAGCACTAGAGAAAAAGTGAAGAGGTGAAGAGAACATTGCCCTTATGTCACATTACTATCCTAAAGACATTTCAAAAAAGGTTACCGTATATACTCGAGTATAGGCCGACCCGAATATAAGCCGAGGCCCCCAATTTACCCCCAAAAAAACTGGCAAACTTATTGACTCGTGTATAAGCCGAGGGTGAGACATGCCTGTCCATCCCTGTGTGTGTGTCCGTCCATCCCTGTGTGTCCGTCCATCCCTGTGTGTCCGTCCATCCCTGTGTGTCCGTCCATCCATCCCTGTGTGTGTGTGTGTCCATCCATCCATCCATCCCTGTGTGTGTGTGTCTCCATCCATCCATCCATCCATCCCTGTGTGTGTGTGTCTCCATCCATCCATCCATCCCTGTGTGTGTCTCCATCCGTGTGTGTGTGTGTGTGTGTGTGTGTGTGTGTGTGTGTGTGTGTGTGTCCAGCCTACCTGTGTCCCGAGCCTTTGTCCCGAGCCTCCGTCCCGTGCCTTGCCTCCTTGCCTCCGTCCCGTGCCGTGCCTTGCCGCCGTGCCTTGCCTCCGTCCCGTCCCGTCCCGTCCCGTGCCGTGCCTTGCCTTGCCTCCGTCCCGTGCCCTCTTCGTCGGCGCCTCGGCGGCCATTGTAAAATTCAAAAGCTGCGCCGCCGCCTTCGCCTGTGATAGGCGGAACACTGAATTTCCCAGCAGCCTGTGTTCCGCCTATCACGGACATCGTATCATCCTCGTCCGTAGTACGAGGATGATACGATGTCCGTGATAGGCGGAACACAGGCTGCTGGGAAATTCAGTGTTCCGCCTATCACAGGCGAAGGCGGAGCCGGAGGCGCGGCTTTTGAATTATAGAATGGCCGCTGTCTGTCTGCTCGACACGCTGATCGAGCGGGCAGACAGCGATGACTCGAGTATAAGCCGAGGGGGGCACTTTCAGCCTCAAAAAAGAGGCTGAAAATCTCGGCTTATACTCGAGTATATACGGTAATATAAAAATAAGTTGGAAGGGGAAAAAGAGGGAGAAATTGGGCCTGTAATTAGACAATAATGTCATTTGCATCATCATTGACCAACACGTAGGCTTGGGATGCAGGAGGGAGACAGCTACGTTTTGTTTTTTACAGAACTGAGATTTGCATATACAGTAAAACCTTTTATTGCGAGCATAATTCGTTCCAGAAACATGCTTGTAATCCAAAGCAGTCATATATCAAAGTAAATTTCCCCATAAGAAATAATGGAAACTCAAATGATTCGTTCCACAACCATTTATTCATAGGCCCTTCAGTTTATAGTCCATATAAAAAAAATTATAGCAATGTGACCAGGTTGTGTAACCATAAAATGTCCATCGACACATGGAAGCCTCCACAAGGGGTTTAGAAGCAAAATCCAGCAGGAGCTACAGAGTATAAAAGAGAAGAGAGGCGCCTCTAAGGCCGCGTACACACGGGCGGACTGTTCGCCCAACTAAGTTCGTCAAACAATCCGACAAACAGTCCGTTCAAAATTAGCATGAACGGACTTGACCACACACGATGAACGAACAGTCCGCTGAAAACGTGCGTGATGACGTGTACAGCACGTACGACGGGACTAGAAAAACGACATCCTATACACTGCAATGCAACCTTCGGCCGTGTAAACCCTTTCTGAGCATGCGCGATACTTAGTCCGTCCAACTTGCCTACACACGAGCGGACTGTCCGCTGAAACCAAGTTTGGACGGACAAAATCAAGTTTGAACGGACTGTCTTACGGAAATTCCGTAAGACTTTGTTCGTCAAACTGTCCGCTGAAACAGTCCGCTGAAGCCCACACACGAGCGGACTGTCCGCTGAAACACTGTTCAGCGGACTAAGTTGGGCGAACAGTCCGCCCGTGTGTACGCGGCCTTAGTGTAACGTTATGTTGCTAAATGTTGTACCTTCATTAAATGTAACCATATTGCTACACTTAGGCCCCTTTCACACATGCGGATGAAATACGGGCATACATTCATCGCTATGGGATAGCGGGTGTCTGCAGTTGAACATCCGCAGACACCCGATTTCCTCCGCCTCCGTAACAGTCCGATTCTGCAGACGGAGGAAAATCCTATTTTTCTATCCGTCTGCAGAGCGGATCGGATGAACACGGACACACGGTCCGTGCTCATCCGATCCCCATAGAGGAGAGAGGAGAGCTGACAGGGCGGTCCCCGCACAGTGTGCGGAGACCGTCCTGTCCGCAGCCGGCTCAGCGGGGACAACGGAGCGATCCCCGCTGAGCGAGCGGATCATCACGGGCGGATCATTACTGATCCGCCCCGTGTGAAAGAGGCCTTAGAGGCGCCTCTCTTCTCTTTTGTACTCAGTTGTGACATGACGCTACTTGTATTTCAAGACATCGCTTGCATATCAATTGAAAATGTATTAAAAAATGTTGCTTGTCCTGCAAAACACGCTTAAACCAAGTTACTCTCAAACCAAGGTTTTACTGTAACTTCAACTGTCCCATATTTCCGAATCTCCTGATATTTTTTCATCATATCCTCATATCCTCAGTTTGACTTTGCCAGTTATATGACAAGGTTCGCTTTATTGTCTATGCCTACACATAACTGTGAGGACACATAATCCACAACATAACAACAACAAAACAAACAAGTAATTCTGGAATCAAGAACAGAAAAGCAATAATATGTCTCCAAAGGCAGCAAAAGCTCCAGAAGGCCTGCAAAAAAAAAAGCTAAATCTGCAGTATTGGTAAGATGTGCTAATACCAGGACTTGATTGGGAGCACTTAGGATAGGATACATTTATTAAACTCATATAATAAACATAAGACACGTTTCAGGAGCTGATCAGAGAGTGATCTAGGATAAAAACACAGAGGAAGAATCCCTGGTGGAACGGAGAGGCAGAGACTGTAACTGTACCAGTGCACTTAAATTGGCAAGCAAGTGCTTAAAATAACCATGAAAGCCAAGCTTAAAAGATCCCTTATTAAATTCTTCAGCTACCCTAGTGGACGTGACAAGGGCAACTGCTGCAGAAATAAGCAGTACATTGCTTAATTCAAACACAGAGTTACCCTGCCTGTGTCAGCCTTTCATGCTCCTGCTCTGTTTCTTGGCAGACCTCAAACTTACAAAACTTTGTAAAAGTTTAAAACAATTAGTAATTATTTTAGGGACATTGCTGCTATATAACCAAATGTGATATTTCTCAATTATCCATTGAGTAATACAATATAGTAAATTCTTAGATGTGTATGTGCGGGGGCCACAAGTCTATGAATTAATATATTACTGTGGCCCTCAATGTACTGGAAAAAGATTTTACGATAAGTACAAAAATCTTATTTTTAGTCAAAGGTTAAGTCTTCTTTGGTACCTTTTTAGGTACAATCTCTAAGATATAGTTCCTGTGCCATTAACTGCTCACCTTGAGGTTTTTCTTGTTTCTTATGTGGTCTGTTGGTGCATCATGGCATCGAAGAGGGTAAGTATATGTTGTTCTTTCTGTAAAGTGAACCTATTACTTTGCCTTTCAAGATTTAAAACAATGGGAAATATAAAACATTCAAATAGGTGTGAGCCCTAAGTGGATGACCTTAGGTTTTCTAAAGTACTGTATATTTAAAGGAAAATCAAAAAACAAACCTTCATACTCATCTCTATGCTGCAGCTGCCCCATGCCCACACTAAGACCAAGAACTAGGGCCAAGAACTAAGCGAGTACCGTAGCACTGATTCCTCAGCTCTTAGCCTTCTCAGAGAGCAGCTCACTGTGCTGGGCTAGAGAGGGGGCAGCTGGCTTTGGCTCTCAGCCACATGGATCCTGACAATATGGTCGGGATACTTCTAAAGACCAGAGCTGCTCTGTGGCATCAGCAATAGCCCCCTTTTAGCTGACCCTGGGTCACAGGAGAGTAAAAGTAAGTGCACTCCTGTGACCCAGAAGAGAAGTACAACCAAAAAACATCTGTGCGTACTTTTCCTTTAAACACTTCCCGACCGGCGCACGCCGAAGTACGTTGGCAGAATAGCACGGGCAGGCATATTGGCGTACAGGTACGTCCATTTCTATATGCCGCTCTGCTATTGCGTGCGCGCTGCTGCCGGTGCGCTTGCCGCGATCATCTCATGGGGAGGCTGAACGGGGAGATGCCGTTGTAAACAGCATCTCCCTGTTCTGCCTAGCAACAAGTGATACTGATCTCTGCTCCATGTGATTGGAGCAGAGATCAGTGTTCACTAACACAAAGCCCAGCCCCCCACAGTTAGTAACACGCCCCTAGGAACACTTAACACTGTCACCCCCTGGTTAACCCCTTCACTGCCAGAGTCATTTACACAGGAATCAGTGCATTTGTATAGCACTGATTGCTGTATAAATGATAGTGGTCCCAAAAATGTGTCAAAAATGTCTGATGTGTCCTCCATAATGTCGCAGTCACAATAAAAATCGCTGATCGCCGCCATTACTAGTAAAAAAAAAATGATTAATAAAAATGCCATAAAACTATCCCCTATTTTGTAAATGCTATAACTTTTGCACAAACCAATAAATAATCGCTTATTGCGATTTTTTTGTACCAAAAATATGTAGAAGAATACATATCGGCCTAAACTGAGGGAAAATAATGTTTTTTTTATATATATTTGGGGGATATTTATTATAACAAAAAGTTAAAAATGTGTTTTTTCAAAATTGTCGCTATATTTTTGTTTATAGCGCAAAAAATAAAAACCGCAGGGGTGATCAAATACCACCAAAAGAAAGCTCTATTTATGGGAAAAAAAGGACGTTGATTTTGTTTGGGAGTCACGTCGCACGGCCGCGCAATTGTCAGTTAAAACGATGCAGTGCCAAATCGCAAAAAGTGGTCTGGTCTTAAGCCAGCAAAATGGTCTGGTCTGAAAGTGGTTAAAGTAATTGCATTTTTGCTTAACAAAATACTTGCTTTTTGCCATTTTCATTGTTTATGGCATAACAGTGCTGTTGATCTCCTTCAACCTCTTTGCAGCCACATACTGTCTACATGCAAGGTTTATGGCTACATGGCATTGCTGCTGGCAAGTTTCCTAATGGTGACAACAGTGGATCAAACCTGTGTAAAGTGTATTGAAACTGCCACTTATAGTCTCCCTTTTGAAACCCATGTGACAAGGTGACGACACAAGAGTGTCTCATAATTGTGAGAAAGGGACAAAGCGCTGTCACCCTATAACAGGAAGTTTATGTACCAGGACCTTTATGGCATAGCTCATCATTTTGCTGCTTTTTCTTTCACTGACCAGTCACGGGGTGGGGTGGAGAATAGACTATGTGTTACGGAACTACAGCAGAGCTCTGTAAATCTCAGAACTGTATGGACAAAAAGTCAACACTTTGGCAGATAAAACAGCCCCCTTATATATACTTCATTTGCGTATTTACATTTGTGGCTAGAAAATATTGTAAATGATGTTTAAACAGACTAATGTCTGTTTAAACATCATTTACAATATTTTCTAGCCAAAAATGTAAGTGCCCGTTCACACAGGGGCGACACGACTTGCAGCGCAACTCACAGACGCGACCTGCACACGACTTCAGCAGCGACTTGCAAAACGACGACTGTATAGAAGTCAATGCAAGTTGCCTGAAGTCGCCCCAAAAATAGTACAAGAACCCTTTTCTAAGTCGGAGCGACTTGAGTCGCTCCTATTAGAACGGTTCCATAGTACAGAACGGAGCGCGACTTGTCAGGCGACTAAGTCGCCTGACAAGTCGCGGTAGTGTGAACGGGCACTAAATGTGATTTTAAGATTTTTGGGTTTTCGTCTATTCTAAACAACCTAATGTTGGTTCCAGGTAGGTGGAGCAGAAAATGCAAGTGCATAATCTTGTTACTAGTCATCCAGACAGAATTATCTGCCAAGTTTGTTATTATACCTCAGGGATATGCAATTAGCGGACCTCCATCTGTTGCAAGACTACAAGTCCCATCATGCCTCTGCCTCTGTGTGTCATGCTTGTGGCTGTCAGAGTCTTGCTATGCCTCATGGAACTTGTAGTTCCGCAACAGCTGGATGTTCGCTAATTGCATATCCCTGTTAAATCTGAATGGTCAAACTGCAGTGCCATGTTTCACTGGCAGGTGGGGCTATAGGTAACATTTAAAACGACACCTGCTAATTTTTTTTTTTTTTTTTTTTTTTTTTACACAAACTAGTTATAAGCTGTCCATAAATGGTAAAGCTGCAAAACTGTTTTAAATGGAACAAAAATGTATTTGTCAAAGGTGTGTATATTGTTGTTTTCATAGCATATCATTCTCTTGTGAACACAGGAAATCATGCATAGAAACAAGGCACTAATGTTTATTGGCAGTTCAGTCTGGAAACAAGGCTCTACAAGTCAAAGTCTATTTTTGAGTTTGGTTGAGCAGAGGTTTGACATACTAGAAAAAGCCCAGAAGGATAAAATCATTGGAGCATGAGATTGCAGAACATTTGCCTTTACACTATTTGTGTACTAGAGGGAGTGCAAGTTTAAAGAGCAAGTCCATCTCATTGGGATAGATGGAGCAGAGGGAAGTGAGCTTCAGGAGCAGTTTCCACTAGCCAGGAGGACAATTAAAACTAAAATGGTCGCGGAACTCACAAAAGTAATTTAACTTGGATCTAATGTAACTTTTTTTAGTTTGGATATAGGATCCCTACATGTTTTTTTTGGCTTTGACACTGTTTTTAATCGTACGTGAGTAGGAAATTAGGATTTTTGTCCTTTAACTGACCCTGCTACTCGGAACATTGCATTAATGATTATTGGCACATCAATCTCACATAAGACTCTGCAAATCAAAGTCTATTATTGACTTGGGTTGAGCAGATATTTGACATACTAAAAAGCAGAGGTCTGACATGATAAAAAGACTCAGGATAAAGGCACTGGGTATGAAATTGCTTATACAGTGTATTTGTATTGGAGGAGAGAGGACTAGGGTAGATGGCGCAGAGGGAGTAGAGGAGTTTAAAAGCAGGTCCCAATGGCCAACACAATTAAAATCAAAATAATCGCTCAATAAAATGAAGAGTACTGGCTACTACATCTAAATTTGAACTGAGCAGACATCAAACTGGAGGCTATCATTTTTATAAAATAAATAGACTCTATTAAACATGTACGCTGCAGAATGAAAATTTTGTATTTCGATAATTGCTTATTATCAAGAAACTTCTATGGAAGGCATTATCACTAATTCTTCTAAAAACAAGGTAATGTTGTCTTCAGCTCCCACTTTTGTGCTTGTTTTGATCATCTTCATGAAAGAGGCAGTCTTAGGACCACATGGATAGATAGGGTCACAGCAAAACCAAGAGCGCCAAACCCTTTTGGTAGGAGATGACAGCTATTAAGAGCCACGCGAACGTGGACTTGGTTGATGACCCTGCTGCGTGCCTGTTACATCTATTGAAATGACCTAAATATAAGTCCTCTCTGTCCATTCAACTACTGAAATCAGCGAAAGCCTGTATTCCACTTTGGTGAAAGGACACGTGTCCGCCGACTAAATCTATGTGGTCTGCTAAAGTAAATGAACTCAGGAATATTGAGGACCTTACAGCAACTCTACACAACACAGAACAAGCTTTTCGGTCGACATGGAGACCTTGGCAATATTTCGTATATACCGAGACCTATTACTCTGAGCAATCTCAACCAGGGTGTTGAGTGGTGTGCCTGGTCTCCTCCCAGGGCAACACATTTTCTTTTCTTTTCTCTTTTCCTTCTGATTTATCCCGTTCTTCCGGCTGCCCCTTCCCCCTGACCCTGTTAAATTGTGCCTAACAGCTTATCCAGCCCAGTTGTCTTTCCTGTGGATATTCTTGTTTGACCATGTTATATTTGGTATAGTTTCTGATATCTGCAAATCAAACGGACTCTGACGTTCGCGCCCTACTTTCTACTATTGATACTTACCTGATTTCTAAGGTAATTCTTGTAACTTACTTTTTTTTGGATGGGTATGCCAAACCATACCTTTTCTTTTTTGTCTTGATTCTTGTACGCTCTGTTACTATTTGTGATCTTCATCTATGTCATCTTCATCTACTTTTAGGCATGGTGTCTCATCCAGTCCCCATAGAGGAGAATGGAGAGCTGACAGGGCGGTCCCTGCACAGTGTGCCAGGACCGCCCTGTCCGCCGCCGGCTCATCGGGGACAACGGAGCAATGTGAAAGGGGCCTTAGGCTGAACAACAGAAATTTAACAGATACCTCCATCCATGCTAAACAGGGTAGATGATAAATCTCCCTGCAGGACTAATGTATGCTGAAAGCCAAAGCCGGTGGCTGTCAGAATACCTGAACAAATGTTTTACTAAAACAATCTACTTTTGGTGAAAAGAGCAGGACCATGGACTGAGAGAATTTCAGACAGTTCCTCAAAAATCTGATGAAAGTGTATGGCCAGCTTAGGCTATGATCTTATCATATAAGACATTAAATGCATGCAGTAAGATGTGAAAAGAAGGAAAACAGTAAGTCTGGCCATCTACCGATTGATGTCAGAAGGGTGGGTCCCTGGCTAGCGACACAGACTTACCAACGGGAAGGTTGCCGGAAAGCTGGCAGTCAGGGCGCAGCATCATTGTTTGCTGTGCCAGCATCATAGTGACCTTTAGGTGGTGGCAAAAATTAGATGGTATGTGCTGCCAACCTGTGGGGGGTGTGCAGAAAAATTGTTGGCAATTAATCTAGGCACGCGCCTAGATATAGGGTTCCTACAGTGTCAAACATACTGTATATGACACTGTTTTTTATTGTTTCCAAGCAGGAAATGAGGAATTCCTGATGTTTCTTCTTACACATAGCAGTGTCATGTTTTTGCCGTTCTTTCCTTGACCCTTCTCCTTGCTTCACATATGTCAAAATCAGATATTGTTGTCTGAAAAGAGAATGAAAAAATGTATATCCATAATGTATATTCAAAACACTTAACAATCATCAGCGCGTTATGCTCCTCTTGAGTTATTACTCACAAGACAACATTTTAGAGAGCAAACAAACTAACTTGGAACATTGCATAATGCCTTATGACTAACAACAGCTCAAAAGAAGCATATGATGTACTGGTGGTTTATATAATAAAGCAAACAATATCCTTATTCTCCAAATATAATCCATACACATCCACTACTTAAAGTGTTTGATAACCCAACATTTCACATTCCTGATATGTGCCTGTTGTACCATATACTTGTATAAAGTATCTGAGGCTGAGCGAAAAATACTTTTTTTTTAATATATAATCTTTATTTAAAGAACGTTCTTCATACAAAAAAATAAAGTGACTCACATTACACATCAAAGAATAGAAAAAAACAATAGTAATAGTAAACATTACACTCACAATGTAAGTCATAGTGCAATCAGGGAGTCAGTAAATATAACAATGAACTATGGTACCCAAAAGTGTGGAAACTTGCACCATGATAGTAAGGGGACCCTTCTGTTGGAAAAAGAATTGCATAAGCTGAAATATGGATCATCTTCCAACAAGGACATAACAACAGTGGGAGAAATTTAGGATACCTAAACTTTAAACCCTAAGGGCCGGTTCACACTGCGGGCGATGCGAGGCGACACCGACTTGCCTCGCCGCGACCTCAGCGGCGATTTGCAAATGACTTCTGTATAGAAGTCAATGCAAGTCGCCCCGAGGTCGCCCAGAAGTAGTACAGGAACCTTTTTTCTGAGTCGGAGCGACTCGAGTCGCTCCTCTCAGAACGGTTCCATTGTACAGAACGGGGGCGACTTGTCAGATTGCGGCGAGGCAAGTCGCGTCGCCTCGCATCGCCCGCAGTGTGAACCGGCCCTAAAGGTTGAAAAAAAAAATAATTTAAAATAAGGGGTAATGTGCCACATAAACAGGAGGACGCCTATATATATTATGCCAGGACTGTAATCGCCCACACCAACCTGTACCACTGAAAAAAGAAGAGCACTGACTCGAAGGCTGCGACAAAAAAGAGAAAGAAACAAGGACCAGACAATGGCCTCGTCAATTAGGAAGGTAACTTAAGCAAGGGGTCTGCTTACTCCAACAAAGCAACATCTAGGCTAGCCAGGACCTATTCATTGTCAGAGGTAATCTCTCCACGTCGCCAAGATACATGCTTTTTACATTTTTTTTTTGTAAGTAAGAATACGTACTTGAATAGGTATTTTTTTTTTTTTAAACCAGATTTTAGTATCAAATTAACAGATTCAGTTTTGATTGGCATTCCTTGACTGGTGTCAAAGAGTGCAGGAAATACAGATCCCAACTGGGTCAACGAGGCAGCATGTAGGGTGCACACAATGATCTGAGTGGACAGAGCTACAGGTGGAGGGTGTTCGGGCCCACTAAGCATAAATGCCTTATAAGTGCAATAAAGTGTCAATACACCCACATCATGAAAAACTATCAGTAAATGCTGTATGACATGCTGTTCATACTCACTCGATCATTATGAGATTAGTTTCCTGTATTTTGCAAAAAGTCTGGTTGATCCTGCTGCTCTCTGTCTCCACCTTTTGTTCATGTCCCCAATTTAGCTAGAGATTTTGCAGCTGTGGTGGCAACTCTGCACATGCTCAGTTTTTAGTGAGTTTCTATGCTGAGCCTTTCCTCCTTAGAGCCGGTTCACACAGCGGGCGATGCGAGGCGACACGACTCGCCTCGCCTCGCTCTCGCAAGTCGCCCCCGTTCTGTACAATGGAACCGTTCTGAGAGGAGCGACTCGAGTCGCTCCGACTCAGAAAAAAGGTTCCTGTACTACTTTTGGGCGACCTTGGGGCGACTTGCATTGACTTCTATACAGAAGTCATTTGCAAGTCGCCGCTGAGGCCGCGGCAGGTCGCGGCGAGGCAAGTCGGAGTCGCCTCGCCTCGCCTGCAGTGTGAACCGGCCCTTATCACAACTGAGCAGCCCATTTGACTATAGAGTCATACATTGTTATTATTATTATACAGGAATTATATAGTGCCAGCAGATTGCACAGCTCTTTACAACATGAGGTACAGTTACAATACAATTCAATACAGGAGGAATCAGAGGGCTCATTAGAGCTTACAGTCTAAGAGGGAGGGTCAAGTGATACAAAAGGTAATAACTCTGGGGGATGATCTGAGAAAATAAAAGTACAGCTGTTAGGTGAAGGCAGAATAGACTTCTCTGAAGAGGATGGTTTTCAGGGATTGTTTAAAAGCAAACAGGATAGGAGATAGTTGGACAGATTGGGGTAAGGAGTTCCATAGGATAGGAGAGGCATGGGAAAAGTCCTGGAGGCAAGCATGGGAGGAGGTGAAGAGGGAGCTAGAGAGCAGGAGGTCTTGAGAGGAATGAAGAGAACGAGTAGGTTGATATTTTTGAGAATAGGTTAGTGATGTAGCTAGGGGCCAAGTTATGAATGGCTTTGTAGGTGTATACACGGTGGTAAATGACAGCCGTCTCCCTCCCTCCTCCTCCATGCCCACAAACCAGCTAAACACAATAGGGGAGGGATATTATATGTGGATTAATGGAGGCTTCACCTCCCTATTATTCTAATATTAGAATAATATTATGTATTATTCTAATACACAGGCTGGAGTGGCGTGACACAGCCTGTGACTGGCAGAACTGAAAATTTAAAACAGTTGATAATATTTTATTATTTTACTCTGTATTCAAAAAACAGTTTTTTTTATTTTGAACATGTGATCAGCAGCAGAAGACTAGAAGCTCCTCCTGCTTATACTTCCCTGCAGATAGGCTGGTAAAGATTTGGGTCATGTGACATCTGTATATCGATTAGGCAAAAGGCACTTGGATGGTTTTTTTTTTGTATTAAAATAAATACAGTGCCATCATTCACATACAGAAATAGAAGGTACATGTAAATTAAACCGGGTACCGTATATACTCGAGTATAAGCCGAGATTTTCAGCCTCTTTTTTGAGGCTGAAAGTGCCCCCCTCGGCTTATACTCGAGTCATCGCTGTCTGCCCGCTCGATCAGCGTGTCGAGCAGACAGACAGCGGCCATTCTATTCAAAAGCCGCGCCTCCGGCTCCGCCTTCGCCTGTGATAGGCGGAACACTGAATTTCCCAGCAGCCTGTGTTCCGCCTATCACGGACATCGTATCATCCTCGTACTACGGACGAGGATGATACGACGTCTGTGATAGGCGGAACACAGGCTGCTGGGAAATTCAGTGTTCCGCCTATCACAGGCGAAGGCGGCGGCGCAGCTTTTGAACTTTACAATGGCCGCCGACGAAGAGGGCACGGGACGGAGGCAAGGGAAGGCACGGCACGGGACGGGACGGGACGGCGGCGGCAAGGCATGGCACGACACGGGACGGATGCAAGGAGGCAAGTCACGGCACGGGACGGAGGCAAAGAGGCAAGGCACGGGACGGAGGCTCGGGACAAAGGTAGGCTGGACACACACACACACACACACACACACACACACACACACACACACACACACACACACACACACACACACACACGGATGGAGACACACACAGGGATGGATGGATGGATGGATGGAGACACACACACAGGGATGGATGGATGGATGGATGGAGACACACACACACAGGGATGGATGGATGGATGGATGGAGACACACACACACAGGGATGGATGGATGGATGGACACACACACACACAGGGATGGATGGACGGACACACAGGGATGGACGGACACACAGGGATGGACGGACACACAGGGATGGACGGACACACAGGGATGGACGGACACACACACAGGGATGGACAGGCATGTCTCACCCTCGGCTTATACACGAGTCAATAAGTTTGCCAGTTTTTTTGGGGGTAAATTGGGGGCCTCGGCTTATATTCGGGTCGGCCTATACTCGAGTATATACGGTATGTTTAATATCATTTTAATTCTCCAGAGTAAACACAGGTTTACAGTGAGAAGTGGTTAGAACCTCTGTCGTTTTTGTTTTTTTGGGGTTTTTATTTTGCTACTTCCTAACCTTTGGGCAGATTTCCCATCACTTCCTGGGCAAGAGACACAGCAGCAAGTGAGAGGAAATTTCTATAAAGTGAGGCAAAAATGACAGCTGTTACCAGAGCATGTGTCCCCTTTGTTAGGTTTCCCTTTCCGATGACAACTGTTTTCTGGTGTCCTGATGCCAACAGTTAGAAGAATCAATAGAATGAATTCCACCAACATGGATGTATACAGCAAAGCACTGTGCAATCTGCTGGCGCTATATAAATCCTGCATAATAATAATAATAATTAAAAACTTGACTGATGTTCTTACCTTCCGCACTTTGTCTAAAAGTTTGGGCTAGACATACACTTTGTTTCCCTTTAAATCTTGTTGGAGTGACGTTTGCCCCAGGCACCGTCATGTCTTAAAGTGGCTTTGGCCATATCTAGCACACTAAAGGTTAATGCTGGATACAGCTGAGCTGCTACAAGATGCACATTTATGTTTTATTCAAAACAGAAAACTATACATGGTACTCGAGGTCGGCAAATGAAATGTTTATCTGCAACCTGTGGATCAGAGCTCTTGTAACGCACAGGAGAGATAGGAGGGGGACATTGTTCTCTGTAGTCAATCTTTCATTTACAACTTCTTGTTATTGTCAACTTGTACATCCCGCTGCCAGAATGCACCTTAACTGACCTCACACTTGTACCCGTCAGGGGCCACTGCAGACATTTTGTCATGGCAACACCAGCCAAATTCTCTCTAAGGTTTAAAAGCAGAACTCAAGACATTTCATCCCCCACCTGTGCTTTTTTGCTTCTTAGGCTACTTTCAGACTGGGGTGTTGGGGGTATCAGCGGTAAAGCGGTGCTATTTTTAGTGGCGCTTCCCCATTCCTTATTGCGGCCCTTTTTGGCCGATAGCGGGACGCTTTTAACCCTCGCTTATGGCCGAAAAAGGATTAAATACACCTACGCTTTGCTGGCACTTCCCATTGATTTCAATGGGTAGGTGTGCTTTAGGAGTGGCTCTTTGCAGGTGCTATCTTTAGCGCTATAGCTCCTGTAAAGTGCCTTAGTGTGAAACCAGCCTAAGTCTTTCTGTTCTCCTCCAGCCTATTTCAGCTTCTTCCTGTCTACATAGGTACATAGCTAGTAAGGTTGAATAAAGACACCAGTCCATCCAGTTCAACATGAGTGAGTGTCTACGATTGTCCCCATCCCTGTACATTGCACACTCACATTGGTCCCTACCCTCAAGAAGTCCACAATCCAAGGTCCCCATTCATATACTAGGGCCAATTTTGGACAGAAGCCAATTAACCTACCTGCATGTCTTTGGAGTGTGGGAGGAAACCCACACAGGCACAGGGAGAACATGCAAACTCCAGGCAGGTAGTGTCGTGGTTGGGATTTGAACCAGTGACGATTTTTACTGCTAGGTGAGAGTGCTAACCACTACACCACTGTGCAACCCTTAAGCCCTTTACACTCCAGTGTTAGTTGCACATCATTGTCCATATTCCCATCCTGGCTTTCCTGGATATACCTTGCCTTGCTGCCCTCATAAGAGTGGGGAAGTCTGGGAACACAGAAACCATAAAAAAACAGAGGATGCTCTGGCTTAGTGCATTATCCTCAACAACTATATTTAACCACTTCAGCCCCGGAAGAATTGACCCCCTTCCTGACCAGGCCATTTTTTGCGATACGGCACTGCATCACTTTAACTGACAATTGAGCGTGCAATGTTGTACCCAAACAAAATTGATATCCTTTTTTCTCCACAAATAGATCTTTCTTTTGGTGACATTTGATCACCTCCTGCGGTTTTTATTTTTTGCGCAAAAAAAAAAGAATTGCAACAATTTTGAAAAAAAAAAAAGTTTTCTTCATTAGTTTAGGCCAATATGTATTCTTGTGCCCTGTACACACGGTCAGACATTCCTATAACAAAATCCGTCAGATTTTTTCCGACAGATTTTGGCCCAAATTTGTCTTGCATACACACTGTCGCACAAAGTTGTCGGAAAATCGGATCGTTCAGAACGCGGTGACGTAGAACACATACGACGGGACTATAAACGGGCCAGTAGCCAATAGCCTTCGTCTCGTGATTTATTCTGAGCATGTGTGGCACTTTGTCCGTCGGAATTGTTTACACGCAATCGGAATTTAAACGATCGGATTTTGTTGTCGGAAAATTTTAGATCCTGCTCTCAAACTTTGTGTGTCGGAAATTCCGATGTAAAAAGTCCAATGGAGCCCACACATGATTAGATTTTCCAACAAGATCCGATTGCACATTTTCCATTGGAAAGTCCGACCGTGTGTACAGGGCATTATACATTTTTTTGGTAAAAAAAAGGGCAATAAGCGTATATTGATTGCTTTGCACAAAAGTTATAGCATCTACAAATAGGGGATAGATTTGTGGCATTTTTATTCCCTTTTTTTTTACTAGTAATAACGGCGATCAGCGATTTTTATCTGGACTGCGACATTGCAGTGGACAGATCGGACACTTTTTTGGGACCATTGACATTTATACAGAGATCAGAGCTAAAAATAGCCACTGATTATGGTATAAATGTCACTGGCAGGGAAGGGGTTAACACTAGGGGGCGATCAAGGGATTAAATGTGTTCCCTCAGTGTGTTTTCTAACTGTATATTGTTTACCTTGTATATAGTTTACTTTAACGTTGGAGTCAAAATAATGTGGCTGGAGATGTTGTTGGTGGTGTCTGGCAAGGTAGAGCAGAGACTGACTATGTCACGGTTCCATACCATTAGGTTACCATGGCAGTTCTTCCATACTAGTTCCATTATTTTCTTCAATAGTCAGCTCAATCCTTAATTGGACACTCGTTCTGGTGCCGACTGATGACCTCAGAGCGAGGTGCTGTTCCCAACATAATCATCCACAAACGAGGCACACCTGCACTGCCTGGTCAGATCATTGCAGGGCCTCTGTAGCCCTTATCCAAGTCTGTGCAATTGCTTATCACTTCCTGACTTCTCTGCTCTACTTTGCCAGACACCACCAGCCACATCATTTTGACGTCAACTTTAAGGTAAGCTATATACAATGTGTAGGCTTTTTCCTTTGTCCTCACTATATGTCTTGTCGGTTATTATACCGTAAGATGTATAGCAGTTCCGGGTACAATCTATTAAGTTAACATCTTATGTGATCATTTACAGATCCATAAAGCACATCCAGATATCTGGCTGATGGATACAACCATCTTTAAACCTCGATGTTCTGGATGGTTTAATAACTTTTGATATACACTCTCTATCAACCGGACCTGCATCAAGGGGAAAGTACTATTCTACCTCTCCTTTATAGCTATGGTCTATATAGGTACCGTATTTATCGGCGTATAGCACGCACTTTTTTTCCCTTAAAATCACTGGAAAATGGTGGGTGCGTGTTATACGCCGATCCCCGCCGATCTCCCGCTGATTCTGAAGAAAGAAGCCGAGATACAGAAAGTCGTGTACTCCTCTCGCAGTCCTGCCCACCTCCACTGATTGCAAGAGGAGCGAGCGCTGACAACATACAGAAAGCCGAGTGTACTTTGGCTAGTCTCGGCTCCTCTCGCAATCAGTGGAGGTGGGCGGGACTGCAAGAGGAGCCGAGACTAGCCGAAGTACACTTGGCTTTCTGTACGTTGTCGGAAATCTAGAAATGTTGCAAAGGCACTGGGCAAGGCTGCACTGGGCAAGTCTGCAAAGGCACTGGACAAGGGTGCACTGGGCAAGTCTGCAAAGATACTGGGCAAGGCTGCACTGGGCAAGGCTGCAAAGGCACTGGGCAAGGCTGCACCGGGCATGGCTGCAGAGGCACAGGGCAAGGCTGCAATAATGGACACTGATAAGGCTGCATTGATGGGCATTTAAATGTACGTTTTTTTCCTTAAACTTCCCTCCTAAAAGTTTTTTTTCCTTAATATTCCCTCCTAAACTTGGGGTGCGTGTTATACGCCGATAAATGTGGTATGTGTTGAAGCCTGCTGTCTTTCTAAGGTGCATTCATTGTAAGTTTTCATCAGAATTAATTGGCTTTTCCATTTTTTTTCCCTAATTTATACCACAAAGTTATATAATAAGACCATCTCACAATATACGGACCTTTGGCTGATGTCATTCACGTTCTCTATTGTTTGTGCGCTGCTTTGACGGACATAGCTTTCTTTTAATTTTTGAGTTATGTTCTTTGACTTTATGGGTGGAGCATCACCATTTGGGGTCAGTATGCTCAGCTGTGCTTTTATTGTTTCAGTTTTTTTAAATGTATTTAGAATGTATATAAAATACATGTATATCTTTTTATGCATATTGTGTATCTCTGCATACCCCTGATGTTATACATTCTGTTCTCATAGCTATAAGCTACAAATCTGGAACCCGCAAGCCCTCTGTCCCTGAAGAACATCTGCATTTCGTTTTAAAACGCGTTGGACGTTCTGTCTGTCTGACAAAGCTCTGGGCTTTTCCTTGCAGCTGGTTTCCATTTCTGCTCCCAATATTTGCATTAGAATGCATTAAGATAAAAAAAACCATCTGCCTTTACAACTCCTTTAAATCAGGGCAGGGGTCGGCTACCTAAAGCCCACGAGTCGCACATGACACGCCGCGGCTAAATGTCCGGCCCATTGGTGCACGTAGTTAATTCACGTGCACCCGACCCACAGACGTTTTAACACCTTCATGTCGACCGTACACAAATATGTGGCCTCGGCTTAAAGGGGTTGTACCGGGGTGATGTCCGCAGCTGCAGGCATTACCCCAGTACCATTTTTTAGAGCCGACGGTTGACTTTCTTAGGATAACAACTGATGTGGCTAAGAAGGCTGCATGAGGGGAGGGGATGCCCCCCTCCTGCCACCTTCCATGGCTTGCCTGGGCTCTCCCATCCCACCGAGAGGCCCGGGTAACTAGCCAGCATGTCCGCCTGCTGCCCGGATCCGAGCGAAGCCGAAATCGGCTTTCATCGGGTCTAGTAACCCAGAAGTGATGTTATGACCTCACTTCCGGTTTACAGAAGACTTAAAGGTGCCAAATTTAAAAAAAATTACAGTATTTAAAATAACCAAACTTGGCATTTTTAATGCTTTTAAGTGCAAAGGAAGGATTTGGGGTCCCCAGATCCCTCCATAAAGAGTACCTGAACTGCCTATTACTGTCACAAGTGATGTTTACATTCCTTCTGACAGCAAAAAAAGTGATCAGATTATTTAAAGGGACAGTGTTAAACAAAAAAATTAAATAAAATAAATATGATTTTTTTTTTAAAGTGCCCCATTACACAGTGCTTTTTTGCAGAAGCGACCTCATACATACATGACGACTGTAAATGTAAACAGTGTTCAAACTACACATGTGAGGTATCGCCGCAATTGTTAGAGCGAGAACAATAATTCTAGCACAAGACCTCCTCTGTAACTCTATACTAGTAACCTGTGGACATTTTTAAAGCATTGCCTATGGAGATTTTTAAGTACCGTAGTTTGTCGCCATTCCACGAGTGTGCACAATTTTTAAGCATGACATGGGTGGGGGGGGGGGCTGTGTACTATGCAGGGGGGGCTTTGTAATGTAAAGGGATCCAGAGGTATGGTGGATGTGTAATGTAAAGGGGTCCAGATTATTACCTAAATTTATTAACTGATGAATGCGGTTCTCCATTCATTCACATACATTGAATCCAGCCTTTGAATGGAAAAAGGTTGCTGACCCCTGCCGTAAAAAGAGTTTAGCAATGGTAGCCCCTTTTTTTTCCTGTACCAGTAATGCACATCAGAATGTTCTTTGTTGTTCAATGATTTTGAATTTGCTGACTGCATGCTTGTTGCATGTCAGTAACTTTCCGAGTATTGAAGCAAGAGACAACCAGGGAGCTAGCATTTTCAGTGGGAGATCCAGAGTATTGTTAGCAGTAGGGATTTCCTTTAAATGGCATATATCTCGCCTTCCAATCCATGATAGAGATTCAGCCTTGGGCTATCACATTCACATTTACCGTATATATGTATCATCCAGCCTCTTCGCGTTCTCTCCTACCTCAGGAATGACCTAGAAAGAGAGGCAGAAGTCGGTGGATGAAACAGCTGCTTTGAAAGCTGGCACCATTAGCCTTTTTTATGTAACATGATGTCCGGTCAGCAAGAAAAAAAATGACAGCTCAGAGGAGATTTTTGATAGAGGAACATGAATAGTTATATTTACTTAGCCTGAGCAGTCCAATTTATGGATAAAATGATTTTAAAATGCCACAAAAGAATCCTGTGTTCCTGCCGTCTGTCTTTTCCAGCCTTGGTGAAGGTGCCCTGTCTGATCCTCAAAGATTGATTGAATTTGTAGAGAAGAAAAAGGGCAAAGCGCAGGGATTGTTTTCAAAGACTTTGATTTTCTGGTAACTTACTGTGAGCATACATTACTGTAAACATGGCCCCTAGGACCGCACTGCAGTCATGTGACCAACTTTCAATATGTGGTTCTATTTTAGACTTGATGGCGGCACCCTTACTGCCCCCCCATAGCACAAACCCCTCTTTACAGACCAGCCCCTCCTCCACAGTATTGACACCCTCCATCCCTCCCAGTATGAACACCTTAGTATTAGAATCGCACCTCCCCTTCCCCCCAGTACAGACCCCTCAGTACAGATCCCCCCCAATCTCACTCACCAGACCTTAACCACTTAAGGACCGAAGAATTTTTTCCTCCTTAATGACCAAGCCATTTTTTTTCGATACGGCACTGCGCCGATTTAACTTTCAGTTGCGCAGTTGTGCGATGCTGTACCCAAACAAAATTGATGTCCTTATTTTCCTACAAATAGAGCTTTCTTTTGGTGGTATTTGATCACCTCTGAGGTTTTTATTTTTTGGGCTATAAACAAATAAAGACGATAATTTTGAGAAATGTTTTTTACTTGTTACTATAATACATATCCAAAATAAATAAATATATATATATATATATATATATATATATATATATATATATATATATATATGAGAAAACAAATTTATTCAATGGTTTAGGACGATATATAATCTTCTACATATTTTTGGTAGTAAAAAAAACGCAATAGGCGTATATTGATTGGTTTGCGCAAAAGTTATCACGTCTACAAACTATGGGATAGAGTTAGGGACTTTTATTTTTTACTGGTAATGGCAGCAATCTGTGATTTATAGAGGGACTGGGCCATTGCATCGGACAAATCTGACCCCGAATTACACTTTTTGGGGACCAGTGTCATTATTACATTGATCAGTGCTATGAAAATGCACTGATTAATGTAAAAAATTACACTGGCAGGAAAGGGGTTAACACTAGGGGCCAATCAAAGGGTTAACTATGTTCCCTAGGTGTGTTCTAACTGTAGAGGGGATGGGCTGCCAGAGACATGACAGAGATCACTGTTCCTGATGACAGGCAACAGTAGATCTGTCAGAATGGGGATCCGCCTTGTTTACAAAGGCAGATCCCCATTCTGCCTCTGTATTAAGCGATTGTGTGTCGCCGGTTGACTTCGAGTCCGCTGGACCACGGGCACGCTCTCGCAGCGGGCTTAGGAGCGCGGCAGCATCCGCCTGCCCGCAACTGCACCTGCGTGAGCCAATGCACAATGGCGGTGATTCGCACAGGGGAGCCAACCTGCCGCAGTACAACTGCGACGGCTGGTCCTTAAGTGGGTAATGGTCATCCATGAACTCTGTGCATAACACAATCCTGCCCCCTGAACTCTGTGCGTTGGTTAATCCTGACCCCTGAACTCTCTGCATTACCTTTAAGACCTCTGAACTTTCTGCATTAGTTACTCGTGACTCCTGAACTGTGCGTTACTTAATCCAGTCCTTAACTTTCTGCTTTACACTCTCTTGACTCATAGCAGCATAGGCTCAGATAGGCCCCTTCAAGCCCTGCCCACTATTACAGTAATTTGACGACACCCACATTACACGTCATTCATTTCCCTTCTGATGGTGCGCAAGGTATTTTGCCTTTATGACTTCAATGGCTGTCTCTTGCTTCAAAAGTCTGTGATTAATTCTGATTATTATTTATGAGCGCGCTAAAAAAAGGTGTGATTTTTTTTTTTTTTGGGTGTGGCCGCTGCTCGTTCTGCAGTGAAATCACACAACAGTGTTATTTTTTGGAGTACATGTAGTTTTAAATGAACTAAGTGAAAAACAAATTAAAGCACAACTCAAGCTAATGTAATTTAAAGCAGTTATAATAACTGTTTTGTCTTTCTTTTGGGGGCGATTTACTAAAACTGGGGTGCAAATCTGGTGCAACTGTGCAAACTAACCAATGAGCTACTAACTTCAGCTTGTTTAACCACTTGCCGCTTGCCTCCCGTCCACCGTCAAATGACGGAGGGGGTGACGTCATCCTAGAACGACAGCCCTCGCCCACCCGTGACGCGCCATACCCAATCTCTGTAAAGAGCTGCATCTCTTTAACCATGTGATCGGCTGTGTCCAATCACAGCTGGTCACGTAAACACGGAAATGCCGGTAATCGGCTCTCATCGCCTCACACTGACAGAGTGTGTGGCGAGGAGAGCCAATCAGCAGCATCTCCTGGCAGGGGACATCCAGACATGTAATCAGGGCACTGACACATTAAAGCGCTATTAGTGCCAGCAAAAAGTGCCCACCAGTGGCAGCAATCAATGCCCACAAGTGCCACTAATCAGTGCTCATTAGTGATGCCAATCAGTGCTGGCTATCAGTGCCGCCTATCAGTCCTGCCCATCATTGCTGCCCATCAATGTACATCAGTGCCCATCAGTGCCACCTATCTGTGTTGCTTGTCAGTGTCCACCAATGCCACATATCATTGCCCATAAGTGCGGCATATTCATGCCTCATAAGTGCCACCTCATCAGTACCACCTCTTCAGCGCACATAAGTGAAGAATAAAAATTACTTATTTACAAAATTTACTGACAGAAACTAAGAAACTTTATTTTTTTTTCAACATTTTTGGTCTTTTTTTTGTAAAAAATGAAAAACCCAGCAGTGATTAAATACCACCAAAAGAAAGCTCTATTTGTGTGAAAGAAATGATAAATATTTCACATGGTTACAGTGTAGCATCACCACGCAATTATCATTCAAATGGCTTGGCTTGGCTTGGGCCCTTACAGACCACTTTTTGCTACAGGTAAGCCTATAATAAGGCTTACTTGTAGCTACCCAGGATATGCAGGTTTTAGGAGATATCCCCTGTATTTGTGTGTGTCGACATCATCTGCACAAGTGCACTGAAGCAACGGCATATATGTGTGCCGTTACTGGCGGCTCCCACACGCATGCAGTGGAGTGGCGTCATCGCGGCTTCGGCCAATCACAGCACCAGAGCCGCGCTACCCGTAAGTTACCCCCGGGAGAAATGTCACTGGCCGGTGCTGTGTACGGGCACTGCAGTGAGGGCTTCGCTATGCTATGCACATGCATACTAATTCATTAGGCCTTTGTCTTGCAGGTGTTAGTTTTTTTGTTTTTTTTTTCAAAGTGGGTTTATAACCACTTTAAAGTGACCTGTAGGCAAGTGGTTAATTAAGCTTTGACAATAAAACCTGGCAGCTGAATAGTTATTATGAATGGTTATTATGTACAGCTGGACAGGATTCAGTGTGCATCAGTTTTAGTAAATCTCCCCCTATATGTATAAAAGTTGACCATTGTAAGAACCCTAGTAGTGTTTGGTGGATTGTGTCAGGCCCTCAAACTTCTACTTTTGCTGGACATTATGGCGTGTTAAAGGAAGTTGAAACATGCTGTATATTGTGGTAAAAAAGATGCATGCCCATCTGTTATTGGCCCTCCTCCCATCTCCTGCAGCATTTGCTCACTGTCACAGAAGAGCTGGAGCTTCTGCATCACATGACCAGACCAAAACAAAAGAAATAGAAAAAAAGGTATTTACATAAATCTATTTTACAAATGGTATGTAGCAAAGGTAGGAGGAGGGGGGAAGTGGTGTTTTCAAACAGAATTCTGTGTAGCTTACACTTCCACTTTAGACCCCTTTCACACTGAGTCGCCACCGGTGTCAGCTGTAAAGTGGCGCTGTTTTTAGCGCTGCTTTACCATTGTTTTAGCGGCGATATTCGGCCGCTAGCAGGACAGTTTTACCCCCCCCCCGCCAGCGACCCAAAAGGGGTTAGGTCCGCGGCGTTTTGCCGGCAGTATCTCAGCGCTGCCCCATTGAATTCAATGGGGAGCAGCAGTGGAGGAGCGGTGAGTCCACCGCTCCTTCACAGCTCCAAAGAAGCTGCTGGCAGGACTTTTTCTGACGCCCTGCCAGCGCACCGTTCCAGTGGGAAAAGCCCTCAGGCTTTCACACTGGAGTGAATGGAGCAGTTGTTTTAGGGCGTTTTGCAGGCGCTATTTTTAACGCCATAGCGCCTGCAAATGCTCCAGGGTGAAAGGGGTCTTAGGTAACTTTTTTCTATCTTCTTTCTTTCTTGTTTTTTCTTTTTTTCCAGGTTTTTATTACGCACTGGTGACCTGGCCAGGGCTTCACAGCTGCATCCTCCGAAGGCTAAGTCATGAGTGGCTTCCAGGGAAGTCTCAGCAGATTTTTTATTAAGCAACCACACCAGATTTTGTGCAGCGCATATGCAAGATTTACCATTCCATGCACACTTGCCATGGTTTCTTATGCTTAATAGGAGATCATGCCAGATCTCATATAGCACATGTACAAGATCCACCGCTTATGCACGGTTTGAAATCTGGAGTGGTTTGTTATGCTCAATGAGAATCTGAGCCAGATGTGCGAGATCAGGCACAGATGTCACGGGTGGGCTGGCACAGAATAAGAAAGACGGAGCCACCCACCAGTGACAATTTTCTTAAAAATAACTGCAAGTGGTTTACACTAAAGCGGAAGAACAGACCACAGGAACTGCAGGAAATATAACAAGATAAGCGCAAGCAACTATTACAAAGTTTATTGATTTAAAAAAAAAGGGGGGGGGGGAGGGAAGGTCCACTTTATGGACATGCCCCCATTTATGTCAACACACTAAGAATTATTATGCAAAGCAATTATTGTTTAAATCCACGAGTGCTTTTTACACCACTGCTTTCCATTTGTATTGACAAAATAGTGAATGAAATAATTTAGAGGTTGGATGAAAGGTTTTGGCTATCCCCATAGGCCTATAGGGAAAGGGAGCCTTGACTGATGGAAGCATGGCTCAGTAACTAGGTGTGGACAGCAAGTTAACCACTTTCAGACCGGACCAATTTGCTGGTCAAAGACCAGACCACTTTTTGCGATTCGGCACTGCGTCGCTTTAACTGACAATTGCGCGGTCGTGCGACGTGGCTCCCAAACAAAATTAACGTCCTTTTTTTCCCACAAATAGAGCTTTCTTTTGGTGGTATTTGATCACCCCTGCGGTTTTTATTTTTTGCGCTATAAACAAAAATAGAGCGATAATTTTGAAAAAAACCCATTATTTTTTACTTTTTGTAATAATAAATATCCCCCAAAAATATATAAAAAAACATTTTTTTCCCTCAATTTAGGCCGATACGTATTCTTCTACATATTTTTGGTAAAAAAAATCGCAATAAGCGATTATTGATTGGTTTGCGCAAAAGTTATAGCGTTTACAAAATAGGGATAGTTTTATAGCATTTTTATTAATAATTTTTTTTTTTTTTTTACTAGTAATGGCGGCGATCTGCGATTTTTATTGTGACTGCGACATTGTGGGGGACCCATCGGACATTTTTGACACATTTTTGGGACCATTGTCATTTATACAGTAATCACTGCTATATAAATGCAGTGATTCCTGTGTAAATGACACTGGCAGTGAAAGGGTTAACCAGTGGGTGGCAGTGTAGGGGTTAAGTGTTCCTAGGGGTGTGTTACTAACTGTGGGGGGGTTGGGCTTTCATTTAGTGTACACTGATCTCTGCTCCAATCACATGGAGCAGAGATCAGCGTCACTAGTTGCTAGGCAGAATGGAAAAATGTTGTTTATACAGCATTTCCTCCATTCGGCCGCTCCGTGAGACGATCGCGGGGATGCCCGCGGCTATCGAGTCCACGGGTCCCGCGACCGGACTCACGGGGGTCCCGGCGGCGCGCTCCCGATGGCACGGCGGCAACGAATATTGGACGTACATGTACGCCAATATGACTGCCCGTGCCATTCTGTCGACGTACATCGTCGTGCGCTGGTCGGGAAGTGGTTAAAGCAGCTCTAAGGTGATTGGCTAACTAGGTATGGGGTGAGTGGGTGGGGCTGAACTCTGTAAAGGGGAACTTTACCCATAACAACTTGATAAAAAATAAAGTTCTTTAGCAAAAAACATACATTCCACATTAATAATTATGGTACCAAAATTGGTGTGTTACCACCAACATTGTTCTTGCCAGAGACTGCCATTTTGCTGAAGTCCAAGCCCCTGAGCAGCAGTAAATCTTCGTCTCTAGTGGGTACAATTTTTGGCACAATGTCAAAAATGGAGAGTGTACACCTGGGTGAGATAATGTATGTGACTGAAGTGATCTAACAAGACCTCATTGTCTGACTAAAGTTCCACTTTAAAAGTCTACTCAGTGGCAAATCACTACAGACCTGAGAAACTGCAGCTTCAGAAAAGTTCCCTGCCCACTGACCCTATTTCAGGATGATCGTCACAGCTTTAAAAGTTGGAAGTTGACTAATGCTTGACCAGCACTCATGGCAAGGACAGGCCTGATAGACTATGTCAAGTTACTGCTCACGTATGCTCACAGTATAACTGCGGGGTTGAATTACTGAGGCTATGTTCACACTGATCCAAAACGAATGTTGTGCGACTTCCGATTCCCGAATTTTCCCTGTAACTTCCATGCGACTTCAATGAACGGGGTCTGACTTTGAAATGATTCTACCTCTGCTGTCTTCTTAGCCCGGTGATGTCTTCTCTCTCCGCTGTCTTCTTCCTCCGGTTTTCTCCCTCTGCTGTCTTCTTTCTCCGGTCTTCTTCCTCCACTGTCCTCTCACTCCAGTGATGTCTTCTCCCTTTTCCATAGACTTCTTCTTCCCTTTCTTTTTTCTTCCTAACCCGCTCAAAATAAACAAAACAATCCTGCTCCAACGCTGGATCCTTTGGTTATGTCAGCTATGGTGTCTGCCAGGTCTTATATAGCTATGGGGCATGGCCCTCCGGTGACGTCACTCGAAGACCCTGCCCCCGTGATGTCATTGCCCCATCATGCCCTGGGTTGTGGGGAAGAGGCCCTTTTCCCATCAACACGGGGCCCAACCCCCCATGTTGCGGGCATTTGGCCTGGTATAGTTCAGGAGGCTTGCTTGCCCCCCCCCCCTTTTTGTGGCATGCCAGGCTGATTGCAGGGCTGAGGGCAGGTATGGATTTTGCAGGGGACTTCATGCCGCTTTTTTTTTTTTTTTTGAGTGGGGCTCCCCTCAAAATCCATCCCAGACTGAAGGGTCTGGTATGGATTTTGAGGGGAAACCTCACTCAATTTTCAATTTCAATTTCAATTTTGGTGTGGGGTTCCCCTACAAGACCCTCAGAGTACAAGTCGCATGCCACAAGTCAGATCAGTTAAGATGATGATCCCAACAGCATTCATATCAATGGGCTGAAATTGTGCCCAAGTCGGACCGAAGTAGTGCAGGAAGCATTTTTAAAGTCGGACCAGTTAAGATGGGGAACCATTGATTTTGACATGTCATGCTACTTGTGCTCTGGAAGTTGCAGCACATGTCAGACCAGTGTGAACCGGCCCTAAAACTGTAGAGTGCAAAATCTGGTGCAGCTGTGCATGGTAGCCAATCAGCGTCTAATTTCAGCTTGTTTAAAGCGGGGTTCACACTTAAAAATTTTTTTTTTTAAGGTCAGCAGTTACAAATACTGCAGTTGCTGACTTTTAATAATCGGACACTTATCTGTCCCAGGGTCCAGCGATGCGGGGGATCGAAGCCCCACTTGTCCCCCCCTGTGCTCGGCAACGCCAGCATTTTAACTGTGGACGCCTGGCTGTGGCTTCATTGGTTACGTGTCCCAGATGATTGAAAAGAGGGAGGGGGAAGAGGCGATCTCCCTCCCTGCGCCGAGGGAAGTGACGTCTGGAGCCCAGGTGCCGGAGGAGGCAGACTACGAGGAACCCCCTAGCAACAGGCATTTAGAGGTGAGTAAAAAGAAAAGATTTTCTGTAAATGTTTATTTATTTATTTTTTTAAACACATTAATATTTATTTTTTGGGGTTGGAACTCCACTTTAATTAGGCTTTGACCTGGAAGCTGATTGGTTTCTATGCACAGCTCAACCCCCTGTGACTGGCACTGGTTACGTTATGTTGGAACTTTCAAATAAAGACCAAAAATTTTGCTGCTGATGACACCTTGTCACAGTGCTAAAATCACAGAGGTGCCATTGCCATTATACCTAAGGCCGGGTTCACACTTGTGTGGCTCTGCGAGCTGCATTTTGTGCAGGTACGGCAGTATATTCATTTGAATTGGCTGCTGTGCCTACTGAAACGCAGGGAAAAGACCCGTGCATCATTTCTTAAAACGATGCCCGCTCAGAAACCGCAAGTGTGTAGGTGACTATGGGTACAGGTGCAATCCCCAGCGGCAATCACTCACACAGGTGTGAACCTAACCCAATGGAACTTTCTCACTCGCTGGCTAAAAGGAAAAATAGTCTTGATTGCTAGCAAGGGAACTGCAATGAAGCTTGCTGGATTAGAAAAAGTAAGTGAACACCTGTGAGTCGTGAAGAACTGAAAAACATGCCTTGTTAAGAGGCCCGGAGATTGAGCACCACCGATTCAGCAGCTGAAAGCTGTGTTTAACAAGTATGATTCAGTTTAACATTTTAAGTTCTCCTGTTCATATCAGATGTGCTGTAGAGCTCCCCTCATCCAAACAGATGCATGCAATGACCTTTAAGCCCTGTCAGCTGCAGGCGGTGGGGAGAAGTGTCAGAAGGATAGCAAAAGCACAGAGGGATTTTGACAGAAAGGAGGGAGCTGATATTTACCATCAACTTGTGGTTGTGAAAGGTCGACAAATTAGATATTGTAGGAATTCCTCGGGGAGGACTGAAACATCCTTTGAATACATTTTGGAGTGTGCCGTTAGAAAAAAAAAAAGCACTACATTTCATAAAAGAAAAAAGGAAAGCGTGATCCATTGGAGCGTTTACTGTCTAAGAGCTTCAGGTATTTCTGGTTGAATTGTGGACGTTAGAACTTAACGTGTCATGGAAGTTACTGGGATCATGCAGAGAATAAATGGCATCACTGATTCCTATTAGAGAGGGCCTGTCATGCAGAATTTTAAAACGTACCACTGCAGAAGCGATCTGCAAAGCATTATTTGCCTTAAAACGAAACATTTAATGGAACCCCAACGCCTTCTGTTAAAACGAGGCTTTATTGGGTCCTTGTGTCCATAGTAGTCGGGCACAAAATGAAGCAGTAAAACAAAGTTGAGAACTGTTTATAGTGACTTCTCAACCTATCAAAACTGAGCAGGTCTGAATCAAGATTAGAGATGACCTCAGGTGAGTTTGGACACGCGTCTGATCCCACCTGAGCTTTCCCAAAGGAAGCTGTCAAAGCTGACAACCAATCATAGGCGGCAGAAGCAGCCACATGTATGCAGGAGGCGTGTATATGCACAAAGGAGCATGTCCAACCTGCCTGAGCTCATCACTGATCAAGACACTATCTGTAAAATCCTCTCTTGTGTAAACATGCAGAATAATTAAAGCGGGAGTAAACCCAGTTTCAAAAAACATTTACATTCCCGGCATTCCGGAAATGCTAACTTTCACATTGGTTGTGCTCTCAACTAAACTTTCAAACCATCCAATGGCTGATGTCATAACTGATCACATGTGTAGCATTATGGCAATTGAAGAATTATTAGAGGCCAAGATGGCAGCTTCCTTGACTGAAAACGATAGGAGGGTTTACTTCCATAACACTTCTGCTGGGTGCCACCATCTTGAATGTCAGTACCAGCAGGCTGACATTCCATAGTATTCCCCCTAGCTCTTTCACTGGTTGCTACATAGAAAATTATGTAGGGCAGGGGTCTCAAACTGGTGGCCCTCCAGCTGTTGCAAAACAGGGCTGTGGTGGGCAAAGAGCAAGGTATCTGCACTAGGGAATAGATTCTTCCAGGAATAGTCATATTTTCAGTTCACAGGGCATTATTGCAAGTGTAAAAAAAAATATTGTTTATGGAAAAATATTGTTTGTGGAAAGGAACAGCACTGCAAATTATTAGCAGGTTATTGAATCATGCACTGGAAGCTTGTTGTATGCAAAGTATACTTTTACTTTCATGGAGGATATCAAAGCATGTCTTTAGCATGGAACAGGAAACCAGAAGGATACAACTACACACACTTAGGTATGAAGGTACTTCCTCTAAATACAATACCATAGAATACACTTTATAACACTGCAGTGCCACCTACTGGTATAGATAGGTCTAATGCATAAAGTATTGTTCACAGTACAAAAGCAACTTTACATTATTCGCTGTTGTTCTTTTAACACAAATAAGCATTTTTACAAATACCTGATTTTTCTGTGCTTTTAACTCCGAAGGCCCCGCATACATTTACTGCAGCAGAGCAGCCCTGCAAAACCACATACCTGTACGTGATGTTGGCTCTGGGGACATGGCTCTGTGTTGTGTTTTTTTCACAGGTGAATGGGTAGGGGTACATTGTACCCCATACTCATTCACATAGGGTGGGGGGCTGGGATTCCGATAAGCCCCCCGCCCGCAGACCCCAAAACCAAGGCCAGGGTTGTCGGGAAGAGGCCCTTGTCCTCATCAACATGGGGACAAGGTGCTTTGGGGTGGAGGGGCCGCATGGCCCCCCCCTTCCCCAAGGCAATCCCCATGTTGAGGGCACATGGCCTGGTACAGCTCAGAAGGGGGGGCGCTCGCTCGTCCCCACCCCCTTTCCTGGCCGGCCGGGCAGCGTACTCGGATAAGGGTCTGATATGGACCTGGGGGGACCTCCACGCCAATTTTTCAGCGTAGGGATTCCCCTTTAAGTCCATACCAGGTGACGCTGGCCCCGGCTACCTGGAGCCGCGCTCAAAATGAGCGGACTTTTCTCCAGGCGGGAAAAGTCCGTTCATTTCAAAAGTACGGTGGACTGGCACACACACGACCGTACTGTCAGCTGAAATGCGAGTCCGGCGGACAGATTGGTGTGCAAAACTACTTTCTTAGTCCGCCGGACTTTTGGGTAAAAAAAGTCCGCCGGAGCCTACAGACGGGCGGATTGTCTTGACTTTTCCACCGGATTGTTTGATCGTGTGTACGCTGCATTAGTGTCCGATTTGTCCACCACAATGTCGCAGTCCAGCTAAAAATCGCTGATTGCCACCATTACTAGTTAAAATATAAAAAAATAAAAAGTCCCTACATCTATGCCATAATTTGTAGATGCTATAACTTTTGCGAAAACCAATCAATACACGCTTATATGGGATTTTTTTTACCAAAAATATGTAACCGAGTACATTTAGGCCTAAATTGATGAAAACATTTAGATTTTTTTACATATATAGAAAGTAAAGATATTGTTTTTTTCAAAATTGGCACTCTATTTGTGGGACAAAAAGGACATCAATTTTGAGTACAGCGTCGCACAGCTGCTCAATTGTCAGTTAAAGTAACGCAGTGCCATATCACATGCTCCCTTCCTTCCCAGCCCTCCTAACTACAATGAAAAAAAAAACATGGGTTTATGGGTAAAAGGCATCACATAATAATTTAATATTTATATATTTACTGCAAAATTACTGGTTTTGAAGTTATAACGTGTAAAAATCATAATTTTTTGCTAGAAAATTAAAATCAGCATCCCTAAACATTATATCTTAAAGGGACAGCATTTCTAAATATTTTGTTAAATGAGTATAACTAGTAGAACTGCAATCACCTACATAATGAGAATCGAATGCGTAACTTGGGAATATGAAACGTGTGTATCTGGCTCTGATAGTAACCAGTGTCTCACCAACCACTGACCTCACCGCACATCTCTGCTGGCCCTCCTGGGTGCGTGAGACCATTATGGCAGATATCAGGATGGAAAGTGCCCCCCCCCCCCCCCCCATGAAGACTGTCCTCTAAAGCACTCAGCTCTGAGCACTTACAGATTCAGAGCTAACAATTCCTGGTTGCTCTGGCCAGAGAGGAAGCTATCTGAAGCTATCACAGTTTTACTGTAGCAGAATGGCACGGCTGGGAGAAACGATGTTACCTTAAGTCAATTCACCTTTTGGCCACTAGGGGCGCGTGTGCTGCTGGAGGAACGCGCGCGTGCCCAGAGACTTTAAAAGGCAAGGCCAAGGCTTTTAAAGTGTTGATCATGGACAGTTTCATGTATTGTACTTTTTAGCCCTTTCATGGGCAATCTTAATTTTGAGGCTTAACATACTTGGTATCCTTTTACTGGACACAACCTCATATTTTATATTTTACCAAAACCATTGTAGATTTGTATTATATTGAGTTTTGTGTGCATTAATAATTTGACTGTATTTTTTTACTGAAAATCTAATTTCATAAAAACTGGCTCAAATATCACGTGACAAAAGATTTAATCTGCCACCATTTTATTCTAAATAGTCTCTGTTTTCAGAATATATATATCATTTTGGGAGTTCGAAGTAATCTTCAGGCCTAAAGTGTACATTTTAATGTGTGCAAAAAAAAAGGGGGGGGGGGGGGACAAAAAATGCCTCCGGCAGTGAAAGGGTTAGGGGTTATACATGTCTTTCCTTTTCTCAATTGAACTTTTACAGTGTAACCCACTGGACTTGCTAAGAAAATTGGTGAAGGGGTGCAGGAAAGAAGGACGGGTACCTTTAAAGAATGATTATAATAAAAGCAGTTGTCCTCAGTCTTCCATAATGACGCATGAATGCATGGATACCATTCAATGTTTGATGAGAAAAGTCAGCTGTTTTCTTTCCCTTTTTCCTTCATATGAGTTGCCAGGACAAGATTTTCTACACTAAGCTGCAAATGACCTTTCCAAAGCAAATTATAATCCATGCTAGGAATTTTCTTTGTGATTTTCCTATCTGTAATGTTAATATAACAGCGATGCAGTACACATAATTCAGAATACATATAAACCTGTGCAAGCTGCAGTGATCATTTATACAACAATATATAGAACATCAATAATTATTACATATATAGATTATACAAATGATTAACAGGTACAAACACTCCCCGATAATGTAGTGACATAACACTCTAAAAGCTAAGCCTATATTCATAAAAACAAAACAATAAATGAACATATTTTTGCTAGGGAAGGATTTTTTTTTAAAACAGATGAGTGTAATCTATTATGAGGCATATGCCGTCATGTGCCTCATCTCTTGTATGCACCATACTACATACTACATTAAACACTTATCTGAAAAAAAGATCTAGCAGTTTAGTAATGATCTTTCACTGGAAGACTCTGTCTCACTAATGCTGCGTACACACGACCAGACATTTCAACGGACTTGGTCCGGCGGACAATCTGACGGACTTTGTAGCTGAGGTCCACCTGACAATCCGACGGACTTTGTAGCTGAGGTCCGCCGGACTTTCAAATGAATAGACTTGGCCACGCACGATCACTCCAAAAGTCCAACAGATTAGATGATGATGTAGAATAAGGAAGTTCATAGCCAGTAGCCAATAGCTGCCCTAGCATTGGTTTTAGTCCGTCGGACTAGCACACAGACGAACGGATTGTCCGCTAAAAGCCGAGTCTGGCAGACAAATTTGAAGCCATTTTTATTTCTAGGTCCGCGGGACTTTTGGGAAGAAAAAGTCCGCTGGAGCCCACACATGATCGAATTGTCCAACGGACTCTGGTCCGCCGGACCAAGTCTGCCGGAAAGTCCGATCGTGTGTACGCGGCATTAGGTTTCCATTTATGAAGCTGTGAAATATATTCACTGCTTCATTCTCCAGCAATCTCAGAGGAGATCGTTCTCCTCTGTGTGCCTGTTTATGAAGCTTTGTAGATCGCTTTACCTTTGGAGGAGTGAAGATCTCTACAAACGCTTCAAACAGTGGAGAACGGACCTTGATACTGGAATCTCGTGAGACTTACAGTACCAGAAATTCACAGAAACACTGAGATGTCCGTTTATTAACCACTTACAGACCGGACCATTTTGCTGGTCAAAGACCAGACCACTTTTTGCGATTCGGCACTGCGTCGCTTTACCTGACAATTGCGCGGTCGTGCGACGTGGCTCCCAAACAAAATTGACGTCCTTTTTTCCCACAAATAGAGCTTTATTTTGGTGGTATTTGATCACCCCTGCGTTTTTTATTTTTTGCGCTATAAACAAAAATATAGCGACAATTTTGAAAAAAACACATTATTTTTTACTTTTTGTTATAATAAATATCCCCCAAAAATATATAAAAAAAACATTTTTTTCCCTCAGTTTAGGCCGATACGTATTGTTCTACATATTTTTGGTAAAAAAAATCGCAATAAGCGATTATTGATTGGTTTGCGCAAAAGTTATAGCGTTTACAAAATAGGGATAGTTTTATAGCATTTTTATTAATAATTTTTTATTATTTTTTTTTTTACTAGTAATGGCGATGGTCAGCGATTTTTATTGTGACTGCGACATTGTGGGGGACCCATCGGACATTTTTGACACATTTTTGGGACCATTGTCATTTATACAGTAATCACTGCTATATAAATGCAGTGATTCCTGTGTAAATGACACTGGCAGTGAAGGGGTTAACCAGTGGGTGGCAGTGTAGGGGTTAAGTGTTCCTAGGGGTGTGTTACTAACTGTGGGGGGTTGGGCTTTCATTTAGTGAACACTGATCTCTGCTCCAATCACATGGAGCAGAGATCAGCGTCACTAGTTGCTAGGCAGAATGGAGAAATGCTGTTTACACGGCATTTCCTCCATTCAGCCGTCCCGTGAGACGATCGCGGGGATGCCCGCGGCGAACGAGTCCGCGGGTCCCGCGACCGGACTCACGGGGGTCCCGACCAGCGCGGGAGCACACCGCCGGCGGCGCGCTCCCGATGGCAGGGCGGCATTGAAGATTGGACGTACCTGTACGCCAATATGCCTGCCCGTGACATTCTGTCGACGTACATCGTTGTGCGCTGGTCCGGAACCGGATAAAGCAATGATAAATTATCATATCACTACTCAGTACACGGAAAGACGATATGGTTCATGTTAATAAAATAAATAGATATTAAATAGAAAAATAATAAATAAGTATTCCCCTAACATTATATATATATATATATATATATATATATATATATATATATATACACACTACCGTTCAAAAGTTTGGGGTCACCCAAACAATTTTGTGTTTTCCATGAAAAGTCACACTTATTCACCACCATACGTTGTGAAATGAATAGAAAATAGAGTCAAGACATTGACAAGGTTAGAAATAATGATTTGTATTTGAAATAACATTGTTTTTACATCAAACTTTGCTTTCGTCAAAGAATCCTCCTTTTGCAGCAATTACAGCATTGCACACCTTTGGCATTCTAGCTGTTAATTTATTGAGGTAAGCTGGAGAAATTGCACCCCACGCTTCTAGAAGCAGCTCCCACAAGTTGGATTGGTTGGATGGGCACTTCTGGCATACCATACGGTCAAGCTGCTCCCACAACAGCTCAATGGGGTTCAGATCTGGTGACTGTGGTGGCCACTCCATTACCGATAGAATACCAGCTGCCTGCTTCTGCTGTAAATAGTTCTTGCACAATGTGGAGGTGTGTTTAGGGTCATTGTCCTGTTGTAGGATGAAATTGGCTCCAATCAAGCGCTGTCCACTGGGTATAGCATGGCGTTGCAAAATGGAGTGATAGCCTTCCTTATTCAGAATCCCTTTTACCCTGTACAAAGCTCCCACCTTACCAGCACCAAAGCAACCCCAGACCATCACATTACCTCCACCATGCTTAACAGATGGCGTCAGGCATTCTTCCAGCATCTTTTCATTTGTTCTGCGTCTCACAAACTTTCTTCTTTGTGATCCAAACACCTCAAACTTGGATTCATCCGTCCACAACACTTTTTTCCAGTCTTCCTCTGTCCAATGTCTGTGTTCTTTTGCCCATCTTAATCTTTTTCTTTTATTGGCCAGTCTCAGATATGGCTTTTTCTTTGCCACTCTGCCCTGAAGCCCAAAATCATGCAGCCGCCTCTTCACTGTAGATGTTGACACTGGTGTTTTGCGGGTACTATTTAATGAAGATGCCAGTTGGGGACCTGTGAGGCGTCTGTTTCTCAAACTAGAGACTCTAATGTGCTTATCTTCTTGCTTAGTTGTGCAACGCGGCCTCCCACTTCTTTTTCTACTCTGGTTAGAGCCTGTTTGTGCTGTCCTCTGAAGGGAGTAGTACACACCGTTGTAGGAAATCTTCAATTTCTTTGCAATTTCTCGCATGGAATAGCCTTCATTTCTAAGAACAAGAATAGACTGTCGAGTTTCAGATGAAAGTTCTCTTTTTCTGGCCATTTTGAGCGTTTAATTGACCCCACAAATGTGATGCTCCAGAAACTCAATCTGCTCACAGGAAGGTCAGTTTTGTAGCTTCTGGAAGGAGCTAGACTGTTTTTAGATGTGTGAACATGATTGCACAAGGGTTTGCTAATCATCAATTAGCCTTCTGAGCCAATGAGCAAACACATTGTACCATTAGAACACTGGAGTGATAGTTGCTGGAAATGGGCCTCTATACACCTATGTAGATATTGCACCAAAAACTAGACATTTGCAGTTAGAATAGTCATTTACCACATTAGCAATGTATAGAGTATATTTGTTTAAAGTTAGGACTAGTTTAAAGTTAGCTTCATTGAAAAGTACAGTGCTTTTCCTTCAAAAATAAGGACATTTCAATGTGACCCCAAACTTTTGAACGGTAGTGTATATAATCTCACAAAAGTGAGTACACCCCCCCTCACATTTTTGTAGATATTTTATTATATCTTCCTGTGACAACACTGAGGAAATTACACTTTGCTACAATGTAAAGTAGTGAGTGTACAGCTTGTTTAACAGTGTAAATTTGCTGTTCCCTCAAAATAACACAACACACAACCATTACTGTCTAAACCACTGGCAACAAAAGGGAGTGCACCCCAGATGAAAATGTCCAAATTGGGCCCAAATAGCTATTTTCCCTCCCCAGTGTCATGTGACTCGTTAGGGTTACAAGGTCTCTGGTGTGAATGGGGAGCAGGTGTGTTAAGTTTGGTGTTATCGCTCTCACTCTTTCATACTGGTCACCGTAAGTTCAACATGGCACCTCATGGCAAAGAACTCTCTGAGGATCTGAAAAAAAGAAATTTTGCTCTACATATAGATGTCCTAGGCTATAAGATGATTGTCAAGACCCTGAAACAGAGCTGCAGCATGGTGGCCAAGACCATACAGTGGTTTAACAGGACAGGTTCCACTCAGAATAGACCTCGCCATGGTTTACCAAAGCATTATATTCAGAGGTTGTCTTTGTGAAATAAACGTATGAGTGCTGCCAGCATTGCTGCAGAGGTTTAAGGGGTGGGAGGTCAGCCTGTCAGTGCTCAGTCCATACGCCGCACACTGCATCAAATTGGTCTGCATGGCTGTCGTCCCAGAAGAAAGCCTCTTCTAAAGATGATGCACAAGAAAGCCAGCAGTTTGCTGAAGACACGCAGACTAAGGACATGGATTACTTCAACCATGTCCTATGGTCTGATGAGACCAAGATAAACTTATTTGCTTCAGATGGTGTCAAGTGTGTATGGCAGCAACCAGGTGAGGCGTACAAAGACAAGTGTGTCTTGGCTACAGTCAAGCATGGTGTTGGGAATGTCATGGTCTGGGGATCTACAGTTCATTGAATGCCAACATGTACTGTGACATACTGAAGCAAAGCATGATCCCCTCCCTTCGGAGACTGGGCCGCAGGGCAGTATTCCAGCATAATAACGACCCCAAACACACCACTGCCTTGCTAAAGAAGCGAAGGGTAATGGTGATGGACTGGCCAAGCATGTCTTCAGACTTAAACCCTATTGAGGATCTGTGGGACATCCTCAAATGGAAGGTGGAGGAATGCAAGGCCTCTAACATTCACCAGCTTTGTGATGTCATCTTGGAGGAGTGGAAGAGGACTCCAGTGGCAACCTGTGAAACTCCATGCCCAAGAGGGTTAAGACAGTGCTGGAAAATAATGGTGGCCACACAAAATATTGACACTTTGGGTCCAATTTGGAAATTTTTACTTAGGGGGTGTACTCACTTTTGTTGCCAGCTGTTTAGACATTAATGGCTGTGTGTTGAGTTATTTTGAGGGGACAGCAAATTTACACTGTTATACAAGCTGTACACTCACTACTTTACATTGTAGCAAAGTGTAATTTCTTAAGTGTTGTCACATGAAAAGATATAATAACATATTTACAAAAATGTGAGGGGTGTACTCACTTTTGTGAGATACTGTATATGTATACACATACATATGACAGGGGGACATTATTACTGTCTTGGGGGGTCTGAATGAGGTAGAAAGACGTTAGAAATCTTCCTCCTTCCCCTGGGATTCTTTTCACACCCCGATTCTCCACCTCTGAGCTGGTGAATCGGGGAGGGTGATGGCTGAGATCGCATCTTCATAAACTGCCAGTTTCTCTGTCAGTCAATGGGGATACTCAGTGTGTGGAGATCATCGGCGGGAGAACATGTTCAAACGTCTTCTCCCCTGATTATCTCTGTTTCATAAACCACTTATGAGCTGAGATCAGCTGCGATCCTCAAGATCACCACAGTTCACAGTTTCATAAACGGACACCTAAAGTAGGAAGGAGGAAGGAAAAAAAACGTTAAAGTGGTTGTAAACCCTCACATATACCCAGTGAAGTGACTGGCCTCAAAAGCTTGCCTGACTGTTCAGAATAAAGGGGGTAGAGAGCTGAATTTACTGCAGAGCTCAGTGAGAAGACTGGAGGGAAGGGACATAACACCTCCTTCATACAGCAAAGGGAAACAGAGCTGAGGCTGTCAATCAGCCGAAGGTCCCTCCCAGTCACCTTTTCCTATTGGTGTCAGGAAAATTTGTCAGACATGATTCATGCTGATAGGAAAGGACTGAAGCAGCAGACAGAAATGACACTTGAAGTGATACTAAAGCCTTGTTTTTTTTTTTAATAACAAATATATCATTATGGTGGTTTTGCATGGAGCAGCCGGATCCTCCTCCCCCTGGTGCTCCTGGCTCCTCTCTCCTGCCAGATGCCCCCACAGCAAGCAGCTTGCTCTTGGAGCACCCAACAGGCACACTCCTGATCTGCGGCTCTGTGTGTCCATTCACACATGGAGCCACGGTTCAACCCTGCCCCCTCCGTCTCCTAATAAGTTCACTGGCCAAAAGCCAATCAGGAGTGCAAGTCCCCAAAATAGCAAGGCCCTTGTGGACATCGCTGGATCAAGAGGCCTCACCAGTGCCAAGCAATGCAGCCCGATTAGTGTCCCCATCAGTGCAGCCTGATCAGTGTCCCCATCAGTGTAGCCATACCAGTGCCTATGAGGGTCAGTCTGCCCCGGGTGCCACACGTTGGGGGGGTCATCCTAGCACACCCGTTCTCCCCTCCCTCGGTCCTCCTCCTTCAGTGGCTGCTGAAACAAGGTCCTGCCTCCTATAATACAAGCCAGTGACACTGACATTGTTCCACCTATCACTGAACTCTAGGAGGCGGGATCTTGTTACAGTGACCGCTGGAGGAGGAGGACTGAGGGAGGGGTTCACGGGCGTGCTGGGATAACACCCCCCCTCCCCAATGTGTGGCACCTGGGGCAGACTGACCCCCGTTGGCATGGACGCCTTCCCTTCCCACACATCCTTACTGCCTGCCACAGCTCGCAGTCCTGCAGAACGCGGCTACTAGCAGGAACTATTTTTATGTCACGGGGAAGGTCCACTTTAAATCTTGTGTTCAAAAAAGGACCAGTGTTTTCCAATCACAAGACTTCACTTTTCAAGGCCTCCACCTCTTCACCCACATTGATTAATACTAATTATTTAGACCTTTAAACTTCGAATTAATTTATACTTTGTTTATGCATTTATCATTCCTGTATTTCATGAATGGCTTCTCTTCTACTTTTGCAGCACAGCTGACCAGAATATGACTGGTTGCTGTTCCTACCTCCTGTAGGCAGAGGTGATTTTAATTATAATTAGTAGCTTGTCAAAATGAAGTGCATCTCCTCTGTAAGCGGCTCCAGAGAAAAAGTTTTGTTGCATCATTGCAGTTCCATCATTTTGAAAAATGTAGATACCTTCTACATCCAAGGTAGCCAGAACAATCCCATCAGGTGCTGGGCCTGGGTTGTGTGGTTTATATAGGGTGCTCATCTAACCTTCCCTCAGGTCCCAGAAAAAGTTCTTGCTTTGTCAATATTTGAACATCTTTTTCCATTTATCCTTCGTCATGTGTTTTTGACCAGTTAAAGGCCTTGGTCAGATCTCATTTTTCTCATCCAGATGCTCACCCATGGGTGAAGCTGCTGGGACCAGCTCTTTGTAGAGCCATGCATTAGTACTTGTTCAAATGTAAATAAAAATAGATACGGTACATTATAGCAAGCTAAACATAAATGAATGGACTTAAATAATATGCGACATGTCAAGTTTTCATAAGACTGGAGTTATGCTTTAAGAAGAAACCTCAGACTACTCGTGCGAGTGACACTTCTAGATGCATTCAGTAATTAGCACATTTTCAATCAAAACTAATTTATTGTTTAGAATAAACACAATGTGTTTCAGGTACTGTTAATTTAATTATCTAGTGTCTGGTTCTTATTTTATTTTTTTTATTAAGTGTGCATAATAGTTTCACAGTAATTGTCAGCTTCAGTTTAAACAGTTATTTTATTAAAAAATGTACATGCAAATATTTGCTTACTTGCAAATAAAGCTTATGTAAATAAGCCTTCAATGCATTGGTGATGAAAATTAAATTGCTGAAATATACATTACTATGTGATAATAATTGGTCTAAACACTTTGAAATGATTTGTTTGCCATTTTTATTTGGTTTATTTTCAACTCCCTTTTTTCCATGGTTAAAATAATATGGTCCCAATAGAGATTAGCAGAAAATTTCCTAATGTGTTGAATTCACATGGACGTTTTGCAGTTGCAGCTTCTTTGTCAATCATTGATCAGAGTTCCGTGACGGTAAGTTCTTACAGTTTTGGTGCTGCTGATTGGTAATGTAACATCTGCAGCTAAACAAGAAAATTAATGAAAATGTAATATTTTAGATTTAATGTGGATCTTTCAGTGAGTTTACAATTCAGCAGGAATAAATTCCTGACATGACACAATATACAGCAACGGCGTTACTTTTTAATGAAGCCTTAGCTTTTTTCCTAAATCTTTAAATCCTTTTTTTTTTTTTTTGTTTAACTGAACTCCAGCTAGTGTTTTTTCTTAAATAATTGCCCATCATGTGAGAAAACAAAAAAATAGCAATTCTCGCTTCTATACTCACCATATGTCCAGCGCTTGTTAGCAATCAGCAATCCACCACCACTTTTCTTTTACAATATTCTTATTTAATAAGGACAAACTCACAAAACAGCGAACAATAACCTAGGCCAGTAGCTGAGAGTTGTATGAGAATGAGAACATATATAGCACAAACCAATATGCCTCTAACATGGTATAAGCAGTAACAACAAAAAGAAAAAACATACCCAGGTGTGTGTGCCTTGATGTTATTATAATCTAATAGGGTAATAGCAAATCATGTGGCACGCAATAGTTGCAGTCTAAAGAATGTGCTAAAGAATGTGCTAAAGAAAGCAAACAGTAATCCAGGAATCGCCCTGTAAAAATAGCATGCAGTACATGAGATTAACACATCTTGAGTTATGGGGATAAAGTCAGAGAACCTCTCAGGAACCCCCCAAAAATATTTATATAAAACAAAAAAACAACAACTAGGTGTAAGGGTTTACCTAGGTTGGAGTCCATGATGCAGAGATGTATGCTCGACCTTGCAAATACACACAGCCCACAGTAACAGGGTAATAAGCTGCCTGGGCTGTGAATCTGTGCACGGGGGCTTGACAGGAATTTGCCAAAGGATAGTCGAGGTAAAGCCACAGTGAGGGATTCTGGAAGACAGAATAAATGATAAGCAGATCCAGGGTCAAAAGCCGGAGTCAGTCTCGGAACGATGTAACTAGAACACAGGAATACTGGAACACAGGAACCTTTGGCAAAACAGGAAACAAGAGACAAAGCCCTCAGAGTAAGGCAGTGTTTTATACCCACCTGATTGGATAAATTGCCTCTGCTGAACCAGGAGTGACAGGTACAATCAGAGTATCACCCTCAGTACTTCTTGCAGAACTAGGCATAGCTGGAAAGCAGGGTGAAAGGAACAAAGGTGTGGCTCAGAGGCAAAGTAACAGGAGCACTAAACAGATGGGTTCAGTACCTCCTTGAGCCACTTGGGGAGTGACCACGCCTGGTCATCTGCTTGGCACGGTAGGGACTGTGACACTAGGCAAGAAAGCTTGCAAGTCTCCTAATGTACAGAAGGGGTAGAGTGATATGCTACACCATCAAAACAGGTAAATAAATATTTGACCTCAAAAGTATGGCCAGAGAGCAGTTAACAGACTCTGTTAACTGGCATCAAGAGGTAGATAGTCGGGGAAAAGAAAAAGAGAAGAAAGAGAAGGGTAGGAAGAAGATAAGCCCTGCCCCAGGGAAACCAATGCCACCACCAGTAGGCTCCACAGCATTACCTATAGGTCCAGAAATCGGGAATGTGGGCTCATTGCTGGAAATTGATCCAACTTAGGCTGCCAAGTCTTTAGAAATGTGTCCTTAGAGCCTGTGAGTATTGCCGTAAGCTTTTCGTTTGTCAACGTACCATGCACCCGTCGCTTCATTTCTTCAAAAAAGAGGAGAGGGATTTTCCACGCCTTCGTAATGGTTTGTTTATTAGCCATAAAGATGTGTGTAGCCAAGATATGTTCTCATTTCGCTAACACCAGGATTGGCTTATGAAATTTAGCTTCCACGGTCCTTGCGTATATTAGAATATTAGAATGCACCCAAATCCACCTCTTATCTTGAACAGTAGGAGGGGGCTGAAGTGTTAGATGATACCATATCTCTCTCTCTCAATCAGGAGCTTCAAAAGTTTCCTGAATTTGCCTAAAAGTGTATACCCCCCTAGTCATGAGAAATGAGCAGACCCATTGTTGGGCCTTTGGAACGCCACCAATGAAAGCTATGGGGGTCATTCAACCCTGGAGGAAACCATGGACAGTTGAAAACCTCCAGAAGAGGTAGGTGAGGTGAAAGAAATCACGCAGAATATTTAACCTGAATCCCATATCACAATGAGTGGGACAAGATGGGGTTTAGAGGCCTAGGAGGAAATTGAGCAGGCAACCATAAAAGTGACAATAGCGGGACCGGATCCACATCTACTGGGTCAACACCACCACTTTTCTTATGGGTGAAATGACTGCCAGTGTCATTTAACCCACTTATTGTGACACCAGGCTGTCAGGGACCCGCCCTCTTGAGATGTGCCATCACACCGGCATGGGGCCAATGTAGAATTCTGTGTTATGTGGTGTTTTTCTCTTTGGAGCATTAGGAACCAACTGAAATCTTGAACTTTTTTTCTCTTTATAGTCCTGTACCCAGCAGATTATGATTTGTGATTTGAATTTCTTTATATGCTGTTTGATTTGATGAAAACAAATCTAAACACTGAATTTAGATGTCCCTAGATAATATAGCAGGAGCTCCACGTCCAACTTCCTGCTGTGTCCAAGAGGTGTCTACAACAGATGCCAGTGGTTTTACAGCTTGTTCAGAATATGTAAATACTTTCTAATCATCTTCCTTTGGCCCCTTCCACACAGGTGGACAGATCAGGTCCGTCTGTCAGTTTTTTAGACGGACATGATCAGACCATACATTGCCCTGTATGGGACGGTGGGTGTCAAATAACATGTGCTGATATCCAATCTCATCCTATCTGCTAAAAACAGACAGATGGCAGTCAGGTGAAAATGGGCATTCAACAGCCCATAGAGGAGAGTGTGCTGTGTCTGTGTCCATTCTGCATAAGCAGAGCGGACATGGACCAGCCATCCGCCTGCTCAGTGGGGATTAGTGGACAGATTCCTTGCTGAGAAGGCGAACACCAATGGAGTCTGCCCTGTGTGTATGGGGCCTTAATCATCATTCAATAGAGCACCATCAGATCATCAGGAAGTCGCTCTGACATAAGGAAGCAAATCCCTGCCCCTATACACGGAAAGTCAGTAATTGGTAAAAGATCAGCTGCAGGAAGCCTACAGGCTGTACAAGGGAATATTCCTTCACCCTGTCTTTGTAATTTTTGGGCATGGCCTCTAAAGTTCAGGTCCTCTTTAAGAAACCACTACTCTGAGCCCTTGTACACATGGTCGGACATTCTGACAACCAAATCCATTGGATTTTGTCCGACGGATTTTGTCCGACGGATTTTGTCCAAAACTGTTGCATACACACGGTCGGACAAAGTTGTCGGAAAATCCGATTGTACATAACGTGATGACGTTATTTCGTTACGACGGGACTACGTTCAGGCTAGTAGCCAATAGCTTTGGTCTAGGAATTTGATCTGAGCATGCGTGGCACTTTGTCCGTCGGAGTAGGCTACACATGATCGGAGTATGTCCGATCGGAGCATTTTGTCGGAACATTTTACGGACAAGTTGGAAAACTTGGTCTGTCGGAGTATCCGACGGAAACAGTCCGATGGAGACCACACACAGTCGGATTATCCGACAAAACGGTCCGATAGGACACAATCCGTCAGAATCTCCGACCGTGTGTACAAGGGCTAAGAGTACAGAGATAATATAATAATGATTAGAGGGAGAGGTATTCTGTAGTTCAAATACACTTCCTTCTTGTCCTACAGTATAGTATAGTGAGTGTTATCACCCTAGGATAGGTGTGTTACTGGCAGACTTACCAGGGTAAAATATTGACACAAAAGCCTGAAGAAAATGAATGCAGCTGCTATGTCTAGAAACTTCCAATCTGAAAGATTGTTAAGGTTAAATAAACTTTAAATGAACCCAATGGCCCAGGAGTCCAGGATGAGTAGAATACATGATTAATCCCATTGACGGGGAAAAGAACCCTGTGTGAGGCCATGACCGAGGTCAAAAAATCTCACAGCAAACCAGTAACTTTGGCTTATAATCAGAATGCCTGATGCCATTTGTGCTTTCGATATGATAAAACTCAATTCATTAGCATGGTTTCATAACTCCATATGGAAGGCAGTAATCATTATTAGACTGAATAAACAGAGAGACAGCTTCACTAGCTTGATGCCATTTTACAGCAAGCTTTTTTTTATGCTAGAAAGACTGTGTTTGGTATCATTACACTATTTCCACATTCCTAGAGCAGGCAAATATTGATTTATGAACTACTTCAATTTGTATTTCTACATGAACAGCGAGAGGTTGAAAAACTGTTTCTTAAAGAAGACCTGAGCTATGGAGTCTGTGTCCAAAAACGGCAAGCAGTGGGCACAGGATTAATCATCAGTATTGCCTGTAAGTTCCCTGCATCGGATCATTTCCCTATTACTGATTTATCATGAACAGTGTCTCTGTGTAAAAGTAACCATCTTTGTAGAAGGGCATGGCTTTGCTGCTTCATTTTAGCTCCCTGGTGACTAATGATTAAGAAAAATAATGAAATGTGTTTAAAATATTCCGAGCAGGCAGTAAAAACACTTTAAAATAAGCTCCCAATCATCTCTGTAACTATAGGCATTGTGGAAAAATTCATCAACAACTCAAAACTCCTTTACCTTCCATGAAAGCCAAATATTGGCAGCCGGCCATGGCTTAAATATAAAGACACATCAGATGTTTTTGAGCTGTTAGAAACCATCTGAAACTGGTCTTTGAGTTTCCTGTTGTGAAGAATAATTACTTCACACTACATGCAGATACATAAAGGCTTGTTTTAACCCTTCTATATATTATTATAACATTAAATAAATACAACTTAACAACCGGGGAAACTGGTGCTACCTATTTAACACGGACGAATGTTAAAAATAATGTATTTTTAGAGAAAAAAGGTCAAAGAATGCCGGCTGGTCCAATAAAAACACCGACCTATTTCACAACTAGTAATTTTCATATATCCAATTACAACCAAATATGTAATGCTTTTTAACAGATGACAATGTAATCCTTTAGAACCCACTCCCTTCAGTTCAATCCAAGAAAAAACACCAAGCAATCTCTGCCAGAATCGTGTGCAGTCGCACAGGTTGACCTATTGCGACTCGAACACGACTGTGGCAGGTGTAATTCTTTATAACCGTATTTGAAAACTCAATATAAATTCCCGGAAAAGAATCATACATAAGTCCTGTGAAGAAAAAACTAAATGACAAAAAAAGTGATACTTGATGCGATTTTAACTTTAAAATCGCATCAGTGCTAAGATGTGATTATAACCAACAATCTATCAACTGAAATAATAAATCTGATATGAAAATACAAATTCTCTTGAAAAAATATATATATAAAAGTGCATTAAAAAGTGCAAGTGAAAAATCAAAAAAGTATTATAAGATGCAAAATATATGACACAACCAATACCCAAAATGGATCGCAAGACCTAAAAAGTGTATAATAAAAAATACACCTGTAAATAAAGATATATATATATATAAATAAAAAGTGAACCTCAAAATATAAAAATAATTATAAAAATAAAAATAAAAGTGATGATATAGTGTCCAATTGTCCAAAAAAATCTTCAATAGTGTAAATCCAGCATTGAATGTTCATAAAGTGACTTTAGTGCTTGTTGTGCAATCTTCAAAGTGACTTCCGTGCTCCCCCACAAGGTGCCCCACTCACCAGAAGAATACACCCCTGCAGGGGTAATTCGCCTTTAAACCAAATCTGACGATATCCAGCTCCTTAGTCCGTATATTTTGTAATCATTCGTATCCAGAAGGGAATTCCATTTATATCCAATCATTAGATGTGATGGCTGTATTAGTTTTCTTTTTTTTAGGCTTTTTTTCATCTGTTTTCACCTCTTGATTCAGCCAGTAATACACCTTCTGTATTAGAGTGCCTCCAATCTGCAATGACACAAACACACGACCTTCAGTCTGATGGACCGGGTAGCAACTGCTATTCCATTCCGTTCCCACCAGAAACAAAGGTCAGTCTTTCGAACCAAAAAGACTGACCTTTGTTTCTGGTGGGAACGGAATGGAATAGCAGTTGCTACCCGGTCCATCAGACTGAAGGTCGTGTGTTTGTGTCATTGCAGATTGGAGGAATAATAGCCGATTACCGGCTCCGTTATATCACATGATCAGCTGTCATTGGCTGACAGCTGATCACGTGATAAGGGGTCGGGATCGACCCCTTGCACGGATCGGTGATCAGGCGAGTCTCATGGACTCACCGATCACAGAGCGCGCCGCGCGCGCCCCTCAGGGGGCGCGCAGGACGCTCGTACACGGGACTACGTCTATTGACGTCGTCCCGGAAAAGGAGATCCGCGCTGTAGCCGTCATTTGGCTATAGCGCGGATCTCAAGTGGTTAAGGAGTTTTTGTGTGACATTAAGGGTAGGTAAAGTGATTGACTGAAGGTATTATGAAAGACTAAGTAAGGTATAGGATTCCTGGTACTCCATATAGCTTAGTACAGAACTGCAGATATACTCCTATCATCTGTTCTATGGAGGTTTGTAGGATATGATTTTGGTCATAAATTCTTGGTATAGTAAACGGTTCAGGTATCGGCTGGACAAGGTATTATGGGAGTCTGATTGACAGAAATTTTGTCTATGTTCAGGATATTGGGTTTGTTTAATTACATTTTTTTTTTTGAAAGTTCACTTTTAGAAACCGATCTTTAAAATCTTTTATTACAACTTATAACATTTTATTTAATCTAGTGTTCACCATGACACTGATGTTATGAAGCATTGGAGTGAATTTACTAGGCAAATAGACTGTGCACATTGCAAAGTGCAGTTGCATTTTGAAAGAGCAGTTGCTCTGGAGCTTAATACATGAGCAGAAGCTCTGCTGACTTCTATCATTCAATCATGTGCAAGCAAAAATGCAGTTTTATTTTTCTTACTCATGATTGGATATTCTTTGCAAAGTGAAGAATTTACTAAGCTCTGGAGCAACTGCACTTGCACAGTCTTTTTGCCTTTAGTAAATCTTTCAGACTATCTCTCTCTACCTGAAAGGTTGGGAACCCTATATGAACACAGCCCCTCATTTACCAAGCTCTGGTGCAAATGCCCCTGCAGAGTGCACCTGCACTTACAAAGTGCAGTTAATTAGCCTTTAGTAAGTCAACCCCACTGACACTAAATAAAAAATTAGTTTTTATCCTACCTAAAACACACTAAGGCCCCTTTAACATCTATGCTGGTGTGACAATGTACTTGTCTTTGTGCATTTAGGTGTGTCACATTTGGGGAAGCTCACTCCTTTAAATGGGCTACCCTATGTGCGACAATTGCACAAAAGAAGTGCAGGCATCTTTCTTTAAAAAAAATCACGCTTGGCAATATGTTAACATGTGCTGCAGTGCGATTTACTACATATGCACTGGCTGGTGCATTTGTAATCCCATTAATCATGAATAATATCTCAGCATACTCACCAGAAAATTGTTTTTACGTGTGCTGCAGCAATGCATGCAATATCTCACACTTTTCCACATCACATAAGTGTGAAGAGAGCCTACAACTGACAATGACACTAATGCCGCTTACACACGATCAAGCAATCCGGTGGAAAAGTCTGGCGGACTCGAGGATCTTCTGGGACTGTGACACCATAATGGCCGGGGACATCACCCGGCGATGTCCCTATATAAGGCCGTGTCATTGCCTGTCATTGTGGCCAGAGACAGCGACGAGTCAACAGCTCAAGAGGAGAAGACGAGAAGAAGAGAAGAACAGAAGTCAGCGAAGACAGTGGCGATAGAAGACTGGGCCACCGCTTGTAAAAGAGCTAGAAGAAGGCGCGGAGGCCCGGCAAGAAGAACCGAAGAGGGGGACAAGACCCCCAAAGTCAGAAGAAGAGGGCGGCGATGAAGAAGAAAGCCAGGCTCCTCCGCTAGTAAAAGAGCTAGCAGAAGATAGTGGAGGAGTCCGGCGAGAAGACCCCCGAAGACGGAAGAAGACCCCCAGAGCTGTGCAATAAACTATTTTTAACCCTTGTGTGTTGTGTTTTTTTTTACATTTCTTCACAGGTGAATGGGTAGGGGTACATTGTACCCCATACTCATTCACATAGGGTGGGGGGGCCGGGATCCGGGGGCCCCCTTATTAAAGGGGGCTCATGGATTCTGATAAGCCCCCCGCCCGCAGACCCCGACAACCAACGGCCAGGGATGTCGGGAAGAGGCCCTTGTCCTCATCAACATGGGGACAAGGTACTTTGGTTTGGGGGGGCCGCGCGGCCCCCGCTTCTCCAAAGCACTCCCCCATGTTGAGGGCACGCGGCCTGGTACAGCTCAGGAGCAGGGGGGGGCGCTCGCTCGTCCCCACCCCCTTTCATGACTGGCTGGGTTGCGTGCTCGGATAAGGGTCTGATATGGACCTAGGGGGGACCCCCACGCCGTTTTTTTGGCTTCCCCTTTAAGTCCATACCAGGTGACGGGGCCAGCAACGCTTCATTCGCTGGCCTGGAGCCACGCTCAAAATGAAAGACTTTCCTCCGTGTGTGTGGGCAAGTCCGTTCATTTCAAAAGTACGGCGGATAGTCCCGTGTGTGGGCAGGTCCGCTTGTTCGGATAGTCCGGCGGACTTTACGGCGGTTTGTCCGCCAGACTAAGTTCACCGGATAGTCTGATCGCGTGTACGCGGCATAACAATAACCTAGATTAAGCCCTGATATTTATATATTTTTTTAAGACTTCTTCTCTAGATAGGAGAAAAAGGAGATGAAAGGGAAACATCTAAAGCAAGTGATCACTGTGACTGGCTATCCCAGTGATTAATTGATCGGAAGCCAGTCTTCCTGCTTTCCAGTTGCTACTTTAAAAACAGGAGCTATCAGTGACCTCTCGTGCTGAGGGCACGCAATCAAACGTGCTCCTACCACAAACACATATATATGGTGCGCCACGGAAGGAAGCCCTCTTCTGTAAGGCTGCATATACTGTATGCGTTACAAAGGCAGAAGGGGGTTAACATGTTTAACATTTATGAGATTTTATTGATTGGTTTTAGATCTACTTTAACCCATACCCTTGTGATCTACAGCAGTGTAGATCAGCAACCTTTTTTCAAGTCACCCTTTAAAATGTTGGACAATCTCAAGGCACCCTTTAAAATTATGGACAGTTTCCAAGCTCCCCATCCTAGAAAAAAAAACAATTCTTATGCCCTGTACACATGGTCAGACTTTCTGATGGAAAATGTGCGATAGGATCATGTTGTCGGAAAATCCGATCATGTGTGGGCTCCATCTGACTTTATCCGTCGGAATTTCCGACACAGTTTGAGAGATGGATCTCAAATTTTCCGACAAAAAAATCCGATCGTTTAAATTCCAATCGCGTGTAGACAATTCCAATGGACAAAGTGCCACTCATGCTCAGAATAAATTACGAGACAAAAGCTATTGGCTACTAGTCCGTTTATAGTCCCGTCATACGTGGTTTACATCACCGGGTTCTGAACAATCAAAATTTTCCGACAACTTTGTGTGACCGTATGTATGCAAGACAAGTTTGGTCCATAATGAGTCGTAAAAAATCAGACAGATTTTGTCGTCGGAATGTCCGATCGTGTGTACAGGGCATAATAGTTTTACATAATGTGGCAGCATTGACACACATCGGAAACCCAACATTAGATGTGATTTATTCTTCCAAAGCAAATATACTTTTGCACACTGGTATTGACTAGTATTCCAGTGTTTCTCCTCTCCCTTAAGCCTTGTATACATGATCAGAATATCGTACAAAAAAATACCACTTTCAAATCGATCGTACGATAATCTGATCGTTGGTACACAACTGTCGTCCAAAATTTTCCAAAGGGACAAACACGAAAAATGTTCTTGTACGATACCAGATCCTATGATTTTTCGTTCAGTCAGTACAGTTTTCGTCCAAAAATACAATACAAATACACTACAACACATTACATCACTTCCAAATTTTTATTCTGTTGTATGAGAATTTTCATGCTTTATTAACCTATTTGTTTTTGATATGGAGATTAGCAGCCAAAAAAACAGGCAATCATTAGTCAGATAATCTCATTGTGTGTACTAGGTTTTAGTTTCTCTCCATCACTAATGTGACCCCAGTGTTGATGGAGAGAGACAGAGAAGGGACAATCAAGAATGCTGTGCAGGTTATCAATACCATTCTTATCAATAGGGATGAGCTTCGTGTTCGAGTCGAACATACGTTCGACTCGAACATCGGCTGTTCGCTCGTTCGGCGAATTACGAACGTTATGGGCCGTTCTCGCCAAATTTGTGTGGCGCACACGGCCCACAATGCACTGCGATGGCACAGTGCATTGCTGGCTCATGGCCAATCACAGCGCCGGCAGCGAGGAGAGCCATGATTGGCCACAGGCAGGATGCCTGTGGCCAATCGTAGCTCAGGCTGTGTAGTACATGCCCCACACTATATAAGGCCGCCAGTGGGTGTTCTGTGTACCTTCAACACAGTATACACCGATCGTTATCGGCCGATTTTTCGATCTTGCTCTTCTGTAGTGGTTGTTGTCTGCGTGCTCTGACCTCAGTATACACCGCTATATTCACCTATATAGCTAGCGATATATCTATCTTTTATAATAGAGCTTGCAGTCAGTGTTAGGAGCTTGTGCGTGCTGTCTGCGTGCTCTGTACCCAGTACACACCGCTATATCCATCTACATAGCTCTTCTCTATTTGAGCCATCTGCAGGAGTTATTGGAAGTTGTGTGTGCCTCCAGCACAGCACAGTATACATCTGTATTTACCCTTTATTGCTGGTGTTCTATAATAAAGGCATCTGCAGGAGTTAGTGGGTGTTGTGTGCCTCCAGCACAATATACACTACCCAATTGCTGTTTTTCCCAACTCCCTTTAGGCCATTACCATGTCTGGAAGGCCAGCAAGGAGAGGCAGACAGGCGCGAACCGATAAAAGAGGGCAAGCAGGCTCTGTGTCTAGAGACAACAGTGCTGGTCGTGGACACGGTGCATCGTCATCATCAGCACATGGCCATGGGACACGCTTGTCCTTCTTTTCGGCAGCTGGACATGTTGAGCCGCAACATGCCAGCGACTTGGTAGAGTGGATGACCAAGCCCTCTTCATCCTCCTCATCCTCTCTCACCCAGTCTCAGGGTACTAGCAAAGCAGCTGCCAACGCATCGTCTTCCCTCCTCTCAATGTCATCATCAGTGACTCCTTCCCTAGACCCACCACGTCCTCCTGAGGAGTCTCCTGAACTCTTTGAGCATAGTGTTGAGTACATGCTCCAGGAGGATGCCCAGTGTTTTTTAGGCTCTGATGATGACACTCAGCTAGAGGAAGGCAGTAGCGTGAGCGCAGAGAGAGGGGATGCTCAAGAAGGACAGCAATCTGGCAGTCATGTTCCACAAGCTGCAGCATACTGCCAGGTTTGCTACAGTGATTAAGAGGGAGGGGATGATGAGGGCACTGACTCCACGTGGGTGCCTGGAAGGAGGGAGGAGGAGGAGGAGGAGGAGGAGGCACATGTCCAACGAGGCAGGATGCCCTCCGGGGGCCAGCTTAGGGGCAGCACACCGACTGAATCACACCGCAGAGCTCCGCCTGTGCAGGGCGCTGCCTCTGCGCGTTATTCTAAAAGTTCTTTGGTGTGGGCCTTTTTTGAGACGAGTGCATCAGATCGCACCGCTGCTATTTGCAACATATGTCTCAAGCGTATCTTGCGTGGCCAAAACATCAGCCGCTTGGGCACCACATGCTTGACCAGACATATGTTGACCTGCCATGCAGCTCGTTGGCAAGCGTACCTCAAAGACCCACACCAAAGAACAAAGCGGACCTCTCCTTGCTCCTCATCAGCTGGCATCTCCAACCCCACTAGACCTTCAGTCCTCTCTGAAACCTGCTCTGAGAGGAATGAAGGTGTAGAATTAGGTGTGTCACAGCCAAGTTCTTCCGGGCACTCTGCTAGCAGTACACCCACATCCGATTATAGCAGGCAAATGTCCCTGCCCCAGCTGCTGGACCGGCGAAAGAAGTTCACTCCCAGCCATCCACATGCCCAGCGGTTGAATGCTAGCTTGGCTAAATTGCTAGCACTTCAACTGCTGCCTTTTCAGTTGGTAGACTCGGCCCCCTTCCGTGAGTTTGTACAATGTGCGGTTCCTCAGTGGCAGGTCCCCAAACGCCACTTTTTCTCACTGAAGGCGATTCCGGCTCTCTACCGGCATGTGGAAGGCAATGTCCTTGCCTCGCTGGACAGGGCGGTCAGTGGTAAGGTGCATATTACCGCTGACTCATGGTCCAGCAGGCATGGACAGGGACATTACCTGCCTTTCACGGCCCATTGGGTCACTCTTCTGGCAGCTGGGAAGGATGCAGGACAAGGTGCAGTAGTGTTGGAGGTTGTTTTCCGCCACCACGCCTCCAAAATTCTACTATTGGTTGTGACACACCTCTCTCCTCCACCCCCTCCTCTTCTTCTTCCTCCATGGCCCCTTCCAGTGCTTTGTCCTCAGAACCAGCGGTGCTCCATAGGCGTTACAGGGGCTACGCAAGTACGCAGGCAAAACGATGCCATGCCGTGCTTGCGCTGGTTTGTTTGGGGGACAGGAGCCACACTGGGGCAGATGTTTTGTCAGCTCTGCAGGGGCAGGCCGAGAGGTGGTTGATGCCACGCCAGCTTAAGCCAGGAATGGTGGTTTGCGACAATGGCACCAACCTCCTCTCCGCCCTCCAACAGGGACAACTGACCCATGTGCCCTGTGTAGCTCACGTCCTTAACCTGGTGGTGCAGCGGTTCTTGGGCAGGTACCCGGGCTTACAGGATGTCCTGAAGCAGGCCAGGAAAGTCTGTGTGCATTTCCGCCGATCATTTAATGCCTGTGCTCGACTGGCTGAGCTCCAAAAGGAGTTGAACCTGCCCAAGAACCGCCTTATATGTGACATGCCCACCAGGTGGAACTCAACATTGGCCATGCTGCAGTGGCTGCACAAGCAGCAGAGGGCCATCAATAAGTACCTGTGCGACTACGGCACCAGGACAGGGTCAGGGGAGCTCGGTTTTTTCTCACCACGCCAGTGGGGCATGATCAGGGATGCATGCACTGTCCTGTCACCATTTGAGGAGGCCACAAGGATGGTGAGCAGTGACAGTGCATGCATCAGTGACACTGTACCTCTTGTCCACCTCTTGGAGCATACGCTGCGTGGAATAATGGACAGGGCACTTGAGGCAGAACAGAGGCAGGAAGAGGAGGACTTCCTTGCCTCTCAAGGCCCCCTTTATCCAGACAGTGTTCCTGCTGTGCCACCCATCACACAGAAAAAGGATGAGGAGGAGGAAGAGGAGGAGGAGGATGATTGTGTCAGCATGGAAGTGGAGGCTGGCACTCAGCATCAGCAGCAGCAGCAGTCTTGTAGGGATGATTTACAGTCCCAAGAAACCCGTGGACTTGTACGTGGCTGGGAGGAGGTAGCTGCTGATCATGTTGTCCTTAGTGACCCAGAGGACTCCGGACCGAATGCCTCAGCTAACCTACGCTGCATTGCCTCCCTGATCCTGCAAAGCCTGCGGAAGGATCCTCGTATTCTTCGGATCAAGGAGAGGGACCATTACTGGCTGGCCACTCTCCTTGATCCACGCACGGTACAAGGGTAAGGTTGCCGACCTTATCTTGCCATCGCAGAGGGAGCAGAGGATGAGACATCTCAGGGAGGCCTTGCAGAAAGGTCTGTGCAACACGTTCCCAGAGACTGTGAGGTTCCAAACTCCTGGTCCTGGACAACGTGTTGCTGAGGCATCGGTCAGAAGGAGCGGTGGAGAAGGTGGCCGTCTGACTGATGCTTTCAGACAGTTTTTTAGTCTGCAGCCCCAAGGTATGATCGGTTCCAGCAACCATCGCCAGCGTCTGATTTACATCAGGAATACCTAGGGGCAAGGTCAGACTTGGACACCTTTCCCACAGAAAATCCTCTGGCTTACTGGGTCTTGAGGATGGATCACTGGCCAGAGCTTGCACAGTATGCAATTGAGCTACCGGCCTGTCCTGCATCCAGCGTTCTTTCGGAACGCACCTTCAGTGCTGCTGGTGGCTTTGTTACCAATCACAGGGTGTGCCTGTCCACTGAATCAGTTGATCGACTGACCTTCATCAAGATGAATCAGTCTTGGATCACCCACAGCTACCAAGCACCTGAAGCTGATGTAACCGAATAATTTTTTTTAGAAATATCACATCCCTTCAAGACTGCCTATGCTGATGCTGAGTGACTGTCCTGTTATGTTGACTGTCTATCCTCTTCCTCCTCCTCTGATATGTTGGAAGAACATTTCTGGTTCTGGGTGATGCCATCAGCCCAATTTTTCTGCCCCTTTTTTAACATGGGCGTTTAATTAAATTTTTTGATGCAATGCTTTGCAGCAGGGCTAATTCCTGCAATAAAACTAGAGTATATGGGAGAGGTTGCAGTGTCGTAGCACCAGCACCAGTGCCTAAGGCCCAATTTTTCTGCCCCTGTTTAACAGGGGCGTTTAATTACAATTTTTGATGCAATGCTTTGCAGCAGGGCTAATTCCTGCAATAAAACTAGAGTATATGGGAGAGGTTGCAGTGTGGTGGCACCAGCACCAGTGCCTAAGGCCCAATTTTTCTGCCCCTGTTTAACAGGGGCATTTAATTACAATTTTTGATGCAATGCTTTGCAGCAGGGCTAATTCCTGCAATAAAACTAGAGTATATGGGAGAGTTTGCAGTGTCGTGGCACCAGCACCAGTGCCTAAGGCCCAATTTGTCTGCCCCTGTTTAACAGGGACATGTAATTACAATTCTTGATATAATATTTCACAGGAGGGCCCCCGTTCCTGTGCCCACCCAGAGTAACTGTGAGGACTTATAGTGTTGTGGCACCAGCACCACAACCACCAAAGTTCAGTTTTTCTACCACTGTTCAACAATGGCATGTAATTACAATTCTTGATATAATCGTTCACAGCAGGGCGCTCCAGCGCCCACCAAGAGTCGCTTTAAAGGGCTTACAATGTTGTGGCAAAACCAACACCTTGTTCTGCCATTTCTGCAGAGCATATAGGGCAGGCCCCTACTTTCAAACATCCAACTTACAAACATCTCCTACTTGCAAATGGAAGGAGACAACAGCAAGTGAGATGAAAAAAGATGGACGGCAAAACAAATTATACAGGGGTGATAACCCTTCCCTATGTTTTCCAAAAAGCTTAAAAAAAGTTTTTTTGACTGGAGCTACACTTTAAAAATGTACCAGTTGAAAATTACAAACAGATTCAACTTAACACAAAAAACCTACACAGTCCCTGTCTTGTTTGCACCGCCTGTATACTGCTGTTCTGAGTATATAGGGCCTGGGGGCCACACGCATTTCCTTTTTTTAATATGGGTACGGGGTTCCCCTTAATATGCGTACAAGACCCAAAGGGGCTGGTAATGGGCAGGGAGGGCTACCCATGCCATTTTTCTCAATGATTTTCAACCATATTGCAGGAACCAGATATAACATTAAAACCGCAAGCAGTTTTAAATGATGTTATTTCCTTTAATGTCATTTTGTGCAGGGACTGTTCTAAACACGGGAAACACGTGGCACTTCACAGGCATACTACAGACACCCCCCAGGCATGATATTTAAAGGAATATTTCACCTTTTTTTTCACTTTAATTGTCATTAAAATCAGTGCTTCCGCCAAAACGGCCATTTTTAAAAACATTTTAGGCATTGACCCATGTCCCCTGGGGCAGGAGCCAGGTCCCCAAACCCTTTTTAGGACAGCATCTTGCATATTACCCGTTAAAATTAGCACTTTTAATTTCGAACGTTCGAGTCCCATAGACTTCAATGGGGTTCTAAAGTTCGTACGAATTTGGGGTCCGTTCGAAAGTTCTGGTGCGACCCGAACCGGGGGTGTTCGACTCATCCCTACTTATCAACACTGATGACATCACTGGTTGTTTGGACTCTGGTGGCTGGAAGGTGGAAATGGTGCACAATGAAAACCCATGGCTTTGTGTAACTAAAAGGCAAGCTTGATCCACCAGCTGGCTTGAATACATTTTTGGCCAATATTTAGATATTTTGCCAAGGCACCCCTGGAGAAACCTCAAGGCAGCCTGGTTGAAAAAGGCTGATCTACAGTATATATGGCTCAGCAGTTAGTGATTTAGGAGCTTGAGTTGATTGACAAAAAGGTTGGGGAAGGGGGAGCATTGGAAATAGAAATAAAACAAAACAAAAGCATTGAAGAGTAGAATTTCATGAAGTCCAATTATTCAAGCTTCAGGCCTCAAGCAGCAAACATGGATTATTTTGTACAATAAAAGCGGAGTTATAGGCAGATTTTTCTCCCGGATGTTCACATTAACTTGCTGCTGACAGAACAACAGAATTATCTTTCCGACTGATGCAAGGCATCACAAGATAAAAACATGCTCAAAAATCATGTGTTTTTCTTTTCTGTTCAATTGTGCGGCTTCTAGATGTGAGAGAACAATTTCAGTCAAATTTTTTTGACAGTGGATATTTGCTTTCCATCATGCTTCATGTAGAGCTTATAAGCAATACGTGAAATTATTGAACCATCCTACCAAGCCCTTCGCCTTATTATTACTTAGAAAGCAGAAAAAATTGAGATGGACAATGGGAGGGTGGTTTAAAAATGTGATCTTTATTTCAGGTAGGCTGAGTTCACATCTCTGCGTGTGTTCCCAACCCACAGAGAAACATGCTGCACATAAGCAGATGTGGGGGGTGCCATTAATTCTTAATAGCACCCCCACACATTGTCAACTGCAGTGCCAATTTTACATGCATTAAACGGCATGGTGCCATAGCATCATGTGATTTCAGTGCGGTGCAATTTGAAAAAGGGTCGAGGACCTCTTTCCCTGGATTTCCCATGAGTAGGGCAGCCCATTTATATAAATAGGCTGCTCTATCCACAACATGCAGTCGGAAATGCTCATCTAACGATGTGAACAGATCTTTAAAATAAATGTAAACTCTAACAGAATGACATTTCGTTTTTGCTGTGTATCACAATTAATTGTATTTATTTTTTTATAAAATACTTGTTTTTACCTTTTTTAATCTTTTGTTAAATTTCTAAGCTGCTGATATCCTGAAGCCTCTTTGCAGTTGGTTCTTGTCCACATGAACACCAATAATGGCCGCGTGGCATTTTGCAGGGTGGGACTCCCGATGGTGACAACAGTGAACCAGTCCTGCATAATGTGAGTTTAAAAGGCCAATTGTAGTCTCCATAAGCTCTTGTACACAGTCGGACATTCCGACGGAAAATGTCCGATCGGACCGTGTTGTCGGATAATCCGACCATGTGTGGGCTCCATCGGACTGTTTCCGTCGGAATATCCGACCGACAAAGTTTTAGAGCTGGGCTATAAATTTTCTGACAACATGATCCGATCAGACTATGTCCGATCGTTTGTAGAGAATTCCAATCGGACAAAGTGCCACGCTTGCTCAGATCAAATTACGAGACCAAAGCTATTGGCTACTAGCCTGAACGTAGTCCTGTCGTAACGAAATAACGTCATTACGTTACGAACGATTGGATATTCCGACAACTTTGTCCGACCATGTGTATGCAACACCAGTTTTGGACAAAATCCGACGGATTTTGTTGTCGGAATGTTCGACTGTGTGTATAAGGGCTAAGAAGACCATGTAAAAGACTGACAATGCAGGAACACAATTGTTATATAGGGATAGAACATTGCATATATTCAAATATGCAGGTGAAGCGCTTCCCATAGTAAGGCCTCTTTCACACGGGAGTTCTATTTGCTTCATCAGTTCAATCACGTTTGTTTTCTTCGAAAATTAGATGGAAAACAAATCCGGACTTCAGTTTTTACATCCGTTTGTGTACACCGTTTTAATATCAGTTTTAATATCCGTTTTAAATTTTTTAATTTTTGAAAGGATTCTAATTTGAATCAGTCACATGGGGGGGGGGGGGGGGCAGGAGCTGAAAGACCCTTTGTTAAAGGGGGCTTACAAATTCCGATAGGTCATCCCCCGCACTGCCACAACCACTAGGCCAGGTTCCCCTCATCAACCCAAAAGCTACCCCAAAGCACCCACCCTTGTTGAGGGCATGTGATGTGGCCTGCTGGCTCCTCGCCCCCCCCCCCTTTCCTGGCCTGCCGGGCTGCATGCGCAGATAAGGGTCTGGTATGGATTTTGGGGAGGACCCCGTGCCAATTTTTGTTAAAATTTTAGCGAGGGGTTTCCATTAAGGGCCTGGCATGGATAAGGGGGGACCCCCATGCAGTTTTTGTTTTCAGAATTTTTAATTGCCGGCAATTGTTTTGTTTACACTCTTTTGTCAGTGGGAAACCCCAGTGACTGCTGATGAGTCATCGGTTGTTAGGGCACAGGCAGGTGCCAGCTCCTAACAGCCAATGAAAAAACAGACCGTTTGTCTATTGATATCTGTTTAGGTCCGCTTGTGTTTTTTTTTAACAGAAGAAAAATGGGGCTTTCTTCCGTTTCAAAGAATGTTAATGAAGGCAGATGTCAGTGGATGTCAATGGATAATCATCCGCTAACATTCACTTACCCATAGAAATACACTGGTGTTTGTTTTTCCCCCCATCAACGGACACAGGAAAAATGGACATACGGAATGCCCATGTGAAAGGCCCAACCCCTACCTCTAAAGTGTCACAGATAAATGAAATAGGTTCAAAAATGTGTGTAAACAATTTCAGCATATCAGAACACAAAAAATATCATAAATAATCATATAGATGTGTATAACGATATGTGAAAACTGTAAAGTGAGAAATCGTTCCTAAAGCATAATTGCTAGTCCCATACACCATCCAATTTTCCTGTGAGATTATCCATAGTATTAAAATTCTTTCCATGCTCCAATAGTATAAAGTTAATTTTCTCTGAAATAAGAAACACACAGATGTGCCCATCACCACACATTAGGGGTATCCTCTCACCTTTTTTTATGGATCAGACTGCAATAGTGGAAGTCAAATACACTGTAGTTATAATCGGACAACTTGCATCTGGATCCTCCTTAAATTATGGCCACCAGCCTCTCATGGGTAACATGGAAAGGTTAAAAACAAAGACCTGATAGTGCAGACTACAACTCCTTTTTAATTAAAAATGAAAATAAAATGCACCCACAATAAATAAAATGTCAATTCATATATACAAACATCATGTGCGGAAGTACTTGACAAAATGGTATCCTGGCCCCACCCAGCATAATAACGCCACTGCCCGACTGGCGCATTGCACCATGATTGGTTTTTTCAAAGGCCTAAGCAGTGCACGTTTTAGAAGATATTCCTTGTACCTACAGGTAAGCTTTATTGTTAACTTACCTGTAGGTACAAGTCACCAAGTGGTGTTCACTACTGCTTTAATGTACCCTTAAAGCAGTGTGAGATCAATTCACCAACGTTTCTTGCCAGCAATATTAGGTACGTTATACAAAATGTCGCATGTGCTATTTAAAACATCAGTTCACTACAGTTAAATACCACATATTACATTAAAGTCAATTCAGAAAAAAATGAAATACATTCCTTAATTGTCTCATAGTCTAGCCGCTTGGTATTTAACAAATGCACAAATTAAGAATTGAAACACTTAGCAGTGGTATTACTATCACTGCTAAATGTGAAAGCTCCAACTTAGGCCTACTGGTTTGGACCAGCGTCCTAACAACCAGTGACTCATCCCCTCCCACGCATTTAGCTATCAGTAATAATTTTGCTGCTAAATGTTGTATTTCCTACTGTAGCCAGAGGTCTGGGCTGCGAAGTTTTAAAAAAATGCACTAAATACCATAAAATAAAGAAATTAACACATGGGTTAATTAACACATTGTTTTGTGAATCCCATGCTTTTGAGATAAATACCTGTGAGTTATATTAACTCAAAAATTCATGTGGTAATCATCTCTTAGTAAAAAAGGCCATTCAGTCCCTAAAGTGCCCATTATTGCACATTGCAAGTTGTTCTGAACAATTCAAGCTGTCTGTTGAGTCATGTGTATAATTCTGCTTCAAAGAAGCAATTAGAAAAGTGAGAAATATTTGTTTTAATTATTTGTAGGTATTAAGAGTGAATGGGGACACATACTGTAACTAATATATAGTGAGGGGTTCTCACACTTGGCTGCAAAGGCAGAAATAAACTTTAAAGTGGTTGTAAAGGCTGAAGGTTTTTTTCTGCCTTAATGCGTTCTCTGCATTAAGGTAAAAAACTTCTTTGTCCAGTTCCCCCCCAGCCCCTCCTTATACTTACCTGATCCCGATCTCAAGCCAGCATTGTGCACAAGAGTAGTGGCTCTCTCCACTGTCAGGGATTTGCAGTAATGTTTGTCTTTCAGATTACCTCTCCATGTGTTCAGCTTAAGAGGCCAGCCACTTTCACCTGGCTGCTTAAGTTATCTCCTCAAATCATGGCTCCACCCCAGCCCCTATTAGGGAACTCTATATTAACCCATGCACTGCAATTCGGCCCTGCTGATCAATATTGTGTGTTTGGCTTCCGTGTGCTACTTGTTGTGTGTTCTATGTCTTTTTCCAGTTACCGATCTTCGCTTGTTCTTGACTATCCTTACCTGCTTGTTGCCAGACCTTTGACTATCTCCTGACTATCCTTACCTGCTTGTTGCCCCAACCTTTGGCTGTCTCCTGACTATCCTTTGTTGTCGCTGTCTGTTGCTTCCTCTCTACCTCCTTGTAGTCTACCATGAGTGTGAGCTGGGAGGCCCTAGGGGTCACGACCTGGAGCCAGACTGCAGCTAAATCTATGCCCACCACTAGGGGCCTTTGATGAACGCCCACTGGCTCTTAGCTTCCGTGCCCTGAGAAGTCTCATGCTCTAGCTCCCAGTATCATCCGTGTTGGTACAACAGAGTACCTGCTCTCCTGTATCACCTTGAGCTCCACCCATAGCAGTCAGCCGTAGGATCCACTACCTTGTGGTGCACTCCAGACCTCAATGGGATGCATCTGTCACCTGGACTCAGGTGACCTGACATCCGCTCTCTCCCTCCTCATTGGTTCAGATACAGCAGCAGAAGCCATTGGCTCCCGGTGCTGTCAATGACAGCCAGTGAGGAGGGAGCAGGGGGTGGCCTGAGTTGCACTCTGTGTGTCTTATGGACACACAGAGCCAGCTCGGAAGGGGGCATGCACAAGTTCCTCCATAGCAAGGTACTTGGAATGGGAGAGGAGCCAAGAGCGCCAACTGGGGACCCCAAAAGCGGAGGATCGAGGCTGCTCTGTGTAAAATCATTGCACATAACAGGTAAGTATAACATGTTTATTATTTTCCAAAATGTTATGATAGATTCCTAAAGTAGGGAGAAGATTCCAACGCACTATTCCTAACTTAGATGTTCCTGTAGAAATGGATATATATGTAAGTGGGTGCTGCAGCGACCACTGGCTGTAACCAAAGATAGCTAGAGCAAGAACATCACCAGCAAACAATGGATCTCCATAATGGGTCCAAAACTTAATTCAGTGATCAGACTGTTACAAGAGCTTTTGCTGTAACAATGTAATTGCTGATTAAAGTTGTGGACTCATTCTGGAGATCCACGGTGTACTGGTGAAGTTCTCTCGCTCAAAGTAGTCAAAAGGTAAGAGAGAACATGAAGATTTTGATATCATTACCGTGTAATGTGGTTGTAAAAAAGGCTCTTACAGCAGTAGTGTGATATGTTTCTGAGAAAAGGGGTTGAGTTTCCAATCCCAGGGGTGGAGTGGATACAGCAAGAGAACAAGGGTAAAATAGTCCTTAGGGGCTGAAAGGGGGGCCTATCTAAATGAAGTCTGAAGGTAGCAAAACTGTATGGCTGATGGCTTGATAGCAGTGAGGAGAAAGAATGAAGGGAAGAGAACTGAGAAGAGAGAGAAAAAAGAAGCACATGAGAAGACAGGAATAGAAGGGAGTACTTGGGGGGGAGGGGGGGGGATAATAATAATAGTCTAACCTAGGGTCTATATTTTCAAGAATTTTGAGTGAGTGTCATTCAATATAGAGATACATTTTTATGAACCATAGTACCCATGATCCACAACTTCACCTTCATCATGTTTAAGGGTGGCTAACTCCAAGTTTTTGCCATGGTTTGGCTTGTTGGCAAAAAAATCATTTCCATGAAGTTGGTGATAGACTTATGGAGTAAGCTTCCCACAGTTTGTGTGCAAGCTTCTTATTAAAGATGGTGCAGATAAGGTTGTCTATCCATAATCTTTGAACCCAGGCCACCAACTGTGAAATAACGAGTCTAAGGTTCCATATACCCAGAAACAGAGGGGTATAAGAAGGCGTAAATTTTGCTGTCCACTCCGGGTTCAAATACCATTTATATAGGAATTTGTGGGCATTTTCCTGGGCTATGATATTGATCGAACATTTAGCCAATGCTAACCAAATTTTATTCCATTCTGAGATTTCTAATAATTCTCCCAAATCCCGTTTCCAATTAAGGATATAAGGAATTAAGTAAACTTTCCCAATTAAAGAAACAAGAGCTGTGTACAGAAGGGATATTAAACCCGATGAGTGTGGATGATTTTAATATCTACTTTCAAAAAGAGTCACAAGCACTGGCAGTTGGTGGTGTGTTTAAGAAGCGCACATACATAATGAGAGTTTGCATGTTCTCCCTGTGCCTGCGTGGATTTCCTTCGGGTACTCCGGTTTCCTCCCACACTCTAAAAGACATGCTAGTAGGTTAATCTGATCCTATCTAAATTGGCCCTAGTATGTGTGAATGTGAGTTAGGGACCTTAGGTTGTAAGCTCTTTGATGGTAAGGACTGATGTGAATGTACAATGCATATGTAAAGCGCTGCGTAAATAAAGAGGATGGGAGACAATACTTTCTTGTTCCCGAATGGATAGGGAAGGGTTCAGAAGAATTTTATTTAGCTGACTGGGTTAGCATATACAGCATTTATTCATGCAAGGAATTCCTTCCCAAAGCCAAATCTATGGAACATATATAGCAGGTACTGCCATGGCAGCATATCAAACGCTTTGCCAGCAACAAGGTGAAGAAGCCTTGTTTTAAGAGCTCTGGATTTGGCTAGATGTACAAGTTAAAGAAGTCCAGCCTGAGATTTTTAGGCTGGGCTTCTCCTATAGGTCACAGAAGTGCAGTTTGTTTTGCACTCCTGTGACCAGTCTGAAGTCCGCTCTCCGCTGACGTCACTGCCATCAGTCGAGGCAACGCGTCATCCGGACTTCCCAAGTCTGGATCTGCCAGCTGCCTTGATTGATGGCAGTCTCAGCGGCTCAGCGAGAAACAACCAACTCTGCTGATCCCCCACTCAGTAGTAACCTCCAGCTCTGCTGATTTCCCACTCAGTAGTAACCCCGAGTTCTGCTGATCCTCTGATTTGCTTATCATCCTCTCTCTCTCTGGTACCTGCTCATCTACCGCTATATTGTTCCCACTCTGTGCACCAAGTGTGATATTGCTAGTTTCTCCTGTTCCAGTCCTCTTGCTGTTGATCCTTTGCCACTCAGACCTCTCTCTCCAGTCCCCACTCACCTTTCCCTAGAGCGTTCCCATGCTGCACACCATGTCCTGTCTGCTAGTTGCTCAGGTCCAGGCCCCGCTCACCTTCCAGCTGCTCTTCACTGTACACCAGATGTGACATTTGCAGACACTTCCAGAATATATGTACATGAACCGGAAGTGACTGCTGATTAAATTTTTCCAGTTCAGTTGTTGGTTTCCCAGTGTATCCTGGGATATCGCATACCTGCACTACCTCCAAAACAAAGTGCAGCTAAAGCTGAATAAAAGCCTCTTGAAAGCTGCAGGTACTGCTAGCAAGCTTTGTCATAAACTTCTATGAAGGCTTTGGCAATGCTTTGAAGCACCAAGAAAGCGACATGGGATATAAATTGTGAAACAAAGCAAGGCAAACACAACATGTACACAGAACTGTAAGTGTACCATTTTATTTTGTGACAGGTACTTGATTGGCATTCAGTGCCTTTTTAAAAATCATGTCCAATGCCACATTTTGAAGCAAGTGTAAATGAGTCCTTAGGGACTTAATTGCATTAGTAATTTCTTGTTGTGTGATTTCTGAGTTAGGCGTATTTTTATATTGGATAGGGAAGGATGACAATTGAAAGCATTGGAAAAATTATTCTGCTTCATTCACGGAGAAGGAGTATGTTTCAGCTTGTAAGTGAGATAAGTGTTATTGAAACTCAATAAGTATATCGACCAGATTACTAGTGAGTCTGTTATAAGAGGTATGAAGTGTTATGGGGCGTGGTTTGTGCTCACAACATCTCAGTCATTTAAGAAGCAATGTTTTGTTTTTTGTTTTTACTTTTTGCATAGATTTTTTGCTACGTCTCTCAGCAGCGTCAGGTAAGCATAAGTTCAAGTCTGTTCTGATCATGTCTAAGGCACACCATGCATTATGCAATTTTCTTTCCTTCAACCATGGGTTGAAGAGAAGAAAATTGCTTAATTCCCCCTACAGTCCTGCAGTCCTGTGTTCTGCTGGCAGGAAGCATGGGGTACCTTCCCTACCGGCAGAATACAATGATCACTGCCTGTGGCTATAGCCAAAAAACAGACTGACTAGTTGTACTAAAGTTGATCAATGGATCAACTTCAGTACATCCAGCTTACCGGTTGGAGCACATCTATTAGGTTAGTACATCTAACACTCCCATCCCTCCCAGATTAACAATGCTGCTGTCCAAATGTGCTCCCTGTGCTTCTTTGTCCAGAGTGGGGGCAAGCTAACCTGCATCAAAACAGCAGGTACACTGCTCTGCACCCACGCTCTGTAATGTTGAAGACATTTTATAGCTTATCCAAGCCACTTCCTTAGTGACTAGTATATGCTATGACTCTTAGCAGTGGTTTGTAAGAGGTTTGAAAGAGGCAATCTATGTCAAAACTAGAACAACCATCATTGAAAAAGGGGGGAGGCCTTCAACTCTATTTGTCTTCCAAATATTCTACAGTTTTAACATATCTACCCTAGTATTTTGATAACAATTCACAACTTCAGCCATGCAAATCAAAGGGCTAACACATATGAAGCCTTCCTGACACCAAGGATAGGTGGTTTCTGTAACTAGAACAAAGTGGTTCCACATTCTTCACACCTCTCATTCTGCTCATGGAAAATCAACATCTGCCTTTCTTTTTATAACAATAGATTTTTATTTTCCAATTGCACTTTTTATTTTCCAATGCAATTTTCCACAAGAATAGCAGCCGAGAAATTAACAACAGGGATTCAGCCAAAACGTAGTACTCAACATAATCGTATTACATCATACATTCAGGTTATTGTGATATTAGACATTCATGTGACATTATTCCTCTATGGGTATCCAAGATCCTGCCATTGCACTTATATATGTTCGTCAACTGCATGATATGCAAAACAATAGTGATCTGAATGCATATATATTGTACCAACCGGGTTGCCACCAGGACGTGTGAACGATTCCTTCGGGTAGGGATCACGAGCCCCCCCCCCAACCCGAATGCCCCAACTGGGAACTAACTGCACCCCAGTTGAGGAGACCACGCCCCCTCCCTTGAATCCTGCCGTGACGTGTTCCCACCCCTGGGTTCCCAGCAATGCATACTAACTAGTTAACGTATATGTTGTGTGTTCACAATTAAACTTTATTTCCTTTATACCAGTTTAACCACAATTCCCATTCTTGGTAGACCTCCCTGTATTTTCCCAAGGAAGAGGCAAACATCAGTTTGTATGATATATGCAAGTGCGTTGTCTGGAGAATCACTGAGAATGATGGTGCTACTGTTGCCCTCCATCCTCTGGCTATCTCCAATCTTGCACTCAATAGAATATGGGTTATGATTTTCCTTAGTTGAGGAGGCAAATTGTCTAGAGATAGAATAGCTAGACCAGGGCTCGGGTACACAATGGTACTTGTGATATCTGATAGTAATTTAAATATAGAAGTCCATAGAGGTCGTGTTATTGGGCATTCCCAAAAGATATGGATGAGTGTGCCTCTATTGCCACAGTTCCTCCAGCACATTGGCGAGGTTTGTGGGGCAAAGCAGGCAATCCTCGAGGGTGTAAGATACCACCTCAGCAACAACTTCTGGTAAAGTTCCCACAAGTTGGCGCTTCTGGTGGTCTTGTAGGTGGATGATATGGCTATGCGCCATTGGTCGTTAGTATACGACTTTGACAAGTCTAACTCCCAGGATCGCATGGAAGGGGTTATAGCAAATATTGTTTTCTGTTGTAGTAAACTGTACATTAATGAGATTCCCTTAATAGAGTAGTAGTAGGGTTAGTAAAATAGAGATAGACCTTCCATGGTAGGGCAGTGGATGGGTCGGGGAGTGTTGAAAGTAAGTGGGAGATTTGATTGTAGGTAAATATGTCATCTGATTTTAATCCGAATTCTAGTTGTAGTGAACTAAAGGTTTTCGTGGCTGGGCCTATTTTTAACTCGGTGACTGTGGTAATACCTTTCATTAACCAGTGTTTAATTTTCAGATTCAGAATTTAAGAGTTGCAGACTAGATAGAGGTAATGGGATGGACTTAGAGGGAGCATCGTCTAATGGGGTGTGCAAAAGGGCTTTCCAAGCCTCTATAGCTGCTACCATAGGTGGGGAAATGTTAGGAGGCATTATAGGCATAAATCTAGCTACTAAGAGTAGGTCCAGAGGATTCTTGTATGGGCATTGGTAGATTTCCAACTCGTGCCATCTAGTGTTGGCTGTGCACAAAAACCACTGTCTGATTTGGGCTAGGCAAGCTGCCAAATAGTAATCTTTTAGGGCGATATGTCCTATACCCCCCACCATTCTGGACTTGATTAATTTGTGGAGTGCGCACCTAGCTTTCTTCCCTTGCCACAGAAAGTTGTTTATCATGGATTGAGCTTTAGTGAAGTAGGTATCTGGGACAGGAATGGGGAGAGTGCGAAACAAATAGATAAATTGAGGGAGAATTGTCATTTTAAGGGCTGCCAATCTGCCGACCATGTTAGTTCTACTTTAGATAGAGATTGCAGTTTGGGCCCTAATTGATGAAGAAATGCTGTGTAGTTCGCCTCAACCAGTTGTTCGGTCTTAGCCGTTAGCGTAGTGCCTAGATACTGTATCCCTTTGGCGTTCCAAGAATAAGGGTATTTTTTCTCTAGGAGAGCTTGGGTTGTTGGGTTGATGCCTAGACCAAGAATGTGGGACTTGCTGTTGTTAACTTTGTAGTAGGATACCCGGTTGAATAAAGCCAAAGTGTCAGAAATTGCAGCCAGGGAAGACTCCACCTCCGTCAAGATCAGAATAATATCATCTGAAAATAAACTGATGGTATGGCTTCATGCGCCAGCTGGAAAAACTCTAATATTAGGGTGGTTCCTGATATGTATAGCTAGGGGTTCCATTAACAAATTGAATATCAACAGGGATAATGGGCACCCCTGCCTAGTGCCGTTGGAAATTAAGAAAGGCATAGATAGTACCCCGGATGCACTCACTCTAGCTGAGGGATTAGAATATAATGCCAGAATAGCTGTGAGTATACTACCGCCAAAGCCGAAGGCCCCCAGGACCCTTGTCATGTAAAGCCAGTGTATACGATCGAAGGCCTTCTCTGCATCCAAAGTCAGACGCAGAGAAGGCCTTTTTTGCCTCTCTGCCATGTGGATGATATTGATCATTCTACGAGTGGCATCCAACGTCTGTCTGCCCATGGTAAATCCCGTTTGATCCGGGCGAACAATTGTGGGGATTACTTTGACTAAGCGCAAAGCTATCAGCTTGGCGTAAGCTTCACATCCGTGTTGAGGAGCGAAATCGGCCTGAAATTGGAGGGAGAATCTGGAGTCTTCCCTGGCTTGGGTATGGTGATAATTATTGCTTCTAACATCTCTGTAGGGAAAGAGGCAGAGGCAGCGGCATCATTAAAGACTTTCACTAAATAGGGGGTTAGCATATGAGCAAATTATTTGTAATACTCCCCCCCCCAATCCATGCGGCCCTGGGGACTTATTGATCGGTAAACTTGCAATAGCCATAGTGTCTCTAACTGAACCGTCATTATGAGCAAAAAACTCTTGAAGGCGAGTTTGAATAGTGTCGTTTGTTTCTTTTTGCTGGATAAGATAGGAGTTAAGTTTCCATAGTGGACTCTTTTTCACCGCTGTTGGATCGGCAATGGACAACACCACTGGTGCATGGTCCGCCCAAGATATTGTGCTAATGGAGACAGTCTTATGCCTTGTACACACGGTCGGAGAATCTGTCGGAATGCGTCTTATCGGACCGTGTCGTCAGATAATCCGACTGTGTGTGGTATGCATCGGACTGATTCCGTCCGAATCTCCGTCCGACCCAATTTTCCAACATGTTGGAAATATTTCCCGACCAACTGGGCCGGTCGGACCTAATCCGATCATGTGTAGAGCATTTTGATCGGACCAAGTGCCACGCATGCTCACATTCAAATTCCGACACGGAAGCGCTCGTTCAGGTAAAACTACTGCTCGTAAGCGATATAGCACATTCGTCACGCTGCAATGTTCAAAAATCATTCATCAAGCGCATTCTCTTGTTCTTTACAATGCTGCAAAAACAAACTTCTTTTGATGCTCATAGTCACACACACTTCTCCCAAACGGATTTCATTACTCTTTTTTAACCATTTCAGCAATACAATTTTAGTTTGCGTCACATCTACACAATGTTTGATTTGTTTTTTTATTTTGGGGATGTTTTTTTTTGGGGGGGGGGGGGATTCCCTAGAAATCTCCTTTAAAGACACTGCTCATTTCTCCTTATTTTTTTATAAATTTTTTGGGGGTAAACTTACAACATTATTGTATTTTTTTATATTTTCTTTTTCTTTTTAATCTACAGGAGGTTGTTTAGTGTTGGTACCCCTTGTTCTTTAGTTCACTTTGTATTTTGGAAATGTACCTGCCTGCTCACAAATAAACTGTACTTTTTGAAGGAAAACACATTACACAAGTATTTCATCAAACAAAAATAAAATGTATTTTGTTTGCTCGAAAATAAAACTAGGAACGCAGCACTGGAGAAACTTCTTAACTTTGGTGCAGCCTTTGGCCCCCAGGGCAGACCTGACTAAATGAGATATTAAAAAATTGGTGGCCTGAGGAGTACATATCTCAGGGAGAGAAGTCTGCTCCCGAAGTCCTAGAAAGGAGGAAATTCAGATGCCATTTCTGTCCACAGGATGGTGATCTTCAAGAGGCTGCATCTTCTGGCACACCAGACTCAACCCAGGCCATCACTCTCTGGTCTTCATTTGGGACTTCCCACCAGGCATCCTTCCAGGCTGTGGCTGGGCTCCTGTAGCTGGGGCAGGAGAAGGAGGGCGTTGGTGGACCTCCTGGCTGCCACTTGCCACAGCCTCCCCCTGACTGAGGTCTTCCTGTGTATGAAAAGGGGACATAGTTTTAGTTTTTTGATCATCAATCACAACATTTTGTGCTCCTGGCTTTTGCTAATTGAATGTTACCAAATAGAACAGACTATCATTCTGACACCAGCATTTTTCTTTCCTGTCCCAATCATTTTTGGTCACTACTGTCTATTGAGATGTACACCACTTGGAGAAATCTCAACTTACTGATCAATAAGAACATCTAGTTAACATCATTAAATGTAACACAAGAAATATGTTCAACAATGCAATACCTGTCTCAAGCTGGGCCCCATCACATGGTGCTGCCTGGAAGGCCCAGGTTGGACTTCAGAAGCCTCAGCTGGGGGTGAAGGATGCCTTGGAGGAAGCCTGGAGAGTGGTGGCCTGAGTGGTGGCCTGGGTACCCCCTGGTCTACCAGAAAATGCAGCCTGTCAAAGTGCACCATCCTGGGGTAATAAACAGCATCTGGATCTCCTGCTCTCGAGGACTCCAGGTGCTTCTTTCTCTCCCTGAAATATGTTAGCTTCATGGCCACAATTTTGCGATTCAGACATGTCATGTCTGCCGTGGAGACCCTGATCTGCACCAAAGCAAGCAGTTTCTCCAGTGCTGCGTTCCTCTTTGATCTGTCATTATAAAACTTGTTGTGGAACTGCCACAGGCAGGGCATCTCCATGTAGAGCTCGAGGAATAGCCCCATAAAGTTGGCATTGTTGAATGGGTCCATTTTGTCTGCAAGACACAACACAAGACAAACCCTCAAATACTAATAAATGCAATTAAAATCCCTCCTAATCTTGTCCCAACATCGGCCTAGATACAAGCAGTCTAGTCTAGTGAAGCACAAAGTAAAAAATGTTACCTTCGTTTCGACGTTCGCCGCGTCCGTGACTCACACTCTCCTCCCAGATCGTATGGACGATACACATGTGTGGTGTTTTATATACAGTGCGCATGCGTGAAACTCCGCCCACCCCTGACATTCTTTTCAGACTATTCCCCGCCCCTTCGCTTCCCGCGCAGTGGGGAGAGCACATGACGGAGAGAACGCAGGTGCGCACTAATAGTTCCACTAACGAGGAGGAGGGTGAGGAAAGCCCGGAGCCTGAAACGTCCCGATCCAGGAAGATAAGATTTAAGGCCTCAAATATATCTTTTGGAGATATATTAGATGTTGGAGATGGTGTACATATTGAACAGGACCGACTATGATGGGAAGTATGGACCTTACACAAACCCAAATATCAGAAAGGCCAAGATCATGAATAAAGTTGTGAAGAGTCTTCTGAAGAATTTTGGGGTACACCGATCCAAGGATCAACTGAGAAAACGCTGGTCAGACCTGAAACTGAGGGAGCACGAGCAGTACCTAAGGATCAAGCGTGTTCTTAAAAAAAGTAAGTAGTTGTCGTGTGTTCATATGATTATTCTTGCTTGCATACATGCTCCATGTGCTTTGATTTCATATTGTGCATTTTAAAATGGCCAATTCAAGGTCATGGTTTTGTTTGTTCGTATGAAACATCGTTCTGCAGGGAAGTATTCCAGCTTAACAAAGTGGCCCCAATAATGTTCTCACCTTGTAACTCGGCCCAAAAACACAATTGTACCACACTTCCAAGCAATGTTTCAGATTCCTATTTCTGCCCTCTGTGTGCTAATTAATCTTTGTTTACATTCTCATAGGGGAGAGAAGACTCGGCAAGTATGAGGACACCAGGGACCATGAGGACACCAGGGACCATGAGGACACCAGGGACCACACCCCTCCCAAAGAAGGGCAACTTCCAAAAGAAGAAACAGAGGAGCAGGAGCAAGAGGAGGAGGAGGAAGGAGAGATTGTGGAGGTTGGCCAAATTGTCACCACAACAGGTGAGTGTCGGAGAACACAGCTTCCGGTAAGCTCATCAATGTATATCACCATATTTGGATTACATGGTGTGTTTCTTTTTTTTTTTTTTTCTAGGTTATGTGGAGGAAGATTCCTGTTTTACCAGTGAAAGTGCCCAGATCTTGATCGGGGAGATAATGGGGTGCAATAGGGATTTGGAAATTGTACAACAAAACATCAATGATGTTAAAAATAAAATGAAGAACATGATTGATGTTTTGGGGAGAGTGTGAAAACGAAAAAACTAGATAGGGTTTTATTTTTGCTTTTTAACATAAAAATTTTGTATTTTGCATAAATAAAAATTTGGAAGATGCACAGAGTGTGTAAACATGCGCTATCTCCCATCATGGGGGATCAATGTACATGTTTTGTGTAAAGTGTCTGAGATGAAGGGGTTGCAGCCCCAAAGCTTGTACATTGATCCCCCCTGATGGGAGTTAGCACATGTTGACACACTTTGTGCATCTTCCAAATTTGTATTTTTCAGGGGTGACACCCCATGTGATGAAGGCAATATCAGCCCAGTTTGTACATACTCATGTCTGATATTGTCTTCACTTTTCCAAGTTGAACTTTGTAAGTTCCTGTGTTCTGTATTTTACGGTTTGATACATGCCTGTTTACACAAAAAAACAAGTAAAAACTAAATATGATTAAACTCGGTTTTGGATACCCAAAATATCTTGGTTTGTTGTAAAAACCTTTACTAAACGCACATATGAATGTGCTTGTATTAAAAAGTTGAATTCTCAACAATGTGTGGCTTCCTTTTTCATTGGGCTTAAAATGTATTTGTAGTCAAATTTGAGTTTGTGCTGAGAAGGAGGGCGATTTACTAAAGGCAACTCCACTTTGCACTCCAAGTGCAGTTTCAGGTGTACTTTTGCAGTGCACTTGTAGTGCATAGTGGATGTGCCTTTAGTAAAAAGCACCCACAGTGATGTGTAAATTTGGACAATCATGCCATTTTCCTGCCATGGTGCTGAAAATGAGCATGATTTTGATCAATAATGCACTACATACATTAGTTACCAAAAACAAGGTGTGTGTGTAGCAGACCCACAACATAATAAGATTATCTGAAGAAGAGACTGTCCCCTCATCTTGCTCTGAACTTGGGTTTGCACTGTTGGTGAAAAAGGCACAACTTTAATAAAGCTGGCAAAGTGGGAGGCCACAGTCTGCCATTCCTGTGGCGTTGAAGGACACTGTGTAGTGACACAAGAAAAAAAACTAGTAATTTGACAAATCAACATTGCATGCAGATTAGACACCCATATTTTTTGGCAAAATTAGTATAACATTTTTTGAAATGAGTATTTAAAGCCTAAAGTATAAGGTCCCCTTAAGAGAGTCATAACCCCCCCATCCCCCCCATCTGATGGGCCCTTGCTAAAAAATGAGGGGGGGATGTTTAGGACAGGTAACGCTCTCCACTTGATTGAGAGCTGAATGCCTAAATAATGTGTGATACTTTGTGAAGCCCCTCCTTAGTTACACTATTGGCAGCCCACCGGACAGGTAAGAAGTGTCATAATAACAAAATGGAAGGACATTTTGACATTCTGCTATTACATAGCAAGAAAATTAATGTGTTTAAAAAAAAAACTAGCATTTGAAAGTATTGAGGCAGGCCCTTACACTAAGGCTTCTCCCTGTCGCCAAGTAGCGCAACGTGGCGATGAGCCTCTGCTCCGGAGTGATGGCTTGCCGCATGCAGGTATCCTGCCTGGTGATATAAGGGGTGAGCAAAGCCAGCAGACAGTGAAAAATGGGGTCCGTCATCCTGAGAAAAATCCAGAATTGATCAGGATTATTCTCGCGGATCTCACGGAGCAAAGGCATGTGGGAGAACTGGTGACGCTGGCGCAACCAATTCTTGGTCCACAAACGCCTCCCCTCCCTGTTCATGGACTGGGCTTGTGTCAAAGTCAAAGTAAGAACCCCTGCACAGCACAAACTGTACGATGAGTACGTAGACGAAACATGTTTGGAAAACGGTCGGCTGGTCAGAACGGACACCAGAAAGCACCGATAAACAGCAAGGCCTGAAAGGACGACCTGAATAGCAGAAGCAAGCAGACAATAAAAAATGCCTTTCAAAGCGTACTATACCAAGATATAGTCCACAATGAGAAGCAAATACTTAATCACTGCACGCACTGATTATCAGATACGTAAAGACAAGCACAAACTGAAGAGCGGTAGCGATCTGAATCACTAATGTGAAAAGCGCGAATCGTCTCTCACCAAACTTCTACTAAAACACGAGATCAGCAGAAGGAGCCCAAAGGGTGCCGGACGTGGTGCTGAACTTCCTTTTTCTAGTCTCGCCGTACACGGCTTACGTCACCGCGTTCTTGGCAACCGCAAAATCAGACAACTTGGCCCGACCGTGTGTATGCAACAGTTTCGGACACAATCTGTCGGACTAAATCCGATGGGCAAAATCCGACGGATTTGGTTACCAAAATCTCCGACCGTGTGTACGTGGGCTAAGACATTAATAACACCCTCTGATCCACCAGAAAAAGGTCTATTCTTGTGTAGACCTGATGAGGCGAAGAGAAAAAAGTGAAATCCCTTTCAGTCGCATGAAAAAACCGCCATGCATCATATAAATTATTGTTTTGGATGGATGGTAGTAGTCCAATAGTATTCCGTTTGGAGGTCGAGGTTGAGTCACATGTCGGGTCTGGAGTGGCGTTAAAGTCCCCACATATTACCAACATGCCTTTTTGGATCTTCTGGATCCTTTTCATAAATTTGTTAAAGTAGTGGACTTGGTGCACATTGGGGGAGTATACGGTAGCGATTGTGTAGGTGGAAGAGTTCACGTCGCAGACAAGAATTAGAAATCTGCCTTTTGGATCTTTAACTTCCTGGTGTACCGTAAATGCCACCGTATCCCTAATAGCAATAAGAACTCCGCGGGTCTTGGAATCTGCGTTGGCTGTAAAGACAAAGGGATAGCTTCTGTGTGAGCATTTAGGGGGAGCTAAAGTGCGTCTCCTGTGCACAAACAATGTCGCTGTTATGGAGTAAGGCTTCCTTCCACAGGGATTTCCGCTTTGCGGGGTGGTTAAGCCCTCTGGTGTTGATAGTAAGAATATTCAATGCCATATGTCTAAAGATCTACACGCTAAAGAGATGCGATGATATAGACCTGAGGTGATGTTGTTGTCAGCTGGAGGGAAGTGAGGGCGCACCAGTGACAAATGTCCCATGTCCAGTAATACAAAAGGTGTACTCACATTGCCAATCAGAGAGACGGAGGATACTTCTGGAGGTACGAAGTGGGGGAGATGCCAGTAGTCCCGGGTCTTTGTCATTTTGGTCCCATGAAGAAGCCCGAAAATTCCTGCTTCAGGCGTTGTTAGCCATCTCGTGGAAAGAAGATGGAACATATTAAAGAAAAAAAAAGGAGAAAAACAAAAACAGCAAATGGAGCAAACAAAAGAATAAAAAATAAAAAAGACAAAAAAAAAAGCAAAGAAATAACAATGCAACCAAGCACCAAACAGGATGCTCAACTTAGGAGTGAGCAGGTATCCCGCGACCAGCGGGACGCTGCTGCTAGATCTGATGGTTTAGTCCGACAAGTCTCGGCCCTGCACTTCAGGGATTTGATGTATATCGTGACCATCCGGGCTTGTTCACACATGAGAGCGAGCGTTTCTACCAGTCACTTCTTTCCATTCCCTGTCCACTTGTCTGGGTGTGCTGGTGGCTGGGGGAGTATCCGCATCCTCAGGGAGAATGTCCCATTCTCGCAGGAGAGCTATACCCTCTTCTAATGAAGAAATCACATACGTGCGATTTTCTCATGTCACTGTGAGCTTCGTGGGGTACCCCCATTTATATGCTACTTTGTGGTTCCTGAGAACTTTGGTTACTGTATTCAGGTTCCTCCTTTTCTGTAAGGTGTATTGTGACAAGTCTGCAAAGAATTGCAAGTTCTGATATTGTGGAGGGATAGCATCCTGCTTTCTCATGTACATCATGAGGTTTTCTTTAACATGAAGGAAGTGTAGACGGAGGAGTACATCCCTTGGTATATGGTCAGACAGGTGGGATGGCTTGGGCAGCCGGTGGATTCTATCAATGGTTATGTCGAGATCAGTGAGCTCAGGGATGAGGGTTTTAAAGAGCGTTGTAACATAGGAACTCAGGTCAGATTGTTGCACCTACTCGGGAATGCCCCTGATTTTCAGATTGTTTCTCCTCGACCTGTCTTCCAAGTCAGCTAATTTTGCCCTGACCCATGCAGCATCACTGTCTTTCTCCTCATACGCATCGACCAGATCGTTGATCGTATCAGCGTATTCACCCATTTTCACCTCTATGTGATCTACCATGTCACCCAGATCATGGATATCCCGATTAAATTTGTGCATGCAGGATGCCATATCCGATTGTATGGTACTCCTGAGAGACAACAGCATGTCCTTTAACACAGTGTCCATCACAGGCTGGTTCTGTGTAGGGAAACATTCGATCAATTCCGCCATGTCTCTCATGTCATCCCCGGATTCGGGGCCTGGGCTGTCCAACTTATGCAATATATTGCCATCCAGCCTGGGCCTGGACTTAACTGGGCTTTGGGTTGCTGGGGATGGCGGAGAGGAGGGCCGGGAATCAGGTGAATACGTTATTTTAGGCAGATTCCCTTTCTTGGTGTTGTGTTTTTCCGCTGGGGCTGCTGAGATGGAGTAGGCCTCGACGCCATCTTGCTTACCCTCCATGGCTTTCATGTGGAAGAAGTCCCTTAATCGCTGCGGGCATCTTGCGTTACGCCGTTTGCCAGGCATGTTCTCGTCGGTTGCCCGGACTGGATCGCCGGTTTTCGGAGCAGAATCGGTGCTCGGATGGTCGGCTATTAGCCACTTATTTCCTGAAGTGACGGAGCTCTGGATCTATGCGACCATCCGGCTCCGCTGCAGGCCACGCCCCCCCAACATCTGCCTTCATATTGTGATTGGATTAGGTGTCTGTGCTACCTGTGTATATATAAATGCTGTGGTATGTTCCGGACACTCATTAGAGCTGAAGAAGCTATTAACCATCTTGAACATTACAGAACAAGACCACTTACAGTGCCTTGAAAAAGTATTCATACCCCTTGGAGTTTTCCACATCTTGTCATGTTACAGCCAAAAACATAAATGTATTTTAATGGGATATTATGTGGTAGACCAACACAACGTGGCACATAATCGTGAAGTGGAAAATGATAAATGGTTTTCCAATTTTTTTTACAAATAAATATCTGAAAAGTGTGGTGTGCATTTGTTTTCAGCCCCCCTGAGCCAAACAAATCTATTAACCTTCTATGAGGAGGTGAGCTGCTATTTAGATGAAGGAAGCCCGGTAGACATAGTGTATCTGTATTTTGCAAAGGTATTTGATACAGTTCACTACAAACGTTTACTATACAAGCTAAGGTCTGTCGGCATGGACCAAAAGGTGAGTACCTGGATTGAAAACTGTTCAGAGTACAGAGGGTAGTGATAAATATAGAGTACTAGGGAATGGTCCAGTGTGGAAAGTGGGGTCCCTCAGAGTTCTGTCCTGGGAACAATCCTATTTAATTTATTCATAAATGATCTGGAGGATGTGATCAACAGTTCAATCTCAGCCTCAGCATTTGCGGATGATACTAAGCTAAGCAGAGCAATAGCTTCTCCGCAGAATGTGGAAACCTTGCAAGAAGATCTGAACAAATTAATGGGGTGGGCAACTACATGGCAAACGAGGTATAATGTAGAAAATTTTAAATAATGCATTTAGGTGGCAAAAACATGAATGCAATCTACTCACTAGGGGGAGAACCTCTGTGGAATCTAGGATGGAAAAGGACCTGGGGGTCCTAGTAGAGTGCAGGTTCAGCAACAGCATGCAATCCCATGCTGCTGCAATCAAAGACAATAGAATATTGAAATGCCTTAACCACTTACAGACCGGACCATTTTGCTGGTCAAAGACCAGACCACTTTTTGCGATTCGGCACTGCGTCGCTTTAACTGACAATTGCGCGGTCGTGCGACATGGCTCCCAAACAAAATTGCCGTCCTTTTTTCCCACAAATAGAGCTTTCTTTTGGTGGTATTTGATCACCTCTGTGGTTTTTATTTTTTGTGCTATAAACAAAAATAGAGCGACAATTTTGAAAAAAAAAACGCATTATTTTTTACTTTTTGTTATAATAAATATCCCCCAAAAATATATAAAAAAACGTTTTTTTCTCTCAGTTTAGGCCGATACGTATTCTTCTACATATTTTTGGTAAAAAAAATCGCAATAAGCGATTATTGATTGATTTACGCAAAAGTTATAGCGTTTACAAAATAGGGATAGTTTTATGGTATTTTTATTAATAATTTTTTATTATTATTTTTTTTACTAGTAATGGCGGCGATCAGCGATTTTTATTGTGACTGCGACATTATGGTGGACACATCGGACATTTTTGACACATTTTTGGGACCATTGCCATTTATACAGCGATCACTGCTATATAAATGCAGTGATTCCTGTGTAAATGACACTGGCAGTGAAAGGGTTAACCAGTGGGTGGCAGTGTAGGGGTTAAATGTTCCTAGGGGTGTGTTACTAACTCTGAGGGGGCTGGGCTTTAATTTAGTGAACACTGATCTCTGCTCCAATCACATGGAGCAGAGATCAGCGTCACTAGTTGCTAGGCAGAATGGAAAAATGCTGTTTACAACGGCATTTCCTCCATTCAGCCGCCCCGTGAGACGATCGCGGGTATCCCCGCACCGATCGAGTCCGGGGGACCCGCGACCGTACTCACGGGTGTCCCGACCGGCACGCGAGCGCGCCGCCGCCGGCGCGCTCACGATGGCAAGGTGGCATTGAAGATTGGACGTACCTGTATGCCAACATGCCTGCCCGTGCCATTCTGCCGATGTACATCGGCGTGCGCTGGTCGGGAATCGGTTAAAAGGGGAATTGTCTCCAGAGATAAAATGATAATGCTCCCACTCTACAAGACTCTGATCTGGGCCACACATGGAGTATGCTGTCCAGTTCTGGGCTCCAGTCCTCAGAAAGGATGTGCTAGAAATGGGGCGAGTACAGAGAAGGGCAACAAAGCTAATAAAGGGACTGGAAGATCTTAGTTATGAGGAAAGATTACAAGCACTGAACATATTCTGTCTGGAGAAGAGACACTTGACAGATGTTCAAAGCTTGGGATATTTTTTATAACCTAACCCTGCTTTAAACCTCTCCAAACTTTATCCCTGACCTGTCTGGTGTGTTCCTTGGCCTTCATGGTGCTGTTTGTTCACAAAGGTTCTCTAACAAACCTTGGAGGGCTTCACAGAACATCTGCATTTATACTGAGATTAAATTACACACAGGTGGAGTCTATTTACTAATTAGGGGAATTCTAAAGGCAATTGGTTCCACTAGATTTTGCCTTCAGGGGTATTTGAGTAAAGGAGGCTGAATACAAATGCACGCCACACTTTTTAGTTATTTATTTGTAAAAAATGTTTAAAACCATTTATCATTTTTCTTCCACTTCATAATTATGTGCTACTTTGTGTTGGTCTATCACATAAAATTCCAATAATTTACATTTACGCTTTTGGTTGTGACATGATAAAATATGGAGAATTTCAAGGGATAATACTTTTTCAAGGCACTGTAAATGTGACTACTGATGAATGTATTTCTGTATATGTAAACTTTTTTCATACAGAAATGTTTAGCATTCTGTGCCTCATATATAAAGAAAAAAAAGAGTAAAAGCATTCAAAAATACTGGTTATGTAGACAGATCTACTTCATCATTCTCTGATCTGGCTGCCCTAAACGAATGAAAGACGAAATCTGGTCATAATGGATGTATTGTAGGCATGATTGTTTTTTTCAATTCCTAATCACACATATGTGTAAAGAAAGTTTTGGATAGAGTAGATAAGTGGTAAAAACCTTTGGCAGGGTTTTTATTTTGTTACCCCTTTGCTCTTGGAGATATTTCCCTTCATGTACTGTACTATTCCAAATAAATATGCTCTATAACAGTGGTCATCAACCCTGTCCTCAGGGCCCACTAAGGCCCGATTCTCACCTATGCATTTTTAGTGCTTTTTGCATTTTGCAGATTTGCACTACAGAACGTGGTCCATAGGAAACCATGTTAAATGGACAGTGGTGCAAATCTGCAAAATGCAAAGAGCACTAAAAATGCATAGGTGTGAATCCAGCCTTAGTGGGCCCTGAGGACAGGGTTGATGACCACTGTTATATATATATATATATATATATATATATATATATATATATATACAGGCCTGGTTTGCAAGATAACTGAAATACATCACAGGTGATATAATTTGCTACTCAGTGATTGCAGTATTCTAGTCTGCATCTCCCCAAGGGGATACATAAAACCTGGCCTGTTAGTGGGCACTGAGGACAGGGTTGATGACCACTGCTGTATAAAGTGAAGGGAAATCATTTCTGGGACAGCTGTCACCAGAACAAGTGTCCTCATTGGAAAGTTTCCTATCATTTTCCCGTTGTGATAACTGTCAAATTTTGGATTTACCTTCACTTACTGTCACCAGTGCAGATGGAGGTTGTGATTCTCCCCAGCAGGGACACAGCAGTAAAAGCCACAAAAGGGGCTCTAACCCTTTATAACCTATTAAAAAAAAATGAAATGTTGCTTTAATGCCGCATACACATGACCGTTTTTTCCATCAGAATAAACTCTGACAGTTTTTCTGACGGAGTTCTGCTGAAACTGACTTTTCTACACATGATCATACCAAAGTCCGATCGTTTAGAACGCGGGGACCTACAAAACGTATGCTGGGACTAGAAAAAGCAAGTTAAATATCAAGTAGCCAATAGCTACCCTTGCGTCGTTTTTGGTCCGTCTGAACCGCATACAGATGAAGGGTTTTCCCGCTAGGAATTGATTCCGTCGGAAAGATTTAAAACATGTTCTATTTCTAGGTCCGTCAGAATTTTCGAAAAAAAAAAAGTCAGCTGAAGCCCACACAAGATCGGAATATCCCATGAAATGATTTCGTCAGACTTTTTCTGCCCGGAAAGTCTGGCTGTGTGTAGACAGCATTAGATATACTTCTACTGAACCTGGTAAACTTTAAAATTCAGAGCCATTGCTTGGGCCCATGTTATACTTTTGACTTTTTTGACTCCTGAAACAAATCCGCCCCTTAGTTTGACTTAAAATTGCAGAGTTTATTCCGAAGTTATTTCAAGTTATTCTAAAGTCTGCAAAAGTGTTTTGATGTTTTATCAGGGGATAATGAAATTTTAAAATTTTCTTTTAGTGAGATAAAAGACTTTTCTATTGCAGGTCATTTGCTTATGCTGAAAAATAACAGTTTCCTTCGGAACGCTTATTGAAAATGCAGAGAAAGCCCTGTCTGGATATGAGTGAACATAATTCCTTTCAGTAAGCGCAGTTAAAGTCCCTTGTTTAGACAGTGTACAGAGAAAGTGACAAGTCTATAACTGAATGTATTCATTTCTTTCTAGGCTCATTTCATATTCTCCAAATCCCAGCTCGGCTCTGCCCCTCCTCGTATCTCAGATCTTATCTTTCACTAGTCCCTGTAAAGCTGTTAAACACTATCCTCAATCTGCCTACTGCACTTGCAGTGTGCATCCTACTACAGCCCGCTGAGGATTTTAAATTTATCGTGGAGTGTGGTGTGAAGTTCTAGACATCAGTTTAAGATGATGTCTAATTCTGATTAAATGCTGAATTTAAAGGGAACCAACCAACATTGCTTGTGTGGCTTTGGGCTCTGTTCACATTCAGACTTCTTTCATGGACTATAGGCTGCAGGCAGTGTTCCTGCAGAAGAAACGTGATAGGAATTTATTGCTATTTGATGGAATATATGCAATTGATGCACTATACACTAAAGCCCAATTAAACCTTAAGTTTGTTTCCTTTCTAAAGCAGCCACTACCTGGGTAAAAAAAAAAGCTTTGTGCAGCCAACATGCTGTATAGAATAGCCCTTGCTCTGTGTGGGTAAGCGGTAATCTCTCTGTAGAGGTCCCACACTCCTCCTGCTGAGAGGCCAGAGATCTACAATCAGCAAAAAAAGTATGAGCTTTGCTGATTGCAGAGCTATAGGTCTGATTCAGTAAGGGGTATGTAAGATGTCTTCAGATAGATGGCTGCTTCCACACATAGCAGAAGTTCCACTGGGTACCATGCTGGCAGGGGACAGCCTGTAGCTACCTCGGATATCTCTTAAACCTGCACGGTTTAGGAGATATCCCCTGTATCTGTAATGTGCCGATGTCCTCTTTAATTATACCTACAAGTAAGCCTATAATAAGGCTTACTTGTAGGTACTGTAAATATCTTCTAAACTTGCACCGTTTAGGAGAGATTTACTATATACGCTGCCCCCAAAGTCACCAGCACATGCGCATTGAAGGAACGGCCCACTCATGCTGTTTCTTCAGGGCCATTGTTGTGACTGGCGGCACCATGCAGGAATGACGTGATTGCAGCTCCAGCCAATCACATCGCCAGAGCCCGCAAACCCGGAAGTAACTCTGGGAAACATGTTAGTTGTGTGAGCAGTGTGCCGACGTTGATCCAGGGCTTCCTTCTAAGGTAAGTATTTCATAATGAACTAGTATGTGATGCATACTAGCTCATTATGCCTTTGTCTTGCAGGTTTATTTTGGGGGCGGGGGGGGGTTGAGGTTTAACCACTTCAATACAGGGCACTTAAACACCTTCCTGCCCAGACCAATTTTGAGCTTTCAGCGCTGTCGCACTTTGAATGACAATTGCGCGGTCATGCTACACTGTACCCAAATTAAATTTTGATCATTTTTTTCCCACAAATAGAGCTTTCTTTTGGTGGTATTTGATCACCTCTACGGTTTTTATTTTTTGCGCTACAAATAAAAAAATACCGAAAATTTTGAAAAAAAATATGTTTTTTTTTGTTTCAGTTTCAAAACTTTGTAAATAAGTAAGTTTTCTCCTTCACTGATGGGCACTGATGGGGCTATACTGATGGGCACTGATAAGGCGGCACTGATGGGCACCAATGTGGCACCAATGAAGTGGCACTGATGAGGTGGCATTGATGGACACTGATATGTGGCACTGATAGGCGGCACTGATAGGCGGCACGGATGGGCGACACGGATGGGCGACACGGACGGACACTGATAGGTGGCACAAATTGGCACTGATAGCTGGCATGGATTGGCATGGATGGGCGGCACAGATAGGTGGCACAGATGGGCATGGATAGGCGGCACAGATGGGCATGGATAGGCGGCACAGATGGGCATGGGTGGGCACTGATAGGCGGCACAGGTGGGCACTCATAGGTGGCACAGGTGGGCACTCATAGGCGGCACAGGTGGGCACTCATAGGCGGCACAGGTGGGCACTCATAGGCGGCATTGGTGTTATACTATAGTAATGGATGCCAATCAGTGCCAAACAATAATGCATGCCAATCAGTGATGCCCATTGTGGGCACTGATTGGCATCCATTATAGGCACTGATTGGCATCCATTGTGCTGACTGGCATCCCTCGTGGTCTAGGGAGGATTACCTTTTCCCTGGTGGTCTGGTGGCGTCCCTGGTGGTCCAGTGTGAGCATCCTCGGGGGGGCTGTGCTGATAATCGATCAGCACAGACCCCCCCTGTCAGAGGAGCACCTGATCGGCTCTCCTCTACTCGCGTCTGACAGACGCGAGTGAGAGAAAGCCGATCACCGGCTCTTCCCATTTACACTGTGATCAGCCGTGATTGGACATGGCTGATCACGTGGTAAAGAGTCTCCGTCGAAGACTCTTTACCGAGATCGTAGTTGCCGGGTGTCAGACTGACACCCTGCAACAACAATCGCCGCGATGCGCGCCCCCGGGGGCGCGCAGCGGCTCATAATCCTGATCACGTCATATGACGTCCGGTCAGGATTATGAAACCACTTGCTATAGGGCGGGTGGCAAGTGGTTAAAAAGGCTGTAAATAGGCTTTGAAACTAACCCCAACTGACCTCTCTAGCTGTAGGCAGTTTGGAGCATCCTCAAAGTACTCAGCAGAAGCATTGAAGCCTTTTCTCTTAGCAGCTCAGCTCACACTACTTCAGCCCCCCCCCACACACACACACAAATTCTGTGATTTTGCTGTAAATTGCTCTACCTGTAGCTGAACAGTTCAGCAAGTGATTGTTTTAATGGTAAGTTCACCATTTCAGGCAGAATTTCACTTTTCAAATGTCTTTTCTGTCCAAGCCATCCCAATGTGCTGATCTCTCACTTACCAAGTCTATGACAGCCTTCAATCTGCACACTCAGCTATCATTGGTCTTGAGTAAACACATTTCACGCACTTTCACTTTCAGGCCCCATTCACACCTAGCATAGGGGAAACACATTTTTTTTGGCACATTTTTACCGTAACATGCATAGGGCTGCCCTACATGTGATAAATGCAGTACAGTAGCTCATGGGGCAGTTTGGTATGACGCAGATTGCATGTTTGTTACCACATATTTTGCTGCATTTATCACACATTTTTTTTTTTCCCATAAAAGTTTTATTGAATATAAGTAGGGACAAATTTACAGATCACAGGATATAACAGTAAATGTACAATGACATCATAATAGGAATGTAAACATGTTTTACAAGCTCCATAGTATCCATGACAGTATCAACTATAAAGAACATACAACACGTTATCACACATTTTTAATGTGACATAATGCCTGTTTACTTTCGGTTTGGGGTGCCATTAACCCTTAAAGTGGTTGTAAAGGCTAAGATTAAAAACCTTCTGTGTGCAGCAGCCCTTCTAATACTTACCTATGCCCCCTCTCTATCCAGCGATGTACATGAGTGCCTCGGCCGTCCAGGACTCTCTCTCCTAATTGCCTGAGACACAGCAGCGACGCCATTGGCTCCCGCCACTGTCAATTAAAGTCAGTTAGCCAATTATGAGATAGAGGGGTGGGGCCAAACCGCAGCTCCGTGTCTAAATGGACACTTAAAATGAGGCACCAGGGAGGGGGAGGTTGCCTCCATCCAGGCATGTACTGGCCATCGGGACTACCGGGAGATTCCCGGTGGGCCGATGGCTCAGTGGGCCGGTCTGGTGCAGTCCTGGAGCCGCTCCTCTCTGACAGTGAGTGATCGCAATTTGTCAGGAGCAGTCTCCGAGATATGCTGGAGAGAGCATTAGGCTTTCTGCTCCCTCCAGCCTGCAGGGGGATATAGACACGTTCAGCAGACTTTCCTTCCTCTCTCCCCTATCGCTGTTATCACATGACTGGAGAGAGGAAGAAGAGAGGCTGCCTTTAGAACCGTGAGTACATGTGGGAGGGGGACACTCTGATGTAAGGGGGCTGGTGGTGGGACACTCTGATGTAAGGGGGCTGGTGGTGGGACTCTGATGTAAGGGGGCTGGTGGTGGGACACTGATGTAAGGAGCTGGTGGTGGGACTCTGATGTAAGGAACTGGTGGTGGGACTCTGATGTAAGGAACTGGTGGTAGGACTCTGATGTAAGGAACTGGTGGTGGGACTCTGATGTAAGGAGCTGGTGGTGGGACTCTGATGTAAGGAACTGGTGGTGGGACTCTGATGTAAGGAGCTGGTGGTGGGACTCTGATGTAAGGAGCTGGTGGTGGGACTCTGATGTAAGGAACTTGTGGTGGGACTCTGATGTAAGGAACTGGTGGTGGGACTCTGATGTAAGGAACTGGTGGTGGGACTCTGATGTAAGGAGCTGGTGGTGGGACTCTGATGTAAGGAGCTGGTGGTGGGACTCTGATGTAAGGAGCTGGTGGTGGGACTCTGATGTAAGGAGCTGGTGGTGGGACTCTGATGTAAGGAGCTGGTGGTGGGACTCTGATGTAAGGAACTGGTGGTGGGACTCTGATGTAAGGAACTGGTGGTGGGACTCTGATGTAAGGAACTGGTGGTGGGACTCTGATGTAAGGAACTGGTGGTGGGACTCTGATGTAAGGAACTGGTGGTGGGACTCTGATGTAAGGAGCTGGTGGTGGGACTCTGATGTAAGGAGCTGGTGGTGGGACTCTGATGTAAGGAGCTGGTGGTGGGACTCTGATGTAAGGAGCTGGTGGTGGGACTCTGATGTAAGGAGCTGGTGGTGGGACTCTGATGTAAGGAGCTGGTGGTGGGACTCTGATGTAAGGAACTTGTGGTGGGACTCTGATGTAAAGAGCTGGTGGTGGGACTCTGATGTAAAGAGCTGGTGATAGGACTCTGATGTAAGGGGGCTGCTGATGAGAATCTGATGTAAAGGGGATGCTGATGGGACACTCAAAACGTAAGTCCAGGGCCGAATTTCTGTCCCAGTCCAGCCCTGCCTCCATCCTTATTTCAGTAGAAAAAGGAGGGTTTGTGGGACTTTAGATGAGGCACATAGAAGGAAACAGATGTGTATACAAACTGTTTATTGAATCAGTATGTACAGCATATAATAACTGATATAGTGACCATAGGCCAATTAGTTACAGTAGTATAACATAATATAAAACACACAATATTGTACACTGTATAGTATCATAAAAACTACATAGTATAAAATACATAATGTATTAAAACCATATATGTATGCATCTAGGAAAGCTCTACGCATTTTGGGGATTGTACCACCTCATCAGGAGCAGATGCACACAAAATATCTGTAGAAGAAATTATATATAAAACCAATGTAATCGAATGTTTGTCCCCGATATCAAAAAGGGTACAGAACAAAATGGAGCAAAAAAAGGAAGGATTAGGAGGAGAGGTCATCATCCCCCTACTTACATGTGGGCTTAAACTATCCATATATAGTGCTGGATGGACAAGAGCTATCATGAATGTCTGTCCCGCAAGCTGTGGAGGTAGGAACCCCAGGGAGGAGCAGGCCAGTGGCTCCCCAGAGGTAGAGGCTGTTCGCACTGGCATCATTAAAGATGTAAAACAGTGACTCCAAGAGTTCTATAGAGATAAACGTGTGACTATGGTAAGACAATGGTAATTACCATGATGTATATCCATAATAGAGATAGAGTGATTATAGCCAAGGAGCAAGTGTAAGTGAGGAATAAAGATACACCAGGGACTGTGAGACAGGGTGATGCTTATCCAGGCTCTGTGTTTGCCCCCATAGCATACAGCTTGCTATCAGGGCACACAGAAGAGGAGATGTGAAGTACGTGGACAGGGAACTCCAGAAGAGGAGGTGAGAGTCCGCACTGTCCAATACCATTGCACAGAGCAGGTAAGTATAAAATGTGTATTATTTAAATAAAAATAAAAAAGTACTTTACAACTATAAGTCCCTTGTGCAGGATGTTTATGTGTGTAATTTAGACTAATGTACGCTTTAATAAACTGAAAGCTATTTTAATTTGCATCTTTTATATCTTAATATCTTTTTTCTTTAGCCCAGGTTCACACTAGAGAAATCTCCGACATCGCATGTGATTCGCACCTGCACCATAGGTGCCGAACCCATGCGATGTCTGAGCAATGTGAGTTCAGCCATACAGTTGTATGGCTGAACTCGCATTGTATTCACACAGAAAAAGGTACAGGGACTTTTTTCTCCGCGGTGGAATCAGATCGCATGGGTGTTCTCACCCATGATATCCGATTCCTGTCTGAATCCACAGTTTGTACTGCGATCTGTGAACCGAACTGAGGGTGTCATTAACATTGTATTGACACCCGCAGCGGTTCACAGAAGGCAGTGTGAACTGTCCGCAGGAGAGATGTGATACAGGAACCGGTGCTAAAACCAGTGGTGGCTGGTGGCCCGTGGCCCTGTCACTTACCTGATCGTGGCTGTGATCTCCTCTCCTCCTTCTCCCATAGGTGCGGGGAGCGGCAGCGCAGAAAGCAACCTGGAGGTGCAGGGAGCAGCGCCCATAGGCTCTGGTGTATTCTCTTCCTCACAGTGTACTGTAGGTCCGGGCTGTGATCTCCTCTCCTCCTTCTCCCGGAGGTGTGGGAGAAGTGGCTCCATTGTCCACTGCTCCATCTTCTACAGCATACTGTTCCTCTTCCACCTAAGCGCTAGGCATCCAATAGGATCGCCTGAAAAACAGTTATCACGACCTGCCTCCTGATTGGTGGGGAGGAACCTTAGTGTGAAAATAGCGTGAATTAATTTACTATATTCACACAACAGGGTGGGATCGGGACGCATGCGTTCTGTGCCCCAAGCCCACCCTTTTTCAAATCCTATTGGAGCCTCTGGCTCTAATCACGGGCTTCAAAAATCCACACCCCCCCCATTGGAATGCATGCCCTTGGCGCCTATGTAGATCAGGGGACTGGACACAAGGATGGGGGGGGGCAGCGCCCTTGCGCCTTCTATGGACCGACCGGCGCTGGCTGGAACCAGTTCCCGCATCGCACAAGTGTGAACTTAGGCTTAAAGTGAGCCTGTGCCCATGCAGTGTGAAGACACTGGTTCATTTTAAATTCACAACTTCCCAGCAGCATACACTTACCTTTCCTGCTGCAGCTCTGTTCAGCTGCTAGAAGCAGAAAGAAATCATTTGAAAGCTTTGGGTAGCTGGAGTCATAGCTTACATATGGCTATGGATTTCTTGTCAGACGGTGCTGATTGGCCCAGTGCTGTCACATAAATTGAATGTTCCTCCATATCAAGAAGTAAAGAATATTTCCTTCAGCCATCAGAGCTGAATAGAGCAGTGGGGAAGTAAAAGAAAAAAGTATACCCTAGGGAGGGATGGGGGATTATAACAAACCTTTTGCTTTGCCCTGATTGGGTAAAACACAGGTTTGCTTTAGGGTTGCATATTGTTGAGAAGCTGTCAGAGGAACGCCAATATAAAGTATCTTGAGTGTAATAACATTCACTGGCTAAATTATGAGAATGTATTTAGCTGATCACTTTAAGTGAAGAGTGTCATCTCTCAAAATATTTAATTGTTCTATTTTCTGAAAAAAATTACCGTTCAGAAAAATTACTCTTTTTCAGGGTAGGGTTTGCTAGCAGAGAAAACAGTACGACTGTGGATAGTAACCAAAAGTAAAATAATTATGTGAAATTAATACAGTTATGGACTGTGGAATATAAATCACTGGGCAATTATGGTTCGGTATGTGCATAGCGTAGAATAATGATCATTTTTAAACCTCACAGAATGAGAGATGTAGGTCTGGTTTAATCAATGTGCTTTAATTTGTCTAAGTGAAAGTCATTTGGTGTTAATAAAACAAATTATGTGTCTTGAGTGCATGTTGCACCCAAAATTAACAGTAATATCTATAATCATATCCAAAAGTGTCTCTTTAAGTATATTTGTATATAAAGCAAGCTGCTCTGCAGGGAAGGCGTCAGATGACCAAAAAGCCCAAGAACTGTTGAAGAGTATATTTGATTCTGCACATGGTGAAGGAAGCCATTTTATGGGTTGACATAAAGTATATGTACGTGTAATCTCTAAAAAAAATTCTAATTTTCAAGTGGTCCTAAAGCCAAAATGTTTTTTTAACGCATTCCCTGCCTCAAGGTCAAATATGTTTTACAGCTTTCTGTCCTCCCCCACCTTCCTAAATACTTACCAGAGTCCTCAATTGATCCAGTGCTGTGCCTGGCTGCATCTCTTCTTCTTCACACATTGGAATGGGAGAAAACATGCAACCAGTGCATAAAAGGTCGCCTCGTGGGACTTTTAAGGCAGAAAAATATAGAGAGTAGCAATACATATAAGAATGCACATATGTGCCAATTTTATTAGTTATAGAACATATATTGATAGAAATATATGAATACAAAATTCACTTTAAAATACATCAATTGATCAATAGCATATAAGGTAATTGTATCAACCCAAAGCTCAAAGGATCAAATCACCCAACTGTAAATCCCCTGATGAAGGAATTTTGTATATCAATGTGAATTTCCGAAACATGTTGGGATGTATGCTGTAAATCTATCCGTCTGACCTCAACTTGATTTAGGCAGTGGATTGTAAGGCTTTGGGTTGATACAATTACCTTATATGCTATTGATCTATTTCTGTATTTTAAAGAACATTTTGTATTCATATATTTCTATCAATATTTGTTCTATAACTAATACAATTGGCACATGTGCATTCTTTTATATATTGCTACAATTTTTCTGCCTTAAAAGTCCCACGGGGCGACCTTTTATGCACTGGTTGCATGTTTTCTTCCATTCCATTTGATTAGGGATGTTGGCAGTGCCCTATACATTTCCAATTCTCACATCCTCTTCTTTACCTCTTCACACATTGGCTCCTGCTGCTGTCAATCAAATGCTGTGATGAGGAAGTGGGGAACGGGGCTAAGTCCCACTGTGTGTGTGCCTATGGAGCTCAGATCCATAGACACACACACAGCTCAGGAGTAAGCACACACTGCGTGCCCCCATAGCAAGTGGCTTTCCATGGGGACACATGGAGAAGAGGAGGAGCCAACAGGGGATGCCAGATGAGGGGGTCTGAGGCCACTCTGGGTGAAACCATTGCACAGAGCAGGTGAGTATAACATGTTTTTTGATTTGATTTATTTTAAATGTTGCCTTAGTAACACTTTATAGTAAATCTGCATCTTTCATTAAAATAATGCCTGGTGATTCTGCCATGAAGGTACTTGTTCATAAACTTACTGTTATTAAGTGACAATGCTCTGTTACCATCTCCCAATTGTGCTTCTGCGTTGTCACCCTAAAAATCACAAAAATGTGGCACTTATAGGACAATCAAATGTTACTTATCATTCATTTATGCCGCGTACACACGATCGGTTTTTCCGTCAGAATAAACTCTGACTGTCTTTCCGACGGAGTTCTGCTGAAACGGACTTGCCTACACACGATCACACCAAAGTCTGGTTGTGTAGAACGCAGTGATGTACGATGGGACTAGAAAAGGAAGATCAATAGCCAGTAGCCAATAGCGTTTTTGGTGCGTCGGAATAGCATACAGATGAACGGTTTTCCCGATAGGAATTGATTCCGTCTGAAAAAATGTAAAACATGTTCTATTTCTAGGTCCGTCAGAATTTTTGAAAAAAAAAAGTCAGCTGAAGCCCACACAAGATCGGAATATCCGATGAAATGATTCCGTCTGACCTTTTCTGGGAAAGTCCAATCGTGTGTACGCTGCATTATAGTTGCAACTCTGATGCTAATATTCTGCAATTTTCTTTGCTACACAAGAAATATGTCTAAACAAAACAAAACAAAAAAAAAATACCCATAAGCCCCTGAAGTAAGATAAGAAGCACTGGCCAGTAACTTAGACCTCACAGTGTTTTAGAGGTTGGGTCTCATTCATAAATCCTATACAAAATTGTTGCTGTTATTTACCGCAGATACATATAACTGTGGGGTTGCAGTCAGCTTAACCAGCTTAACCTGTACCCATTAAAGTGGTTGTAAACCCTTACAAACCACTTTGACCTACAGGTAAGCCTAGATTAAGGCTTACCTGCAGGCCCAAGAAATATCTCCTAAACCTACACGGTTTAGAAGATATTTAGTAAAAGACAGTGACAGCTGTCTACAACGCATGCCGTTAGTGGCGGCTCCCATGCGCATGCGCGGGAGTGACGTCATCGCTGCTCCAGCGCTGTGAGTGGCCGAAGCAGCGATACCCGGAAGAAGATGGATGCTCCGGACTACAGGGGACATTGGTGATATCGCCGGCTCCTGTGTCAGGTAAGTGACACATAATGGGCTACTATGCGATGCATAGTAGCCCATTATGCTTTACCTTTGCAGGGAAACAAAGAGGAAGTAAACCCATCAGGGTTTACTTCCTCTTTAAGGATAACTGTATATCCATTTGTGATTAGACTGACTTCATGTAGTTGTGACTACGCTTCAATATCAAGCATTTGGTGTGTAAAAGAAAAAGACTAGTAGTGTAAATACCACTCAGACAGAACGTCGTATAGCGTGCATGAAAATTGCTCTTGTTAAAACTTCAAAAAGACTTTATAAAATATGTCAGAGACAACACAGAAGCCACATGTGACTGTAAGCAAAATAATTGCATGTTTACAATCAAAGCTTTAAAATGCAGGGAATAATACTCAAAAAAAAACAAAAAACTGTGTTTATCCCTTCATCCCAGCAGACATCATCAGAGGTTGTGAAATAGACACATACACTGCTCATTAAATCATCTGAACATCTCCTATTCAGGTTGCAATTAAAACCATGGGTGCCTTACACCCAGGTTACAATGAAACCATAGGGTAGTGGTAAAGGGACGATGGACACACATTTTCACAGGTTATTAAAATGTGGACAAAGTTAATAACTACTTGCTTACTGAGCACCTTAACCCCCCTCCTGCCCAGAACAATTTTTAGCTTTTAGGCGGTCACTTTTTGAATGGCAATTGCGTGGTCATACAACACTGTGCCCAAATTAAAATTGTATGCATTTTTTCCCACAAATAGAGCTTCCTTTTGGTGGTATTTGATCAGCTCTGCGTTTTTTTTTTTGTTAAAAACATTTAAAAAGACTGATTTGAAAAAATAAATACAAAATCGTTTCATATTTTGTTAATTAATTTTGCAAAAAGGTAATTTTTATCCTTCATTGATGTACGCTGATGAGGCTGCACTGATGGGCACTGATGCCCTGCACTGATGGTCACCAATAGGCTGCATTAATGGGCACTGATAAGGTGGCACTGGTTAGCACAGATAGATGGCACTGGTGGGCATTGATAGGTGGCATTGGTGGGCACTGATGGGTGGCACTGATGGGTGCCAGTGATGGGCACTGGCTGGCAGTGATGGGCACTGATGGGTGGCAGTGATGGACACTGATCGGCACTGGTAGGTGACACTGATTGGCAACACTGCTAGGTGGCACTAATGAAGCACTGATTGGCACCACTGGTGGGCATTGATAGGTGGGACTGATTGCTGGCACTGTTATGTACTGATGGGCAATGTGGGCACTGATACGTGGCACTGTGGGCATTGGCAGGTGCTACTGGTGGGCACCGATGAGGCGGCTGTGCCTCTTCCTCTTCAGGACCAATGTCCTTTCAACAGAAGCCAGTGATCTGCTTTTTTTTATCCTCACGCTGTCTTCTGTTTACATTACGTGATCAGCTGTCATTGGCTGATGGCTGATCATGTGGTAAGGGGCCGGGATCAACCCCTTACTCGGATCTGTGATCATCCGAGTCTCATTGACTCTGTGATCACAGTGCTGCTTGGAGCGCATGGGGAGCATGCAAAGGAGAGGACGTCTATTGACAGCCTCCCGGCAAAGTAGATCTGTGCTGTAGCCGTCATTTGGCTATAGCATGGATCTGAAGGGGATAATTGAATCCAACTGACCTGTGTTCTGGAGCTCAACAAAAAGATGGGGATTTCCCAGTAGAGGACATTTACCTGAGTTGAGAAATTCAAGTGTAATAGGTCAAAGAGTGTCAAGTGAAAAAGCCTTAGGAACCCAAAGTGTTTTTTTGTTTAACCAGTTGCAACAAGCAGGGCAAAGGACAGCCAAGATGTTTCAGGGGGCTCACAATCCTCCTTCATCAGGGCTGAATGAAATAGCAGTCACTGTGAACACCAGCACTAACTGTTGCTTGAAACATCATTTGCCATCAGATCAGATTGTGTTTCCGAAAACACGGTTTTGATCCCCAAAACACGTTGGCTGGCCCTTGTCCTGTTTGTTGTAACCAGTTGAATAATAAAGACTTTAGACTCCTAAGGACCTTTAATTTGGCACATTCTTTGACCTTTTTACACAGTGCAAACAATTATTGGCAACGAAATACTATGATGGAATACACGATAAAATGCAGAATACTACCATTACTTTAATAGAAACACTCAATTTTAAAGACATAAAAAAAGCATGTTTATAAGACATTAATATATAAATATGCCTCAGATACTATTCATATAACATCAAGGCAGATGAACATCCCACATGGTTGTAGACATTCTTCCTAGTTATCATCTTCTGGTGAATCACATGGAATCCCAAAAAATAAATAGTCTATTGTGTGTTCCTATATGTACACAATTATATAAAATGTATAACAAGTATCAATAACCTAATCCTTCCTTGAGTAACCTAAATAAACTACAAAGTAAATATTATAACATATTTCTATTACTTTATAATAAATCTATGTGATCAAAAGTAGTGGGACGAAGCATCCCTAACTAAAGCAACCTATTTTTAGAGATTTATCTAGAAAACATTTGATGGCCCATTCCACATTGTGTTCATGAGGAACATATTGTTTTTCATAAATACATTATTTTTTTTTTTTTTTTTTTTCTCTCTCTCTTTTTTATTACAGCCCCTGCAATGAGATTTTAGTCTGTCAGTGGCACAGAATTTCCATCCTGCAGGATTTCTATTGTGTTTAGCTGCAAAATGCTTTGACACAATGTGCAACCCTAAACCTTTTTCCATATTGAGCAAATGTTCTCTAATGCCGCGTACACACGGTCGAACTGTTTGACGTACTTAGTCCGTTGAAACACATTTCAGCGGACAATCCGCTCGTGTGTGGGCTTTAGCGGACTTTTTCAGCGTGCAGTCCGGAGTACTAAGAATTTTGGATTTTCCAAAAATCTGTCCGTCGTACTTTGGTTTCAGCGGACAATACGGTCGTCAGTATGCTAGTTCGACGGACTAAGAATGGCGCATGCCCAGAAAGGATTTACACGGCGGAAGGGTGCTTTGCTGTGTCTTGGACTTCCTATTTCCAGTCCCGTCGTACGTGCTGTACACGTCATCGCGCAAGCTTTCGACGGACTGTTTGTGCATCCGTGTGTGGTCAAGTCCGTTCAGTGGAAAGTACGACGGATTGTCCGTCGGATTGTATGACGGACTAAGTACGTCAAACAGTTCGACCATGTGTACGCGGCATATATGGCATACTTGCAGTTCCGATGTGGTTCTTCCAGCATATTGAAAACTACATGGGCACTGCCATAATTCACCACGAATCTGGTATTACATGTAATACAACCTTTGATAGAATATTCCTTCCCTGTGTTTAAGGACAAATTACTTTTTTTTTTTTTTTTTTTACTCATTCTAGCCTAACCACATAGGCTGTTCTACAATATTAGATGCTACGAATTGTCTAAGATTGGGGGTTCTTCTTTAGACCACAGGAGGCTATTCTGATAGAATACTACAAAGAATTAGTCTTTTGTTTAGGTATGGCCAGTGTTTTTTTTTTTTTTTTTTAAGATTCTCCCAATTGCATTATGCTGAGTGGAATACCCTGTAATAAATGCAAGCTCCGTATTTTCACCATCTCCAATGTTATTTTTTTTCTTTTCTTTTAACTCTACTCTCCCCCCCCCCCCCCCACTCATATATTCTGCTTGTCCAGCTGTTCCTTAAAATACCCTTTATCGCAAAACATAGAACTGCTCAGAATAGTTGGCTATTTTATCACAACTCTATCTTTATCTTGTAAATTTACTTTTAGGGACACTCCAGACCCAATTGGAATGGTGACAACTGTTAATTGATAGATATTCTATGTCAGTGCTTTTTGCATATGTTTTGGTTCTAATAGTTCAGCCTTATATAAAATAGGAAAGATCTTCTGGTTACTGCACACATAAAACATATTTTAAAAGTACTAACTAGAATGGGTATATACCAATTAACAGTCAACACCATTCCATTGGGTCCAGAGTATCCCAAAAAGTGACAGGTGTGTGCTGCTAATTCACAGGTGGAAATGTAAATTAACATTCACTCAGCAAGGGGAACTGTGCCTGAGAATGTTAGTCTACAGATTGTGGCTGTCAAGAAGTTAATGTGACCTGAAACAACTATGCAGATGAAAAATTACTGTTTTTTTCTCAGACTATCCTGATCTGCATACAGTACTTGTTGCGGTCTTTATCTTTTCTTCATTACTTAGAGTTAAGATAAACAAATGTCTATCAACCATAAGATAAAAAATATATAAATTAAAAACAACTTTAAAGGGGACATGTGCTAGCTAACAGATCTTTATGAGCTTATGTAAAGCAGTGCTAAACCCACCAACAAGTGATAGCAACCTTCCAAATATATACAAAATAAATACAACCACAATTCATATAAGAAATAAAATGTTAAAATAATACATAAAGTACATAAAGCAAAATGAAAGTGCAAATGCCACTACAAATAAATTCATAATAGTCCAAAGTTAATAATGGGAACCGCAAAAGTTCATGTGTTGACTCAGTGTACATTCACATTGGTGTTACAAAGTCAGGGCGGAGTTAACATAGGGGCTATTGGTGCTGCAGCTCCGGTCCCCTCCCTTAAGATAGTCCCTGCCCAATGGTGTGAAGAGTCACTAATGCTGCTCAGCCCTGCAGTGTACACATGATTGATATGTAAATTGCGGCAGCATTAATATGTAAATCATGGGTGGTATTGATATGTACATTTTTAGAACATTCATAGGTATGTCAAACTTCCTGAGCCCTGGTCTGCCATCACCTTTGCTGAATGCTGCCAGCTTTGGAGATGTACATTAAGGCCTGCCTTCCACAGTCACTGAGCCTGCCATCAGCCTGTACTGCAAAGGGGAGCAGATGGATGTTAACGGTAAACAAAGAAGGGATTACAGTTTGGAGGGCAAACATAACTAAAAGAGGGGTTGTGTAGGGGGGCTGGGGTGGAAAGATGAGCAGAGGCATGTGGAGTTAAGCATAGAGAAGGAGGTTTGGGGTGCAGAGGTAAGCAGGGGGATTTAGAATGTACAGGTGTACTGAGAGGAGGTGGATAAAGATGCAGAGAGGCAGGGAAGGGTCTGTTATAGTAAATACCCCGTTTTTTTATTTTTTATTGTTTTTATTAGGCAAAGCTTTGTCCATACAGATGCTGATGCATAATAATATATGAAGATATGTTGATAAGTGTAAGGCCCCATTCACATCATGCAGATGTTACAGAGCATGCACGCTCCCATTCATCGTGTGTAGGGCAGCCATTTCCGCTCTTACCGTAATGTGGCTCCACCCACAGTTCACTGTGGTGTTATATGATGCATACTTGATATGAGATCCAGTTGACTCAATGTTATATTTGTTTTATATTAAATTATTTATTGTAATGTTCAGCAAAGAGAAGATTATAGTTCATTACTGGCAGTCCCCGAGTTACAAACAACCCGAGTTACAAATGACTCCTACTTATGAACGGCCTCAATACGGAACGCTTGTGCTCCACGCTGGTCCTGGATACCTCCGAGCAGCTATCATGTCACATACCACTCTGCAGTACTACATGTACTGCATGGCCAGAAGAGCCCCAGGAGCACCCGGAACATCCCACATCCATGCACAGGCGGAAGCCAGAATATACCCCATCCCTGCAAATGGTAAAGGGCACTATTTGTGATTATCCTTTACATATATCTGTATGTTGGAAGTAACACCATTTTGTTCCTGGATGTAACCAGAGCTACATGGAATCAATGCATGTCTCCCCAGGTTGGGTACTTACCAAAGTGCATACAAGATTGACCTCTAATATGCCGCTTGAGGTCTAATCTGGTAAGTGTAAACTTTTTATCACAAAAACCTTCCTGGGCACTAGAGTTATGGAATTAGGGATATTGGTATAAGTTCTGCAATATTGTGGAATTAAAATACATTTTGAATGTGTGGTAAAACTGAACAAAGATGTTAGAGCAACTTTAAATGTGTTTGCATCATCTGATGGTTTCACATTAAACATGGGCACATCATCTGCCCTAAACAGAAATCTAGGGTAATATGACCATTCCTGTTTGGATAATTGAGAGAGGTGGAGAAGGCACAGTATGACTCTCTGAAGACAGTCTTTGCACTGTTTTCCCATGGGAAAAATCATTTTTTCCTACTTTTAGCTTTATCCCTGAGAACTGTTGTACAGGACTGTCTGAGGGTGCCCCATAGATTGGTTTGTTGCCCAGCATGAGCATAGTTAGATTTGAAAATGACTGGTGTCTATAGGTACCTTGAACATAAAGTATTCTGTGGGAGATGTTTGAAAGGAAGTGGTGAGCTGTAGGATGAGATGTCATACACCTTGGTCGTTCTGACTTGAAATCTTGATTAGCGCACTTCAACAATCTTGGTTACATGCTAGGTAATAAAACCAGTATAAACATAATTTTCTGTTTTTTTCAGAGCTCTTATATGTCCCCTATGCAACCTTGGCATTGTGCTCATACTTTCAATAAAATAAAAACTTAGACTAAAGCTGTGTATTCAGACTGCTGCAACCATTTTAAATCAATTGTTTCGAAAAGGAATTTACAAGGTTAATTGTGACCATAAAAACTGCAGTAAGAACAGTGTGTGCAAAAGCTCTTGTACATCATCCCTATGTGTCCTCTAAATGACATTGAAAGAGATACAGTGTGCATTAATCTGAATGCTGGAGCAAGGTGCCTTCTTTTGGATTAGAGAGCTGCAGTAAATGCTAAGAATTTTTTTATTTTTTTTTAAAGTTATGCATTTTTATAGTCTTTCATTTTTTTTTTACTTAGAGCCCATTCACAATGAGTGGGCTGATAATGTAGGGCAACACACAAAACAATTGTACTATTTTTTCCAATGTAGCCACTCCCAACACTGTGGTTCGTTACAATACAGGTGCATTGGGCTGGGTTGTGTATGGGCATTGAAGTGCCATTTTAAATAAGTGGTGCCTGAGTGGTGACTATTAATGTACTACACACTAGAGCTGCACAATTCTGGCTAAAATGAGAATCATGATTTTTCTGCTTAGAATAAAGATCACGATTCTCTCACAATTTTTTCTTTTAAACAAAAAAAATTGCGCTAACTTTACTGTTTAGTTTTTTTTTTTATTCAATGAAGTGTATTTTTTCCCCAAAAATAGCATTTGAAAGACTTTCTTTTTAGACCTTAAAGATTTTTATTGTGACTGCAACATTATGGCAGACAGATCGGACAATTTTGACACATTTGTGGGACCATTGGCATTTATACAGCGATCAGTTCTATAAAAATGCATTGGTTACTGTAAAAATGTCACTGGCAGTGAAGGGGTTAACAGTGGGGGCCGATCAAGGTGTTAATTGTGCTCCCTACTGTGTGTTCTAACTGACGGGGGGATGGGACTTGCCTTGTATGAACACACGATCTGTCTCTTTTCCCCTCAGAGAACCGGGATCTCTGTGTCTACACACAGGGATCCCGGTTCTCGCCACGTCACAAGCGTTCGCTGGAGCCTGAGGTTATCAAGACTGCCAGGCACTCGTATCGGCTCCAGGGGCGAGCAACGGGCATGCCCCTAGTGGCTACCAGAAGAAGTGACGTAACGTGATGCTGATTCGCCCAGCCGACCCTTGTTACCACAGTACAACTGCAGCGCCTGGTCGGCAAGTGGTTTAACTTACCTCATTTACAGACCGAAGTTCATTCCTTTGACCTAAAATAACGAAAAGATACAATGTTTATAGTTATCTCCCAGCACTGACAATGTTGATAAACATTTGCAGACTTTTTTTTTTCCCCCCAAATGTCTTTATGGCAACAAACTTAAAGCTGAATTTTAATGTGTGTGCATTTGTTGCGTTCCCTGGTCCCTAACTCCCCCCATCCCCAGTCAACATAGTTACTAGATTTTCAAATAAAGCCATTCCATTTTCATTAGAAAACAAGTTAGAAATGCTGTTAAGTTTTTATTGTTTTCAATGCTTTTATCGTGCCCTGCTCTCCTTGGCAAGATTTCCCCTAACTTTCTGTACACCAGCACAAGAAATGGGAAGGCAAGGGTGTTGCTGGACAAGAAGACAAAGAAACCTAATAAAAACCCTTCAGATGTTCTCCTAAACAAATATTGCTGTCTCTTTTCCTGTAGATATCCAATTTCTTTCTGTCACTGTGAAACCCTGTCACCAGAACAGGAAGTGAGGCTAAACATCCTCAACAGAGACACAGACAGCAAAAAAAAAAAAAAAAAACAATAGGGGTTCTAAATCTTTTTTTTCCTGCTATACAAACATCAAACCAAAAAGTTTTGACTGGGGTTAAGCTTTCTTAAAAAAGAATTGTAGGTGCGTACATTATTGCGAACATTACTCTTTAAACCCACCCTTGTATATATTGTAGAATTAGGTAATAAGCAACAAGACAAGTACAGACTTGTCAGAGTAGGTCAGCATGCTTGAGTTTACAAACTGGGACTCTGGCAGCGAGGGGGCTTCATTTTCTCCAGCTGTCTGTTTCCATTATAGCAAGTGACGTAGTCACACTCCAACAGACGAGCCAGTTTTGTGCAACTGGATGTCTCTGGTGGTTACTGACTCACTGTTATAGATAGCACAGAGGGAGATAGCGGCCGCCGTTCTGACATCACATCACCATCAGCATGCAGAATGTTCTGTCACAGAAAAGACAATGCCAAAACGAGCCCTGTCCCTGGCTGACTCCAGAGTGTCTACCTGCTGTCACTAATGCAGAAAGCCATTCCCAGCATCTCTGCGTTCTAGGCTTTGGACACATTACGTATATTTAATGTGACAAATGCTGTACTAACAAGTGTAGTCTGTGTTCCAGTGCAGTCAAACCTAAGCTCACCTAGCGAGCTTCGCCAGTTTATTGAGGATTCACCGATTCTGACCGCACCACGACTTTCTAAAACATCTCTACAAAAACATGCAAACATATTGTCAGAGAAGTTCGCCTTTGAAAGCTGTATATTTTTGCCTTAAGAGCTGTGTTCACTCCCTTTAAATGATGCCTGAATATAAAAATATATTTTTCTTATAGATTTTGCCAGATTTCACCCTAAGTTTATATATTTCAATAATTTTTATTGAAGTAGATACCATAATACCAAGATACCATAGTACAAAGTACATCAATAAAACAATAGTGAAAAACAAATGCTCAAGTCGTTGCCATTACAGAGATATACAGTACGTCCCCCGAAAGGCTAACAAAGGCAATGTAGATTATCTTCAGGTGAGGAAACCCCAGCATTAAATGCTCTCAGACAGGGACTCCAATAATAAAACAGTCACTTATGCCACGTACACACGACCGAATTGTCCGGCGGACTTAGTCTGCCGGACCGCATTACGCCGGACAATTCGATCGTGTGTGGGCTCCAGCTGACTTTTTCATCGTAAAGTCCGGCGGACTTAGAAAGTAGTTTTGACTCAACATTTGTCCGCCTGACTTGGCTTTCAGCGGACAATCCGTTCGTCAGTGTGCTAGTCCGGCGGACTATGAATGACGCATGCTCATAACTAAGTACGAGAAGGAAGCTATTGGCTACTAGCTATTGAACTTCCTTTTTCTAGTCCCATCGTACGTGCTGTACGTCATTGCGTTAGAAATCGCTGGACTTTCGGAGTGTCCGTGTGCCAAGTCCGATCGTTAAAAAGTCCGGCGGATTGTTTGCCGGACTAAGTCCGCCAGACAATTCGGTCGTGTGTACGCGGCATAAGAAAACAAGATGGCAATCATTAACAGAGGAGATAAAAACCACACACCCGATCCACTAGGGACCAACTGCATAGCAAGCTCAATCAGCAGGTATTTGGTAGGCAATGCGTGAAAAGGGCTGTTGCAGGGTGGGGAGGGGGACAGTGGGAAGGAGGTAGAAGGAAAACACTGGCCACATGCCCAAGAATACAATCAAATATGAAAACACATTAATTTTCTAAAGTATCTTGAGATATTCAGAAAAATCAAACATAAAAAAGGAAAGGAAGAAAAGAAAAATATAGACCAAGAAAGAGAAAAAAGAGAGAGAGAGAGGGCCAGCCAGTGACTCACTAAGATAGATAGCGTATCCATGGATCCCATGTTGCCTCAAACTTCTTAGTAGAGTTATGAAGGATACAGGTAAGCCTGTCATTAACCATAATCCGGTTAATTTTATTATTTACATAATCAAGAGGATCCCTTAACTGCTTATAGTATTTAGCAATGGTAATTCTGACCCCCAAGAACATGCCTGTAATCCATTTAATTGATTTTTTTTTGTTCAGCCTTCGTTTTTAAGAGACCCTGTCACCAGACCATTTCTTTTTATTTTAACAAAAAGTTTCCAAAACTGCGTGAGGTGCATTTGACTTATTTTAGGCATGTTAATATTTGACTTATTTATTATTTGACTTATTTAATATTTTTTATTATTTAGGCATATTATTCTTTGACTTATTTTAGACATGTTGTGTAGACGTCCAAAAGCGCTGAGATTGCTTTTTGCTGATGTTATATCTTTACATCCATGGGTTTTTAATACAGACGGTGTCTCTTGTTGTGGAGAATCACCTACATTACTCTAACAACTGTATTTTCATTTTCTCCATCAGCTCATCCCCCACAGTTATTACCTTTTGTTCCACTTGACCATCCCTTCAAGATTGTAAGCTCTAACGACCAGGGCCTTCTGATCCCTCTGATCCCTCCTGTATTGAATTGTATTGTAACTGTAATGTCTGCCTCCATGTTGTAAAGCACTGTGCAAACTGTTGGCGCTATATAAATCCTGTATAATAATAATAATAATAATAATTACTGCCCTGGTGACACCCTGTGAATTGCTGTAGGCTGAGCCTCTTATTTTCCTCTTTGAAATGTCTTAGGCAGCACCACAATCCTGAAAAGTATTATAATGCTTTCCAGCTTTAATCAAAACTGAAAAAGAAAAAATTGTAACCGAGGGCCTGTTATGTTATGTAAATGTCCCGAAGAACTTCACTTAAACCTCCAAACATTTATATATGCAAATGCTAGCACCTCCTCTGTGTGCGGACCCACTGGGATATGCTGTTAGTCTGACATAGCAGCTCCTTCCATAGTGATTGCTGTCACAGCTTATTACTGTGATCATACAGTATAACTTTCTATATTTTAACAAAGTTATACTCCTTGGCACCTATCCCTGCAGATCACAGGCTTGTGCTAGACTCTCATAGTGACAGAAACTGCAGAAAGCCCCGTAGAGTGTCGTTTGTTGAATTGGATGAAATACCAAGTTGTTCAGAATGCATAATAAAGAGTTCAGCAGTCTGGCCAAGTCTTGCCCAGTGCGTAGTGCAGCAGTTTAGGGTATGTAGTGTACCATTAAAATAGCAAAAAGTAGAAAGTGCGGCACTATATTGTCGGCAGTCAAAAATTGTTCTAATGCAGTGGTGGTCAGTTAAGAAATCCTTGCAATTACAGTCAATTGAGAAGTGACTTGGTACAGTAGCAGTCTGTGGAGAAGTATGTTGGCACAGTGGCAGTTAGTAAAGCAGTGTGTTGGTATAGTGGCATTCAGTGGAAAGGTGTGCTGGTGCTGTGACAGGCAGTTAAGATGCACACCCTTGCAGAAAACTACAATGGTACAGTGGGGGTCTGTAAAATAGTTGATTGGTGCAGTTGAGATCAGTGGAAAAGTAAATCGGTAGTCTGAAGATGAGCAGAGAAGTTTATTGGTACAGTAGAGAAGTTTATCGGTACAGTGGTGGTCAAGTGTATCAGTACAGTGGCAGAGAAATGTATCAGTACTGTGACAGTTAGTGTGGAAATTGGTGCTGTCGAGATTGATGGAAAAGTGCTTTGGTACAGTGGAGATCTGTGGAGAAGTTGATTGGTACAGCGAAGGTCAGTTCAGAAGTGATGGTATAGCGGTGGTCCTTAAAATGGAAGCATTTGAAAAATACCTTTATGATAAATTGGAGGGGGGTAGCAAAATTACGTTTGCCTTTAAGTAGCAAACAAACCTATATATATATATATATATATATATATATATGTGTGTGTGTGTGTGTGTGTGTGTGTGTGTGTGTGTGTATATATATATATATATATATATATATACACGATTTCTGTGTATGAAGCAGTATGTGACCCTTCCCTATGATGCTGTCAATCACTAATACTAAGCACTGTCACATGAAAGGGTAGATGTGACTGCTCTGACACAGCTGGCACTAGATATTTAAAGGTGTTGGTTGCAACAAAAGAAGGATCATAAAGGGGAGGGGGAGCACTGGGAAGGTGAGTATAAAGTGGTCAGGAGGAAGGAGGGGGAGACTTCTACAAACATGGTCACTTTGACCAGAATGGTCAAAATGAAAGCATCTCTTTTAAACTCTCACTTTAAAGAATGAAATGCAATAGTCCCACTATTTACAGAGCCAAAGTAGGTAAGAATATGCAATGCAACATTATTCAATTGCTCCGTGAATTCTAAATGGTACCAATTCCTCTAGGTGCACTGGCACACAATTTTTGAAGGAACTTGGCAGGTAGGTTGTTCCAAACATCTTGGAGAACTAATCACAGATCTTCTGTGGATGTAGGCTGCCTCCAAGCTTTCTGTCTCTTTATGTAATCCCAGACAGACTCGAAGATGTTGAAATCGGGGGGAACCATCACCTCCAGGTTTCCTGCCTGTATGCCAGTATGGCATGATGGATAAGTATCTGCCTGTATTTCTCAGCATTGAGGACATCATTGATCCTGACCAAATCTCCAACTCCATTTGAAGAAATGCAGCCCCAAACGTGCAAGGAACCTCCACCATGCCTCAGTGTTGCCTGCAACGACACACATTATTGCACTGTTTTCCAACCCTTCAGTGAACAAACTGCCTCCTGCTATATCCAAATATTTCAAATTTTGACTCATCGGCCCAGAGCAGCAGCTACCATTTTTCTACACCCCAGTTCCTATGGTTCTGTGCATAGTTGAGTCACTTAGCCTTGTTTCCACGTCGGAGGTATGACTTTTTGGCTGCAATTTTATCATGAAGACCACTTCTGACCAGCCTGCTCTGGAGAGCAGACAGGTGTACCTGGATCACACTGGTTTCCACCAGTTCTGTGCTGATGCCGCTTCAACTGATGTTAAAGGGAAGTAAGCATGATGTGCCTTTCATCTGCTGCATTGTTTCCTTGCCCAACCACTGTGTCTACGGTCCTCAGCGTTGCCCACTTCTTTGTATTTCTTCAAAAAAACTTGGACAGCACATATTGAAAACCAGTCTGCTCTGAAATCTTTGCCTGGGAGAGACCTTGCTGATGCCGTATAACTGCCCTCTGTCTTGTTGCTGTGTTTAGCCTTGCCGTGGTGTATGACCTGCGACATGAAACTGTCTTCCGCAACCTCACCTTAGTAACAGATTTTGGCTCTTCCTCACCCAGTTTTAAGCCTTCTACACAGCTGTTTATGTTTCAGGTAATGACTGTGATTGATAATCATTAGCACCTGCATGGTATAATTGATTAATCAAACACTTGACTCTAATCCTACAAAATCCCTGATTTTGTGCAAGCGTACAAGTGTAGGAATCAATGCTGCTTTGAAGCCAAATGCTAGTCACACCAAATATTAATTCGATTTTGATCTTTCTTCTATTTGCTCACTTTGTATTTTATAAATAAATAAAAACAAACAAACAATTAAAATATTTATTTTTGAAAGCAGTCCTTACATTCTATACAGTATATATACCCCACTTTTAAGTACACAATGGGGTTTATTTACTAAAGCTGGAAAGTGCAAAATTAGGCTCACTTCTGCATAGAAACCAATGAGCTTCCAGGTTTTATTACCAAAGCTTAATTCGACAAGCTGGGGTTAGAAGCTCATTGGTTTCTATGCAGAAGTGAGCCTCATTTTGCCCGTTCCAGCTTTAGTAAATAAGCCCCACTGTGTACTTAAAAGTGGAGTATACCTGTATATGTGTGTGTGTGTGTGTTGGACATTTAGGCATTCTTTTTTCTTGGTAACGTGTATAATTTGTAGTGGATCTGTTCTGCTCCATTTCTTTATTTTTTGAAATTGCTTGGTATTAACTAAAACTCCCCTTTAAAGAAAGTTTATTTTTGTTCTCGCTTCTAGAGCTTTATGTGGAAAAATTAGATCTTAAGCTCCTCCTGGATGAAATTTCTCAGCACTCCTATTGTTCTAGCTTGCAGAGAAACAGCACATAAAGAGATAGCCGCGTGCTGTAAGATAGTGATAGGCTTATCAGAGGTCTCTAATGGATTCACTTGCTCCTACTTATCCAGCTTCTTCTACACCATCCGTTTCCATCCCAAGTTCCTGCAGTGTCCAGTAATTAATGTCAGACGAGAGACCTGCATTATAAGCTGTGCTTTTCTCCATTCCCTTGACCCTAGGCACAGTCTGTTTAATCTCCCGCAAAGCAGCTGCCAATTTCACCAACGAACAGATATAAAAAGGGCCTCCTCGGTGGACGCGTTACAACCTGAGATTTGCTCAGTTCAAAAAAACATTTGTGAGAATGGTGTGTGAATATGTTCCTGGGACGCAAAGAGATAAATTGATAGGTAAATTAAAATTTCTGACTCAAATAACAAAAACAGCGCTACGATTCCTAATAGAAGAGTAGAAATGATAGATTTTTATGCAATTCCACTTAAAGTGGGATTTTGATAAAAAAAAATAAAAAATCAGGTCTACCATGCTGGAGAAAATAGAAGCATAATCTTTTCTGGGGGCTGCTGACATGTTTCAGAATGAGGAGCAAATGGAAGAGGATGACATCACCATTTCTAGATCAGTTCTGTATGTGAGAGTCAAACAGCATGTCCTAGTTTATTCTCCCTTGGCTCTCCCAGCTTGCAACGCTACTCTTGTCAGTCATGGCAGCAGACCACCCACATGTCCATTTTCCTTACTGATGACTGATCACTCTAGTGTAGGCAGGGGAGGGGTTGCTTTCTGGATGGTAGGTCATTTCCACAGGCAAAAGGCATTTTTAAAATCTGCTAGTCAGGTCAAAGGAAATTTGACATAGAGATGCATTGAAACAATACAGAAAAGGCAAATGCACTATATGGCTAAAAGTATGTGGGCACCCCTCCAAATGATTTAGCTGAGGTACACAAACCTATGTCCTTAAAGACATCATTTGATGTATTTGTATGTAAGAACTCAAATGGTCTGCACAGAACCCTGACCTCAACTCTACTGAACACCTTTGGGATGAATTGGAATGCCAACTGCAAGCCATGTCAGATCAGTACCTAATCTCGCAAATACTCTTTTGGCTGAATGTGTACAAGTTCCCACAAAGACACACTATATTGTGGAAAGAATTCCAAGAACAGTGGAGGCTGTTACAGATGGAAAGGGGAAGGCAACTCTATATTCATGCCTATGAATGTGGAGTAGGGTATGTGGTATGGGGTGCATTTGTCTAAGGTCCCACTTTCATGGGATGTGGTGTCCATTGTCCCCCTACCCAATACTCCCCCCCCCCCCCATTTCTGTCTATGCAGGTGACTACTTTTGGAAATCTCCTTAGTTAGTTTGTGGTTTGTCACCCTTGGTTAAAGTGGGGGCTGATATTTGTGCAAATCCATTTTTATTAGTAGGAGGCAAACAAGAAAATCAATATCCAGTACAGGTTGTGTGTGAAAACACCGGAAATAAATCAGCTGTATAAAAGCAAGAAGGTACAGAAGAGTACAAATAAAACAGATAACCTACAAAATATTTATGACATGGTAGCACAGTGGTAGGAGCATGTCAACAGATATGTTATTTACAGGTTTGATGCTATTGTTTGAGTTTTAGGCCCCATTCACACATGCAATGTGAGGCTGACAGCTCCCACACCTAACTGCAGCCGCTCGCATGGAGCGATCAACGAATGATTGGTCCTAGATCCATTCTGCATCATAGAGCGACTACATGTGAAACCATCCAGGGTCAATCATTTGCAGGTAATCGCTGTTTGAAGGATTACATGTGAGCGATCATGTTTAGCTGTGCTTTAAGTAGAGCTTCCACCCTCAACTAATCACCAGAAACTCCCATCGAGTCTCCTCATGTAATCGCTAATTTGTCCAAATTGCAAATGCGAGGGAGGGTTTTATTCTTCTTCTACTTGACCTCTCTGCGGCCTTTGATACTGTTGACCACCCGCTCCTTCTCAGTAAACTCCATTCCCTTGGCCTCCAAGATTCTGCTCTATCCTGTTTCTCTTCCTATCTATCACAGCTCTCATTCAGTGTTACCTACAATTCTACTTCCTCCTCTCCATTGCCCCTTTCTGTGAGGGTCCCCCAAGGCTCTTTTCTTGGACCCCCTTCTTTTCTCTATCTACACCTCCTCCCTTGGTCACTTGATAACTACCCACGGCTTCCAATACCACTTATACACAGATAGAACCCAAATCTGTCTGTCTACTCCTCACCTCACTCCTTCAGTCTCCTCTTACATTACTAACTTACTAACTGACATATCAACATGGATGTCGCACCAGTTCCTTAAATTTAATCTCTCTAAAACTGAGCTAATAATATTCCCCCCTGCCCATGCCCCTGTCGCTGACTTTTCAAAATCAACAATGCAACCATCAGTCCCTCCCCTCACGCCAGGGTACTAGGTGTAAACGTAGACTCTGACTTGTCATTTCAGCCTCAAGTCCAATCGTTGTCAAAAGTTTGTAGAATTCACCTCCGCAACATCTTTAAAATTCCCCCCTTTTTAACAAATGAAACCACCAAGCTCCTCATTCACTCCCTTGTTATCTCTCGCCTTGACTATTGCAACTCCCTTCTCATTGGCCTGCCTCTCCATAGGCTATCCCATCTATCAATCAATCTATCATGAATGCTGCTGCCAGACTTATCCACCTTACCAACTGCTCAGTGTCTGCCAACCCTCTCCTCCAATCCCTACACTGGCTCCCAATCACCCAGCGAATTCAATTCAAAATACTAACCACAACATACAAAGCCATTCTCAACTTTGCCCCAAGCTACATCACCAATCTTGTCTCCAAATATCACCCAAACCTTTCTCTCCGCTCTTCTCAAGACCTCCTACTCTCAAGCTCTCTTGTCTCCTCCACCCATGCTTGTCTCCATGATTTCTCCAGAGCCTCTGAGCTCTTCTGAGCAGGGCCCTCTTAATCCTCTTGTATTTTATTATAACTGTATTGTCTCCCTTTTATATTGTAAAGAGCTGCATAAAATCTTGGCGCTATATAAATCCTGTATAGTACTAATAATAAGAAGAAGAATATTTGGAAATGTATTGTTTTTTTTTTTTCTGTGTGATTGCCACTTGCAATCCCATGTCCAACAAGCGTCTTATAGGAGTGATGGTCAGGGGTCCACAAATTTATGGCCGTATAGTTATATATATTTGGTGATCTATTCATTTTAGTTTTAGTCTGGAAAAAATATACAATTATAAGTACATTTCCTGATTCTCACTGACAGCACTGATGTTGAGCTGTGTACAGTATTAGTGTGCCCTTTCATGGCTGTTTTCTGATTTAATCATTGTGTAAGAAGTCATTACTTTGTGAATTGTGTGTAGGAACAGGGATGCATTCATGGGTCAGTGGCTAGAACAGGAGGTTGGCGGCATAAGACTGAAGCTTTGTATTTTTTATTTTCTTTGTTCCTTGAGATAGAGGTGTGGAGTTGCTGAAGAAAGCCATCTAACTCTTATTGGGTCATGTAACATGCAGCCATATTTTCCTCTGCCGACTTTTGATTAATGAACTGTAAAGCTCAAGAGCAGTTCTGTATGTAAGGCAGGCATGTTAGCTTCAGTATTGCATTATGGATTTTAAGTTAATAATCTTGCGTGACAAATAGCTTTGGATGTATAACTCAGTTTTTTTTTTTTGGGGGGGGGGAAGGTAATTTCAGATTACCATCTTCTAATAGTCTATACCTAAATTGTTAAATCTTACAAAAATTCAGATACAGTCCTTAAATGCTTTTCAACAACTTTATTACAGCTTGAAGTGGTAGCATAGGATACAGGTACCACTTGAGTAGGTCTCCACAAAATCTGAGGTTCTTGTGTTGCTCAGTTTTGTCTGACTGCAGCTTCAGGATACATCCAGGCATACAGCCTGCCTCCCTAGGAACACAGCCTGTAAGACTGCCAAGCCCTGTAGACCAGGTGCCAGTCCTGGGACTTTAATGAGGAAGTTGCAGCTGTTCAACAGCTAGAGCTTCCTCATCAGACCCTGAGACAGGTGCCACATATGTGATCAATAGAGCAGAGGATGGGGTCAGCAAAACATAGGTCGGGGTCAGCAGGGCAAAGAATGAGGCAGCACTGGTGGGCACTGATGAGAAGGCTGCACTGATAGGTGGCACTGATGGGCACTATTGCAGCACTGATAAGCAGGACTGATGGGCACTAATAGGCAGCATTGATGGGCACTGATGTGTGGCACTGATGGGCACTATTACAGCACTGATAGGCTGGACTGATGGGCACTAATAGGCAACATTTATGGGCACTGATGTGTGGCATTGATGGACACTGATTGGCAGTACTGATGGGCACTGATAGCTAGGACTGATGGGCACTGATTGGCAGCAGTGATTATCAGCACAGATGGGCACTGATAGGCAGGACTGAGTGGCACTGATATGCAGCACTGATTGGCACTGATAGGCAGTAATGATGGGCACTGATAGGCAGCACTGATTGACAGCTCTGATTGGCACTGATTGGCAGCACAGATTAGCACTGATTGGCAGCACAGATTGACACTGATAGGCAGCACTTATTGGCACTAATAGGCAGCACTGATTGGCAGCACTGATGGGCACTGATTGGCAGCAGTGATTGGCAGCACTGGGCACCGATGGGCACTGATTGGCAGTGATAGACAGCACTGGTGGGCACTGATAGCGCTGACTTGCACTGATAGACAGCACTGATGGACACTGCTTGACAGCACTGATTGGTACTGATAGGCAGCACTGATGGACGCTGGCAGCACTGATTGGCAGCACTGAGTGGCACTGATTGGCAGCACTAATTGGCACTGATTGGCATCACTGATGGGCACTGTTAGGGCTATCGGGGAAAGGCACACATAGCCAATAGGGTTGTCTGTGTTTAGTGAACATTAGTATAACTAAGTAACATTAGTCTAACTAAGTATAACTAAAGGCTAAACTTAGAATCCCTGTCAGTTTTTATCACTGTCTGTGCCCTCGTAAGGGAGATTCACCCTCTCTATTTTTCCTGTTTACCATTAGCATTGAAAGTGAAAGTAAAATAAAATAAAATAAATTATTTTGGGTTGCCCCTGTTTTGTCACATTCGGCTACCCATCTCATTTTGCTACCTGCTGGAGTGCGCATGTGCGACGCCGCCATATGTTTTCCGACACTGTTGTAAGACCACTGCCACAGGACCCCTTGTGGGCTCGCTATGCTCACGCACGGCCTTGCTTCGCTTGGCATAGTTATAATCTAACGGTATGTCCACTTGGATGGTGGGGCTTTAACCTGGACTCAGGGGTGTGGTCACAAAATTCTGCGCAAGCTCAGATTGCAACAGTGTTGGAACGCATATGGCAGCGTCGTACGTGCGCAGTCTAGCGAGTGGCTAGATGTAATGTGACGAAACACCCCAGAAAAGTCATTGCGGGGACATTTTCCAATGGGGACACTAGTTCTGGTGGCCTGGAAGTCTCCAAGGGATCTCCTTAATTTGCAGGGGCACTTCCTGTTTTGGCTATGGGACAGGAAGTGACGGTAAATCTCCCCAATGGCATGCAGATGGCAAAAGCAATCCAACAGGTGTTATAATCCACCCTTAAGCCCCATACACACTATCAGATTTTTATCAGACATAAAATACTATTCACCTAATGCAATAAAACATGTTTTAAGATGGTCTAGCCCAAGTTAAACTCCACAGGCAGGTTTATTAAAATGCTCAACTTTAAAGTAGTAAGTAGTAAATTTTGTATAGAGTAAAGCCCCATACACACTATCAGATTTTCTGCAGATTTTTGTCTTCAGATTTACCAAAACCATGTAGTGCAAGGGCCTGCCCGATTGCATACAAATTGAAACTCCTAAGGTTTGACCTCATATTATATGGTTTTGGTAAATCTGAAGACAAAAATCAGCAGGGCTTTACTCTATACAAAATTTACTACTTACTACTTTAAAGTTGAGCATTTTAGTAAACCTGCCTGTGGAGTTTAACTTGGGCTAAACCATCTTAAAACATGTTTTATTGCATTAGGTGAATAGTATTTTATGTCTTGGCACATACTTTATACATTTTCTATTCATGGCTATCTGGGGAAAAAAATAATTTAATCTATTTGTGGTGGGGTAGGAAGAAGATTTTGTTAGTTTAAATATCTTTTCTGTTTTGTCGATGAACGCTATCATGCATTATTGGTTGCAGTAATACCATTTAATATCATATACCCACATTTGGCTGTGTTGAGTAGTTTTTTCTCAATGCAGTCCCAATGCAGAGACAATGCAATTTGACTTATGTCCAATTAGTTCAGTTCACACCAATGGGCTACGCACTAAAAAAATAGCATATGCTGCTTTTCTATGCCGCGTGTTGTTACGCACGTACATTGTAACGCACTATAGTGCAAAAATTGAATGGAATGGAAATTTTTGACATTTAAGTTTAAAAGAAATAGCTGTTACAACACATTGCAACACCTCTACACAGTGCACACTAGCGGGCAGGTGTTATAAAAAGCATAATTTGTGTCCAGTGGTGTCAAATGGGCCTCAAGGGTAATTTTGTATTTTATGCTGTTTCTTAGAGCTCACGTGAAGGCATAATTTAAAAAAAAAATGGACTACATCCCTTTTTCATCTGATTTTATTCCTAATTATTATTATTTTTTTTTTTATAAAATTGAGAGGGAAACTAAAGCACCCCACAGCTCTCTTTTTCCTTGCCTGTGTGTGCAGATAATCATTAGTATTATGTATTTATTCCTTTGTGTTGTCTTTCTTGTTTTAAATCTGCAGCATGCTGCATGCATGATAGATCCTGCTGGCTCCATCTTTTCCAGACAATGGAAAGCAGTTGAACAATTTCATTCTTCCTATTTTAAATCCATTTTCAATGTTTTTTTTTGGCATGTGCAATGATCTTTGAAAAAAAGCATCTATGAAAAAAAGACTGATACAATGAGAATGAAATGGAACGAAAGTAAGAAGTTTGTTTCAAATGTTTCAAAGAAAAAGTAACTTAAACTATAATGGTTTTGGTCAGTCTTATTTTTTGTACATGTTTTAAACGTATGTCATATACACTATATTCTCAAAAGTATTGGGACTCCTGCTTTTACACGCACATGAAACTTAATGGGATCTCAGTCTTAGTCCGCAGGGTTCAATATTGAGTTGGCCAACTCTTTGCAGCTATAACAGCTTCAACTTTTCTGGGAAGGCTGTTCACAAGGTTTAGAAGTGTGTCTATGGGAATGCTTGACCATTCTTCCAGAAGCACATTTGTGAGGTCAGGCACTGATGTGGACAAGAAGGCCTTGCCCACAGTCTGTGCTCTAATTCATCCCAAAGGGGTTCTATCAGGTTGAGGTCAGGACTTTGTGTTGACCAGTCAAGTTCCTCCACCCCAAACTCGCTCATCCATGTCTTTATGGACCTTGCTTGGTGCACTGGACCAAATCATTTGGTGGAGGGGGGATTAGGATGTGAGGTTGTTTTTCATGGGTTGGGCTTATTGACCTTGCTTTGTGCACTGGTGTGCAGTCATGTTGGAACTGGAAGGGATCATAGCCCAACAGTTCCCACAAAGTTGGGAGCATTAAATTATCTAGATTTCTTGGTATGGTGATGCCTTAAGGCCCCTTTCACACTGGGGCGGTTTTCAGGCGCTACAGCGATAAAAATAGCGCCTGTGTAGCGTCTGAAAAAAATGGCCCCTTTCACTCCAGTGTGAAAGCCCGAGGGGCTTTCACACTGGAGCAGTGCGCTAGCAGGACAGTGAAAAAAGTCCTGCAAGCCGCATCTTTGGAGCGGTGTACTCACCGCTCCTAAACCTCTCCTACCCATTGAAATCAATGGAACAGCGCGGCTATACCACTGGCAAAGCACTGGCAAAGCGCCGCTGCAACGGCACTTTGAGGGCAGTTTTAACCCTTTTTCGGCCTCTAGTGGGGGTTAAAACCACCCTGCTAGCAGCCGCAAACCACCACTAAAACTTCGGTAAAGCTGTTTTACCGCTGACGTCCGCACCACCCCAGTGTGAAAGGGGCCTATGAGTTCCCTTCACTGGAACTAAGGGGCCAAGCCCAACCCATGAAAAACAACCCCACACCATAATCCACCCCCTCCACCAAATGATTTGGACCAGTGCACAAAGCAAGGTCCATAAAGACATGGATAATAGAACAATGGATTTCCTCATGGAAGCGGACTTTAAATTAGAGCAGATAGCTGATGAAGTATGAAAAAGTTATAAAAAAAGTCTAAATCCTGTAATAGAAAATATTTAAAATATACAGCACATACATAGTATACATTATATACACAGACATCATGTGATTAATCATCTGGAATCTTGGTTGATACACAGATACAGACAAAATGTACAGGCCATAGTCGCAAAAAATCGCAGAAAATCTATTGAGCTAGGGTGAGCACAGCAGAAGTACCCAACGCATTTCGAGATTAGCACAGATTAGTTTCTCTTCATCAGGGGTATATGCGATTAAGACATACAATACAAAGACTGCAAATCAAAAACAGACATAGATGCAATGCATGTTAATAAATATAAAGTAAAAGTGCAATTTAACACATTACAGAGACAGCACACATAAGGTACTTCAAAGACTGACTGTACAGGCTGTATAGACTATGTGTATTCTCCTATATCCAGGTCTGTAAAAATCCTACGGCTCTCAACCCATACTGTCCCTGACTCAGTACAGAGTAAGCAAAGCGTGACACAGTAGCAAAAAACCCACCAGTTGGAATGTTTCCTCACAGAGGACACCCCAGTGACACCCTCCGACAGGTGGCCCCACTGCAACAGGGAGAAAAAAATATATATCAAATTAATAGCACAATAAGTAAATGTTGTTTTACCCATGGGGGGCATTTGATGCCCTTTACTTATTGGGCTATCCATTTGATATTTGTTTTTTGTATTTTTTTCTCCCTGTTGCCATGGGACCACCTGTCGGAGGGTGTCACTGGGGTGTCCTCTGTGAGGAAACATTCCAACTCGTGGGTTTTTTTGCTATTGTGTCCCACCACCTTAAAGGAGAATTATCAAAAAAAAAAAAAAATTCGTTAAACCCACAAGTGCTTTTTTTTTACCACTGCTATTCCTTTATATTGGCGTTTGAAGTTCACAGATGCAGCAATTTAGAAATTGGATAAAAGGTTTAGCACTGGAAAACACTTTTTTGAAAAATAAATAGTGCATTTTATATAGAACTATATAGATCAGACCAAAATGAGGGACAAATGAGGGACAGAGGGACTTTGTTCAAAATCAGGGACAGTCCCTCGAAATCAGGGACAGTCCCGTGAAATCAGGGACAGTTGGGAGGTATACTTTCAGGAGACAAAAATGTAGATGAAGGCATTGTTGGGGGGGTAGTATTGTGATCTCTGTAGGAGGTAATAATTACCTGGACTCCATATGACTTTGCATGCGTGCATTTAATATGAAATAACACGTCTGATGCTAGATCCACTTTCAAATATTTAGCTATTTTGCTCTGATTTGGCTTTGAGCTTTCGCAGCTTGTGTTTTATCCTATCGGTTCCTTTACGGTTAGCATTGAACCAGACCCTCTTGGCTATCAGAAGGCAATACAGGAAGCTATGTAATGTAAAACATGTGTTCGGCCACTTTATCCTGGGGATCTGAGACCAGGAGAAGCAGCAGATGCTGGCAGTGTGTCCTTGTAACACATAGGCGGCCAGGCTTCAATAGAGGGAGAGCAATCCAGGAAATTCTTTGGGGCTGGGCAGGGTCTTGGCTGCAAGTTTCTAACTGGAAAATGTGAGACAGGCTGAGCAAGCTTCGGAGCTCAGGCCTTGCAGGCTGGGTACAGGCAAAGTGTGTGAGGCTTCTTCCTCTCTGCTGTGTTGGCGGAGTGTTTGTTTATGTCCGGATACTGAAAGGTAAGGTCTAAATATATACTACAGACACAGCACAGCCTTGTAGGAAAGCATAGTAAGTGCACTTTTAGCCTGGCTGTTATATTATTTGTAATGCAGTGATTTTTATTTTTTTTCACATGCACACTGTGCATTTTAGGCCTTGTTGTTCTAAGCATAGTTAGCAGTTGTCCCTGATTTCCAGGGACTGACCTCATGATTTGAAGACCTAGAAATCTTCAGTATTGGGCAACTGCGCTATTAAATCTGTAGTTGCCAGGGCTGCCTGATTCCTATAGGCTTTCCTGGGTTTGAAGGGAGGTTCCCTGGAAGATAGATTGCTGTCCGCTGAATTGTCCCTGGTTTCTGTGCAAGATAAACGTACCACAGATTTTCTTTTGACGTCATCTTTAGGCTCCACGCACACTGGCTTAGAAGGAGGTTATAAGAAGGTTGCTTCTACTGGAGTTTTGTGTTCTGCCTGTAGAAGCAGCTAAATGTTATCCTATAGACCCCACACACACTATCAGATTTTCTGCTGATTTTTGTCTTCAGATTCACCAAAACCATGTAGTGCAAGGGCCTGCCCGATTGTATACAAATCGGAACTCCGAAGGTTTGACCTCATATTATATGGTTTTGGTAAATCTGAAGGAAAAAAATAAGCAGAAAATGTGATAGTGTGTATGGGGCTTAAATGTCTATGCACATTAGTTGTTAGTGCAAATAAAAAAAAGTATCACGGAAGGTACTCAATTTTCTCTATATGCACATTAGGAAATTTAGAGGCATATTTTGAGTTTAAGGTTTAGGGGCAGAAAAAAAAACATTTCAGCTTACTGGAAGAAAAAGCGTAAAACTCTTCTAGACTTTGTACCAAAAATGCTCTATATGAGCGTGTTTTACTCCCAAGAGAACAGACGTTTTTTTTAAGCCAAGTGTGCATGGAGCATAAGTCCTTGTCACCTGTTGATTTTCTTTGCTGCTAGCTTTAAATAGTGTTATCTTTTTTATTAATTTTTATTTTTTTTATTTTTTTTTTGAACATAGATTTAAAAGAGATCAGTGTAATGTAAACATTTCAATGTGTGTTAATTAAAAAAAAAAAAAATGTTCATGTGTATACAGTAGTTTGTAATTATGTATGTACATAAAGTAGCTGTATTTGCTGGTTATATATGCAGATTCCTGCATTGCAGTACAACTAAGGCTTGATTCACACCTATGCATTTGTATGGGGCTTTACTCTCTCTATTTGTCCTCTTTACGATTATATTATTGAACGTGAAAGTAAAAAAAAATCCCAAATGTTGGGGTGTCCCCAGAAAAGTAATCAAGGGGAAATCTTCCAATGGGCCTGGAGGTCCCTAAGGGATTCCCTTAAGTTACAGGCATTTCTTCTCACTTTCTGGTTTGGCTGTGAGATTGGAAGTGAAATGGAAACCTCCCCAATGGAGCACAGATGGCAAAAAATAAACTAACAGGGGTTATAGTCATCCCGGCTTACTCTATCCAAAATGAAAAAAAAAAAGTTTTGCCTATAGTTCTACTTTTAAGTATAATTTGTAGTTAAAATGTACATACATGAGCTGATACACCAGGAAAAAAAAAGTCTTTTGGGTTGATTTACTAAAGGAAAATAGACTGTGCACTTTACAATTGCTCCAGAGCCTAATAAATTTGGTTAAGCTTCACTTTGCAAAGAATACCCAATCGTGCAAGGAAAATAAAAAAAAACAGCATTTTTGCTTGCACGTGATTGGATGATGGTAGTCAGTAGAGCGTCTGCTCATTTACTAAGCTCTAGAGCAACCACAAGTGCACAGTGTATTTGCATTTAGTAAATCAACCCCTTTATATCTGTTGGCACACAAGAAGTTGAGTGCAACAAGGTGTATGTTTTTCCTGGAGCTTTCTTTTTTTCACAGCACCATTGATGTAAGTAGTGATCTACTTCCAGCACTCTGACATGCCAGCTACAGTACAGGTGTCCTACTCATCAGGTGTAGTTAGGGTTGCCACCTGTCGGGGATTCACCCGGACAGTCCAGGCTTTGAATGATGTGTCCAGGTTTCAGGCTGGCTGAAATCCAGACACATTATTCAGACTGGGCTGTGGCTCCCCAAATAACAAGATTGTCACACACAAATCTGTTGCCATCCAGGAACTGCGGGAGGCTGTCTGGGGGCAGGTTTGGCATCACTGGGGTGCAGGGTGATGATGTCAGGAAGAGCAATTCAGCCACAACCACATTTTGCAGCGGCGCGCTATGCACACTGCATTACTACTCTCCTTGGGACACCCAAAGGTGTCCCAGGTCACTAAAGTGTTCGTGTTTGGCTTGGAGAAAAGGTGGCAACCCTAGCTGTAATGTTATTTGCTGCTACACTGCTTGCTCCTCCTCTCCCCTTGCCCAATCACAGAAGGCTTTGCATCCTGTGAATTCAAAGCTTTTTTTGAACAGTCAGGGGAGAGGAGGGAGAGGGGGCAGAGTGGCTGCTGTGTAAAAGAGCTGAATCTCTCCTCTCCTCTCTGAGTGCCAGAGTATAGTGAAATAAGAAAGGGGTTTTTGGGACCTTGAGCAAGGCACAAGACACGTGGTAGGAGAAATTATAAAATTGTTTAGTTGGCATATAAACAAAGCGTTGAACATGAGTATTTTTATCAAGATGATGGCATACAAAAAAGAATTCATGTATGTACATGCACACATCTGAAATATCCTATGGATACTAAAGTAAGGATAAAACTACTAAAACTAACTACTAAAAAGTTGTTATCGAGTAATGGATACAAATGGTTTATAGAATGCAAATAAATCACAATTGAGGTCAAGCTATGTGTTGGGAACATGACATTGATAGGCTCAACATGTTTTTCGTTTCCAGTTGCCACTCATCAGGAGAAAACGCATAGAGTATCTGAAAAAAGGTACCAAATAGGATCTAATGTTTTGTCCAGATAGTGAGAAAGAAGGTAGGGCAGATGTGTAGAAACAAGATGTGTATCCCCCTGGAATACTTACATGTAAATAGTTCTAAATAAGCAGTGTTTCAAGTCAGGATCTGCATGGCAAGTCTATCCTGGGAGCTGAGGGAATGAACCCAAGGAAGAAGCAAGCGTACTGACACTCCCAAAGAGCACCCTCCAAATGTAATAGGCAAAGGTGAAATAATTCAGATATGTCTGTAGTGCAAATGATATTGGACCAATATGTGTGAATAGTACCAGTATATACATACAGTATCCATGAACTATAGACCAACACCCATTATTGCCTGAAAAAGTGAAAAGCGTAGTACGGCATCCCTAAATGGCAGCCTGCGGTCCGCTTTCGGCCCGAGCTGCCGCTCTTTCCGGACTGGCGCGATTATGCCATTTAGCAACCGCTTTTCTCCCCAGCCTCCTCTGCTATCATTAGACAATTCTGGACTGAAGGTGGGATCAGCACTGAGTGGAGAGAGGTAGCTGCCTTTCACGTTATTTGTGAGGTGATTGGCTACTAGGAGGCAGTCCTAGCAGGCAATCACCAGTTCGCTAATATGAAAAGTCAACCCGGCAGCTTCCGCGCCCCGCCTAGTGCTGCTGTGCCTTCAGTTTAGGATTGTCCCATCTCCTGCTCGCCGCTCTGTGAAAGGTAGGAGAGTGAAAGGAGGAAAATACATGATGCAACTGTGAAGGATGGGGAGCGGGGGAAGGGGGGCAGTGCTGTGTGGGATGATATGTGAAGGGGGCAATATTGTGGGGGGGATATGTGAAGGGGGCAATACTGTGGGGGGGATATGTGAAGGGGGCAATACTGTGTGGATTGATATGTGAAGGGGGCAATACTGTGTGGGGGTGATATGTGAAGGGGGCAAAACTGTGGGGGGGGGTGATATGCGAAGGGGGCAGTACTTTGTGGGGGTGATATGTGAAGGTGCAATACTTTGTGGTTGGTTATATGTGAAGGGGCAATACTGTGTGGGGGTGATATGTGAAGGTGCAATACTTTGTGGTTGGTTATATGTGAAGGGGCAATACTGTGTGGGGGTGATATGTGAAGGTGCAATACTATGTGGGGGGTGATATGTGAAGGGGCAATACTGTGTAGGGTGACATGTGAAGGTGCATGGGCAGTGCTGTGGTGGGGAAGATGTGAAGGGGACAAGCAGCTACACACAAAATAAGGTGCTGCACAGAAAACGTGTAGGGGTACCATTGACCCTTAAACACACTGAAATGCAACGTGCAATTTCCCGCACATGGAAATTACATGGTACAAACGCACCATGCAGTTTCCATGCAGCTGCATTTCAGACCTCGGCTGGAGAAAATTTTACTAATCGGACCTCCATGAATTTTAATTCAATACTCCTGGTCCAGATCTCAAATTTTGTGTGACGGAAACTGTCTGATGGAACCTAAACACAGTCGGAGATTCGACAAAAAGCTCCCATCGAACATTTTCCATCGGAAAATCCGACCGTGTGTATGAGGCATAAAGATATATGCATATTTTCAACGTAAACATATTTCAATAATATGAATTCAATGTTTAGTGGCAGTGATTCAAGCTCTTTATTAATACTGAATGTAATAAATGTGACTTTAGTACTCTTCTAAGATTAGTCAAAGATATGTCCTCTTGTGTTTTTCCTGATAATCAGTCAGCCGTGTGTGTCAGTAAATATTACCTCTTGCTATACCACTTTGGCCTTACATATCCTCTGCAATCTCCTAGGAATCTTTATTTTTCTATGAATGTCACTGAAAGCTTTTTTTTTACACAAACCAGTATGAAAATGTCACTTGTGTGCGTTTGCCCTTTAATGAATTGGTAGCCTGCTTTGCCTGTTTATTCACATAGATCGTGTGAAAATATGTTTAGTTCAGGTGAAGCTGCTCATATAGCATTGAATTGATTCCTTTTACATTAAATTGAATAGATATTCAGATACAGATGCTAAATTGAATAGTCGCTTAGAAAGATGCTTTTCTAGCCATCCAGATCGAAGTTGATTTATTCCCTACACTGATCCCTAGACTAACACACAAACAATTTATATGTATTTTTCTAAATATCTTCATCGAACCATTTGATTATCTCAAGTTAAATATTGACCCTGTCATTCTGAATATGTGTTTTTGTGGATGAGATGTAGTGGAGCGATATGTATTTATTATACTTTATGAACAGTTTTGTAACTGGCTGAGACCTGTCTTTATAAATGAGAGTTGATTAGCGCCTGTTAACCGGTACCATAGACAATAAAGCAAATTAAGGCTTTTTCTTCACTTCTATAATAAATACATTTTTACAGCATGGCTTCCCTTTTTGACAGCTTCTAAATAAGTTGTGTTTGTATTGTTCCAGTTTACTGGTCCTCATCCAGTTTATTTGTTAATACAATGCATTCTTTTATTTATTCCGTTGTCTGGCTGACAGAAGGCAACAGTCAATTCTGTTTTGTATTCTGCATTATTAAATTGCACAAAACTATGGCGTGTTTAGTAAGAGATTGGGGAAAGGGCTGCAAAGAATAAACATATCATAAACAATTATATGGATTAAAGTGTAATTTGACCTTGAAAGAAGATTTCACAATTAAAGCTAAGCTTCAGGCAGATGAAAAAATATCAGTTTATACAAGCATTTGTTCATTATTCTTTTGCCTCCCATGTAACGTTTATGTGCAACAGCAAAGGAAGTGGCCTTTAACACTCACACGCCACACATTTTCGTTAATGGACGGCCGAGGTTTCTGTTCGGAGATCGCACTAACTGTGTGCTCCCAACACAGTGGCCATGCTGTCATTGACAGCTCCTGGTCTACAGTCATGATCGGGAGCCAGTGGGACGACACCCGATCATGTGACCACAGTAAAAGTCGGTCACAGTAGTGACTTGATTAGGAGGTTGTCCCCCCTCCCAGGCATAAATTCTCACATAAAGGAATGCCAGGGCTTGGCGAGAAGGGGGTTTAATAAAAAAAAACACTAGAACACCGTTCACAGATTCGTGCTTTAATGTGCTTGACGAAGACATTAAAACCTGTGTGTCATCAAAGGCAATATTATACAAAGAGCCCGTGCAATGCATTTTTGAATTGCTCAGGTCCGTTTTTGTTATCTGCTTTCATCTGTTTTGGTGCCCATAGTAGTCATGATGCATTCTGCCTATATTTTCAGCCTCTGGTAACATGTCTAATTTTTTGGTGGCCTACATTAAAAACTCATGACACATAACCAAGCGATCACCACCTATGGTCTCGCCTCATCTCCATCTCCCTACTCTCCTATCCTGGACAAGTTCCCCCAGGCCTTTAAAATAGGGTGATTCACCTTCTGTCCGTAAAGCACAGGCTTCATGCTCCTCAATTTATCAGAAACTCGGTGTCATGGTTATGCAGTGATCTTCCTCTGTTTGCTTACCCCCCCTCATGTGTTCTGACTAAGGGGCCAGCCACATCCACCTGGTGGTTTTTATAACCTCTCCTCTAAGCGTGGTTCCACCCCAGGCCCTATCAGGGAACCCTATATTAACCTGTGCACTGCAAGCCAGCGGTGCTGATCAATCATTGTGTATTCATTGTGTGTTTGGCTTCCTGTTTCCTGCTTGCCGTGTGCTCTACATTTGTCTCTGTTACCGACCTTGGCGTGTTCTCAGCGATTCCTGTCTGCTTGTGACCTTGACCTTTTGCATGCCCCTGACCATCCCTGTCTGCCTGTGACCCTGAACCTTTGCCGTGTACTCTGTTGTTCCTGTCTGCTAGTTGCCCTGACCTCTGCTGTATCCCCTTACTATCCTAGTCATTCCAGCCTGCTGCTTCCTTCTCCTGTAGTCTACTGTGAGCTTGAGCGGTGATACCCTAGGGGCCGCGACCTGGAGCCAGACTGCAGCGAAGTCCATCCTCACCACTGGAGGCTCTGGCTCTTAGACTCCGCGCCCTGGGGAATCTATGCTCCAGCTCCCATTGGGATCTGTGTTAGTGATCCTGTAGACCTGTGTCCTGAATCTCCCTGGGTACAATCCGCAGCAGTCAGTCCTAAGGTCCACTACCTAGTGGTGCACTTCCGACTCCTACGGAGTGCATCTGTCACCTGGTCTCAGGTGACCTGACACTCGGTTTGGTTGTCAGCTGCTGAAGTGCTCCTTTGACCTTGATTTCTCCCCCTTGGGGCCCTTCAGATTTTCCAATTATACCATTACCTCCAGTACTTACCCAGTGCTTATCTTTTCTAAAGTCTAATGACTCAATTTAAAAGTGATTGCCAATCCTTCAAACCAGTTCAAATATTTTGTAGCTATGCCTACAAACTGCTTCTTATGGGAACATCTCTAACCCCACTCCACTTCCTAGACCAATGGAAAAGGGACCTACCAAATACTTCCTTCTTCAACTGCATCCATCTGTAATAGATATCAGATATCCAGTTACAAAACCATTACCCATTGGCATCACACCCCAACACTTTTAAACCCTATCTACCCCGCTGCTCTTTGGACCTGCTCGAGATGAGGTTTACAGCTAGGCAATATTGTTACATATTTTTTGGTCTTGTCCAGCTCTACTAACTTTCTGGGCACAAATCCATACCATGTCCACATGACTCTATTGGATAGATTTCACCTTTACAGAGGAATTCTGGGAACTTCTCCCTGACCCAACCCCATGCAATTCCTACTTGGATCATTAACCATCATGTCTCTGCTTAATTTTCTACACCCTTTTCTATTTATCTCATTCTTTTCTAACCCCCTCCCCCTCCCCTTTAATTCCCCATCCCCATTCCTCTCTCACCCTTGGGTAGGAGATCTGGATACCCTGTCTGGTTTGTCTCCCCACATTGCCCTTCTTTTTTTAATCACCATCTCCTGCTGTAATCACAGTGCTCTACCCACCTTGGCCACCTCACTTTTGGCAGAGGAAAAATAAGCTTACAAAAATGTTCCCTCATCCTTTTTTTATCATTTATGTGTCTTCCACTTCCTTGCAGGGTTTCAAAAGAATAGGAATTCTTAAAATTGTTATCTGTGCTGGACTCTGAAAAGCTCTGTCCAGTAAAGTCCTTACGCTGGTTTGAGTTGGTGTTATGAATACAAATCCATACAAAAGCCATGACCATGTGCATAAGAGTGGTCAAGGAGCGTTTGTTTTCATAAAAAGGGAAACGCTCCTGTGTGCCTCTCTGAAATTAGTGTCACATTGTTACGTGAGCCTGATTTCAAGTAATGACTCTGGGTCCAGTAAAGTTGCTCTCCCTGGCCTCAGATACGGCCTAGCCATGAAGTTCAGGTCTCCCTCGTAACGTTTAGCAGAACATAGTCAGGAGGGAGACCTGAACTTCATGGCTATTCATGTAACATACTAAAACCAAAGTAAGAACTTTATTGCACAGGTATTTTTAGAATCCAGCATAGATAACACATTTTCTAGAGATTAACACTTGACAGTGGAATTATGTGTAGTAAGAGAAAACAGAAATTAATTTTTTCCCATATAGAAAATTGTGCATACAATATTCATATTCTACTAGAAATCCACAACTTGATGATTATACTAATGTACCCAAATGCCCCGTACACACCATTGGATTTTTCCGACAACAAATGTTGGATGTGAGCTTATTGTCTGAAGGTCCGACCATGTGTATGCTTCATCGAACATTTGTTTTCTGCCAAAAAATGTTGGCTAGCAGGCTCTCAAACTTTCTGCCAACAAAACTTTGTGTGAATTTCCGATAATGTGTACACAAGTCCGACGCACAAAAGTTCATGCATGCTCGGAATCAAGCAGAAGAAGCCGCACTGGCTACAGAACTTCCTTTTCCTCAGCTTGTTGTACATCTTGTACGTCACCATGTTCCCACATTCATAATTGTTGGCCAATTGGTGTGTATGCAAGACAAGTTGGGGCCAACATCCTTTGAACAAAAATCCACGGTTTTGTTGTCGGAAAGTCCGATCGTGTATACGGGGCATAATATTTAGTAATATCTGGAGGTCCCTGAGATCCTACATTTATAAAATGTTCCTTCAGTAAACGAGATTCAGAAAAGCTAATTTAAAGGTATACTGATCAGGGTATACTGATCAGGGGTTGAGACTATGAGATTTATTGTGCATGAAGCATGACAGCACTCAACAGTAAGATTCTCATTTTATTCTATGGGGCACATTCACATCTGAGTGATATACTGTTGCTTATCATATCAGAGAAGTGCAACCTTTCTCTTAGGCAAGCCCATGAAAATGTAAACCTAAAAAAAAATTGGCAATCACTGTCCTAAATCTGAAAGTCTGGTTAAAATTTGAAATAACATTTTATGAAAATGTTAAAAGTTTACAAAGGGGATCCTTTTTTAAAGAAAAAGTGAGGTCTACAGTATGTTTCTTTTAGAATTGTACACTTACATATACTATTTTCAGTCAGACAGAATGGAATGTATCCATCTAGCTTGGTATTCAGGATCCTGCCCTTGCAATGTAATCTGCTCTCTTATGTGACTTGTGGTTTTAAATGTCATAGTAGCACCGTGTTCTGATGTATCGGGTCATATTTAGTTTGAGCATTGCTAAGCTACAGAAAATAAGGACACATCACATATTTATGTTTGATCCCACTGGTTGTACAGTTCTGCATGTTGAAGTTTTTTGAGGGCAAAGCAACAGGTTTACTTTCAGTCCTTCTTCCCCATCAGCATATTCTCACGTTGACTTTACTACTTCACCACTCATTTTGGCCTCTAGAAGCAAGGAAGCTTTGCTCCTTTATTTTGACAGTACTGGGTGATCACTAGCACTAGTGCTGTCATATGGAATATGTCACATGTTCCTTTAGCTATTTTTTGTACTGCCAGCAGCTCTACTGAGCATCAGGGGAGTAAAGGTAAGGTTAGTATATTCTGCTGGGGGGGCATTAAAGGACAATTAAAGGAGAAGTCCAGCCTGAGCTTTTAAGGTTGGGCTTCTCCTAAGGGTCACAGGAGTGCAATTCATTTTGCACTCCTGTGGCCTGTTTTCAGCGGAGAGCGGTCTGAAGTCCACTCTCTGCTGACGTCACAGGAATCAGTCCAGACAGCGCGTCATCCCGACTTAGAGAGTCTGGATTCACCAGCTACCTGGACTGATGGCAGTCTCAGCCTCTCAGCTAGCCACTGAGACAGCCACTCCCTGCCCCTCCACAGCTCAGCACTCCAATGAGTGTAGAGGAGCAGAGCAGGAGAGATGCTGACTGCCAGGCAGCATCTCTCCGTTCGGAGATGCAAGAGAACCGAGCCATCGGTGATGTTCGTGGCTCGGTTCTAAGTGAAGAGGCAGCGAGGACAGATGCAGCATCCACCTAGGCAAGTATGAATACCCCATTAAAAAAAAAAACATTCTTCTCTTTTAAAGCCTCAACATCGCAGTGCAGTACTCTGTCTTGGCAGAGAAGGGTAACAGTCACACCCTTCATGACAAGTGTCCTAACAAAGACTGTTATTGCAGGGTAGAGGAGAAGGAGTGTCTAACCAGGTCTGTTAATATGTGCTGATTACTTCATGGGCTGGGTCTAATTCTGCTGCCTGCTGCTTCATTAACATTTGCCATATTGACATGCACATGATCTTACTCATAGCAATATCTTAGATAGTCTGTAGGCTCTATGCATGTAAAGTTTGTGCTGGCGTTTACATACATACAGTGTGACTGAACCCAGTTAGCTGCCACCACAGCTCAGGGTTGACATGTAAATATCAACAATGTTTAGCCAGCAATGGCACCACCGCTCTTCAGACACTATTGATGTTCGCATCTCCCCCATAACTCAGTTATGTGACTTCCTACATCGTATTTTCCAAGTATTAGTTGACTGGCTGTCATTTTTTAACCTCTTCCTTCCGTGCTTTGAGTCACTATTCAATCTGTATGTATGTATTGTGATATGTGGGGGGTTTCGCTCAAAGGAGTAATGCTTCCCAATGACTTAACTCCAGCCAGGTAGTCCTGTTTTATGGCTTGTTGGCCAACTTTAATTTAAAAAGAAAGTAAAAATTAAAGAACACCCATGCAGGCAACCATCCTTTCAAACACAAAAATAAACGACATTGGGCCTCCTGGCTCTCTTGCAGTGCAGCTGCTCAAGCCTCAAGCCTAGGCCCATGGGCTGGTCCCACAGAGCAACTCAGAGCATGGCGGTGCTCCTGTGCAATCTCTATACCTCACTTTCAGCTCTCCTATCTCTCTCGACTCTCTCTGCATTCTCAGCACTCTTGCAGCTTCCCTCTGCAGTGGCCTACTGCCTCACCTGTACAGGGAACCTCCTGTATCCCGGATGGAGCCCTGAACTACTGACAGCCCCTTGCTTATAAATATTTTGGAACCTGCTGGTCTTTGGTAAGACCTAGACAAAGGATCAGATGCTTCATACCTCCCAAGACTTTTTGAAGCATACGAACTCCAGAGCCCAATCCTGGAATTACAAAACCCGGAGAGAACTGAAAGATCAATTTTCTCCACTTAGAACAGCCATTGTGGAGCCTCTCAATTTGTGTTTGTGAGAACCCTTTGTGCCTTTTACTTCTTTTTCCACAGTGCCAGGGATTAGCACTGTCACAGTACTGTATACAGTAAAACCTTGGATTGCGAGTAATGCGATTTACAAGCATTTCGCAAAACGAGCAGGATTCAAGCCTCTGGGGTGTGCGGGGGCACCAGTGATGCTCTGAGACACTTGGAAACACTCCATTCACAAGTGTCTCCGAGCGTTTCCGAGTGTCTCTGGTGCCCCCCACCTCTGGTCAGCCACATGTGGTACTACATACACTGGCAGTGACACTAGAACTAATTATCTGAGTTTCCATTGATTCCTATGGGGAAACTCGCTTTGATATACGAGTGCTTTGGATTATAAGCATGCTTCTGGAACAAATTATGCTCATAATCCAAGGTACTACTGTATATCTATTCAATTTCATGCAACTCTTGACAATTCTATGCGCCAGCTTTCTGGCTCTCTGACACCATGTCTGATAGGGTTGAAAGCCTTTTGAGAAGATTTTTTTTTTTTTACAAGGTAGGTTGTCAAGTTATTCCTCATCTCTCTCTTTTGGGCTTGGGACTGGTGTGCTGAATGTGATAACGTGCAAAACCAATCTGTACACTCATACAAGGGCCAATTTAGACAAGAGCTAATTCACTTAACAGCATGTCTTTAAGGTGTGGGAAGTAACTGGAGTAACTAAAGGAAACTCGTGTAAACACAGGGAGAACATGCATACTCCATGCAGATAGCATCCTGGCTATTTTTCGAATCAAGGACCCTATTGCCACAAGGTATAAGTGCTAACCACTAAGGGCCAATTCACACTATATGCAGTGACGGATGTCTGTCACTACAGGGCCACACAGGAAACAATTTTCTCTGTGTCCCATTCACACTTTAACGCACCCCAGCGCAGCCCTGAAATGCAGACATGCTGCATTTTATCGCAATGCACCATGCTGAATTGTACTGCAGTGTCAGACAATGCAGCGCATCGCGCTGCCTAACATTGCAGTGAATGAAGCGTATGTTTTATACACTTCAATAAAGCTTGTACAAAAGAAAGGGAGTGGTGTGATGTTCTGAATCACGCACCACACAATGTCAAAGCAATATCACCAAGGCCAATAGATAACCCGTTATCTCCTCCGATTCCGCAACATGGCTGGTTGACGAACAGCCGTTCAGAAAAGAACTGAAAATCGTGAAATGAATAGTGCGAAATGAAAAGTGTGAAATGAAAAGTGTGAATCAACACTCACCAAACTTCTACTAACATAAAAATAGCAGAAGGAGCCAAAGAGTGGCGTTGAGAGCTGAAAAACAACGTAGTACGTCACTACGTTCGTAATTGTTGGCCAACAATTGTGTGGCCGTGTGTATGCAAGACAAGTTTGGGCCAACGCCCTTCGGATAAAAGTACACGGTTTTGTTGGCCAACAATTCGATCGTGTGTACGAGGCTTTACTTTCAACTATGTAGAACAAGGGCCTGCCTGATTGCATACACATTGAAAGTGTTTAGGTGTGACCTCATATTATATGGTTTTGGTAATCTAAAGGAAAATTGAATAAGGAAATTGTATAATGTATGGCCAGTCACTGGGCTGCCCCCACCATAGCAGAACAGATAGGCATAAGGACTTCTTACTGACTTAGCTTTAGTCTGATTTTCCTCATCCATATATTTGATTCATGACAGTGACTCAAAACTATTAAAGCCAGCATGTAAGCATAATAGCCAGGCAACTAGCATTTTCAGAACGAGAAGTCAGCAAAAGCATTCACAATATTTCTCTGAGTATAGACTTGCTTCAACTCTGCAGGAACAGTTGCTGTGATCCAGGCAAACATAAATATCCGTAAGTATTCCTGAGAATTTGAATAACCCATTAAAAGTCACTGAGCACTCACACTGTGCTTTAATTTTAATCGAGTTCCGTTTAACATATGATGAAATATTGTTACAATCGCTTCAAAGGATACACGAACACCCGCTGATATACATATAGAATACCTTTTATATTTAAATAGAAAAAAAAATGACATATTGGTATATTGATTTTGTAGTCTGTGCGCTGTGATTATTGGTAATAGTTCTTTTTTTTTTAGAAGTCATTATTTCCTGCAAACTACTTGAGGTTTTATGTCAGGACTACAGCAGGGGTGCCCGCACAGACTCATAAAGGGAACCTGTTATAAGAGAAATGCAAAGGTTGCCATTGATGACTTTCTTATGGAAATACTATGTGCCTGGCTGTTTGCTCTGGTTAACTTCCTGGAAAAAAGCATGCAGCAAGTGAAGTAAAGTTCAATATAAGCATTCGATCTGTACATTTGTTCTGGATCAGAAAAGAGAGATTAGGCAAGCCAAAAGATCAGTATGACAACAAAGTAAGTAGCATTTTCAGAAGGAAAAGTTAGCATTGACAGCCTACATTTCCTTTAACCACTTACAGACCGCCGCACGCCCCGATATATGTCCTAACTTTGAAGAGGAATATCATTGTTATGGCTGCAACTAGCTGCCATAACCCCGGTATCCTTTTCTTTGGCCAGCGGTCCACTTTCCAACAAGAGTGATCTCTGTGGCGGATTCGCCGCAAGATCACTTTTATTGGTGGCGGAAGAGGGGGGCTCCCGCTGCCCTCCGCTGCAATCGGATGTTTACCCTTGCTGGGTATGGAGACGAGTGAGGGGAAGATGGCTGCACCCGTCTCCATACCTTTGCAAGGCGGAAGCGATGTCAAAATGTCACTTCCACCCATAGCTCTTAAAGAGCCATTTAAAAAAAAAAAAATTTAATGGCAATTTTTTGTTTTTGTTTTTTATTGCATTTTAGTGTAAATATGAGATCTGAGGTCTTTTTGACCCCCAGATGTCATATTTAAGAAGTCCTGTCATGCTTGTTTTTTTTTCTTTTACATGGGATGTTTACATTCCTTGTAATAGGAATAAAAGTGACACAATATTTTTTATTTAAAAGAACAGTGTAAAAAAAAAAAAGGTAAAATAAAGACAAAAAAAATATTATTTTTTTAAACGTTCCCCTGTCCTGCCCAGCTTGCGTGCAGAAGTGAATGCATAGTGGGAGTAGTGGCCACATATGAAAACGATGTTCAAACCATACATGTGAGGTATCACCTGTGATCGGTAGAGTGAGAGCAATAATTATAGAACTCCTCTGTAACTCAAAACATACAACCTGTAGCATTTTTTAAACGTCACCTATGGAGATTTTTAAGGGTAAAAGTTTGTAGCTATTCCAATTTTGAAGCGTAACATGTTGGGTATCAATTCACTTTCACAATATAAAAAAAAATTGGGCAAACTTTACTGTTCTTATTTCTTAATTCCAAAAAGTGTATTTTTTCCAAAAAAAGTGCGCTTGTAAGACCAAATGCGGTATGACAGAAAGTATTGCAGCGACTGACATTTTATTTTCTAGGGTGTTAGAATTTTTTTTTATAATGTTTGGGGGTGCTAAGTAATTTTCTAGCAAAAAAAACAACAGTTTTTAAACAACAAATCTCAAAAAGAGCCTCGGTCCTTAAGTGGTTAAAACTGAACTGCATGATTTTGTAAAGGGAGTAGGGGAATAAGGTACAAAGCCTCATTCACACTGCCCACACGCTAAACTCTGTGTTTTTAGCCTGCAGGCAGCTGTCAGTTTTTGTCTGCAGTGAGTCGTGGTGAGGGTCCGTGTGATGCACATTTCAGTGCATCTGATCTTTACTATTACAGATAATAATATGCTTAAAACAGTGGTAAACCGCCACAAAAAAATTGAATAATTCAGCCCGCTGCAGATTTACATTATGATAAACCTGGAGTCCTCCAAGCGCAGCATCACAGCTCCCCATCGCTTCCATCTTCCCCCGGTCTTCCTTCTGGATTCGCAGGCTCTGGCGGTATGAATGGCCGGGGCTGCAATGATGTCACGAGTGGAAGCCCCGGCACGGAGCTCTGAAGTTACCTCATTGGTATACTGTCCCTTCAGAGCGCATGCCCCGGTAAGGCCACTGGCTGCATCCCGTGTGAATATCTCCTAAACTGTGCAAGTTTAGGAGATATTTACTGTATCTACAAGTAAGCCCTGTAGGCTTACCTGTAGGTACAAGTAAAAAAGTGGACTTTACTTCCACTTTTGGAAAAATCTATACAGTATGACATGATGCTAGACATACTGTAAAATAGGTATTGTGTTTAGATTGCTTTTTCTTAATGTTCCAGGTGAGAACTATGGGGGTTATTTACGAAAAGGCAAATCCACTTTGCACTACAAGTGCAAACTACAAGTGCAAAGTGCACTTGGAAGTGCAGTCGCAATAAATCTGAGGGGTAGATCTGAAATGAGGGGAAGCTCCACTGATTTTATCATCCAATCATGTGCAAGCTAAAATGCTATTTTTTATTTTCCTTGCATGCCCCCCTCGGATCTACAGCGACTGCACTTCCAAGTGCACTTTGCACTTGTAGTGCAAAATTGATTTGCCTTTCGTAAATTACCCCCTATGGCCCCTTTCACACGTGCGGACCGTATGTCCATATTTCATCCATCCGTTTTCAGATGAAATACGGACATGCATGCATCCCTGTTGGATAGCGGGTGTTAGCGGATGAACATCCGCTGACACACGATATCATCCATCCCCGCTATGGTCTTAATTCTGCAGATGGAAGAAAATCCTATTTTTCTATTCGCCTGCAAAGTGGATCGGATGAATATGGACAGACGATCCATTTTCATCCGATCCCCCATAGAGGAGAGCGGAAATCTGACAGGGCGGTCCCTGCACAGTGTGCAGGGACTGCCCTGTCATCCACCGGCTCAGCGGGGATCAATGGAGCGATCCCCGCGGAGCAAGCAGATGTTCACGGGGCGGATCATTACGGATCCGTCCCGTGTGAAAGGGGCCTAAGACTTCAAACCCCTGCATGTTCCTAGTTCTCAAACCTCAGTGACAGCTTGAGGTCTTCACTAGTAATCAGAAGGTCTTCACTAGTAACCAGAAACCAATCAGCATGACTCCTGACCATGTGAATACCATCACAGGTATGACATGGTGATCACACTGCTTTGTTTTTGTGCAAACCTGCTGGCTCATTGCACTGCAGCTGTTAAAAGACAAAACAGTGTTATAAACAAAAAAATTATTAAAAAATGTCCTGTACATTTGTATACTTTGTATAATTGTCAGCTTATATATATATATATATATATATATATATATATATATATATATATACAAGAGGAGGGTATTTATTAAAGTATTGTACCAAAAAAAAAAAACATCATACGTCAGTAATAAAAAACTATGTAAAAACTATTATGTTATGCGAATCAGTCATAGAGTTATTGCCAAATGAACTGAAACATGCTAACGCTGCTGAATTTTGTCTAGGCATCCATGCACCAAAGACCTCTGACCATAAAAAGGTTAAAGAATGTCCGTCAATCTTTTATTGCTGTCTGTGTCACCGTTAGTGACATCTCTGTTTACTTAATACCAGGAGAAGTAAAGACAGTCTCTCCAACAAAAAGCTAGACAGCAATAAAAATATTGTATTAGTATAATGGAAAAGAAAGTATAGAAATGTTTCTCAATAGGGGCACAAGCAGTAAAAAAAAATCCGAAATATGAAGGGGCTAGACACACAAAGTAAAATAATCTTTCAACATGCTAATGATAAGGATCTGCCTTCGAATTGGCGAAACATACTTCCTGTCCTGGTGACAGAACACATAGTAAAAGGAAATTACCCCAGTTGAGACTTGGGCTGGCCATATGCTGGTAGAGTTTTGATTGAATATTCATACAAAAATTCTGATCAGCTATTTGATGACTTGGAAAATTTAGTTTTTAAAAAAATAAGTATTTTTTTTCTCCAGATTGATACTTACCTAGGTGGATGCAGCATCGGTACGCTGCATCTGTCCCCCACTGGCTCTAACACTGAGAACCGAGTGATCAAACAGCGCTGATCCCTCAGTTCTCACAGCTCCTTGAGCAGAGAGCTGCTGACTGTCAGTCACAACTCTGCTCTACCCCCACCTCTGGAGCGATGGGCTGTGAAGGGGTGGAGCAGTCGGCTCCGGCTCCCAACGGCTCACTGAGAGCCTGAGCTGGGTGTCGGTCCAGGGATCTGGGTGGATCTTGAATCTATGGTCGTGATGATGCTGAGCCTGGACCAGCTCTGTGATGTCAGCAGAGTGTGGACTTCAGACCGCTCTGCTGAAAACGGGTCACAGGAGTGCAAAACGAACCGCTCTCTTGTGACCATAGGAAAAGTACAGCCAAACAAGCTTTGGCTGTACTTCTCCTTTAACATTCAATTTTGGAGAGAATGAACGTTCCCAAACGAAAACCACATTCACTGTTGGAAATGCGACTGAATTTTGCTTAAAAAAAATTGATTTGCCCCACCAACCATCAAAAAAATTACATGAATGTTGTTAAAGTCTTGAATTAAAAACTGCAAGTAGGCAAAATATTTATAGCAGAAGAGATATGCATATGCACAACTCAGTTTACAATCCGGCAAAGGTCCTGGGTGCCGGGGTAGTAGCACTGGCCAATGAAGGCGGCTGCATCCCAGCACCCAGAAGAGCCGGGTAGAAGATGCAAGTGCTGGCAATGGACCTTGGACCTTGGAAGGAGAGATAGATACTGTGAACATTGATTAGGCTTATATATATATAAAAAAAAAAAAAGTTCAAACTAAATTTCACCAGTGTATGGCCAGCTTAAGGGCTCATGTAGATAGGTAGATAGGGCTCATTGGCCAGTGCTGGATGTCCCATTTGCAGGAGTGATGTCATCCAGCACTGGCCAATGAGGACGGCTGCATTCCAGCACCCAGAAGAAGCCGGGGAGAAGATGCAAGCGCAGGCAAGGGACCTCAGATCTTTGAAGGAGAGGTAGGTACTGTGGACATTGATTACACTTAAAATAAATAAATAAAACGCTCAAAAAAAAATTCACCAGTTAAAGGGCTCATGTAGATAGGTACATAGGGCTCATTGGCCAGTGCTGGATGACATCACTCCTGCCCATGTGCATTAGTGATGTCATCCAACACTGGCCAATGAAGACGACTGCATCCCAGCACCCAGAAGAAGCCGGGTAGAAGATGCAAGCGCCGGCAAGGGACCTCAGACCTTGGAAGGAGAGATAGATACTATGAACATTGATTAGGCTTATATATATATATATATATAAAAAAAAGTTCAAACAAAATTTCACCAGTGTTTGGCCAGCTTAAGGACTCATGTAGTTAGGGCTCATTAGCCAGTGCTGAATGACATCACTCCTGCCCATGTGCATTAGTGATGTCATCCAGCACTGGCCAATGAAGACGGCTGCATCCCAGCACCCAGAAGAAGCTGGGGAGAACATGCAAGCGCAGGCAAGGGACCTCAGACTTTGAAGGAGAGGTAGGTACTGTGGACATTGATTACGCCTATAAAAAAATAAAAACATTCAAACAAAATTTCACCAGTGTATGGCCAGCTTAAGGGCTCATGTAGATAGGTGTTCGCTGGTAATAATCTGCCATTGTTGCCAGGGAAGGACCTAGCTCCATGCACAGGGTGTGTAGAGCTATGGCCAGCAGGGCCAGTGATTCTGAATGCTCACAAATTGGACATTTATTTGCGGCCATAGCACAGAGTGCTGCTGTGTTCCGATGCGGATATTAGCAAACAACAGAAATCTGACAGCGGTTCACTTTGTACACACGGTCGGAAATTCCAACGGAAAAGGTCCAATCGGATTAAATTGACGGAAAATCCGATCGTGTATGAGCTCTATCGAACTTTTTCAGGATCTCAAATTTTCAGACAAAAAAATCCAATCAGACATTTTCTGATCCTTTGTAGAGAACTCCGATCAGACAAAGTGCTACGCATGCTCAGATCAAATTACGAGACCAAAGCTATTGGCGACTAGGCTCAACGTAGTCCCGTCGTAACAAACGAACGTCATCACGTTCCGAACGATTGGATTTTCCGACAACTTTGTCCGACTGTGTGTATGCAACACCAGTTTAGGTCAAAATCCGTCTGAAAAAATCAGACGGATTTTGTGGTTGGAATGTCCGACCGTGTGTACAGGGCAAAAGCCTTCCGTATTCTCTCCAAAGCTAAAAAAAAAGTCTGGAGTTCCGCTTTAAGATAAACTGATTTGATGTTTACTTCATCACATAGCATTGTTTGTTGTATACCAGTGGCAAGTCACATCTTCAAACAAAAAGAATCCCAGAATGTGAGACTGTTTCAGAGAACAGATTATCAGTCACAGGGAAAAACAGGACACATAGGCATTGAACAATGTCACAAGTGGATAATCGGCTTATCGTTCCTCATATCAATCTCTTAACTATGCTCACTTTTAAAGTGCCGCTTTCATTTTTTAATCCCTCTCCTGACATTTAAAGCTATATTCCACTGTAACCAACCCACACAGCACTCAAATGAAACGACGGATCTACCTCTAAAAAAACACTGAATGCTATTTTCGGTACTTTTCTGCTGTGTCCATGGAAACTGTCCCCTGTAAGTACAAGTGCATTTTTTGGAAAACCTGCAGCTTCGTTCCGCTCCCTACCCCATCATCAGCAGACAGAATAATGCCCCAGTACTCAAACTGGCTTTGAGGAAGGAACTAGGACAGGTTTGTATAGAGACGATCTACAGTCAGTTATAATAGCTGCTATTCGTATTCCTTTATTGATGATAAAGACTCAGGGGACTGAGGATTGCAATGTTTGAGCTAAAAATATAGTTTCACTTATGTGAGTAGCAGCTGCTTTGCCAAATAAAAAAAAAAAGTGGCACATACAGAAATGTAAAAAAAAAAAAAAGTTAAGGTTGATCAAGACTCTACGGGCCCATTAACACCAAAAAATACCTTTGCCGTATAATAATCTTTATTACATCTCTAGGCTAAACAAGAGGGGGGGACACCTAAATGCCATTTATGTCAGCTCATAAGTAAACCTTGCGTAATTTTACTTTTTTTTTTAATGTATACATTTTATTTTGACCTTCAGCAAAGCATTCATAACAGATAGCAAAAAGATAGCCTCCAATTCAAAAAGACATATAACAATGACTGGAGTCCACACGGGAGAATTTTAAACTGTTAAAAGTAAATATCTTGCCTGAGATAAGTCATTCACCACTACCTGACCATTATACGTCATTATACGGCGGCAGGTTGGCCCGTTCCCGTGAAACGCAGTAGCTGTACGTCAGTCCGCTTTACATAGTTACATAATTACATAGTTAGTCAGGTTAAAAAAGACACAAGTCCATCTAGTTCAAACATAAAAAAAAAATTGCTAAAATAAAAAATTTCATATAATCCCATATACCCAATCCTATACCCACAGTTGATTCAGAGGAAGGCAAACCCCAACCCCCCATGTGAATCGCTGTAGCTGTACGTCAGTTCGCTTTACATAGTTACATAATTACATAGTTAGTCAGGTTAAAAAAGACACAAGTCCACCTAGTTCAACCATAAAAAATAAAAAAATTGATAAAATTAAAAATATCATATAATCCCATATACCCAATCCTATACCCACAGTTGATTCAGAGGAAGGTGAACCCCCCCCCCCCCCCCAATTTGCTACAGCAGGGGAAAAAATTCCTTTCCGATCCCAGAGAGACAATCAGATTTTTCCTGGATCAACTTTACCTATAAATGTTATTATGCAGTTACTGTATTTATTGGCGTATAACACGTGCCGGTGTATAACACGCACCCCGTTTAGGAGAGAATTTTAAGGAAAAAACTTAAATTTAAATGCCCATCAATGCAGCCTTATCAGTGTCCATCTGAAGCCTTGTCAGCGTCATTTGCAGCCTTGTCATGCAGCCTGTCCTCATTGCAGCCTTGTCATGCAGCCTGTCCATCATTGATGTCAGCTAATGTTTTTAACTGGAAGTTTTTGGTGGCTTTCGGCCACTCTCGGACCTTCTCGGCGGCTTTCGGCCGCCGTGGCCCTTCTCGATGGCTTTCGGCCACCTCGGCCCTTCTCGGCGGCTTTCGGCTGCTCTCTGCCCTTCCCGGCGGTTTTCAGCCACCGAGAAGGTCCGAGAGCGTCCGAAAGCCGCCCAGGCGGCCAAAGGTCCAAAAATCGTGCGGAAATCGCGGAGGATCGCCGTATAACACGCACCCGCGATTTTCCCCTCATTTTAAGGGGGAAAAAAGTGCATGTTATACGCCGATAAATATGGTATATTATGTACATTTAGGAAAGAATCCAGTCCTTTCCTAAAGCAATCTACTGAGCTGGCCAGAACCACCTCTGCAGGAAGTCTATTCCACATTTTTACAGCTCTTACTGTGAAAAACTGTTCGTATTTGGAGATGATCTAGGCGTAAAGAGTGCCCCCATGTCCTCTGTGTTGAGCGTAAAGTGAATAACTCACCAAGTTTACAGCTATAGCAGGCAGGTGCCTGTTGCGTTGCGGGGAGAGCTGGTGCATATGGCCGGCTGCGGCGATGTACGCCGGCCACCCGCGTTCACTCAATGGAGAGCCAGAACGGGGTTCTGTCAATGTAAACAAACAGATCCCCATTCTGTCAGGGGAGTAGAGCGTGATAGTCTGTTCCTAGTGATTAGGAACAGCGATCTCTCTCCTCCTCCAGTCTGTCCCCTCCCTCCACAGTTAGAAACACCTCCCAGGGAACACATTTAACCCCTTGATCACCACTAGTGCTAACCCCTTCCCTGCCAGTGTCATTTATACAATAATCAGTGCATTTTTATAGCACTGATCGCTGTATAAATGTCACTGGTCCCAAAAAAGTGTCAAAAGTGTCCGATCTGTCCACCGCAATGTCGCAGTCCCGCTAAAAATTGCAGATCACCGCCATTACTAGTTTAAAAAATAATTATAATAAAAAGGCCTTAAATCTATCCCCTATTTTGTAGATGCTATAACTTTGCCCAAACCAATCAATATATGCTTTTTGCGTTTTTTTTTTTTTTTTTTTTTTTACCAAATATATGTAGAATACATATTGGCCTAAATTGATGAAGACATTTTTTACATTTTTTTGACTATTTATTACCGCAAAATGTAAAAAATATTGCTTTCTTTTTTTCAAAATTGTCGTTTTTTTTTTTGTTTATAGCGAGAAAAAAAAAAAACGCAGAGGTGATCAAATACCACCAAAAGAAACTCTATTTGTGGGAAAAAAAAGAACGTAAATTTTGTTTGAGTACAGTGTCGCACAACCGCACAGTTGTCAGTTAAAGCGACGCAGTGCCATATCGCAAAATATGGCCTGGTCATTAAGAGGTAAAATATTTCAGTCCTTATGTGAACTTGATTTGAAAATTGGACGACAGATCTTCAGTTTTTTGGGGGGGGGGGGGGGTTTGCATGCTAGTCACATATTGAACATGAAGAGTTTAGTAAAGTTATGTACCTTTTTAAACTTGCATTAAATTTGTACATTATTTGAATAAACTTTTATCCGTTAAAAAAAAGTTATAAAAATTCTCATACGACAGAATACAAATTCGGAAGTGATGTCATCTGTTGTAGTGTATTTCTATTGTATTTTCAAATGACAACTGTACTGATTAAAGGAAAATCGTACAATCTGGTACCGTACGAGAAAACATTTTGTGCTTGTCCTATCAGATAATATCGGATAAACTGTTGTGATTTGCTCTCGAAAGCTGTGTACTAATGATCCGATTATAGTATGATCGCTTTGAAAGCAGTATTTTTCATACAATTTTCAGATTGTGTGTATGGGCCATAAGGCTCCATTTACACTTGTACGACTCCAAAGTTGCGCCGACTTTGGAGGGCAACTTTGATGCAACTTTGACACAACTTTGGATGGGTGCAACTTGGATACGACTTTGGCGTTGACCAGTGATAATGGACAACTGTTGCACACAAGTTGCATTGTATAACATTCCGGCATGACTTTCATGCAACTTCTGAGGGTTAACATTGAAGACTATGGCCCTCAAGTTGCATGAAAGTCGAACCAAAGTAGTGCATGAACTACTTTGAAATTGCTGCAACTTTAGGTCGTGCTAATATGAATGGTTATCATTGGAAAACATGGGGAACAACTTGTCATGCAACTTTGATGTCCAAAGTTGCATGACAAGTCACACAAGTGTGAATGGAGCCTTAGGCCCCTTTCACATTTGTATGACTTGTCCTACGACTTGGGACTGCAAAGTCGCATGACAAGGCATTCCCCATGATTTCCAATGACAACCATTCATATTAGCACGACTTCAAGTCGCTCCGACTTTGATGTGAGTTACACAGGTATTCCCTGAAATTGAAGAAAACTTTGAAGTCGCGGTAGTGTGAAAGGGGCTATTTACACTTGTCTCACACTTGTCGCCCGACTTTGGAGTGCAACTTTGATGCAACTTTGGATAGGTGCGACTTGGATGTGACCCACTGTTGCACTACTGTTGCATGTAAAACATTCAAGTATGACTTTTGAGGGTTAACATTGAAGTCTATTGCTCTCAAGTTACAGGAAAGTCGGACCAAAGCAGTGCATGAACTACTTTGAATTTGCTGTGACATTAAAGTGATACTCTATTAAAATAACAAACATGTTATACTTACCTGCTTTGTGCAGTGGTTTTGCACAAAGCAGTCCGGATCCTCCTCTTCTTGGGTCCCTGGCTGGAGCTCCTGGTCCCACCCTCCTGTTAAGTGCCCCAGAGTAAGCAGCACCCGAGCTGAGCTGCAGCTCCATGCATCCATTCAGACACGGAGCTGCAATTCAGCCCTGTCCCTTCTCTCTCCTGATTGGCTAACTGAGTTTGATTGACAGCAGCAAGAGCCAATGGCGATGGCGGTGGTGACGTGTTCACTTGATAAAGGGATTGGATAACTTTATCCACAGTTGAATAATAGAGTTTGCCATTTGACCATTATGGTCCATTTAAGACTGCTTTTTTCTGGACTGTTTATTTATATATAATTTTTTTTTTCAGTATTTGTTATATCAATCACTGTAGCAGCGCAACACATCTTTATTTTGTGGAATAATCAGCTTGTAAAAGGAGAGTACCAGGTTGGGTATTCGCATTTGTTACTATGGGGGTTATTTACGAAAGGCAAATCCACTTTGCACTAAAAGTGCACTTGGAAGTGCAGTCGCTCTAAATCTAAGGAGTACATCCGAAATGAGTGGAAGCTCTGCTGATTTTATCATCCAATCATGTGCAAGCTAAAATGCTGTTTTTTATTTTACTTGCATGTCCCCGTCAGATCTACAGCGACTTTACTTCCAAGTGCACTTTCAGTGCAAAGTGGATTTTCCTTTAGTAAATAACCCCCTATGTATGTACACTGGGGATTGGACACCATTTTGTGGTGTTTATATTATGTTTAGAAGGCTTACTATGGGCCACTTTGGACATTGGGGGTTATTTACTAGGGTTTGGTTTGGTAAGGATTTTCCTTTAGTAAATAACCCCCAATGTCCAAAGTGGCCCATAGTAAGCATTCTAAACATAATATAAACACCACAAAATGGTGTCCAATCCCCAGTGTACATACATAGGGGGTTATTTACTAAAGGAAAATCCACTTTGCACTGAAAGTGCACTTGGAAGTAAAGTCGTTGTAGATCCGAGGGAGACATGCAAGGAAAATAAAAAAACAGCATTTTAGCTTGCACAAAATTGGATGATAAAATCAGCAGAGCTTCCACTCATTTCAGATCTACCCCTTAGATATAGAGCGACTGCACTTCCAAGTGTACTTGCAGTGCAATGTGGATTTGCCTTTAGTAAATAACCCCCATAGACTTCATCTAGGCTGTCTTCAGCAGTATAATGCATTTAGCTGCTACTGTACATTAAAACCACAGAAAATATTAAAGTATGTGAACTAATTTAATTCTGTTTAGCCACTTTTATAATTCACACGTGCCCCCCTACTGCATAGCCAACAAGGGGACAATATTGTGTACTATTTCCACTTTGTAGGGCCCTAAGTCATCCGCATGCTCATTGGATCATAACAATCATCAGATGGCTTATTTACCGATAAGACCGCAGGCAGAAGAGACCAACCTGACAGAATCGCAAATCTTCTAACTTGTCAAACATTTCAATTGTATGTATTTCATTTGTACATGTAGCTATTTATCTGGCATTTCAACGCCATCATTTAAAGTTCAAGTGTTTTACTGCCTGTAGTCATTAATAATTTAGTGTGTGGTATACATCAGTTATTCCATCAGGAATACCCTTACATTCCATCTGTGAGAAGAAGCTCTGTCATAAGGACCACAAAGGGTTTGTGGTGTGTTTATTAGATAGAAGAGCTTTCTATTCGTAACATCAGTTAGTAGCAAAGATATAGATCTATAGGGTGCAGGTTCAAGTGGATCTTTATTTTACTTGGGGATAAGAATAATAAATGCTTTAGAGATAAATGGTGAGAGTGTGGAATTTGCATATATACTGTACTCAGGGCTGGATTAACGTAGGGGCTATCGGAGCTGCAGCTCCAGGCCCCTACCTTAATATAGGCCCAGCCACCCAAAAAGGTTATGGAAAGCAATGGGCCAACGGGAAGAAATCTCCCCTGATGGGCCCTGCATTCCACATGCCCCGCCTGGGCAGGGTGGTGGGATTGATAATGGGCACTGCATGAGCAGTCCTAACAGAAGCCTGGGGCACGCCAATGCAGGGCTCTTACAGAAGTCTGGGGCTTCCATAGAGTTAGGCCTGCGCAGCTGCACTCTTTCAGCTCAGAATGCACGCCAATGCATGGCCCTTACAGAAACTTGGCAAATCAAATGCCAGGCTTCCCTAGTGTTATGCCTGTGCGGCTGCGCACTTCTGAGTTTGGGCGCATGCCAGCAAAGGCTCTTGGAAAGCAGAAGGGTGCCCAGTAAAAGGCCCACTAAAATCCTCAGCACCAAGCACGTGATGCTATTAATCCAGCCCTGACTGTACTTTCTCTAAAGCCATGAGGCAAGGGGCTCTGTGTAGGTAGCATAAAACTCAACTGGTAAAGTGATATCAAAGGTACAAAAAAAAATGTACTTACTTGCTCAGTCCTAATCCTCCTCTTCTTGGGTTCCCCGCCAGCGCTCCTGGTTCCTCCTCCCTGCTGAGTGTCCCTATAGCAAACACCTTGCTATGGGGGCATTCGTTTGGGCTTGCTCCCGAGCCCCACTCTATGTGTCCATAAGAAATGCAGAGTAGGGTTTGACCCTGCCCCCCTCCGCTCCCTCCTCACTGACTGTGATTGACAGGCTCTGAGCCAATGAGGAGGGAGAAAGGCGGGTGAGACTTTGCTCTTGTGCACATCGCTGGATGGAGATTGGATCAGATAAGTATTAGGGGGGCTCCGGGGGAAGTTGCATACTGAGGTTTTTTGCCTTCATGCATTCTATGCCTTTACAACCACTTAAGCCCTCAGTGCAGGAGCCTTAGGCTGGATTCACACCTATGCATTTTTAGTGCTTTTTGCATTTTGCAGATTTGCCCAACAGGACGTGTTCCATAGGAAACCATGTTAAATGGACTGTAGTGCAAATCTGCAAAATGCAAAAGCACTAAAAATGCATAGGTGTGAATCAGGCCTTAGATGGTTTCCATCTCTATAAATGTGTTGTGTTCCATAAATTACTTATGTATATTGTAGGGAAGTGGAGTGGAAAGTGAACCAATTCGGATTGGGCTAAGTTGCAGTCTTGTGCTGATATACCACCCCATGCCCTGTTGAATTGGTGAAGGGGGCTGGGACCCCTTACATGTTTTCTTAAAGCAGAACATTACCCATAACAACATGATGGAAAATGCATCCCTTAGCAAGGAGCATATATTCCACATTAATAATCATGCTACCAAAATTAGTGTGTGCCCCCAGAATGGTTCCTGTTTCTTCTTGCTGGAGGCTGCCATTTTTTTAAAACCCAAAGCCCCAGCAGTAAATCATAAAGCGGAACCAAACCTATCAATTTATTGGTTTCAGAAAACATATATATTATATACATATATATATATATTACATACATCTGATTATACATATAACATTATATTCCGGGAATGCTGGGATTGCTAACTGTCACATTTTCTTTTGTCCTCAACCAAACTGTCAAACCATTAAATGACTGGTGTCATACCTGATCACATGTGCACAGTTGCAGATCCCAGCACATCACAGAGCACAGTTGCAGATCAAACAGAAGCAGCTTCCTTGACTGCATAGGATAGGAGAGTTTAATTTTGCTTAACCACCTCGCGCCCGCCCTATAGCTGAATGACGGCCGTAGGGCAGGCGCGTTCGTCCGGGAGGCCGTCCCTGGACGTCCTAATGTTTACTTCCGCAATACGCGCCGCCTCGGGCGCGCATCGCGGAAGTTCTGTGTTCGCCGTGTCCCCCGGGGACAGGCAAACACAGATCGCTGTAAACGGCCAATCACAGCGGCCGTTTACAGCGCGATCGGCGTGTCCAATGGGAGATGATCTCATATGTAAACATATGAGATCATCTCTCAGCGCCGCTCTCCCTCCTCACACAGACCGAGTGTGAGAGGGGAGAGATGAACGGCTGCAGCGGCAACCGTTCTGCTTTCCTTAGTTTTGATTAAAAAAAAAAAAGTAAAAAATAAAAGTGCCACCCTCCCCCAGCAGTGCCATCCATCCTCCCCCAGCAGTGCCATCCATCCTCCCCCAGCAGTGTCATCCATCCTCCCCCAGCAGTGCCATTCATCCTCCCCCAGCAGTGCCATCCTGCCCCAGTGCCACCTGCCCCCAGTGCCATTTGTCCCCAGTGCCATCTGTCATCAGTGCCACGTATAAGTGCCATCTGTCATCAGTGCCACGTGTCATCAGTGCCACATAGTGCCATCTGTCATCAGTGCCACGTATTAGTGCCATCTGTCATCAGTGCCACGTATCAGTACCATTTGTCATCAGTGCCACCTGTCAGTGTCACGTGTCATCTGTTGTCAGTGTCACGTGTCATCAATGCCACTTATCAGTGCCATCTGTCATCAGTGTCACGCGTCATTGGTGCCATGTATTAGTGCCATCTGTCATCGGTGGCACGTATTAGTGCCACGTATTAGTGCCATCTGTCATCAGTGCCACGTATTAGTGCCACGTGTCTTCAGTGCCACGTATTAGTGCCACGTGTCATCAGTGCCACGTATAAGTGCCATCTGTCATCAGTGCCACATATTAGTGCCATCTGTCATCAGTGCCACGTGTCATCAGTGCCACGTATAAGTGTCATCATTGCCACGTATCAGTGCCATCTGTCATCAGTGTCACGTGTCATTGTCCTGGTGCTTCAAAAGTGTAATAAATAGTCAACAAGTTAGATGTGTAATTTATGTTCCTAGAACACATGATGGCGCTCCCTGCATGTTGGGCCTCTCTATGTGGCCAGGCTGTGAAAAAGTCCCACACATGTGGTATTGTAATACTCAGGAGGAGTAGCAGAATTTTTTTGGGGGTGTCATTTGTGGTATACACATGCCATGTGAGAGAAATAACCTATTACAATGACAATTTTGTGGAGAAAAAAAAAATGAAAAATCTTAATTTTGCAAAGAATTGTGGGAAAAAAATGACAACATCAAAAAGCTCACTATGCCTCTTACTAAATACCTTGGAATGTCTACTTTCCAAAAAGGGGTCATTTGGGGGGTATTTGTACTTTCCTGACTTGTTCGGGTCACAAGAAGTGAGATAGTCCACCAGTACATCAGATGTGATCAATTTTGTGCGATTCGCACCACAGCTTGTAGACTCTCTAACTTTCACAAAGACCAAATAATATCCACTAATTTGGGTTATTTTTACCAAAGATATGTAGCAGTATAAATTGTGGCCAAAATTTATGAAGAAAAATTAATAATTTGCATAATTCTGTCACAGAAACAAAGAAATATGCGTTTTTTTTCAAAATTTTCGGTCTTTTTTCATTTATAGCGCAAAAAAAGAAAAACCCCAGAGGTGATCAAATACCACCAAAAGAAAGCTCTATTTGTGGGAAAAAAAGGACAAAAAATTTATTTGGGTACAGTGTTGCATGACTGAGTAATTGTCATTCAAAGTGTGAGAGCACCGAAAGCTGAAAATTGGTCTTGGCAGGAAGGATGTTTAAGTGCCCAGTAAGCAAGTGGTTACAGGCTGTCAGCAGATCGGCCTCTACAAACTCGGCAATGCCTAAAAATATCTAAAAACAGAGAGCAACTGAGCATATACAGAGCAGAGTGAAAAAATTACTGGAGTTTAACCCCCCTGGCGGTGTTCCTGAGTCTGGCTCGGGGTGGAAGTTTTATACCAAAAGCAGTAACCCCGAGCTAGACTCGCGACCGCATCGCTGTATGCAGGAGGAGGTTTACTTACCTTCTCCCTTGGATCCAGCGATGTCCCCCCGCTGTACGAGCGGCTCGTCCTCCGCACGATTCATCACGGAGCCGATCTCCGTTCCCTGCGAGCGTTGCGACGCACAGGGACAGAGATCGGCGCCAAATTCAAAAAGTGAAACACACAGTATACATACAGTATAATGTAATCTTACAGATTACATTGCTGTATGTAATTATTTCACATCCTCTTTGTCCCTAGTGGTCTGCCCAGTGTCCTGCATGCAGTTTTATATTATAAAAACGGTTCTTTATGCTTGGAAACTGGAGATTGTCCATAGCAACCAAACTGTCACTTTACATCAAAAATGGTTTTAGACCAGCTAGAAAACAGCGATAATAAATTGGAATCACTCGCAGAATTGAGCGATAGCGATTTGTGGGGAGATCCGTCATCAAACACTGAAAAGTAATGACAGTGACAATTCTGCAACTGAGCAAATTTCAGTGTTTTTGATTTGATTACATTATTGAATATTTTTTATTATTGTTATATTATTATTTGGCATAATTATTTATAGTTATTTGTTATATTATAATTTATGATTTCATTTTTCAAACTTTATCATACCCGGGATGTCTGCTAGACTCTGGTTTGGACAGATTTAAGTGAGTTATTCCTAAGAATTAAAGGACTACAATATAAAACGCCAAATTTTCATGCAAAATAATTGTACCGCTTCTAGCACCTAAAATCTGAAGTAATCGTACCGCCACGGAGGTTAAACAGCATAGGCACTTATTTTTAATGTTTTACATCTGCAAAAGACCAGCCTGAAGTTATCTAGCAGGAATTTCATTTCTGTCTACTTTAAATACTAATAGAGGAAAAGCGAAAAGGTCAGGGCTGGCAAAGAGTGGGTTGATTGGTGCTGGCCATCTTTCAACCTAAAGGAGGATTGGCATGGGAGTAGACTTTCCACAGGGCACAGCGCCAGATACAAGGTGAGTATTGAATCAAAAGCTTATTTAAAGTAAAAACAACTAAATCTGGAGCTTTGCTTTAAGTGGGCAAAAGAAGAATAGAATAGTTTATCATTTAAAAAAAATGCACATGGCCTTAGGTAACCTGATTATTATTGTTGTTATTACTCTGGCTGGAGTTCTTTTTTAAATATAGCATTATACTTTTTAAGGACCTATTTTAAAATACACTAGGTCTTTTTTTTTTTTTTTGAAATTCTGCTCCTGTCATTAATTCTGAGTAAGAAACTTCAAGAATTACAAGGTGTCTTTTCTGTGTGTTTGTTACAGATGCCTCAGGAACAGTATGCTCAGAGGAGCACGCTCTCCAGCAGCGAGGGACCCCATGTCTACAAGGTGGGGATATATGGCTGGAGGAAGCGATGCCTGTACTTCTTCGTTCTGCTCCTCATGATACTTATCCTGGTGAACCTCGCCATGACCATCTGGATACTCAAAGTCATGAACTTTACTATTGTAAGTAACCATGGTAACCAGACTGTAGAGCAAGAGCTGGCAGTGAGCGTGTTAAGGAGGGGGTAGAGGGCGTCCTTTTTACCTCTATAAAAATATAGATCTATTCCTTTGTGCTAGTATGTTTTATAAAGCTGCATGATTTATTGTTTTTAGCCTCAGTCTATTATCTCAGACTTTTTATTAATTGTAATCCTATCTATGAATCAGCATCTATTGTTTTTTTTTTTTTTTTTTTTTTTATTGACGGTACGTGGGTTGTAATTAACATAAAAAGGCTTCAGACCTGCATACACAGTTCTCTTTATAAGTTTTTGAGCTCTATCATGCAAAACTGCTCCGATAAGCACATTGGGGTTTATTTACTAAAGGCTAATCCACTTTGCACTACAAGTGCACTTGGAAGTAAAGTCGCTGTAGATCTAAAGGGGACATGCAAGGAAAATAAAAAACAATATTTTTGCTTGTACATGATTGGATGATAAAATCAGCAGAGCTTCCCCTCATTTCAGATCTTCCCCTCAGATCTAAAGTGACTGCACTTCCAAGTGCACTTGTAGTGCAAAGTGCATTTGCCTTTAGTAAATCAACCCCATTGTTTCCTTTCCATTGTTGTATTTATAAAGACCTTTTATTGCATACAATATTCTCATGGTTGTCAGCAAAGTTTTTTATAATTCTGCGTACACACGACCGGACTTTCTGGCAGACTAGGTCCGAAGGGATTAGTCCGTCGGACAATCAGATCATGTGTAGGCTAGTCCGATCATTTTTCGAAAAAAAAATCTGGTGGACCTAGAAATAGAACATGTTTCAAATCTATCCGACGGACTCAATTCTGACGGACTAAAATCGGGAAAATAATTAGTCTGTGTGCTGGTCCAACAGACCAAATACGACGCAAGGGAAGCTATTGGCTACTGGCTATTGAACTTCCTTTTTTAGTCCCGTCTTACATCATCACATTCAAAATGAACGGACTTTCGAACGGACTTAGTCCGTTCGTGTGTGGGCAAGTCCGTTAGTCTGGAAAGTCCGTCAGAACTCCGCCGAAAGTCTATAGGGAAGACCGTCGGACCTAGTCTGCGGAAATTCTGGTCGTGTGTACGTGCCATTAGAGTGCACCCTTCTTTGAGTAATACAGTGTTTTCTCTAGTTCGAGGTTTTTAGGTTCCATAAACAAGACAAGAAGTGAGAGGAATTCTCCCAAAAGTGAGGTGACATCTCATTTTAGATGTTCCCATTGGATGGGCACCTTGTAATTTAAAATGATAAAAGCATAAAAATGCAGTGCTTTCCTTAGGAAACTACACCAAAGTGCACATAAAGTCCCTTTCCCTTTGGAAAAGACAGTCCTTGATAGGGTGAACAGGAACAGAGATCATGAGTAGAAACCCGCTAACCTTCAACATCAGCACACACGGCCTCTTAGCGAATATGGTTGACAACCCTATTACATCAGGTCAAATACACGCATTGGTAATCTCAAAGCAACTCCAAGAGCAGACCCTTTTCTCAGCCAACCCCTCGGGTATGCGTCCTTCATGATCCAAATAATCACGCCAGAAGTGTCTCTCCGGCAAGCAACCCACCACATGAGGTCCACAATGTATATGTCTCAATCCCAAGCAGCAATCGTTTCTGCTTGGGAAATAATTGCTGTTTGGGATTGAGACATATACTGTACATTGAGGACCTTGTGTGGTATGTCTCAGTCTGACACCTGACACAGGTTCTAACCCTTCAACACTCTTTCCAAGACTAAAATACATTTTGGCTAGAGATACACTTTAAAGTAACCCTGTCACCACAGAGTCACTTGTACACAATGGGAACCCTGTAAAAAATATATATATATATTGTGTGCATCGTACTGCTTTGATTTTTTGCTGCTGCTGCAAGTATTTTGCACTTCTGAATGTGTGGAATACCTGATCTCTGCCACACATTGTTGTTCTTTTGACCAGCTTGTATGTCTCTACAGCATGTGCAAGCCAATAGGAGGAACCACAACATGTGTTAGGGGGGGCAGGTATTCTACCCATCTAAAAGGGTCAAATATTTGCCCCAGCCTGGGAGAAGCAATGCAACAGCTTTTCTAAAACATGAGCCATTGAGAAAGTAATGCCGTCTATACACACGGTCGGACTTTCCGGCAGAAAAAATCAGATGGAATCTTTTCATCGGATATTCCGATTGTGTGTGGGCCTTATCTGACTTTTTTTTCCGAAAAAATTCTGACGGACCTAGAAATAGAACATGTTTTAAATCTTTCTGACGGAATCAATTCCTGTCAGGAAAAACCATCCGTCTGTATGCTGTTCCGACGGACCAAAAAACGACGCATGGGCAGCTATTGGCTACTGGCTATTGAACTTCCTTTTTCTAGTCCCGTCATACTTGTTGTACATCACCACGTTCTAGACGATCAGACTTTGGTGTGATCGTGTGTAGGCAAAACCGTTTCAGCGGAACTCCATCGGAACTCAACGGAAAACCCGGTCGTGTGTACGTGGCATTAGTGTATTGCCTCTTCTTTTACTAAGTTCTCGTTGTGTACAAGTGCCCCTGTGGTGGCAGGGTCACTTTAAAGTGCATACTAGGCAAAGTTTACAGGTCCATTTTACAGCGTCATTTGCAATTTTTCACCCTTTTCTCAGAATCCCAATTTCCCACTATAGCCAGGAGCAATACCTGCTACTGGAAAAAATGGAGCCAAGCTCAACTCAGTTAAAAGGTTATATTAAACTCCAGTTGCCAACCGATCATTTTGAAGCTTTGCAGTTGCATTTTTTCATTCTTTGCTCAGTTTGCATCACCCGGGTTTGTAACAGGTCTACTTTGTCTTGTCATTAAAAAGTTGCTTTTTCAATTTTCTGGTCCTTTATGGAAAACAGCGGGAACTGAAATTTTACCGTCGAAAGAAGAAGAGGGGAGGTTATCATAGGCCACAGGCTTCTTGGAGTATAGACGGGATTTTATTTTAGCGCAGAAATCTCACTTGGAAAGTAACTGTCATGTAGAAACAGCAGGAAGCCCAGTTGGAAAGTCAGTAGGGGCCGCAGGAGGCGCAGTTATAGAAGAGATGTGCAGCAGGAGGTTGAGCAGGGTTACAATATAGAAGGAGGCTACAGTATGTTACACAGAATAAGTTAAATAGGGAAGGTGGGGAGTAATTTCTTACCATGAACTTTTTTACTGTACAGAGAATTTCTGTTTATAACAAGAACTTAGGTTTTAGTTATATATACAGGTACAGCATCTGTTATAGCTTCAAATCTTTGAAAAAGTTTGAATTCTTTACCGTGTCTTCTATATGTGGGAATGTCATCTTGTGTGGCATCGTAGGAACACAATAGGAAAAGGTTCTCCCTTATACAATACAAATATGATCTCTTTTCAGCTAGCCAGTACAAAAGCCTAACACAACAGTTTCAAAAGTTTTGGTTAAAAACCGAGGATTTTGTTGCATACATTTGCAATACATGTGAAGCCGCACAATTAGTTCTCTAACACTAGTTTGGACTTTCTTAACCAGGGAGGTTGTGTGTAACCCTAGAGTTTGAGGTTGCTAGAGATTCCTTGAGAGGTAGCAGCTTGTTCTGTATTATTGTGTCTGCATAGTTGTGGTACAAAGCCACTCGGCAAACCCAGCAGCATGGGATCAGTGGGGCTGGTCTTGTTTTTCATGTAAGTAACCACTAACACCAAAGGTTATGTTAGCTGTCTTCAAGGGTGGCATTCTCACTGATCGACAATGTAGGGAGCATTTTTCCTATCGATCACAAAAGCAACAGGGCATTCTTTTCACAGCAGGGTAAGGGGGGTCATCTTCCACTGGCACAAGTGTGGTAATGCTAATATACCATGAGCTGTAGATATAAGCATTTTTAGCATAGGTTGTCTAAGCCCTTCTACACACGGTCGGACATTCCGACAACAAAATCCGTCAGATTGTGTCCGACGGATTTTGTCCGAAACTGTTGCATACACACAGTCGGACAAAGTTGTCAGAAAATCCGATCGTACTTAACGTGATGACGGTATTTCATTAGGACGGGACTACGTTCAGGCTATTAGCCAATAGCTTTGGTCTAGGAATTTGATCTGAGCATGCGTGGCACTTTGTCCGATCGGAATTCTCTACACATGATCGGACAAAGTCCGATCGGATCCTGTTGTCGGAAAATTTTATAGCCCAGCTGGAAAACTTGGTCCGTCGGATACTCCGACGGAAACAGTCCGATGGAGCCCACACACGGTCGGATTATCTGACAACACGGTCCTATCGGACATTGTCCATCGGAATGTCCGACCGTGTGTACAAGGGCTAAGACCTTAAAATTATTTCCACAGTAAAAGTTTGAGAAAGGCTACCTTTTCTGAGTTACCAATTTGGGACATAAATACTGTATACAGCAATGCTTAAAATAAGATCAAATATGCAGTGGAGGCAGTTCTATGCTCTTTAAGGCCCGTCTGCAGGCAATATTGAAATCCCCAACATATTTTCCAAAATTTACTGGTGGTAATCAATCCACTTGAGGAACCTTCAGCTTGCCCATACATGGTTCGAAGCTCTGCAGGTTCCTGCTAAACCACCCGAGATTCAAACGGCCTATAACCAGCGTTAGTGCTACAGAAGAAACTTTAGCATCCAACACACTTCCAGGTGAGTCAGGTGTCTGGTCTACTGTTGAGCATTGTTGTTCAGTCTGGTGTCTCCTAATTCATGACTGTGCCCTACTGTGTAGTAGGTGTTGTCAGATGGAACCAAGTAGCCCACCGGAGGACCAGAGATCCAATGCTCCTGAAAGTGAAGGATGCTGAAGAAGATGCTAATAGAAAGAGAGAGAAAAGTAACAGGAAGGTCATTTCATTAGTGTTCTTCTTCTCCTTTCACTGTTCAGTTACAAGCTGGAGGAGGTTCAAAACCTGTAAGTTTTCCTTTAAGTACAAATTCAAGGTTTCATCCTAGCCCAGTGATGGCGAACCTTGGCACCCCAGATGTTTTGGAACTACATTTCCCATGATGCTCAACTACACAGCAAAGTGCATGAGCATCATGGGAAATGTAGTTCTAAAACATCTGGGGTGCCAAGGTTCGCCATCACTGCCCTAGCCTCTACATTTGGGTGTGCCCCTTCTCCCCGCAGGTCCGTATTTACACCCTCTAATGGCTGAAGCCTCCTATGCTCTTTGCAGCCCAAGTTGGTAAAAATCTAGTGCTGCACTACTCACACCTGTGCATTAACGTGAATGAGCCATACCTGTACTGCAGAAGCAATGTCCCATTCAAGTCTATAGGACATTAGTGATCATGTGAAGGCAGCCTTGCCCTAGAATTAGACAAACAAGGCTACACAGGAGGCTAAAGCCATTAGTGGAGGTGCGTAGAGATCTACAGGGGATGGGAGGCACACTTGAATGTACTGATGCAGCTGGGAGGGAAGCAGGGGTGGGGATTATTTGAGAAACGGGAACATGTATTAACGTGCATTAGCGAACAATCTGATCTCATACCCTGCCAGGCAGCTGTGTGCTGTGTGACAGAGCTGTGTACATTTTAGGACTAGATGAACAAAAATACAAATTCTTTGGCAGGTAAAGCAGCTCCCATATACTGTATGTATTTCATTTATGTATATAATTGTTTTCCTGGAGTTCAGCTTTAACTCATGGAACGCTAGCCAAAGCGAGTTTTTATTTTTAGTTGGCTGCCCTATAATAGAGGGCAATGAACTAGAAAGATGTGAAAAGTGAAGATTTTCTAAATCTCTAAACCCAAGTATAGGATTACCATTAAAAGATCTATGAAGCATACACTTCTAATCTCTCAGAAAATCAGAAGCTCAGGGGGTCAGTTCACATTGCTGTCTCCAGCGGGGGGAGATTTGAAGAGTAATATTTCAAGTGGTTACACCAAGGGTAGGCAAGCTTCTGAGCACAGTGTGGCACAAAATGTTTTCAGAGAAATTGAGCGTGCCGATTTTATAACAAAAAAATATCAACTTCACATTCTCAATCACAAAAAGTATTTTTTATAAAGTGAATGCTGTAAATTACTTTAGTAGTGAGAAATGAACATCCTGCACTCTCACACCTCAGATCAGCCCCAATTCATGCACCTTCACACCTCAGATCACTGCCCCCCCTGAAAAATCTGCCCCACCACTGTACTACCCTGCACATCTGCCCCACCACTGTACTACCCTGCACATCTGCCCCACCACTGTACTACCCTGCACATCTGCCCCACCACTGTACTACCCTGCACATCTGCCCCACCACTGTACTACCCTGCACATCTGCCCCACCACTGTACCACCCTACACATCTGCCCCACTACTATACCACCCTGCACATCTGCCCCACCACTCTACTACCCTGCACATCTGCCCCACCACTGTACTACCATGCACATCTGCCCCACCTCTGTACTACCCTGCACATCTGCCCCACCACAGTACTACCCTGCACATCTGCCCCACCTCTGTACTACCCTGCACATCTGCCCCACCACAGTACTACCCTGCACATCTGCCCCACCTCTGTACTACCCTGCGCATCTGCCCCACCTCTGTACTACCCTGCACACCTGCCCCACCACTGTACTACCCTGCACACCTGCCCCACCACTGTACTACCCTGCACATCTGCCCAAACAATGTAATCCCCGGATCATCTGCCCCACCACTGTAACCCCCAAATCATCTGCCCCACCACTGTAATCCTCCGGCTCATCTACCCCACCACTGTAACCCCCTGCTCATCTGCCCCACCACTGTACCACCCTGCTCATCTGCCCCACCACTGTACCATCCTACTCATCTGCCCCACCACTGTAACGTCCTGCTCATCTGCCCCACCACTGTAACCCCCGTACATCTGCCCCACCACTGTACCACCCTGCTCATCTGCCCCACCACTGTAACTTCCTGTACAGCATAGGAAGGTTTCCACAGGGGGCTTTAAAACAGCAATACAGGCAATTCAGAAATGGATTATATAAAAGTATTTTATTAGCAACTTGTAGGGTCAATAGCATGTTGCCGTGACTTACAGTATATTCTGGTTAGGGGATAACAAACACATTTCACATTTACAGAAAGCAAACACAAAGTTACAGCATCACATTTCATTGGTCTGTTGTGACGATGGTCTGTTGTGACAATGCTCTGATGCGTTTTGACCCATGTGGTCTTCAGGGGGTAGGTTTGCACTGAAAGGTGAAACAAGAAGCTTCCCAAATGCGGGAAGGATCGATCCGATGTGACTTGCAAGCAGTCACGCTGAGGACACCCCTTTCTTTTGCTATGTGTAACTCCCTGTACATCTACCCCACTACTGTACCCTCTGCTCATGTGTTCCACTGATGTACCTCCTTTCTCTTCTGCACCTCTCTGCACATCTGTCCCACCGCTGTAACCCCCTGCTCATCTGTCCCACCACTGTAACCCCCCTGCTCATCTGCCCCATCACTGTACCCCTTTTCTCCTCTGCCCCACCACTGTACCTCCCTGCACATCTGCTCCACCGCCGTATCCCCATGCTTCTATGTCTCACTATTGAATCACTTTATTATCTGTCCTAACTCTGAACCCATCTGCTCATCTGCCCCACCACTGTAACCTCCTGCTTATCCCTCCCACTACTGTACCCCCTTGTTCTTCTGTCCCACCACTGTACCTGCCTGCACATCTGCTCCACCGCCGTATCCCCATGCTTTTCTGTCTCACTACTGAATCACCTTCTCATGTGTTCCACCGATGTACCTCCTTTCTGCCCTGCACATCTGCCCCACCTCTGTACCCCCCTGCTCCTCAGCCCCACCGCTGTAACCCCCTGCTCATCTGTCCCACCAATGTATCTCCTTTCTCCTCTGCCCCAATACTGACCCCCCCCCTGCTCATCTGTCCCAACACTGAACTCCCCTGCTCATCTGGCCCAACGCTGTATCCCCCTGCTCTTCTGTCCCACTGCTGAACCTCCTTGTCATCTGTTCCACCACTGTACCTCCCTGCTCATCTGTCCCACCTCTGAACCCCTCCTGCTCATTTTTTCCACCTCTGTACCCTCTTCTCGTCTATAATATGCATGATATGCAGAGTGGTGAAAGGAAGCAGAGATCAGACAAAACTACCTGTCCTGGCACACTCACCCTGCTGATCCACCTCTCACATCCAGTCCACGTGCTTTTATGTGATGTATGTGATGTCACATACAAGCATCTGGAATGGATGTGCAATGATGAGCTCAGGTCAGGGGCGTTTTCTGAAAGCAGTCAGCCTGTGTGCAGGATCATAAGTTGGGGCCCCCGCACCTGAGAAAAAGTGCGGTGCTCTGCGCCACAGGAGAGTTGGGTGTGATTTTCATTGTGCTGAATACTGGCTGTGGCTTAAAGGGACATAGAAGGCAGGGGTTCAGTAGTAAATAGTAAGATTCAGGAATAATTTCAACAAAGTTCCCAGAAGCTCAATAGTAATTCCACAAACTGTCACCTTTAATGTGGCTTTCTCAATCACAGTGAAATTCCTTCTTTCTTAGTTTGGTAGTGGCAACCAAGCAAGCCATCTTCCTCCAGATGGTGGATGGGGCTAGCAGGACTGTGATTGGCTTTGGCAGTGGCCAATGACAGTCTTCCTCCTCCTGGAAACAGGAACCGCCCCCCCCCCCCCAAATCTCTTCCCAATCACAAGAGCTGACGATCACAGCTACAGCAAAGTTGGAGAACCAAACAATGTTTCCCATCTTTTACAATGTGTGGGGGCACAGTGCCTTCCCCCCAGTGCAGGTGTGGCATTGGGAATTCTGAAATTGGAATGCATTAGTGTCTCATTGACACTTCCCTGCACTGCTCTTCTGATGGGGTGGGAGTCGAGTACTGGCAAAAGAGGCTTTGTGTGCTGGTTGCGGCACTAGTGCCGGGGGTTGCCTACCCCTGGGTTACACCTACAATGTATTAGAGGATTGTATGGCTGCAGTAATAAATTAAACCAAAGTGGAGAGGAACCTGAAGGAAATAAAGATGATGTTTCAACACTCTTCTCTAGGGACATGGAAACGTGTGATAAGGAATGAGATTCAGGGAAGGATTTTGTACAAATATCATCATTTTCCTGGTAAGCCAAGTGTCTCAGAAGGGAGCAAGCACGCCTAGTTTTATAATTAAAGGCTTTGTGCAAGGATGTACTGAGAACAAAATGGCTTTGTTTCTCTTAGCATGCTGTCCTATAGGAGGACAGTTCAATGCTGGCTCTTTTATTGCTGGGTTATTCTGTTGGTTTAGAACCCAGTATCTCTCCTTCTTAGATAAGAGCGGCTAAACTGGATGCAGGACTTTTGTGTTTAAATCAGTGAAGTGTTTAAATCAAATTGAATGCTTTTCAATCAGTGGCATGCATGTGTATGCGTATTTATAGTCAAACCTTTTAGATTTGACTAGAGTAAGGAAGGGTTAAACCCCCGTCAGTTTATTTTTACCTGTCTATGTCCTGTTGGTGAGACTTCCCATTACTTCCTGTTGCAGAGATGCAACAGTGAATGAGATGAAAGGTGAATGTAAATTCCTAGACAGTCATCACTGAAACAGGTGCCATCGTCCCTTCTTAGACAATTGTGACTACAAACGGTGACCTCACCATAGTTGTCCTCTCTGTGACAACTATTAAATGTTGGATTCCTATCATGTTTCGTCTCAGTGATAATGGTCACCAGAGGACCACCATAGTGTGAAGCTACCCAGCAGGGAGAGAGCAATAAAAATGTCAGGGGTTATAATCCTTCCTTATTCCAAAACAAACCAAACGTTTTGTGTATACGCACACTTTAAAGCCTGATTTAAATCACATAAAAACATAAAATGCATATTCAATAAAAACAATTAAAAAAAGAAGAATTCTAAAATAGAGCAATGTCTATTTTCCTCATTCTGTTATAGCATTTGTTCAGTGATCTCAAATAGGACTTCACAATGCAATAAGCAAAAGAGTTTGACCATTCTTTCCAGTGAGTTGTGTAATCTGTGTGATGAGCTATGAGTAAGCACTGATTTCAGTGCGAAACGCGTCACCATTTTTGCACCCTTTTCCTTTGCTGTGGACCATTTGATGTGATGTGATCTACGATTTTCAATAAAATACAGGATTTTAAGTATTTTTTTGGTGTGCGGCTATCCAGAGTCTTGTCCAGCTTACCTGCCTGAGCTGTGTAATCTACAAGACCTCGTCAGACACTCCTCAGCACTACGGGTTTTTGTTAGGATACTTGTGATGAAGGATGAGGCCAATACTGCGCTATGCCAACACAGAGAACTGAAGTGAGACACCCAGGATATGCATTTCCACCAACCGAATAGAGCAGGGGTAGGGAACCTTGGCTCTCCAGCTGTTTTGAAACTACAAATCCCATCATGCCTCTGCCTCTAGGAGTCATGCCTGTGATTGTTAGGGTCTTGCAATGTCTCATGGGACTTGTAGTTTCAAACCAGCTGGAGAGCTGAAATTTCCCTACCCCTGGAATAGAGTATCCTTAGATATTTTTTTTCAAGTGTACATTCACAAATCTTAACCTATGACAGCGTAGGACTATAAACAACAAAACAAATATGAGATTAACGTTAGGGGCTTTAAAATCTGTACTCACCAAAAATGCACTAACCAAATTATTAAATCATATATTTATTTTTAACAAATCTCTACATAGGACCTAAGGGAGAGGCAGTGGTGGGAAAGAGGGACTGAGTGACTTTAGTGTCCAATGGGACACTTGGTAAATGTATAAACTGTGATTGTACATTTGTCCCAGCTTTGGAGAACATGAACATTAGGCACCCAGATAACATTTTGTAACGTTATGGTATTCATAACTTTTAGTTGTCCAGGAGCTGAAAACTGTCCATGATTTGTCCCCGATCATCTCAAGTTTTCAGTACTGTTTACGTATATCGCAAAGTACAGGACCAATTCTTCCACCACGTGGCAAGGGCATAATCCTGCCTCAGGTGTTGTCTTCTACTGAAACTTTATTTATGGACAATTAGGAAAACATTGCCTCTATACAGAATCTTTCTAGTGCAGTGAAAGACAGAGATCACACATGAAGTAGCAGGAGGCATCAAGAAGTCAAGCTGGAAGGAAGGAATTGTGGTCCTGCCTGAGCTTTTTAGTTGCAATGAAAGGAAGTACAGATTAGCTAAATCCCTACTGTATTAAGAATATTTAGAGGATTCTTGACCCATCCCACTGGAGGGGGTCAATGAAATTGCACCAACTGCCTGAAAATAGTAGCAGTATCCTAAGTGTATGTTGACCAGCTATGAGTAAGCTCTAGCCTTAGTGCACAATGCGTCAGGGGTTAGCATCTTTCACTGTGATGTCATTTGCTGTGTCCTAAATATTATTTGAATAAAGCATCGTTTTTATCCACATTATCTGCATGCTGTGGCTCGCACCCGGATCCCTTCACCTGGAGCAATTATCTCTGAGTTCCCAGGACCTGCCTTTGAGCGGTGGTGTATATCTATCCTAACTGTATGTGTCTGTAAGTGTAGTAAAGTCTTGTACAGTAGATGCTGAAATGGAAGTGCACTCTATATGAGCTTGTAGATGCCTTCTCCACTAGCTGTCAAACATTTTCCTGGCTGAGAAAAGCAGTCAACATGAATGGTCCTGTAGCATCAAAGATCTGTTGCCACATACATTATGATTTGGTCCAATGTTTCAAAGCCACCACATATAGTACTTGTCTTTGTTTCAATCCATTCTACTTGTTCTGACAGCTTGGAGTGCTCAATAAGCATAATAAACTACTGAGGATCCGGTTTTAAAGCCACCGTTTATGAAACCTAACATACAGCGCACTTTAGTTCCCATATTTTACCAGAAGAAGGAAAAGCAGTATAATTCAGTACAGTAAGGCTTGGTCTTCTGTGTAGAAGATGCACTGAGTTCAATATATGTAAGGGAGGGTTACAAGAAAGGCTAGTTTGTGGGGGCCTTTCTTTGGGGCAGCGATATGTGTGCTGGATGCTCTGTGTTAACACCTTCTATTACTGACCTTCTGATCTGTCAAGTAGAACAAGTACCGTATTTATCGGCGTATAACATGCACCTTTTCCCCCCTAAAATCAGGGGGAAATCGGGGGTGCATGTTATATGCCGACCCCCCCTGTTTGTAAGCCTTTTTGCCGTTCTTCCGGGTATTTTTGGCCACACTCGGCCGTTCTCAGCTATCTTCAGCCATTCTCAGCTATTTTCGGCCACACTCGGCCATTCTCGGCGGCTTTCAGAAAGCCGAAAGCCGCCTAGTGTAGCCGAAAATAGCCGAGAACGGCCGAAGATAGCAGAGAATGGCCGAGTGTGGCCGAAAATACCCGGAAGCCGGCGAGAAGGCCGAGAACTACCGAGCGCCGCCGAGATACACAGGACATCCGCTCTGTATCTCGGCGATGCCATTTTTAAATGGCAAACACGCAGACAAGACTGAAAAATTACTGACAAGGCAAAATGGATGGCTCCAAATGACACTGACAAGGCTAAATGGATGGCTGCAAATGACACTGACAAGGTTAAATGGAAGGCTGAAAATGACAGCGACAAGGCTGCATTGATGGGCATTTAAATGTAAGTTTTTTTCCTTAAACTTCCCTCCTAAAAAAAATTTTTCTTTTAAATTCCCTCCTAAACTTGGGGTGCCTGTTATACGCCGGCGCGTGTTATACGCCGATAAATACGGTAATCTAACTCCAGACATAACATAGAACAACTGCTGATGAAAAGCAGTATTGTGACATCAGATATAATAAAAGGTATTGGACAGGGGTGCTCAACATTTGAAGAGTGAGAGTCACATAAGTGATTTGGTAACCGGTCATGGGCCACAATGAACTATTGTGTTTTACCAGCCCCCCCTAACCGCAAATGTAAATGAGTCCTTTCTGTCCTGTGCTGAAGTTTACTGGCACCACAGGTACAATGCAGTGCACCTCTGGCTAGCCTGTGGGTTAGCTGCTCTTTGCCATAGACTTCTAATATATCTTGCAAGTGTGGTGCACTTGTGGTCCTACATTCAGGAGGTGCTACATTCAATGTGGTCCTACATTCAGGAGTTTTGGTGCACTTTCAGAAAGTGCACCAAACCTACAGGATATAATAGAAGTCTATGGCTCAGTGCAGCTAACTTGCAGGAAAGCCACAGGTGCACTGGGCTACACCTGCAGATCAGTGTGAATGCAGCCTGATAACCCCTTTTTATAAGTGCTAATATGCCCATTGCAAAAGTGCGGCATCCTGCTTTTGCTGGCATCACTCTCCAGGCTGCTGGAAAGGTCCCTGGCAAAGTGCACTTGGTATCACTCTGCCTGAGACAGGAGCTGGAGCTACAGAGGAAGCATCAGCTTATGCCACCCCTGCTTTCTCCGCAACTGCCTGCTTCCTCCTCTGCTGGTACTGCCTCCATGCACACTAATGCTCTGAGCTTGCGGGTTGGCAACCCATTGATCACAATCTGGGCTTACCAACCCAGGGCATGGGCATGCGCTTCACTTATTTGCGGTCGAGGGCTCCGTGGGCCACAGTTTGAGGACCCCTGGTCTAGGAATTTGGTCCCTGGCGGAGTGCAGTTGGTATCACTCTGCCTGGGACAGGAGCTGGAGCTACAGAGGAAGCATCCGCTTATGCAGCTCCTGCCTCCTCTGCAACTGCCTGCTTCCTCCTCTGCTGACACCAGCTCCATGCACCCTATTCGAAGGTTAGCTACCCATTGATCACAATCTGGGCCTGCCAATCCTAGAGCATGGGCATGCGCTTCCCTGATTTGAGGTTGAGGGTCACATCAGAGGGCTCCGTGGGTCACAGGTTGAGCACCCCTGGTCTAGGAATTTGGTGGTTGGTCTATTAATGTTGTGGTCCCAGTATTTTCTTTCGACAATACATTTTAATTCACTATTGTTTTGTGACTCATCATGGTGCTGCTATAATTGCAGTCTTTTCAAACGTAGAACATTTATAAAAATATACCCCTAAAAAAAAAATGAAACTGTCAAGCACTGTAGGAGATGGTGACTCTCCTGTTTTATTACACAAAGCATTTGCCACTAAGACATTTTTTTTTCCATCCAGACTGAAAACCCCTTTAAATGTCCTCCAGACTCTCCCATTAGAACTTTGAGTGTGCTGTTCTAGTTGTAAAGTTAAATTATGCATAGAATGTTTAAAACAGGTTCCCGCCCGCATAATGATTGGCAGCTTGTAAGTCCATCTTAAATCAGCCTGTAAAACTTTTATTTAAACAGCCATAAAGTTTCAGGTTGTTGGCCTTGAATAAAAAGACAATAAATTGTGCCCTCAGCATTTCCTGTTTCGATCTTGGCTACACTTTGAAGTACCGGTAGTGGAAAAGCTTGATTCCAGAGCCAGCTTTTACCGTCATGTTGATTAATATCAGGATGTCTTTCTGCAAATAGAAACAAGCAGCTTGATTGGCAATGCTGCTAGAATGAATATTACTCTGTTCTTGGATTTTGTGTTTTTTTCAGCTTTAACATTTTGTAACTTGCGTTCATTTTTATGCAGTCTGCAACTGATCCTGTCATATTTTAGGATGCCTAAATAATCAGTAACAAATGTGCTTAACAATTCAGACCTGCATGTCTAAATACATAGGTGATCCATATAGTGAACTTGGTGTAGAGTTATTTACATTCAGGTCATTACAGAGGACATGTTGGCAATCCTTACATCTGGAGGTAAAGAGATTTAACCTTCACATACAAAAAGTCTTTCTAAAAGTAACGCTGGCTATAGATGAATCAAAATTTGTCTGACCTTGTTACAAAGAAGTTGATCTAATGATTGACTTCTCTTGAAATGGCTTGTTGAAATACAGAAAGCTGCAGCACTGATCAGTGTATTCTGACAGTGGAGGAGTCCCGCTGTCAGAATACAATAACACAGTGGGGAGGATTCCTCCATTCACCTCACTTGTGTGGATGGGGGAATTCATTCATTTTTTTTCGATAAGCCAATCCAGGTATTTTCAATCCATGTATTGTCAGCTTAAAAGCTATTAAAATGTGAAGTATGCTCCATCAAGAACTAGTTCTGGCCAGCTAAGTAGATTGCAAAGTAGATTTAAAAAAAAACAGCTGGATACATTCTTAACTGCACAAAATACTGTATAACTGGATATTAAAAGAGAAGCATTGCAAAATCTTTTTTGACTATATTTATCTTCTGGGTGACAGGAGTGCACTTGCTTTTGTTCTCCTGTGTCCCAGAATCAGTTGACAGCGCCTGAATCCACCAAGTTGTCTGAATGACAAGTGGCTCTGGCTCTCAGTGTGTGGCTGAGAGCCAAAGCCAAATCACCTGCCTCCTCTCTAGCCCAACACTCCAGTGAGCACTGGAGAGGCAGAGTGGAGAGCAGTGACTGATAGTCACTGCTCTCTGAGAAGACTGAGAGCTGAGTAATCAGGTGTCATTTGATCTTTCAGTTCTTGGGCATTGAGTCAGCAGAGAACAGCTGCAGCATCAGGCCGATGGTTTTTTTTTTTTATACCCCATACATCTACTTTAACATTTATAGGTAATCACACCAGAGATTATTGTTTCAAAGAATTTCGATTGCCAGGGGAGCAAATTGGATCATGCTTTATTGAGTTTTTTTATTGCCTTCCTCTGGATCAACTGTGGGTATATTATTGTGCATATGGACGTTTTCTATTTATTCATTCTTTTCTATGGATTGAACCAACCGACTTGGTTGTGTTGGTTGAACTGGATAGACTTGTGTATTTTTTCAGGGTCATTTTTTGGGGGGAGGGGGAGCAGGTACCTAGTTTTGACAGGTACAGAGCTCCCACTTCTGCTCATAGCGCCGTGGCACAGAGCGGAAGTTCTCTCCCCCTCCCTCTCTGCAATCTTCTACGACACGTCACAAGTCCCAGAAGATTGCCCGGCCACCCAGCTGTGAAGCCACAAGCTGTCACAGACGAGTGCCCTCACTTGCAATGCCGGTGCCACGGTGAGGAGAAGTTAGAGAAGTGAGGCTTCGGATGGCCACAACTCTGGACTGTGGGACAGGTGAGTGTTTATTAAAAGTTAGCAGCTACACTTTTTGTAGCTGCTGACTTTTAATAAACACAGAAATGGGTGGAACTCCGCTTTAAGTCATATATTTCACCTAGTTTACCATCTATCTGGGTTTTATAACTTCCGCAACTGTCTTTTTTTGGGTCTGAGGTTTAGACTTCTATAAAAACAATAACTACCAAAAGTGTTACGCTACAATAAACCTTTCAGCCGCTTTCTAAATAATACTTTTTACTTTGCAAAGCCAGTTTACAGTAAAAGTAGTGATGAAAAAAACATTTGTGGGTTTAACCTGTCATGTATTGCATATTCTTTTGGCCTTCATAATTTGGTGTGACATTGCTGTCTGCACGGCGGGGCTTGAACCGGTGAACACTTTGCCTGACTTTTGCTGTCTCTGATTTAGGGCATACAGAAACCTGGAGCTGAAAGGCAAGGAAGAACACCTAACATACGAATATATAAGATTTATCCCTTGAGTCAATTTATGAAAATTTGCAGGTTTGACTGCAGTGTATTTTTTTTTTTTTGCATTCGGTTGGCTATTCAAGAAATATGTCACACCCAATAGACTGCAAGGTGGTAAATCATTTTGTATTTGTCTTGCAGAGGTTGTAATCTAAATAATTTCCTGGTCTCTAGTATTATACCGCGATGTCCTAGATAGATGCATATTGCAAGGCCTCTTTTGCCATTGCATGGGAGGAACCAACCTCTAAGTCATTCGGAGCTATGAGCCAGTATGAAATGGAATTGAATGTGTTGTGCTGTATTTTGCAGTGTTTGCTGTTGTGTAGTCTGGAGCCAAAGCTGCAGGTCTGAACGCTGAACTGCTATTAAACATATTTTAAATTATTGAGCAAGTGATAAAAATGGTATAGAGCATTATATGACTTAATTCCCGTAGTTTATTTAAATGTCTATGCGTGGAATGGGTAATGTCTGGCAGTATATTTTATCTAAATATGCTGTGAGGTTAGCTGACTTTTCTAGAAATGTTCTTCTGGATTGGATGCGCAAACAGCCATCTGAATTTAAAGGGGCGTGTAGCGCACAATTAAAGGGGAACCTAGTCTTACCTATATTCTACCTATTTTTCTCTCAATTCCTTGCAGTAAGTCTACTAATGTATAAAAAGTTGTGCTGGCATGTACCTTAAAGTGGTTGTACCTGAGCCCCATCTCTGTTCAGCAATGTCTGAATGGACCTACAGAGCTGCAGCTCATCTTGGGTGCCCCCATAGCAAGCTGCTTGCTGTGGGGGCACTGAACAGGAGGAAGGGGCCAGGAGCACAGAAGAGGCACCCAAGAAGAGAAGGATCTGGGCTGCTTTGTGCAAATCCACTGCAATAGAGCAGGTGAGTATAACATGTTTGTTTGTTTTGTATATAAAAAAAAAAGAGATTTTACAATCACTTTAAGCTGGACTTACTGCTAGCTAAATCCATAGATACTGTCATTCTTGACTTCTGGATGGCCCTAACCTGGAGTCTGTTAGAACACGTTAGAACACGTTAGAACACATTAGTGTGTTCACTGGTGCAAGCGCTGCCCCCCTTTAAACCTAATGCAGTCACCGCAGCACTAATTAGAACATGAGAAGAAAGTTCCACTGCACAGGGTCATGGGACAAGAAGCTACCCAGCCGTTAGGCAGGCCATACATGGTGCAAATTTTTTTTCTTGCATCCCCGGGTTGCAGGAGGAAATTCACATGATTCCCCAATCAACACAGTGCTGACAGGGGAATCCCTCCTACTGAGCTATTATCTGCTCCCAACAGGGGAAGCTGCCCCGATAGCAGACGCTAGCGATAATCTAAGAGAATACAGCAGGCTGGTTGTACCCATGTTGATCAATCGATCAACTTGGTACACTTAGCCTGCCTATTAACGGTTCAAATCTCGGCTGGTTTCTGCTGAACCGGCAAGGTTCGAACCGTGTATGGCCGGCCATAGTCTTTGTAGTGTAAGCATATGATACCCCAAAACCTTTTTCCTGGAATTGAATTTATTTCACCAGGGACACATGAAGTGACATCATGTTATCTTTATACGTATAATTCTAAGCATACACAACACAGAGCTTACTTAAGTGGAACAGCTGTGAGCACACACAAACCAAAGTAACTACTACTTGCTGTTTAGTAGGCAAAAGTTTAAAGCAAATTTTGGTTTCATGATTGGTGTAGTTGGAAGAGATAGGGAATACAAGTATCCTATGCCACTAAACGAAGAAAAAAAAAGTCAACATGGTTTTTGTGGCTACGTCTTCATTATGGTGTGGGGATGTTTTTCAGAGGTTGGGCTTGGCCCCTTTATTACAGTGAAGGGAACTCTTTAGGTGTAGCATACCAAGACATTTTGGACAATTTCATGCTCCCAACTTTGTGGCTTTTGGGGATGGCCACTTCCTGTCCCAACATGACTGTGCAGCAGTGCACAATGTAAGGTCCATAAAGACATGGATGAACGAGTTTGAGGTGGAGGAACGTGACAGGCCTGCACAGAGTCCTTACCTCAACCTAACAGAACACCTTTGGGATGAATTAGAGCGAATACTGTGAGCAAGGCCTTCTCGTCCACATCAGTGCCTGACCTCACAAATTCACTTCTGGAAGAGTGGTCAAACATTCTCATAGACACACTCCTAAACCTTGTGAACAGCCTTCCCAGAAGAGTTCAAGCTGCAAAGGGTGGGCCAACTCAATATTGAACCCTACGGACTAAGACTGGGACACCAATAAAGTTCATGTGCGTGTAAAGGCAGGTGTCCCAATACTTTTGACAATTTAGTGTATGTGCCATAAACAGTGCAAAATCCAAAGACTGTCATGCACCCACAGTACAATCCCACTTCTCCTAGTAGGTATGATTGATGTAGGAATACAAAGGAGCACCCTAACATTTTAATGACTATGTCCCATGCGTGGGATGAAGTGCATCAACTGGTGTGATCTAGATGGAGGCAGACTACTACTTGTGTGAGGGACAGGCTTGCATGATATGCGTCAATCAGGATACCTTTTTTGCATAACATTTTAAAAGTTATATGAAATTATAGTGGTTAAGGTTACACATTTCTCTACATTTTATATATATATATATATATATATATATATATATATATATATACACATACAGCCCTCAAAAACTCCACTCGCCTGTTTGTATGGGAGTCCTTCTCCCAGCGCTATCAGAGGGGAAGAGAGGAGAGGAGGCGGCCGGATCATCAGAGCGCGGGGAACATCACTAGCAGCTTTCATTTCAATTGCCGCGTGGTCCTGTGTTCCCGCACTCGCTGTCACACACAGCCCCACCTCCTGGTCCCTAGACTTTGATAAACAGATTACCCGTCCAATCACGAGTGACATGTATCAAAGTTCTCTGGCCAGGGGGCAGGGCTGTATGTGATGCAAAGTGGCGGGAACACATTGCAATTGAAATTAAAGCTGTGATGTTCCTCCAGGCTGCATGGTGGACACGGGCAGGCTGCAATTGGGGACACGGGCAGGCTGCATTGGTGGACACGGGCAGGCTGCATTGGTGGACACGGGCAGGCTGCATTGGTGGACACGGGCAGGCTGCATTGGTGGACAAGGGCAGGCTGCATTGGTGGACATGGGCAGGCTGCATTGGTGGACACAGGTGAGGTTGCATTGGTGGACACGGGTGAGGCTGCATTGGTGGACACGGGTGAGGTTGCATTGGTGGACACGGATGAGGTTGCATTGGTGGACATGGGTAAGGTTGCATTGGTGGACACGGGTAAGGTTGCATTGGTGGACACGGGTAAGGTTGCATTGGTGGACACGGGTAAGGTTTCATTGGTGGACAGAGGTGAGGTTGCATTGATGGGCACAGGTAGGCTGCACTGATGGGCACAGATAAAGTTGTTAATATTTATTTTTAGAACTTAATTCTGCATAAAACATTTAAGTGTCATTTCATGAGATAATTTATGAGGGCATATTTAGGGGCGGGGCAGGGTAGGGGTTGGGTGGGGCAGCTGGTGTCGAGTAACCCTTGATGCCCGGCTAGTAGCTCAGGACTTGAAATTTTGAGCTGTGTGTGTATATATATATATATATATATACACTGTCTTCATATACTGTGTGTATATATATATATATATATATATATATATATATATATAATATATAAATCCAGGCCACGAATAACATGAACACTGCCAAATCACTTTTCCGGGTTAAAGTGGTAGTATGGTCGATTTTTTAACTTTTACCTACAGGAAAGCCTATAATAAGGCTTACCTGTAGGTAAAAATAATATCTCCTAAACCTGTACGGTTTAGGAGATATTCCCCTCGGTATGCGCCGCTGACTGCAGCGGCGCATGCGCACAAGGGGGTTCTCTCCGTGAAAATCCGGCAGCGCTCGTGCGGCCGGACTGAAATCTCCCGCGCGCATGCGCGGGAGTGACGATATCGCGGCTCCGGCCACTCACAGCGCCGTTGCCGCGATACCCAGAAGAGACGCCGAGGGAGCATGTCGGCTCCCTCGGCGTGGATCGGGCCAGATGTCGGGGCCTCGTTCTAAGGTAAGTATTTCATAATGAGCTAGTATGCGGTGCATACTAGCTCATTATGCATTTTGCTTTGCAGGTTTAAAAAAATAAAAATAAATTGTGGGTTTACTACCGCTTTAAGAACATTTACTTACAGCTAATTAATGCAGATTCTTTTTTAAGTAACTTATTACTGTAATTACCTATGTTTAAAACTTTCTCACCCTATTGAAATCTTCACTGCCTTTTTGGTTTTATTTAATGTTTCAGTTGTTCTCTGCTGCTTTGTGTCATCTTGCGTAATGTGAAAGTTATCTGGTAATTATTGTTCATTCCCATTAATCTTTGTAAACAAATTATTCTGCCAGTGTTTTCTGAAGAGTACATAAAAGATGAGAGCTCTGGAGGGAAGATTGTCCCCACAATACACAACCAACTGCTGCACTCCATGACAATGTCACAGGAAAGATTAGAAACACATCCAATAAATACTCTGTTGCTTCCCTGCAAACACTGACTCTGTAAAAGGTTATTTGAATATTTTAAATTGGTTTTAATTTCTAATTAATTTTCATTTTATTTGCCATAGCATAACATGAATGGCTAGAATTTAAAGCCAAACCCCAGATAAATGGCTAGTTATACAGCTGAACTCAGGTCCCGACTGGTCATATGGCACACCAGGCATTTGCCCAGTGGGACACGTCCCCTGGGCTGCATGTTTTAGGAAAAGCGGCCTCTTGATGACTGGGCCGCACAGCGGGAGGTAATCGGTAACCACGGTCCAAACAGGGTTAACACAGACCACGGCCGCCGCTCAGCCCCCACTATACGGGCATTCCTAAAGCAGGGCTGGTGCCAGCACTCTTACGAGGTGCAGAAGGAGGCGGGAGAGAAAGCTCCTGTGACATGCAGGGAGAGCCTGCAGGGGACAGACACCTCGCGGGCTGGCCGCGCTGGAGGTATAACTGCTCTGAAGGAGACAGCGGCCTCTCTCCTAACACCGGCTGGGACACTGTGATGGGAGGAGGATGAGTGCAGTGAAAAAAAAACTAATATGTTCCAGTGCGTTACATCCAAAGTCGCGCTCTGTAGTGGCAGGGAAAGGGCGTGGATTACAGGTATGGGGCTGCTGTCTATTTACAGGTATGGGGCTGTCTCTTTGGTATGGGGCTGTCTCATTATAGGTATGGGGCTGTCTATTTACAGTTATGGGGCTGTCACTTTACAAGTATGGGGCTGTGTATTTACTGGTCTGAGGCCGTCTATTTGCTGGCCTGGGGCTTTCTCCCTACTGGCCTGGGGCTGTAGCTTTACTGGTTTGGGGCTTTCTTTTTGCTGGTCTGGGGATATCTCTTTGCTGGTCTGGGGCCATCTCTTTACTGGTCTGGGGCCATCTCTTTACTGGTCTGGGGCCATCTCTTTACTGGTCTGGGGCCATCTCTTTTCTGGTCTGAGGCCATCTCTTTGCTGGTCTGGTGCCGTCTCTTTGCTGGTCTGGGGATGCCTCCTTGCTGTATTGGGATGTCTCTCGGGATGTATATGTGGTCACCAACCACCCCGCAAACGCCCACCCCACATCTTCGACCTACTCCCCCCAGTGACCGGGCTGCACAGTTTAAAATTTCTGGGCCTATTTCTTGTCCCAGTCCAGGCCGGGTTGAACTACATATATGGGAGCTGTTTTACCTGCCAAAGGATTTGTATTTCTGTCCATCCAGTCCTAAGGTTTACACAGCAGCACAGTATTTTGTAACACATCAAAAGACTTAGTAGTGGGCGCATCTATTTGTCTGTCTCTCTGCTTGCGGCTGCAGAGGCTTTCATATTTGCCCAGTGCCATCCAGCAAGCAACTCTACAATGGATACAGCAACATGTGGTTGATTCTGTCATATTTCATGGTGGACCACCACCAATCAATTTGGAAAAAAACTTTGATAGAGACACTTACAAATGATCAGGGGTTATAGACAGTCCAGGAACTATATGGCAAGGTTGGAAGTATGGCCCTATGTTCTTCCCCCAGTTTAATGTATTAAGCACCTTCAAGTATTTCCAACATTATGGAAGCCTTTCCCAGTTGGCCATCCAGTGCTTTAAAGCAGAACTAAAGTTCTGCTTATGTTTACTGTAAGCAGGCTGTTTTTTTATTGCATGTCTCTTCTGCAATATAACGTAATAGATTTACCTACCTGTTTGCGGTGTCCCCCAGCATGTAAACTGAGCTGCGCATGCACGCTTCAGGTTACAGCGGCCAGACTGATTACTATGTGCCGGAATGATGGCCTCCTGCTCATCACCAGCCAATGAAGTTGCTCGAAAACCAGCAGGAGAAGATGCTGGTGCCGGTGAGTGATGGTACTCCTGGAGTGTATGTCGGGACAGCTCTCAGTGGCCAGCCTAATTCCTGTGTGCCAGAATGATGGCCCCCGCGCCAGCCAGTGAAGTTGGTTGAAAACCAGCAAATAGAAGATGCTGACGCCAATGAGTGATGCGACTGTTGGAGGAAAGGTAAGTATAGCCTGGCTATAGTTTTGATTTAAAGTGTATGTCAGGACAAAAAAGGCAAATGATCAGTACAATTTGCCCACATGATTAACCCCTTAAAGACCTAGCAAGTATAGAAAAATACCTGTTTATCTGCCAAAAATGCACACACTATTTCCTGAGGAGGAAACACAGGATTTTGTGAATAGAATCACAGCCAAAATGGATCAGCTTCTTAAACTACACAATCGCTCCCCCTTCTCATTTCCACAACATACATAGTCATTGCTTTGTAGTCCAAGATAACTACTGGGAAGGCTAATTATACTCCTTGAGAAAACACAGGAATTGTGCACAGGACACATATCAGCTGTGAGTTTCTGACATCTTCAATGTGTTTTTTGCACGTATCAAACAGATAAACCAAATGTTTTCTATGGTATATTTAATAAGACAAAAGGGAGCAAAAAGGAGATGATTATTGTTGACATACGCTTTGATTAGAATACCACTGAACCTACGCCAAATTTGTAGAAATTTCTGATGAATTATGACTAATTAGTGTCTTAGCTGTACTAGTGATCTATTAAGCCAAATCCCAGTGTGTATAGAGATAGAATGAGCGCATTGACCTTGATATTCTATAACGTGATGTTGCTTTTTTTATCACTATGACCTTGTGGTTAGACACCTTTTAAAAGCACAATATTGCACAGCAGCTAAACATAGGATTTCCGAGGAGGAAGAAATGGGGTTTTTCTAAACATGTCTTATTGTCACAATAGCTAAAGGGTTTAGTATAAGACCTCTGACCTCTCAATCTGGTATTTATACCCTTTGATAATGGAGGTCTTTTCAACACAATCCATTACCCCCTTCTAGTCCCTTAAGGACCGCATGTAATAAAGGTTGCAGAGTCAAGCTTTTGGATAATCTTATGTGTTCTTTTACCTCAGTAATCTGTATTCTACTCTGTTTGTGTATGTGGGGGGGTCATTTGTCTTTCTCAGCATTTCATTTTTATCCCATTGTATTGCATTTTTTTGGATCTGAATTTTCACATCTGCTTTGGGGGCAAGTATAATTTTGTAAAAATGCTGCCCCCATCAGTCCGCATTTACATCAAAATAAAAAAGTAATGTGCACAATTCCGTGTACAGTGGCACACAATGCATTTTAGGTTTCTGCAATAAGGTGTGTAAAAGGTAATCTCTATTTGGTCAATATGGGCTCTACTATTTTGTTCACAAAGAATGAGCCAAAAAGGATTTGTTGGCATAAATTATGTCTTCTAAGCCCTTGTACACACGGTCGGAGATTCCGTCGGAATGTTTCCTATCGGACCGTTTTGTTGGATATTCCGACTGTGTGTGGTCTGCATCGGACTGTTTCCATCGGAATATCCGACGGACCAATTTTTCCAACTTGCCGGTAAAATTTTCCGACAAAATGCTCCTATCGGACATACCCCGATCATGTGTAGCCTACTCCGACGGACAAAGTGCCACGCATGCTCAGATCAAATTCCTAGACCAAAGCTATTGGCTACTAGCCTGAATGTAGTCCCGTCGTAACGAAATAACGTCATCACGTTATGTACAATCAGATTTTCCGACAACTTTGTCCGACTGTGTGTATGCAACATCACTTCCGGACCTCTTCCGGAATTAATCCGTCGGAATTACTCTGACGGATTTGGTTGTCGGAATCTCCGACCGTGTGTACAAGGGCTTAGAAGATTAGAGTGAAGTGGGGCAGCAGGATTTTTATGGTTCCATCTGATGACATTGACAAGTAAACCAAAAGTTTTATTACAAATATTATACATATTAAAACAATCCATAAATAAAGGATTATATGAAAATACAATACATGAAAAATAGAAAGTTGAAATCCCTCTAGATGGTTCCTAAACCCCCACCGGGGGAGCCACCTCTGATTAAGAAACTGCTCAAGATGTAGTGTAGGTGTGGGCCGTCAGGCTCTCAACATGTTACCCGGATGCCTGCTTCTTCAGGAGATTAAGTGAGAAAAATACACAAAAATACAAATGAATGTACATAAATGTTCATACAAAGTTGCTTAACAATTGCATAGAGTATACTTAGTATATGTATTTCTATATATTGCTTAAACAGAGTGATATGAAAACAGAAACTCAGTCTCCCTTGTATTTCCGAGGGTGCTCCCAGGAGGGCACTATGACGCACATCTGGTGGACTTGTCCAAGGGTACGCAGGTTATGGATCAGAATTTACTCCCTCCTCCGAAACATACTTCATGCTAACCTCAAAAAAGACCCATACAAAGCTCTTCTTTGCAACCCAATCGCAGAACTGCTTTGCCTGGTGCACCAACTGGCTCTGCAAATCTTTACTGCAACCAAACCGACAATAGCAAGGGCATGGAAGACACCAGTACTATGTTTTAAGGCGGTTAAAAACTGCATTGCTGACATAATGGTTAACGAAAAATTGACTGCTGTCTTTTCGGACACCCATGATAAGTTCCTACAGGCATGGCGGCCTTGGGTTGAGTACACTAAACCCCCTAGGTTTGACACCACCCTTCTTCTGATTTAATGTGCCCTTGCTCCCCACCGCGAGGACCCACCCCCCCCCCCCTTTTCTCCCCCCCTCCCTTCTTTGCTAATCTCGGACCCTGCTTCTTCTTTAACCTCCCTCTCAGTACTCTAACTTCTCAGTTTCACCTAAGAATCCATCAGGCCACTGGGCATAGTCATGGATGAGTTGGCTACATGGATGGATACCCAGGACTATACGCAGTTAGGCCCCCGTTAAGATAGACTCTTCAAGCATTTGTTAAATATCGGACACAGTCCTATGGCATTCCTGAGAGCTTAGTGAGTCTTATCACCTTCATGTTTCCAACTTACAAATGTCTTTAGCCTCTGCTTTATGTTTTATTGTTTTGTTTTTCTTTGATTTACTAGCATTCTTATTTTATTTATAAAATGCTAAACCTTATGTTAACTACACTGTTAAACTGTGAAATTACTATGGTTATTAATAAGAAAACAAACTCAGATATTATGTCTTCTTAGTTAAAGGAGCAATAGGGCCAAAGCTTTTTTGGCCCTACTTCTCCTATGAATCACAGGGGTACAAGTTAATTCTGCACTCCTGTGATCTGTTTTCAGCTGACAGCGTGTTAAAGCCAGCTGTTAAAAAAACAACAAATAAAAAAATCCCAGCTCACTTGCCAGCCTGCAACAAACCAAATTGTCCTGTGTAACAGATCACATTAAAACCAGAGGTTTAGTTAGCACACATTTGCAAATACTGTATTTATTGGCATATAACACTCACTTTTTCACCAAGTAAATTGGGTGCAAATAGTGTGTGCGTGTTATACGCCAATACTTACATTTTAGCTGCCTATGGAGGACAGGGAGGGGGGCAGGATGAGCACCATCAAATTACATACAGTGAGAATCTCCTGTTTACTTGGTGGCCTCTGTAATAGGAAGTCCCGTCTCCTGGGCCGCCATTGGACCATTGTTCTGTCTATAATAGGAGAGTCTCACTGTATGTAATCTGGGGTCCTGCCCCCCTCCCTTTCCCTTCTAGGCTGCAGATGGGCATCGATCAGGCTACACAGATGGCAATGGTGATGCTGCTGCATTGAAGGCAATGGTGAGGCTGCGTTGATGTGGACTGATGAGGCTGCATTGATGGCACTTGTGAGGCTGCAGATGGGCATTGATCAGGCTGCATTGATGACAATAGTGAGGCTGCACATGGACACTGACCCTTATTTTGCTTCAAAGTTCCTTGTTTAAAATTTTTTGTTTTTTTTCCTGAAACTTCCCTCTTCATATGAATGTGCGTGTTATACGCCTGTGCGTGCTATACGCTGATAAATACGGGTATATGTGTAAGTTGCATGGCCATGTCACGGCACCCTAGTGTACTGCAGTCCTAACTCTATACATTTTGAGGGTCTCCATAGTTGGAGCATATATATAATAATAGATAGATTAAGGGTAGGTATGTCTGGAGGGAGCCCATCCCTCCTTAAAGGTAAAGGGACACATTGGACACCCGGCAATAGCACAATGGGAGTGAAGGTTTTGAGTGAGTCCCCTCACCTAAGGTGAGATGAATGTCCCATAAGCCACACATCGAGACTGACCCACTGTAGTGTGGTATGTGGCAACCTCATCTTGGGCTCCAGCAAAGCCACGCCCACGCCAACAAAGAAAAATTCCCATCTTGCTTACCAACCAGTCAAACTTATTTTCAACATTTCCAGAACAAGCTATTATAATAGCATATACCTTCCGGATTACATACAAACTGGAACAGTCAGTAGATTCAAGCTTGGCATATAATAACAAAAAGTCAGGACTCACAGCAGACCAAACAGTTGGCAAATCATAGAGAAGGCCCATGTTGGCACAGAAAGTTTTGCTAGGTATCCTGCCAGACAATAAACCTTGGGCATGCACATTATCCTGTCCATGACTAAGTCAAGCGGACTCAAGCTCAAGTGTCCAGCCTGGGACCCCAGAGGTTCTCATATTTGCAGGGACAACCTCTGTGTGTGTTGGTATATATATATATATATATATATATATATATATATATATATATATATATATATATATATGACTCTAAGGTTGTGCCCCATAAAGTGCAACCATTCCATTTAGGTAGGAGGGTCTGGGGACTTCAACAGCCTTAGGAGGAACATCCAGGTCTGAAATAAAGCCCTAGCTACTGCTTCCCTAGTGTGGGCAGACAATTGGAGGTAATTCCGAATTTGTAGTAAGAAGTGTTTAGGGTTAAATGGAAATGAGACCTAAAAGACAGTATTCAGAGTGCGTACTATTTCCTCCTAGTAAGGGGAGTGTGCAGTTTGGGGCATCTCCATAGGAGATCAGCTAACATTTTCAGAAGCAAGGAAAGTGTTTTACTAGTATAAATTTATAAAAATACATTTAATTTGAAAGTATATATATGTTTATATACAAAATAACTAAGGTATGCTTAAGTTGTCATCTACTGGAAATGCACCATCCTTATATTTTAATATGCTACATTTTTTTATGGGATTTTTATAGGTACATTAAATAGTTTGACACAAATTCATATAAAACTTTGATGAACTTTATCTACATCTTGTACGAGTCATGATCCTTAGATTGTATGTATGTTTTTGTAGCCTGATTCACAGAAGTTCGCAGTACCAAAGTGAAGAGTAGACTGGTGACATCGGGGTTGATCACATTAGGATTGATATTGAAATGCTGATGGCATCTGGTGTAGGCAGCTTTACGTGTATACTCATACTTTTGAACTGTTGCTGTTTTAGGTAGTACTTTTATTAGGTAGGTGTTTTAAAAACTCCTACAGAAGTTCTCCTGATAGCCCTCAGCAAGGTAAACTCACCATTCTACAGTCCTTTACCACCTACTTGCCACAGTGTTCAAACTGGGTAAGTGTAAATGTGCACCAGGGTGGTAGGCAACACTGTTCTACCCCCATTTGATAGTTTTCAAGTCTGTGATTGACCACTAATGCCCAAGCATTGTCACATGGGGAGGCGACATGCCCCAAGCAAGGGGGCGAGGGAGTGTTCTTTGCCGAGTTTACCTTACTGGAGAGTGGGCTTTTGGAAACACTGGGGTTTATATACTAAAATGAGAGAGTGCAGAATCTGGTATGGCTCTGCAAAGAAACCAATCTGCTTCCAGTTTTTTTTTTGTCAAAGCTTAATTGAACAAGCTGAAGTTCGAAGCTGATTGGCTACCATGCACAGCTGCACCCGATTATGCACTCTCCCGTTTTAGTTAATCAACCCCAATGTCCCTTTGCCCTGAGTGGGCAAAAGTGACTGTAGTGTGTCTTCCAGCAATTTGTTGTTACTGAGATGTGTGAGTGAGTTTGCCAAGGTTGCCCAAACTTGCTTCTCCTTCTCATCATGTAAACACTGCTCTACCTGTTGGCTGATACCTCAGCAGTTATTAAAGTGGTTGTAAACCCATATGAACAAACAAAACAAAAAAAAACAGCACACTCACTGAAGCAAGCGGCACATCCGATAACATCCGCACTCGCAGATACAGGGGATATCTCCTAAAAAGTGCAGGTTTAGGAGATATCCGGGGTAGCTACAGGTAAGCCTTATTATAGGCTTATCTGTAGCAAAAAGTGGATTGTAAGGCCGCGTACACACGGGCGGATTGTCTGCCCAACTAAGTTCGTCAGACAATCCGACAGACAGTCCGTTCAAATTTTGAATGAACGGACTTGACCACACACGATGAACAGACAGTCCGCTGAAAACTTGCGCGATGACGTGTACAGCACGTACGACGGGACTAGAAAAACGACGTCCAATAAACTGCAATGCAACCTTCGGCCGTGTAAATCCTTTCTGAGCATGCGCCATACTTAGTCCGTCCAACTTGCCTACACATGAGCGGACTGTCCGCTGAAACCAAGTTTGGACGGACAAAACCAAGTTTCAGCGGACAAAATTACGGAAATTCCGAAAGACAAAGTCCGTCAGACTGTCCGCTGAAAAAGTCCGCTGAAGCCCACACACGAGCGGATTGTCCGCTGAAACACGGTTCAGCGGACTAAGTTGGGCAGACAATCCGCCCGTGTGTACTCGGCCTAAGGGTTTACAACCACTAATAGAAAGACAGAATGATAGCACAGAGCAATTGAGATCTCCCTCTAGTGGTTAATCAGCAAATCTTCACATTTAATATAATAGTATAAATATAGAACACCCTTAAAAATATAAAAAAAATAAGTATATTCTACAATAATAACTCACTAAAATACACTAATGTTTTCTTTGAGAACATTCTTTGTTTTTTAAAACCCTTTTGTAGCCGATCTATCCAAAAGAGCACTTGACATTCCATGAGAGACGAAAACACAGCCTGTTTGAAAAAAATATATATTTAAAATGGAATGCTTTTTTGTCCCTGCAGTTAATGATGATGTTTGTTTGAAAAACACATGAACAAACGACTTGGCTCTTGCCTGCATCTGGTTCCATATTTCTTCATCCCCTTCAGATAAATTCAAAAGTAACAAATAAATATCTACAAAATAAATGACTAAAATAAGCCAACAATCTATTTCTCGTAAATGCTTTTAACAGCATCCTGGGGCTGATTCCCAATAATGCTGTCTCTTTCGTTGGCTGACAGAAAGGGAGGAAAGAATACTGGAGGGCACAATAGAAAAATGTTTTTTTCTTCATAGACTGTACTTAATGCATAGCATCTGTTAGATTTTTATTTTAGGTCACAAAAATATTTTTTTATAGTTTTTACCTGGAGATGAATGGAACTCTACTCCTTAAGTAATGCAGTGGAGCAGACGCAGTTTTTCACTCTGCAATCTAGCATCACTTCAACTGGCTTAATATACAACTAGAAATAGTGGTCCTAAAGACCACTTATTGGTTCACTAGTTCCTAGAGTGTGCAGTGGGTCCACCAAGAGGGTGAGTTTAATACCCCCTTTAATTCTCTTTCCAGGGTATTGCACTGGTGAATGGCTCTCAAACAATGTGATTTTCTAAAGGCAAAATTATTAGTTAAATCCACAAGTGTTTTTTTTTTACCACTACTATTCCTTGAAAGGTTTAGCTCTGGGAAACACTTTTTGAAAGATAAATAAAGCATTTTATATACAACTATATAGATCAGACCAAAATGAGGGACAAATGAGGCGGAAAGATGGGCAGAGAGACTTTGTCCCAAATCAGGGACAGTTGGGAGCTATGCATACTGTAGCAGACGCTCGGATGGTCTCGGCCAGCTCCGGACCGGAACTGCACATGCACAATTCAGAGCCGAGCGTCACAGCCATATTTTTTACTGCCAACCTTTTCCTGTCACTGGCATTTACTGGCAGGAGAAAAGTGCCTATTTTTTACTGTCTGCCAGTAAAAATACTGAAGGTTGGCAACACTGGTGCAATTGCACTTTGCAAAGTGCACAGTCTATTTGCTTTTAGTAAATCAACACCATTGAGTAGTGGTGGGGGGCGGGGGACTTTCAAAATGGAGTGATGTCAGTATAATTTACAGCATAGCATATTGAGTGGAGTGGTATGAAGTATAATGTATAGCACAGCATATAGAGTGAAGTGGTGTGCAGTATAATGTGCAACACAGCGTACAGATTGGAGTGTTTGCAATACAATGTACAGCACAGTGTACAGAGTGGAGTGTTGCGCAGTTTAGTGTACACCATAGTGTACAGATTAAATCAATTTGAAGTATATAATAAGTATATATTATATATATAATATGTATATAATGTACAGCACAGTGTGCAGAATAATGTACAGTAGTGTAAACAGTGGAGCAGTATGGAACATATAACAATATATACATATACTGTGTATATATATATATATATATATATATATATATATTTCAATATCAGCTTTTGGCAGGAATTGACACTGCACATGACGACCACATCTCGCCAGCCATTGAAACACAAAATGGTGACTTGCTGTCCTCTGAAGCAGAGGCTAATAAAGCATCCAGCCCTTTTAACGAAAAAGCCACAGGTGGGAGAATTTGTATTAAAGCCTGTTACATTCTTACAAGTTGTATATATTTTTATGACTGAGTTTTAAAAGCTCTGCTACATAAACTGATTCAAAATTTATGTTTAGTGGCACTTAAACTCTTCTCCTCTGACTTCGCTGACGACCCTCCCTCTCTGGCTCAGTAGCGGGCAATGGCCGCAGCCTGTTAGGGCCTCTGAAATTAAAGATTATTTGCATTTAATTAAGATCTGTGCACTGGGTAGACGAATTAACTGAAATCCCAGGCTGCTGTTAGTAGATATGCAGCCTAATTGGTCTCTCCACGGTAACCCAGAGACTGAGAGCTGAATGAGACAATTGGGTCCTCTCAGCAGTATGCTGGGTGAGATCACATTCCCCTCCATAGGAACCATAGCAATGCTGGCTGCATCATTGATGTTGCTATTCAGTTGCCTTAATTTTACTTTTAGAAGAGAGAGGTTTCGTCTGAAATTGGATAACTTTAAAGATCTGGCAGTGCCGCCTGCACAATGCGTTCAAGGAACTGCTGGGAAATGTATATATACTCAAACCTCCTGCTTTTCCTCTTTTTCAATGCCCTTTCTTTATTAGGAGTCAGTAGTATCCCTCTTGGCATCCATATTCTGCTTCATTTAGGGGCTTCTAGTGCCACCTTGTCTCAGACAAATGTTATTACATAGATGAACACTTCTTTAACGTGAATCTGTACTGACAGCAAATGCTAAAACATATCAGCTTGATGAAGATTGGTCACCAAAGGTACCAGAACATGTCTTCGTTTTGGCTGGTAATTTCATAGCTTCCTTGGAACCTTCTAATGTTTATAGGCAATTACTGACTGTTTGAAAGCTGCTGCATAGACATGCCCCTGCCTCCCACCTGGTAATGCCAGGACATGTTAAGTCTGTTTATGCAAGAAGCTTTTCACTTTGGCATCAGGGCAAGTGTATGCCAAGCATATCTCCAAGTGTCTCAACGCTATATGCAAGAGGAGGCTAATAAATGATAACGTATATATCCTAATGACAGTTTTTTTGTAAAATCATAAAAACTACAAGTTCCATCATGCCTCTGCCTCTGGGTGGCATGCTTGTGACTGTCAGAATCTTGCTATGCCTCATGGGACTTGTAGTTCTACAACAGCTGGAGGTCCACTAATTGCATATCCCTGGTTTATAGTATTGATATTTTATGTATGTTTGAAATAGAAACTATAATGTTACGGGTTTATTTGATTATAGTTTGTTTTAAACTGTTGATATACGTTGACAGCATATACTATAAACATATACAATCTTTTTTTTGTAAACTTTTAACACATGACAAAGGATTTCCAGAGCACTGCAGTAGTGTAGCTATAAAGACAGCTTGGCAGATACTTGCTTTGAGGATCAATTTTCCTGATTGAGACCTTAAACTAAAATTTGTGACAATGGATGAGAAATGAATGAGAAAGAGGAAATATATTCTCCTCCAGCAACACAATGCAATGTTCGAAAACCTATACCTGGTTGTTTCTGGGTTCAGGATCTTCAGCCATCTTTATTGGCTGTGCTGGACTGGCATGCACAAGAGTTTATTGATCCTGGCAGATGCCAAAATTATAACAATGTTCAGCTCAATGTGTGTTGTAAGTAAGATCATGAACAGGCAAAAATCCTTTATTGCAGAAGAGACATAAGGGTTGATTTACTAAAGGCAATTAGACTGCGCACTTTGCACACTCTGAAAGTGCAGTTGCTCCAGAGCTTACTAAATGAGTAGAAGCTCTGCTGACTTCCATCATACAATTATGTGCAAGCACAAATGCTGTTTATTTTTGTATTTCCCTTGCACGTGATTTTTTTACTCTTTGCAAAGTGAAGCTTTACCTGACTTACTAAGCTATGGAGCAACTACACTTGCAGCGTGCAACTGCACTTTGCAAATTGCAAAGTCTATTTGCCTTTATTAAATCAAACCCATAGTATGCTTGTTCTGCAAATAGAAACCTGCCTGCATGCACATTTTTTTACATTTTATGTAAAGTTCCACTAGGGCTTTAATGGAATGCCTATACACTCCTGGCAGTATGCTAGTCCTTCATAGTTTTATGCTTTTCATTAAATGCAGCCAAGCTGTAGCCTTCTTACAGTTGTTTGCTTTTCAATTATTATGAAATCCCAGACCAACAACTAAGGACACAGTTGAAATCTAAATATTCCAATGGCTTTACTTGCCAAAATACTTATAATTCTGTGCAGCGAGTACTGTGATCCACATACTTTGCAGTTTCCTACATCACTTCCCCACAATCCTTCTGCTCATTAGGCAATGAATCAGAATGATCATGCTGCTGTTTTTCTGTGCATAGGTAATAGAAAATAATGTTGTCACCTTGATTGCTATGACATGATATGTATGAATCACAAGACTGACTGAACTGAGTTAAATATACCTTGGCAGGCAAAAAAATATACAAATGTGTATTTTAATTGTGCATTTAGCTGTTTGTCTTGAGTCCAACTTTGAAGATATATTTTGGTCAGGCATGACATTTTTCATGAAAACTCTGAGTGCCTATCTGCTCAGTGACTTTAATTTTCATTCTGGCATTCATCTTGAGCAGCTGGCAGCTCCATTTATTGACTGAAATTTAGTTAATAGGGAGGTTGTTTATACAAATTTAATGCAACACTAAAAATAGGAGGCATTCAGTAGGTAGACATCATTTTTTAAGTCAGACGAAATGCTTCATTTTCATGTTTGTCTGGGGTGTACTTTATTTTTAAAGGTAACCTGTCTTAATGGCTATACACACGATTAGAAATTCTACCAGCAAAAGTCAGATGTGAGCTTTTGGTCAGAAATTCCGGCCGTGTGCATGCTCCATTGGACGTTTGCTGGCAGAATTCCAGCCAGCAAAAGATTGAAAGCAGGTTCTCTATTTTCCGGTCGGAAAAAGTTACGATCGGAAATTCCGATGGTCTGTACAAATTCCGACGTGCAAAATTCCTACGCATGCTCGGAAACAATTCGATGCATGCTCGGAAGCACCGAACTTCATTTTCTCGGCTCGTCGTAGTGTTGTACATCACCGCGTTCTTGACGGTCAAAAGTTCCGAGAACTTTTGTGTGACCATGTGTATGCAAGCCAAGTCCGTCTGAAAAACCATCCAAGTTTTTTCAGATGGAAAATCCGCTCGTGTGTACGGGGCATAAGACTTCTATCCAGTGCTAGAGGCTTCCACTGCCCAACTCCTGGAAGTGTCGCTAGTTCATGGGCAGTGCAAATTGTGCAACATTACAGGATAAGTTCACCTGAGGGCCCATTCACACCAGATGCAGTGGAGGCATTTTTGACTGTACTCCAAAAACCTAGGTTAACTTATGGGCATAGTTCATTTTGAATGGGCAGAAAATGCACAGCACCACACCAAAATTAGTACATACACTATTTTTGAAAAATGCACAGCAACTGGATTGCATGGTACTTTTGTTGCAAATGTACTGCGTTTGGGACCTGTGTTTAAGGATGTCGATAACATTGCACCCGCTGCAGATCACAAAGGCAGTGCGCTTTGATTTTCCAGCACTGCGTTCTATTGTGAACGGGCTCTGATGGAAAAAATAATAAATGCACATATTTTTGCAGAAATATGTGCATTTATTATTTTTTCCAGCAAGAGCCTGAAAAGCATGCACTCCTAATCAGTAGATCACAGGTGCAATGTCAACTTGTCCTCTGACTTTCAGCCTATACCCCTATATGAGCTCTCTGTTCGAAAGCCAGTAGATATGCCAGTGGACTATAAGACTCATCAGCGACCCCACAGCTCATTGAAACAACAAGACCGTCTGCCGCAGTGGAAGACTGTACTTGTACTTTATTCATTCACAAGAAACTGTGAATGAATGACATGGCTATGTGGGCAGAGTTCTGCACAGTGGGGCTGTTTTCAAAAAGTAACAGTGGGTGCGGGAAGAAGAATCACACCCTCCCTGCTGTTATGGAGGAAGGGGGATCGGGAGGGGAGACAGCAGCAGCTAGAACATGTTACATGTTCCACCTTAAAGCGTTTGTTAACTTAAAATAAAGATCCTGTTCCTTTAAAGCAGTGGTTCTCAAATCCAGTCCTCAGGTCCCCCCAACAGGTCATGTTTTCAGGATTTCCCTCAGATGAAACGGCTGTGGTAATTGCTAAGGCAGTGAAACTGATCAAATCACCTGTGAAAAATAATGGAAAACCTGAAAACATGACCTGTTGGGGGGGCCTGAGGACTGGATTTGAGAAACACTGCTTTAAAGCATGTTATACAGCACAGTGCTTGTGCTGTGTCATTTGGCCTCCTGTTACACCTGACATCAGCGGAGGATCCTCGGCCCTGCCCACTGCAGCTGCCAGGCCGAGAGAGGAGAGAGCCGGCGGGTCTTGTGAGTGCCCATCTGTGCTCTGTAAACAGGTATATAGCTGCATTATTTTTAGAAAATACAGTCACAGGTGCACATTACATGAATAAACAGAGAGGATAGTGTAAATTTAACCCTGAGGGTTAACAACTACTTTAAATATGAGTGGAACATGTAACATGTTCCAAAGGTGAATTTATCCTTTTAGTACACTGACGGTAGCAGGACCTGGTGAATGGGACCTGCTGAATAGATGATGGTGTTGATGGCTTGATTTCTCCTCTATTTGTACAGAGGCTACCAGCACCAGGCAGTCCTAAGCACACAGGGGTTGATTTACTAAAAACTAGAGAGTGCAAAATCTGGTACAGCTGTGCATGATAACCAATCAGCTTCTAACTTCAGCTTATTCAATTAAGCTTTGACAAACAAAAAAGCTTGGAAGCTGATTGGTTTGTATGGTTTGTATGTAGAGCTGCACCAGATGCTGCACTCTCCAGTTTTAGTAAATTAACCCCACTGACATAAGTAAACAGTCTAAGGCCCCTTTCACACATGCGGAATGTTTGTTTCATCAGTTCAGTGACTTTTTTTCAAAGAAGGAACGTATGAAGTTTATGTCCGTTTGTCATCCATTTTTCATCCGTTTTTTTTTATCATAATTTTTACACCAGTTTTTATTATTTTTACACCATCTGCCAGCTAGAGTCCTTAACGACTTGAGTGGAGATACAACAGCTTGTCCAGAGTTCTACAAAATAAAGGGAGACGGTACATCTACAATACAACTCAAGACAAGAGGTATAGCAGAGCCCTGCTTGTGAGAACTATACAGGACACCAAGGATGGGTCCTGGATGGGTATTATGTGGCACCAATATTTGGGTTATGGTCCCTTTAAGCAAAAAGGGTGTGTGTACTCAGGGGTCTCACCTGTGATGGGTGAGGAATTTCCACATTGTCAAGAAAAGTAGAGGACTGACTGGCAGTCCTCTCGGTATAAGTAGAGAATTATTTGGGACCCGGAATTTTGGAGGCCTGGAGTGACATTCTGATGGGAAAAGGACCTCCACTCCTGACTAAGGGGCCTCTGGGCCCTACACAGTTAAGCAGCCTCCAGGAAGCAGAACATAAAACAGGAACATCTTAGTATTAGGGGTGGGGGTGTAGGAGTTGAAAGGAGACCTGGGTGTGTACTGAACGTGTGCTACAAAACTGGAGGCTGCTAACTCTGGGGTAAAGCCCTTAATTGACTTTTGCATATCTAATAGTTTGAATTGTGCTGAAGATAAGCAAACTTTATGTTTGCATTTTCTGCTGTTTTATTTTGCTGCTGGAAGCTCTATTTTGTCTGCTTAAAGAAAAATAAAGACTTTTACATTTAAGATAACTGGCTGTTGCACGTGGTCCCAAGGTGTTAGATCCCCTGACTATTACAGAGCTGAAAATCTAAATGGAAGGGCAAGTGACACAAAAGGTAAAAACTGTGTGGGATGAGTCGTTCTGTTAGCTAGTAAAATTCAGTTATTATCTGGGCTGGATAGGCGTCCCTGTAGAATGTACTTTTCAGGGATTGCCTGAAGCCAAACAGAGTAGGAAATAACTGGACAGATTGGGGTAAGGAGTTTCAGAGGATGAAAGAGGCTGTGGAGAAGTCTTAGAGGTAAGCATGAAAGAAGGTGATAAGGGACCTAGAGAGCAAAACGTTTTGTGGGGGTGGTTTTGTTGACATTTTGAGACAGGTTGGTGGATGGCTTTGTAAAGTGTTGTTAATATTTTGAATTTTATTTGTTGGGTGTTCAGGAGCCAGTGGAGGTCTTGGCAGAAAAGGGTATCAGACACCTGAGCGATGGGTAAGGTGAGGGAGTCTGGCAGCAGCATTCCTGACAGACTTAAGAGGGGAGTGATTTAGTAGCTTGGTTAGTCATTGCTTAGGAAGGGACACATTTTAGAAATTCAATAGAGGGGAGGTGGCAAAGCCTGGACACGAATTTAATGTGGGGCTGAAGGGAGAGATTGGAGTCCTGTATTACACCTTCCGCCCTGGTATGGGGGAGAGATAGTTGCAATATTCATTTTGATGATAGAATTCGGGAAGGGGGCACGGGATGAGGAAATTTGATGAGCTCCATTTTTGCAAGATTGAGTTGTAGAAAGTGGTTTGTTGTCCATACTGATATGTCAATTTGTAAAAAAGTGATGTGCAGAGAGACTGAAGGGGTGAGAGCTTGGAAATAGGGAGAGAGATTTGGGTGCTGTCACCTAATACAATTGTGTACTTCCAGCCTTGTGGCAACAGTTTGCGGGGACCACTTTTTCTTCCAGCATAACCGGCCGCATAAAACATGGCTTTGAGAGTTTGGAGTAGAGAAACTTGAGTGGGCCACACAGAGCTCTGACCTCTTCTGGCTGAATATCCACACATTCCCACAGATACTTAGATCTCTTTCGTGGAAAGCATTCTCAAAAGAGAACCACATAGAGATACAAATGGTTTTGGAATGGAATGTCCATGAATCTCATATACGTGTGATGGTCAGGTGTTCATAAACATTTACAGTATAGGATAGCTATATTGAAAATGTACCTGCAATTTTCTGATGCCAACAATTTCTAAAGGATAAGTTCACCTTTACTAACATGTTGCTAAAGTATAACTTTAGTAAAACGTAATTTGTACTAAAGCACCTGCTGATCGTGGTTACAATGCTCTGTAGGCTCCTAAGAAAAAAATAATAGATGCATATTTTTTTACCTGTAACTATCTGCGTATGCACAGTACACATCAAAGTCTGCACATCTCTGCCTGTCCTCCGCCCTCTTCCAGCTCCTCTCTACCCTCCTCCAGATACCCTCCCCTCACGTTAGAAACAAAAAAAAGCCTGAAGACTGCTGGGATCTATGCCGAAAATATCCCAGGAGTCAACAGGAGTAAAGTTTTGACATCATTCATCTAGGTGTAGAAAGCAGGAAGTGGACAGGAACTATGATAAAAGGTAGTTGAAGCTAGAAAATGTTATATTTTCATCCACTGATATTTAAAAAGAGGGAGAGAATGCTTATAAAAGAAAGTTTAAAATGAGACTGAAGATCCGCTTTAAAAATATTGCGTATAAACCCATCACTTCACAAAGTAAATGTATTTACAGCCTGATTTATTATGTTTCAAACAAAAAAAGCTACAAAGGTGCTGAGCTGTCTTGTGCACATATTCTGAATGCTTGCAGACCTAAGAGATGTTGTAGCTGGATAAAATAAACATTTGTCCCAGGAGCCCTCGAAGAAAGCTTGCGGGTCCATCTGAACATTTGTCTCCCCTACGTGCAAGCGGCATGCTTTCCGCTGGCAGCTCCTCTATATTATGGAGCGTCTGCGTAATGCAGGGGAGCCCCGAGGGGGACCCCAGCTGACCCCCTGAGAATTTGTGATGAGAAATCTATTAATGACTGATGACTGCTTGTTCTACAAATTGATTTCAGATTTTGGCTCTTAAGGGAAAAAAAGAAGTTTCTGCCAAAATCAATGTGCTTACAACATTAAAATACCAGCAGGGACATGTATCACTTCATTAGTTCTTTCATGTATTCCACACAGCTATGGAGTTAAAAGGAAAATATTTTTTATCAGTATATGACTTTCTTCTTTGCGGTCTTCACCTGTTAATCTGGATTTGAAATCTTAGTTTGGTTTTATAAATGATGGTTCATGCTTTCCAAAAGAAAATTTATATTCCCAAATTTGCCCACACATGAACAATACCATCACATCTTTGGTGCTTACAGTATAACTAAAAGCAAACCTTTGTTTTTAGTTTTAGAAAAAATCAAAGGGGAGGAACGCCGCTCCAGGTGAGCAAATCAGTGTAATCCAGATGTGCTGGGTGCTAGCCACGGCTTGCCACCGACAACAATGGAAAAAGAAGGAAAGGCAGCACACTCCAACAAAAACGATCCAGCGTGATTTTATTCTTCCAACATGAGTGACACACAACAGCCACCAAGACCAAGATATTGAATTAAGAAGAATAAAATCACGTTGGATCATTTTTGTTGGAGTGTGCAGCCTTTCTTTCTTTAGTTTTAGACTGGAGAGTTTTTATTGTTGTCTCTGCCCCATTAAGGAGAAACACACTCTCTATTTGTCCTGTTTACCATTATAATTAACCACTTTCAGACCGGACCATTTTGCTGGTAAATGACCAGAGGTCTTTTTACACTTTGGCACTGCGCTGCTTTAACTGGTAATTGCGCGGTCATGCAATGTTGTACCCAAACAAAATTTGCGTCCTTTTCTTCCCACAAATAGAGCTTTCTTTTGATGGTATTTGATTGCCTCTGCGATTTTTATTTTTTGCGATATAAACGTAAAAAGACCGCAAATTTTGAAAAAAAATGATATTTTCTACTTTTTGTTATTAGAAAAATCCAATAAACTCAATTTTAGTCATACATTTAGGACAAAATGTATTCAGCCACATGTCTTTGGTAAAAAAAAAGTCAATAATTGTATATTTATTGGTTTGCGCAAAAGTTGTCACATCTACAAACTAAGGTACGTTTTCTGGAATTTACGCAGCTTTTAGTTTACGACTGCCTATCTCATTTCTTGAGGTGCTAAAATGACAGGGCAGTACAAAACCCCCCCAAATGACCCCATTTTGGAAAGTAGACCCCCTAAGGAAATTGATAAGAGGCATGTTGAGCCCATTGAATATTTTATTTTTTTGCCTCAAGCGATTGAATAATGACAAAAAAAAAATTTTTTTTTTTTTTTTACACAAAGTTGTCACTAAATGATATATTGCTCACACATGCTATGGGCGTATGTGAAATGACACCCCAAAATAAATTCTGCTGCTTCTCCTGAGTACGGGGATACCACATATGTGGGACTTTTTGGGAGCCTAGCCGCGTACAGGGCCCCGAAAACCAAGCACCGCCTTCAGGCTTTCTAAGGGCGTAAATTTTTGATTTCACGCCTCACTACCTATTACAGTTTTGAAGGCCATAAAATGCCAAGATGGCACAAAACCCCCACAAATGACCCCATTTTAGAAAGTAGACACCCCAAGCTATTTGCTGAGAGGCATGTTGAGTCCATGGAATATTTTATATTTTGCCACAAGTTGCGGGAAAATTACAAACTTTTTTTTTTTTTTTTTTTTTTTCACAAAGTTGTCACTAAATGATATATTGCTCATGCATGCCATGGGCATATGTGAAATGACACCCCAAAATAAATTCTGCTGCTTCTCCTGAGTACGGGGATACCACATATGTGGGACTTTTTGGGAGCCTAGCCGCGTACGGGGCCCCGAAAACCAAGCACCGCCTTCAGGCTTTCTAAGGGCGTAATTTTTTGAGTTCACTTCTCACTACCTATTACAGTTTTGAAGGCCATAAAATGCCAAGATGGCACAAAACCCCCACAAATGACCCCATTTTAGAAAGTAGACACCCCAAGCTATTTGCTGAGAGGCATGTTGAGTCCATGGAATATTTTATATTTTGCCACAAGTTGCGGGAAAATTACAAACTTTTTTTTTTTTTCACAAAGTTGTCACTAAATGATATATTGCTCACGCATGCCATGGGCATATGTGAAATGACACCCCAAAATAAATTCTGCTGCTTCTCCTGAGTACGGGGATACCACATATGTGGGACTTTTTGGGAGCCTAGCCGCGTACGGGGCCCCAAAAACCAAGCACCGCCTTCAGGCTTTCTAAGGGCGTTACAGTTTTGAAGGCCATAAAATGCCAAGATGGCACAAACCCCCCCCCCAAATGACCCCATTTTAGAAAGTAGACACCCCTAAATTTAGGGGTACACTAGTGAGACTAGGTAATAAATGGCGGGTGCCCTGAAACTATAAAAAAATAACTAACCAACCAGCGTCACCTGTAACAGTTATATGGTGATCACTGGTGAAAGGGTTAACTAGGGGGCAATCAGGGGGCTTTATGCGGTAGTATATGGGGGTCCCTGGCGCTATAAAAAGCTGCGGCGAACCTAAATACCTACCTGCCTAACTAGCGTCACCTGTGACACTAATACAGCGATCAGAAAAACGATCGCTTATTAGGCTGGGTTCACACTGGAGCGATGCGGGAACGCCACGAATGCGCGGCGGGTTCCCGCATCGCATGCCTCCCGGCGGCAGTTCACACTGCCCTATGCGAACTGCTGGGAGTGTCAGTGAAATGTTAATGACACCCCCAGATCAGTTCGCATATCGCAGTGCGATCTGCAAACTTGGATCGCATGGTGTGAACACCCATGCGATCCGATTCTGCTGCGGACCAAAAAAAGGGTCCCGTGCGAGTTTGCGGCGGGTGCGGCGGGTGCGACACGAATTCAGCCATACTATCTGTATAGCTGAACTCGAATCGCACAGAGATCGGATGTGATTTGCACTGCAGTGCGGTGCGAATCACATCCGTTCTCATAAACCGCTGCAATGTGAACCCAGCCTTAGTGACACTGGCGACGGGGGGTGATCACGGGGTTAAACCTTTATTGGGGGGGTTAGGGGGGTACCTTAGAACTAAAGGGGGCTAACCCTAACTGCCCTAACAGTTATTAGTCACAAATGACACCTGCCGGGTGATCAGGGGGTTAAACCTTTATTAGGTAATAAATGGCGGGTGCCCTGAAACTATAAAAAAATAACTAACCAACCAGCGTCACCTGTAACAGTTATATGGTGATCACTGGTGAAAGGGTTAACTAGGGGGCAATCAGGGGGCTTTATGCGGTAGTATATGGGGGTCCCTAGCGCTATAAAAAGCTGCGGCGAACCTAAATACCTACCTGCCTAACTAGCGTCACCTGTGACACTAATACGGCGATCAGAAAAATGATCGCTTATTAGGCTGGGTTCACACTGGAGCGATGCGGAAACGCCGCGAATCCGCGGCGGGTTCCCGCATCGCATGCCTCCCGGCGGCAGTTCACACTGCCCTATGCGAACTGCTGGGAGTGTCAGTGAAATGTTACTGACACCCCCAGATCAGTTCGCATATCGCAGTGCGATCTGCAAACTCGGATCGCATGGTGTGAACACCCATGCGATCCGATTCTGCTGCGGGCCAAAAAAAGGGTCCCGTGCGAATTTGCGGCGGGTGCGGCGGGTGTGGCGGGTGCGGCGGGTGCGGCGAATGGCTGAACTCGAATCGCACAGAGATCGGATGTGATTTGCACTGCAGTGCGGTGCGAATCACATTCGTTCTCATAAACCGCTGCAATGTGAACCCAGCCTTAGTGACACTGGCGACGGGGGGTGATCACGGGGTTAAACCTTTATTGGGGGGGTTAGGGGGGTACATTAGAACTAAAGGGGGCTAACCCTAACTGCCCTAACAGTTATTACAGTCACAAATGACACCAATGCAAAAAAAAAAAAAAAAAAAAAAAAAATGACATTGGTGTCACTGTGACTGGGGGGCAGGGGTAATTGGGGGGGTGATCGGGGGGTAAAGGGGGGGTGTGAGTGTGCCTGGCATGTTCTACTGTGTGTGGGATGTGTTGGTGCAACTCACTGATCCGCTCTCCTCCGTGTCGGAACGAAAAATACCGACACGGAGGAGAGAATACATCACTTCCTCTCCTGTGTTTACATTACAGGAGAGGAAGTGATGTCACCGGGGATTTCCATTCGTCGGGAGCGATCGCGAGGGGGTGGCCATGAATGAATGGCCGTCCCCTCGTCCGGGATCGCTCCCGAACGAAAACCGACCGCCGCAGGCACCGGGCGGGGGCCCGATCGGGCCCCCGACCCGCGGGAGGCTAATCACGTACATGTACGTGCTTATGCCTGCCCGTGCCATTCTGCCGACGTACATCGGCGTGAGGCGGTCGGCAAGTGGTTAAGAGTGAAAGTAACAGAAAATTGCAAATTTTGGGTTGTCCCCAGAAAAGTAATAGAGGGGAAATCTTCCAATGGGGAAACTATTTCTAGCTCCATGTCCCCATGGAATTCCCTTAATTTTCAGGGATTTCCTCTCACCTCCTGTTTAGCCATGGGACAGGAAGTGAAGAGAAAGATCCACAAAGGGACAAAGATGATGAAAAAAAATCTGACAGGTGTTATAACCCTCCCTTGCTCTATCCAAAATGAAAAAAAAGTTTTGCCTACAGTTCTACTTTTAAGGAAACCTGTCAGAGAAATCTATATACATTGCTGTCCTTACTTTTGAAAAAACTAGTTGCCCGGTTGTAGGTCAGTGGAAATTGTGATAGCATTTTTAGAGTAGAGTTGGTAATGGTGTATCACATATTGTATATAGGGCAGGTTTACTTCATTGGTAATGTGCATTGTTTTTAAATTTGTTCTACCTTCTGTCCCTGCTTCTTTTCTCTCTTTTGTTTCTTTCTTTGTTTTACTTTTTTTTTATGTATTTTAAGCCAGGTAAATAAGAAATATTGCATATGAGTATATAATATTCACCATCTGCAGCCAGCAGATGGTGCAGTCGAATCAGATCTCTTCTGCTAAATTATTCCACCATATAGGCTTGAGTTCGATCTGCATTTTATAACAAACAGTGCTTAATGAGTCAGAGGGTCAGTCAGCCTTTACCCAATTTATATAGTTATGAATGGAGTTTGTTAGACAAAACTCATCAGAAAGCAAGCAACAGCTGGGCCTTCTTTCTTTGACAGCTCAGTGTTCTTTGCAAACACTGTATAGTGAAAATCCAAAGGGTTTACTTAGATTTGACTTCCCCAAATTAAATTAAATTATAGAAAAAAGAGACAAAGGCAATTGGATTTTATAGGTGTTGATTTCTCAAGAATAAAACCACAAGTACATTGTGCATAATAAAAAGAAATCTATATTTTATTATGCAAACAATGTTAAAAACAGCCTTAATTATCCACTAGCAAAGCTGTCTTGTTTATCAATCTAAGTGAAAGCCCAACCTGTATATTCTACCTATATCACCCTGAGTAGCATAATTGCACAATTTATGGAGAACATAAAGATATATAAATATATACAAAGAGGTCAGAAAGCAAGCGACAGCTGATGGGCCTTCTTTCTTTGACAGCTCAGCATGCTTTGCAAATACTATATAATGTCCCTTATATTAGGTGTTTATATGTAAAATAAAGATTGCGCATAATTAATGAACAAATAATAAATAAAATTCACCAAACGCTTAGCCCCCGTACACGCGGTCGGACATTCCGAAGGAAAATGTCCGATCGGACCGTGTTGTTGGATAATCCGACCACGTGTGGGCTCCATCTGACTTTTTCTGTCGGAATGTCCGACCAACAAAGTTTGAGAGCTGGATATAAAATTTTCCGACAACATGATCCGATCGGATCGGGGCACGCATGCTCAGATCAAATTAGGAGACCAAAGCTATTGGCTACTAGCCCAAACGTAGTTCCGTCATAACGAACTAACGTCATCATGTTCCGAACAATCGGATTTTCCGACAGCTTTGTCCGACCGTGTATGTATGCAACACGAGTTTTGGACAAAATCTGTTTTTTCAGACCGTGTGTACGGGGGTTAAGAGGGAGATATAATAAAACTAGTGCACACAGAATCTGGTGCACCTATGCTTAGCAACCAATCAGCTTTTAAGTTTAAGCCTGGGTTCAGTCTGCCGCAACTTCAAAGTCGCGCAACTTTCACGCAAATTTGAATCCGACATCCTTGCGTGTCTTCATCACAGCTTGCATATGACTTCTTTAACAGAAGTCAATGAAAGTCGTATTGAAGTTGCACCAAAAGCAGTGCTGGAAACTTTTTGAAAGTCGGAGCAACTTAGGAGTCGCACTGATTGGAACAGTCCCATTGTTAATGGGGCATGACTTGTCATGCGTCGTTGAACTCTCAAGTCACTTGACAAGTCGGCAGTGTGGCAAAGGTTAATTGAATAAGCTGAAGTTAGGAGCTGATTGGCTACCTGGGCAGTATGGAGCATCCTGGAGATACTTGATGCGATTATAGCAATAGTCCTTGTAATATCAAAATATTGCAAGGAAAAATAAAGACACATTTAGCTTTGTATATCATTTTTACTTTTATTATGTATTATTGCAGTACTAAGTGGTTGCCTTGTGTAGCTGGAGTTTTTAGCAAAGACAATATAGGGGGTTCATTTTCTATGTCTTCCTTGCTTGTGTAAAGGTGCCCAGCTTGTTTCCCAGAATACAAAAACATACTGGTTAGTTGTCCAACCCAAACTGACCCTAGAACAGGGGTTCTTAACTTTTTACATTTACAGACCTCCTATAGATTGCCCAGTATGTCCCCATTTCCCCTTCCGCAGACTGTCATAATCTTCATCATCACCATTCCTATTAGGTACCAGTATGACTTCAAAAGATGACATCAGTTTGGTTTTACTTTACATATGTATAGCTAGAGACAGAACAGTTGAAAAAAACATAAGGATTTTATCATATATATATATATATATATATATATATATATATATATATATATATATATATATATATATATATATATATAATGTATATATATATATATATATATATATATATATATATATATATATATAATGTATATATAATATGTATATATATATATCTGTTCAGTCATATACAACTTTTGGTGATTCTTTGGGACAGCCCTTTGTGCACCAGGCCTGTTACACTTTTAAGCCTTTTTCCATAGAAGTTACTTTTTTTATGAGGTCTTTCCTTAACCATCCCCAATTACTCATCTTGGGACTGCCATGCAGAATGTGTTAACACATGTTCATTGCCAATTTGTACATACTAAGGCAAATTTGGACAGGAGACAGTTTGCTTACCAGCATGTCTTGGAGTGTACAAGGAAACTGGAGTATCTGGAGGAAGCCCGCACAAACACAGGGAGATCATGAAAATACAATGCATTGATTTAAATAAAAGCAGGAGATAAATACTCAAGCTAGCTACAACTAATGAGATTTTTGCATTTAAAAACATGAAATCATGGTAGTTTCGAAAAAAATATATACTTTCTCGAATGGCATCAAGTATTTTTGTCAACTTTGACTTACAGTTCCATAATTCAGAGAAACCTATTTCACTTTTTTTCAATTATACAGAGATCCAGTCCCTCACTCACATCATTTGGTGCCATGCCGCAAAGGTGTATGGATATCTCCAGTTAACAACACCTACCCTAATGTGTCCCTGTATAACTATGGTATAGACAAGGGGTAGGCAACATCAGCCCTCCAGCTGTGGTGAAACTACAAATTTCATTATGCCTCTGCCTCAAGGAGTCATGCCTGTGATTATCAGGGTATTGCAATGTCTCATGAGACTTGTCATTTCAAAACAGCTGGAGGGCCAAGGTTACGTACCCCTGGTATAGACTGCTGTAAGCTCCTTCAGTAGAAGTAACCACAGCCAGGATATACACATATGCACCATGTGATCTTTGGCATCAGCTGGAACAGACAAACACCTTTTCACCATGGTACACCCTAGATATTGGTGTATTATGTAACATGGTGCAGGAAATAAAGTTAGCCCCTAATTTCTACTAAGAGGTCAAATGCTCCCTAGCAGGGACTCAAATAGCAAGATTCTATTTGGAACTAAATAAGCACTTGTTTTCTGGAACAGTAGTACATGATGTTCTTTTTAATACAATTTTTTGAAAAATTTGCTTCTTACATCTGCTTAGACCTGTGCTTTATAGACAGGGAAGAAGCAGTGCAAGAACATCTTTGGAGAAGTGAGGGATAACTTCTATCACTTAGTATTCTATTAGTCAGTATTATACTGTTTAGAGTGAGCGTACTGTTGCTTGGATAACCAAGATTTTTATACATGCTTACGAAACTAGAGTCTGCCTCTTTTATGTCAAAGTCTACCTGACATGACTCTATCACCAATTTAAAAATGACAAAAATGAAAAAAAAAATACATATATATATATATCTACATCTTCATCTGTCCCACCACTGATTTCTCAAACCTTCACCCTCCTACAAAGCTTACAGCTGAATCGTCATCATTTGACAAATTTGGGAGTGACGGATATCTATATCACCTGCCAACTGCTGTGGATCTATCAGCCAGCCCATGCATCACTATTGTGTCCTGTAGTGACATACTGTATGGGGGGCCAGTAGAAGACACCACATTGCATAGCTGAGAATCAGGCATCCAGCACAGCCTGAAGTAGGTCAGATGTGAAAATTCTGTAGCTCTGAAAAGAGGCTGAGAACAAACTGTAGCTCTGAAAGAGTCACTTTAAAAATTATAGTTGATCTTCATTGTGAGAAATGTTTAGAAACTCTGTCAAGGTTGCTGTGATCCTGTCTGGGAGATTCTTTCACTTTTTCTCCTAGTGACAATTGACATGAATACAGAAATAAATGGAAAACTGTACATTTTATAGTTTTCACTAGGAGTGATGAGTAAATCTACCTTTGGTGACACCAGTTACAGTAACAAATGTAAATGTGGTCTTTCTCCTCACTTTCAACAAAGTAAAGGCTTTACTAAAACTGGACCCTGCAAAATCTGGTGCGGCTCTGTATAGAAACCAATCAGCTTCCAGGTTTATTGTCAAACCTTAATTGAACATGCTGACGTTAAAAGCTGATTGGCTACCATTCAGAGCTGCACCAGATTCTGAGTGCACCAGTATTAGTAAATCCCCACCATCTTGTGGTGGAAAAGGACTAATGCGGGGGACAGTGCCAGATAGGAATTATTGTCACCTGAGGTACGTCTGGTGGACATTTTAAGACAAAAAAAAATTGCCTGGAGTAGGATAATAAACATAAGCACTGCATGTATATGAGGTGGATTAAGGTTTTAAAACCTTTGTATTGTTTGTTTAAACATAATATCATATATTGGGATGCTCCTTTATTCAACAAAAAAAGAAAATCTCATTATACGTCGACATCCTGTGCCTTTGGTCCATGTCTTATTTTTTAGCAGCAAGTAATATGGTTTGGGGAAGTTACAGCAGCTTCTTATTTTAAGCACCTTTATTTGATCTCTAGTCTAGTCAGCTTTATTTTTTTCAATTTTTTTTTTAAGCTTTGCAAGCAAACTAAAATACCAATTAATGCCCTAGATGGCACAAACTTAGCTTGCTTAAAAATCTCATGTCAAAACAAATTTGCTAAGATCCTTACATCTCTTGGTTTTGCAGTTTAGGATTTAAAATCTGGAACCAAAATTGTAATAATAAAACATTAAATTTGAAAAGTAAATACTTTGTCTCTTCTTCATCTATGGTGGCGTTTGTAAATACAAGTTTTAAAAAACAATTATTTCTGGCAAATTAGTGGTTTCTTTTTCTATAATTTGGGTTTTGCAACATTTTTCTAGATACAGTTCCAAGTTGCCCTGTATGCTTAGTTCTTTCTTCTTTCAGCATATTGTTAGATAGAAAAAACTCAGTTCTATTATAAACAATTAGGCCTGATTTACTAAGGCATATGAGCATATGCCAGTGTATTGGTTCTGTCTGTACAGCCAAATTGTACCCCCACAGTGTTTACTATGTTGGGTCTGCGCAGTGACTAAGTGGTTAGCACTTCTGCCTAAAAGCACTAGAGTTATTGGTTAAAATCCCAACCGAGGCACTACCTGCCCGCAGTTTGCATGTTCTCCCTGTGCCTATATGGGTTTCCTCCCACACCAAATACATGCTGGTAGGCTAATTGGCTCCTGTTTAAATTGGCCCTAGTATGTATAAATGTGAGTTATAGACCTTACATTGTAAGCTCCTTGAGGGCAGGGACTGATGCAAATGTACAATATACAGTGGGGTAAATATTTTATCCCCTGCAGATTTTGTAAGTTTGCCCACCTACAAAGAAATGAAGGGTCTATCATAGGTGTATTTTAAATGATAGAGACAGAATATCAACCAAAAATCCAGAAAAAAACACATGATACAAATGTTATAAATTGAGTTGCAGTTCTGTAAAATACGTATTTGATCCCCAAGCTTAATACTGGAGAAGCCCTTGTTGGCAAGCACAGAGTAAAGCCGTTTCTTGTAGTTGGTTACCAGGTTTGCACACATCTCAGAAAGGATTTTGGTCCACTCTTCTTTACAGATCTTCTCTAAATCCTTAGGTTTCTTGGCTGTCACTTGGCAACTCGAAGTTTCAGTTCCCTCCATAAATTTTCTATAAGATTAAGGTCTAGGCCACTCTATGACCTTAATGTGCTTCTTCTTGAACCACTTCTTTGTTACCTTGGTGGTATGTTTTGGGTCATTGTCATGCTGGAAGACCCATCCATGACCCATCTCCAGTGTTCTGGCTGAAGGAAGAAGGTTCTCATGCATGATTTTACAATACATGGCCCCGTCTGTTGGTCCCTCAATGCAGCAAAGTCAGCCTGTACCTTTGGCAGCTCCAAAGCATAATGTTTCCACCTCTGTACTTGACTGTAGGGATTGTGTTCTTAGAGTCATTGTCAGCATTTTTCTTCCTCCAAACACAGTGAATAGAGTTAATGCCAAAGAGCTCAATTTTGGTCTCATCTGACCACAGCACTTGCTCCCAATCCTTCTCTGAATCATTTAGATGTTCATTGTCAAACTTCACATGGGCTCGTACACATGCCTTCTGGAGGAGGGAGGGACCTTGCAGGTGCGGCAGGATTTCAATCCATGGCGATGTATGGTGTTACCAATGGCTTGCTTAGTGACTGTTGTCTCAACTCCCTTGAGATCATTCACAAGCTACACGCATGTAGTTCTGGACTAATCCCTCACTTTTCTCATGATCATCCTTCCCCCATGAGGGGAAATATTGCATGGAGCTCCATACGGAGGGCGATTGATGGTTATTTTGTATTTCTTCCATTTGCCAATAATTGCTCTAACAGTTGTCTCCTTCTAACCAAGCTTCTCGCTGATGGTCGTGTAGCCCATTCCAGCCTTGTGCAAGTCTACAATCTTGTCCCTGGCTTCCTTTGACAGCTCTTTGGTCTTGCCTGTGATGGTGAGGTTTGAATGGAAGAAAGATTCTATGGACAGGTGTCTTTTATACACATAATGAGTAGTCGTTAGGAGCATCTTCTTAAATTGACAGGACTAATCTGTGTACCACATGAACACATACTGTAGCCAGTCGTTGGGAGACAGAATTATTGTTGGTTGGTAGGGGAACAAATACTTTTACTCACTTAATTTTTAACAACTTAAAACTTTTAACTTCATTTTTAACAATTGTATCATGTGTTTTTTTCTGGATTTTTGATTGATATTCTGTCTCTATTATCTAAAATACACCTATGATAAAAATGATAGACCCTTTATTGCTTTGTAAGTGGGAAAACTTACAAAATACGAAGGGAATCAAATAATTATTTTCTCCACTGTATATGTAAAGCGCTGTGTAAATTGACTGTGCTATACAAGTACCTATAATAAATAAATGTGTCATCATCAACAATGTTATACTTGTTGTGCATAAAAAGGGGAATGCTTCAATCCTCTACCAGGTTTTTACTGATGTGTCCTTGTTGTGGAGATTGTGTTTCTCGCTTGCATGTAGGTGTTCTAATTGTATTCCTGCTAGCAAACATTTACCTATGTCTTAGTTGGTACTGTGTTTAGGATAGCAGTGCAGAGGGTATGAAAGCAGGCAGAAAGTGAAATGGAGGAGTTTGAAGATCGTTACAGCATGCATGAAGTGCAAGGGAGTAGTGTGGAAGGTATGACGCTGGGCAGTATTTGCAGGGGAGAAATTTGGAGGGTATGACAGTGGGCAGTATGTGCAGGGGAGTAGTGTGGAAGGTATGACACTGGGCAGTATGTGCAGGGGAGAAATTTGGAGGTTATGGCAATGGGCAGTATGTGCAGGGGAGTAGTGTGGAGGCTATGACAGTGAACTCTATGTTCAGGCGAACAGTGTTAAGTGGTAGTGAACAAGCACATTGAGTCCCTGTGAAACGCTTCTACCTATCATCCTGTTGTACCTTGTCCATGTTTGGCATATGTGAATGAATGATTTTTCTGCATTTAAGCCCCCCGTGGTGCGCGGCCAAATATCTTCTATACTGTATCTGTGATTTCACGGAGCCGGGGCCTGCACCCATACTGGATGGTTGACCACTGATTTCACCTAAGCAGTGTAGACACTCTCTGACACAGGGGGAACAGTGTGATGGGGATATAACAAAGGCACCTAATATTTTTAGAAGAGGACCAGGAATACATTAAAGTGAACAAAGGTTTACAAAATACACTGAAAATCTGAAAACACAATCTTATCATTCCCTGCTTTACCAAATAAAAATCTTTGGATGGAGGACCACTTTAAATCACCGTGAAAGTATAAGAGAATCATTGTTTTAGTGCTGCTGCTAATGCATTTTAGATTAATACTCTAGCCTGGAGTGCTCCTTTAAAGAAGTTGTGGCCATTAATTGAACAATACGCAAATAAAAATAATGAGAAAATAAAACATATGATAAGAAAAAGCGAGTACCCGAGTGTTCAAAAATTATGTTTAGAAAGTCTGAAAAGTGAGTGGGTGTATAAAATGAAGTGTTTTAGGTTCTGTGTATTGAATAAGTGTCTTATAAACACAATAAATAGTAACTGCTAAATGGCTTGTCATTTCTGTTAGGAGATATTTTTAAAAGAATGCAAATGAATGAACAAATTTGGGAATATGTGTGTGCTGGAAAATATTATTTATATACACTCACAGGCTATTTTATTAGGTACACCTTGCTAACACCAGGTTAGACCCCCTTTTGCATTCAGAACTGTCTTTGTGGCATAGATTCAACAAGGTTTTGGAAAAATTCTTCAGAGATTTTGGTCCATATCAACATAATAGCATCACGTAGTTGCTGCAGATTTATCAGCTGCACTTCCATGATGCGAATCTCCCATTCCACCACATACCAAAGGTGCTCTATTGGATTGAGATCTGATGACTCTGGAGGCCGTTGGAGTACTGTAAACTCATTGTCATGTTCAAGAAACCAGTGGTGAGATGACTTGAGCTTTGTGACATGGTGCATTATCTTGCTGGAAATAGTCATCAGAAGATGGGTACACTTCAGTCATAAAGGGATGGACATGGTCAGCAACAATCCTGAGGTAGGCCATAGCGTTTAATAGATGCTCAATTGGTACTAAGGAGCTAAAAGTGTGCCAAGAAAATATCCCCCACACCATTACACCCCCACCACCAGCTTCAAACGTTGATACAAGGCAGGATGGATCCATGCGTTCATGTTGTTTATGCCAAATTCTGACCCTACCATCTAAATGTTACAGCTGAATTTGAGACTCATCAGACCAGGCAATGATTTTTCAATCTTCTATTGTACAATTTTGGTGAGCCTGTGTAAATTGTAGTCTCAGTTTCCTGTTCTTATTTAACAGGAGTGGCACCCGATGTGGTCTTCTGCTGCTGTAGCCTGCTTCAAGGTCCGATGTGTTGTGCATTCAGAGATGGTATTCTGCATACCTTGGTTGTAACGAGTGGTTATTTGAGTTACTGTTGCCTTTCTATCATCTCAAACCAGTCTGCCCATTCTCCTCTGATATCAAGGCATTTTTGTCCACACAACTTCCGCTCACTGGATAGTTTCTCTTTTTTGGATTCTCTGTAAAGCCTAGAGATGGTTGTGCATACAAATCCCAGTAGATTGTCAGTTTTTGAAATTCTGAGACCAGCCTGTCTGCTACCAACAACCATGCCACATTTAAAGTCGCCTAAATCCCTTTTCTTCTCCATTCTGATGCTCGGTTTGAACTTCAGCAAGTCGTCTTCACCACATCTAAATACCTAAATGCATTGAGTTGCTGCCACGTGATTGGCTGATTAGCAATTTGTGTTACCAAGCAATTGAACAGGTATACCTAATAAAGTGGGCAGTTAGTGTATAATAAAAATGAAGGGCACTGGCTGGGAGTGGGGATCTGGATGATGGTAAGCAGTGAATTCCTTTGCCATCATTTTGGTGTTGTTTTATTGGATTCAAGAAGCATGTGCTTTCTGTGACAGTCCAGAGAAAGGTAATTGTCGATCAGAAAGGGTTAACTTAAAAGCCCAACTCCCGGAAAATGTAAAAATCCACTATTGCAATGCCCCCCACCCGCACTACTAGGGTTTATTGCTTATTTTGTATAAAGGAAAAGGATTTAAATATTTAGATGCAAATACTTACCTCATTGTTATATGTTATGCACCTTCATATGTCTCAAGCTGCATGTGCGCAGCCTATAGAGGTTGATTCAGACGTAGCGGCTTTACAGACAAAGTCTGCATCTGCATCTACTTCCATGGGCTGCCTACCATCAGCTCCAAGGTGGATGCACACACAGTAAAAAAAGACTTGGCACAGAGGATGTTTTTTTGCGTGTCTGAATGAGCCCTTAAACTGGGTGCACACTGTTTCCATTCAACCAGCGAGCTGAATAAAATAAAAACTCAGATTCCCTCATCCACACAAGCAAGGTCGACACAGTAATCTACCTCGCTGTGCTATTGTATTATGACAGCAGGGACTCTGATCAGCACTCCAGCTGATTGGCTGCAAGCTGCGGATTGAACAACATATTCCAGCAGGACCATTCGACATAAGTCGATCTAACAATTAGCTTCTGTTGAACAGACACAGAGACCAAAATTCAGCAGGTCCCTGCTGAACTGGACACATTTTGATCTCTATGTACTTAGCTTAAGAGTTGGTAAGGTAAGGTTTTTATTGCCATCCAACTTATTTCCTGTATTGTTAACAATGTTGTACCAGACAGAAAGTGAGGCAAACTATCCAACAACAATACAGACATATATAAAAATGCTTTATTTTAGTAGAGTAGAGGAAGAGCAGAACCCCTGTCTATGTCTCTGTTGCAGATTATTTGTCACTCTCTTTCTGGTGAAATTGCCATTAGCAAGACAAGAAGTGAAGTGACATTTCCCTACCAAATGCTGGCAGCCAGGTGGGAGTAAACACTGGAGAGGTAGCCCTAACAGAACTTCATGCAGCTGCCTGTACATTCACTAGGCTTGCGTATTGAAGCCAGTGACTGCATGAGAGATACGCCCCTCCCAACTCCATATCTTGAGCTGATGCCTCTGCTGGCTGGAGGTGCAGAAGGAGGTTCTGGAAAGCTGCAGAATGGGGATGGGCTCTAGCAGGTACGGATGGTGTCGGAACCCACCTGAGCTCATCGTTAGTGAAGATCAAATATGACCAGCAACACTAGAGAGGCTCAAACTGCAATCTTGGGACAAAGCCCGGTATGCAGACATTGCAGGACAATTGATTCAACAGCATGACTGTCCCGCTAAATTCGAGATGGGTGGCAAGTATGGTGTGGAGGAGAAGAGTACTTTAGCCACCCGGAATGAGGAATCAGGTGAGTCATAACTCCCAACTTTATGAAATTATAAACCTGTTAGCACAAAGTATATACTAGGCAAATGACCTGGTTACATGAACCACAAAGATTTAATATGCAGAAAATGATTGTCTAAGCCGCCCACACAAGTGCTTTTTTTACCTCTATTTTTCATTTGTATTGGTCTATCCAATAAAAAAAATACAGCAATATAGCATTTTGGGTTATTTATATCTATATAGTGTAGAGGGTTTTGGTCTCAAAGGAAGGACAATCCTTTCCAATGATGGACAGTTAAGATCTATGGGTAAGTGAAACAACCTCTTCTGCAATCGCCTAGACCAGGGGTCTCTAAACTATGGCCCTCCAGTTGCTCAGGAACTACAATTCCCATCATACCTGTGGATGTCAGAGTTTTACAATGCTTCATGAGACGTGTAGTTCTGCAACAGCTGGAGAGCCGTAGTTTGAAGATCCCTGGCCTAGACACAATAAGCAATTAACCCATGCAGTATGGGGGCTCCAATGCAAGGTTTTTTTTATTTTTTATTCCTGGGGTTGGGCTTTAATATCAGTAAATTAGGTTAGGGGTTAGGTTAGGGTCAGGGGTTATGAATAAGGGATTAAGGGTTGCTAAATTTTAGAGTTAAGTGTAAAGGGTTTGTATTTAGGATAAGGTTAAAGTGACACTAAACTCTGGTTTAAGAAGAAATAAATGATATTTTAGTATACTTACAATGGAATTCAAGCCTAAAATGCTCCCTTCCTCCCTCCTACCTATCCTGCCACCCCTGTGTAATGTGGCTTAGGTCGTTCGTCGTTGTTCCACTATATGTAGATACCCTCGCTTGCTGCTGAGATGGACAAGATTATGGGCTATGGGATGTGTAGTGTGCATAAAGCAATGCTCAAGACTGCATCTAACATGTACTGCTCATTCCAAACAAACAGAAGTAAGGGGAAAGTTTTGGAGTTCACTGGGGCTGTTATAAGGAAGCAAAAAAATACAGTAAGAAATGATTTCATGAAAAATAGATTACAGGTCCATTAAGTAGTTGATGTATATGGATTATTTTTGGAGAGTAAGGCTATCGTTGAATGTCACTTTAAGGATGAACTTTTGGGCCCAATTGGACATTTCATTAGATATATTTTTTCATATTTGGTGCAAGCATGTCAAATAATGTGATAGGGTAAAACTCTGCTTAAGAAAGAAGACACTGTCCTTATGTGAGGCACTATCCGAGGTCAGCAGCGACATCCAGGTCTGACCAATCAATCCCTGCTGCTTGATCTCAACTTGTGACTTCCTGCAAAGTTACAATGTTGCAGTCTGATCAGTGGGGGAGAGGTGACTGCAGAAAAAATGTCTCCTGCCTTCACGCGGCAAAGGCATCATCTCAGCATAAGCAAAGTTACTTGACTGAAGCTCAGAGATTGCGTTTTTAAGTATAGCATGTAAAAATATATGCTGTTGTTCTATATATTGTTACATGTCAGGAGTTCATTCGTTCAGATTTGGTACTTAAAGGTACATTTGAAGTATCCAGGTGTGAGTTTCATGCTTAGATTAAGTGTTGTGGAGAGGTTGAGTGTTAATTTATGAGAAAGATTCTACGTTATACTAGAGCTTTGGCAAGGGGAACAGGTTAAGGTTGGGGATCAGAGTGTGTGTGTGTGTGTGTGTGTGTGTGGGGGGGTGACTTTACTTTTCCATGTGTTATTGGCACCAAACATTACCTTCTGCTTGTCTATAATCAATGAATAGTATTATATTCATGGTTGACCACAGTGGATCGTGTGCACTCACATTACAGTGTGTTGACATCGGTGATCACAGGGAGACAGTGGCAAATCAGTTGTCAGCCTGTTGGTGGATCATGGGTAGTTATGAGTAGGGAGAGTGGGTTTTTTATTAGTTGGTGTAGGTCATTAGAGAATGTTATTTTGGAGATACAAGGACTATTGTTTGGAGGAAGATGGTGAAGTACCTTCCTGTGGAGGGAGATAGTCTGAGGTAATAAGACGGGATAGGGGAGCATGCTAGTTATCAGACATGTCACCTGGGTTAACAAACCTTTTGTGTAGTAACACAGGGATTTAGAAACAGGTGTGTAGGAGCTTCTACCTTCCCATATTATATCTCTGCCCGGCTCTCAGATTGCCAGGCCGCTGACACCTCTAATACAACATGGATCACAAGAGAAATGGTCGGCACTCAGGATGGCATCAAAAAACAGGCTTCCTTTAGTAAAAAAGCATGTATATTCGCTGTAAAACAGCCATCGCGCTTTAGCCATAAGGCCTTTGTCATGGTTTAAGACCTGACAACCTAACCGTGCTGGTTGTTTTACAGCTATTATACATGCCTTTTCAATAAAGACAATAAAAGTACAACGCTTCTAGGTTTGTTGGCCATAATCTGTGCAGGCAAACTTACAGTATTTCAGTAGTATTATAGCAGAAGCTCCCTATCCATCCAAATAACTATGTTTTGGGCCCTGGTCTAAACCTCCTCAAACAGGAGCTCAACTATATGAAATTAGTTATCACACTGCTAAAATTCTGAAGATTATGCTACCAAATTACTGTGAAATAAATGAGCAGTAATTAGAAGACTTCTACAGATATTTCTTGGATATTAATGGCAAAGCCTCTGGGCAAGGCTGTGGGGTTGAATAATAGCACAAGGCATGGCCATCAATTGAAGGTGTGCTGTCTTCTTCTAATACATAGTCTATGGAAACCATGATTTGTGTAAACTAGGTTGTTGAAAGTAAAAAAAGCAATATATCCGATCAAATTATAATGAGGTAGGAGCGAAAAGCAGCCAAGAAATAATCGTGCAAATAGAGTAAGATAGACTTTTGTCATACTGTAATGTAAAATACTAGGGGGAATTTACTAAAATAGACAGAATCTGGAGCTGCTGGACATAGTAACCAATCAACTTCTATTTTCAGCTTGTTCGGTTAGACTTTGAAAATGATAGAAGGTGATTGGTTGCCATACACAGTGGCTTCCGATTATGGCTGCTCCAGTGTTAGTAATTTCCCCTCATTGTAATTTAAAGCATACTTTTTTTTCTTCTTGCAAGTCTACACACAGCAAGCTCACTATCTCTACATGTTTTCCTTGCAAGTGATTTTTTTTTTTCCACTTGAATGATTTCTTCATGTTTCACAAAATATTCACATAGGGGCAATTTAGAATTCATGACAAAACACTCTGCATGTGTAATGGTAAAACTGCAAATACATGTCAGAATAAGCATATGTCGACTTTCACGCCAGCCGTGGTCCACATGCATGATCAATGCAGTTTGGTAGGCAGGACTTCAGAGCATATGCTTTAAACAAGTGATTATGCTATCGCTAAGCACAATCTGTTATCCCAATTTGGCCTGCATATTCAAAAACTCCACCATGTTTCAAGCAATATTACTGAGTTTGTTTTTATTTTGGGACCCCACTTCACCTCCCTCACCGTTTTCTTCTCTAGTTCTGTAATTCTTGTTCATTATAGTGGAGCTGAACTCATCTATAGAAATGTTAATTGCGTCTAAGCAATGCTCTACAGTTTTTTCTTAAATTCCTCCTAAAATATAGCTGTGCACTTCTTTACCTAGACTAGTGGTTCTCAACCTTCCTAGTGCCGTGACCCCTTGATAAAATTTCCCAAGTTGTGGGGACCCCTAACTGTAAAATTATTTTCGTAGCTCTGATTGTCAGCACCCATAATTTTCCCCCCAACCCATGGACATTTAGCATGCCCTAAGTCCCTTCCACTCGTACAATATTAAAACCCCTTATGGTACATTTTAGGAAGTACCACTCTTTCTCTTTGTTCTTCTTTTATCTCCCTCTATCCTAATTTCCTGTTTTTTCCCCCATCCCTCTCTCTAGCCATCTTTCTTGTTCTTGCTCTTATTCTTTCCTCTCCCTTTTTTTCTGTTCCTCTCCCTTCCATGTATTTTCTATTTTTATTCCTCTTAATGGGATGAGTGGCAGTGCTGGCAGGGAGTTGAGATGAGTGGCAGTGCAAGGGGGGGAGTTGGCATACCAGGCCAAAGGGCCTGGTATGGATTGGGGGGAGATCCCCATGCTTTTTTTTCACATATTTTTTTATTGCCAGCAATGCTTTTTGATGACTCATACATTGTTAAGGATGCGGCTAAACACTGCTAAACATTAGCGTTTTTTGCCTTTTTCTAAAGCAGTTTTTAGCTTTCTAGTGTGCATAAAAACCTTAAAGAGGAATTTCAGCTATTATTATTACAGGTATTTATATAGTGCCGACAATTTTATGCATCCCTTAACATACAGTATCTCACAAAAGTGAGTACACCCCTCACATTTTTGTAAATATTTTATTATATCTTTTCATGTGACAACACTGAAGAAATGACACTTTGCTACAAAGTAGTGAACGTACAGCTTGTTTAACAGTGTAGATTTGCTATCCCCTCAAAATAACTCAACACACAGCCATTAATGTCTAAACAGCCTGCAACAAAAGTGAGTACACCCCTAAGTGAAAATGTCCCAATTGGGCCATAAGTGTAAATATTTTTTGTGGGCACCATTATTTTCCACCACTGCCTTAACCCTCTTGGGCATGGAGTTCACAGGTTGCCACTAGAGTCCTCTTCCACTCTTCCATGGTGACATCACGAAACTGGTGTATGTTAGAGACCTTGTGCTCCTCCACCTTCCATTTGAGGGTGTACCACACATGCTCAATAGGGTTTAGGTCTGGAAACACGCTTGGCCAGTCCATCACCTTTACCCTCAGCTTTCTTGGCAAGGCAGTGGTCATCTTGGAGGTGTGTTTGGGGTCGTTATCATGTTGCAATACTGCCTTGGGGCCCAGTCTCCAAAGGGAGGGGATCATGCTCTGCTTTAGTATGTCACAGTACATGTTGGCATTCATGGTTCCCTCAATGAACTATAGCTCCCCAGTTCCGGAAGCACTCATGCAGCCCCAGACCATGACACTCCCACCGCCATGCTTGACTGTAGGTAAGACACACTTGTCTTTGTACTCTTCACCTGGTTGCCGCCACACACACTTGACACCATCTGAACCAAATTAGTTTATCTTGGCCTCATTAGACCACAGGACATGGTTCCAGTAACATGTCCTTAGTCTGCTTGTCTTCAGCAAACTGTTTGCGGGCATCATCTATAGAAGAGGCTTCCTTCTGGACAACAGCCATACAGACCAAATTGATGCAATGTGCGGTGTATGGTCTGAGCACTAACAGGCTGCCCCCCACCCCTTCAACCTCTGCAGCAATGCTGGCAGCACTAATATGTCTATTTCCCAAAGACAGCCTCTGGATATGACGCTGATCACGTGCACTCAACTTCTTTGGTCGACCATGGCGTGGCCTGCTCTGAGTGGAACCTGTCCTGTTAAACTGCTGTATGGTCGTGGCCACAGCTTCACGGTCATAGCAAACTTCATATAGCCTAGGCTATCTTTATGTAGAGCAACAATTCCTTTTTTTCAGATTCTCAGAGAGTTCTTTGACATGAGGTGGTATGTTGAACTTCCAGTGACCAGTATGAGAGAGTGAGAGCTATAACACCAAATTTAACACACCTGCTCCCCATTCACACCTGAGACCTTGTAACACTAACGAGTCACATGACACCTGGGAGGGAAATGGCTAATTGGGCCCAATTTGGACATTTTCACTTAGGGGTGTACTCACTTTTGTTGCCTGTGGTTTACACATTAATGGCTGCACGTTGAGCTATTTTGAGGGGACAGCAAATTGACACTGTTATACAAGCTGTACACTCACTACTTTACATTGTAGCAAAGTGTCATTTCTTCAGTGTTGTCACATGAAAAGATGTAATAAAATATTTACAAAAATGTGAGGAGTGTACTCACTTATGTGAGATACTATATATATTGTACATTCACATGAGTCCCTGCTCTCAAGGAGCTTCCAATCTAAGGTCCTTAACTTACAAGTGGAGATCACTGGAGTAGCGGTATCTACTTCAGTGATTTCCAGCTTCCAGGGGCATTGGCTAAGTATGGTGCGGTATATGCATAGGTACATTGGTCCAAGCAGGGCCAATGCAACTATGAAAATATCAATACCTGGGATTCCTCTTTAAGGATTGCTCAGCTGCAAAATATTACATTTTGTCTTTGGTTTAGATGCACTTTAAATCATTGGCATCACCACTTAAACATTCAAGGTCATGAAAATTGAGGGGGACCAATTTTAATACATGATTTTGAGTTTTCACTTATACTTCTGTCCTTCATTCAGGAGGCAGCATTTCTGGGACATGTTTCAGTGCTCAGTGGCAGGCATACTTTGTCCTTTTTTATAACTGTAACTTCAGCTCTGTGTGATTTGTACAGGAATAATTTAAATTCAGTTCTGACAATATCAAATCATAATTTTCTCAACCCAATTCCCCATTCTACAAGCCTTCTCCCTTTTGTGGCTTTGTTGGAGTCTCACAATATGCATACACTGAGACATTGTTTGTCTGCAGCCTCTGCTAGAGCTCTTCTCTATATACGGTCACAAAGACAGGCTGAATGTGTTCCTTGGCAGAGCATGCTTCATATACTGGTATTGCCATCGTTTGTTACCAGAGGGGGATTTCTTCAGCTGTGAAATAAAGACGATAAAGAATGCAGCCAAAAGCAAAGGAAGTCTATTTTCACTTTCTTTTTTTTCTTGTCTATGCCCCTTCCCCCAATTTTTATAAAAGGGAATGGTTTGAGTCACTAGTGATAAAAAAAAAGTCATATTGTACTCTTCTCTAAATCCTGCAAAAATTGGATTGTGTTCAGCTATGTACAAAAGTGTTGCTCCTTTCAGTCCTATGTACCAAATGATACTGGCAACGTTCAGTTTGTACCCGACAAAGCATTTTTAGCAGATGTCGATTTAGGAACTGCATAGGTCCCACTGTAACAATAAGTATCCAACAAGAGGGTGCAGAAAGGGTGTCACTACTATACCATTTATACCAACATTTTAAGGTGAGAACGAGGGACATCTATTAGCAAATGTATGTAGGCATAGGACACAGCCCCCCCAACACACCCCTTTAAGGAGAAAAAAAAAAGATTTGTTAAACCCACAAGTGCCTTTTGAAATATACAGATGCAGCAATTTAGAAACTGGATGAAATATTTAAATTTTTGAAAGCTAAAAAGTGCATTTTATATACAACTACTGTATATAGATCAGATCAAACTGAGAGACAAATGAAGAGGACAGAGGGACCTGCAGCCACTATTGTCGCCACATTGACATTTGTAAACAGGTGACAGGGCTTCACTTTTTTTATCCACTGCAATGCCAACAGCCTGCCCTTTTGCCATGAATTAAAGCCTCTTCCCTCCTGTCATCTATAAACAGGCAACATGGCTTGATTGGGTTGACCATTTGCTCAAGGGCCTACATAGCATCTGGGGATAGACTTGTTTCTGTTTTAAATTTTTATGTGTGTCCCCACTGAGGGGATTTGTACTAGCTTTGTGTCATTGGGAGAGGACTTATTGGGCAATCTCTCAAAGGGAAACCTAGACATCAGTAAAAAGAATTGAATGTAGCAGGCTAAAACTTTTCTTTGGTTTTTATTACTGTTTGCATCTCCACTGGATGACAGGAATCAACAGCATAGATGACCAGATCTGCATTGCTACGCCTGGAAACTGAGACCAAACTACACTATATTACCAAAGTATCGAGACGCCTGCCTTTACACACACATAAACTTTAACGGCATCCCAGTCTTAGTCCGTAGAGTTCAATATTGAGTTGGCCCACCCTTTGCAGCTATAACAGCTTCAAGACTTCTGGGAAGGCTGTCCACAAAGTTTAGGAGTGTGTCTATGGGAATGTTTGACCATTCTTCCAGAAGCGCATTTGTGAGGTCAGACACTGATGTGGACAAGAAGGCCTTGCCCGCAGTCTGCGCTCTAATTCATCCCAAAGGTGTTCTATCAGGTTGAGGTGCAGGCCAGTCAAGTTCCTCCACCCAAAACTCGCTCATCCATGTCTTTATGGACCTTGCTTAGTGCACTGGTCCAAATCATTTGGTAGAGGGGGGGTTATGGTGTGGGGTTGTTTTTCAGGGTTTGGGCTTGCCCCCTTACTTTCAGTGAAGGGAACTCTAAGGCCAAATCAATATTGAACTCTGCGGACTAAGACTGGGATGCCATTAAAGTTCATGTGCATGTAAAGGCAGGCTTCCCAATACTTTTGGTAATATAGTGTGTATATATAGTAAAGTACATTTCTTAACAGTAAAACAAAATACATCCACACACTGGCAAATGGGAAACAAGCAAATGTAAAGATACCAGTGATCAACAAATATATAATCAAAATGCCTAAGTAACAGGAAGCCTAACTACAAACTACTATTTACAATATGCACTAGGGGAGCAGATATAGGGTAGCAGGATTCAGGATACAGGATGCAAAGCAAGAGTAAGGTCAGGAGCAGGACAAATGGCGGCAGTATCTGACTTAGCACAGCAAAGCAAAACACTGACACAAGGAGGGTTATTTACGAAAGGCAAATCCACTTTGCACTGCAAGTGCACTTGGAAGTGCACTGAAAGTGCAATTGGAAGTGCATTCACTGTAGATCTGAGGGGAAGATCTGAAATGAGGGGAAGCGCTGCTGATTTTATCATCCAATCACTTGCAGGCTAAAATGCTGTTTTTTATTTTTCTTGCATGTCCCCCTCGGATCTACAGCAACTGCACTTCCAAGTGCATTTTCAGTGCAAAGTGGATTTGCCTTTAGTAAATAACCCCCATGGTGTATCAGCAGAAGAGGGGCTTAGGTATCATCCCAGAAACCAGCATCAGGCGGAGACTGATTACTGGAAACTGCTGGCTGCTGGGAAACACTCGCTAGTGGACACTGGAACTAGAAATGTCCCAGGGAACCACAGTGGAACCAGCAGGTGAACCAGGTCCTGACACTTGGGAGATTCCTCTCACTTCCTTTTTGGTTTCAGGAGCAAGAAGTGAAGGGACACCTCCCTAAAAGGAACAGCAAGGAAAAACTGCCGGGGATTGTTAACATTCTCTACCTTAACCAGGGGAACATATACCATTTGAGCAAACTGTGCAGTTGCACAGGGGCCCTCTGGTAATTAGTAGTCCATTTATACTAGAGATTGGAATATATAACTGTGCACAATAGATTCTACATAGCATTGAATAAACACATAGTAATTAAGCAGTCAATTTGGAGGATAGTGACATATGTTATGTGTCAATATGGGAAAGGGTAAGGATACAACCCTCAATATACAATAATTTACAATATTTCACTTTTACCTCAAGTGATGGGTCCATTTAAAACAAAAATCTTACAAAGTTTACAGCCCCTTTAATCTGCTTGGATGTTAGTTATTTGATATAGTTTTACGTTTAAAATAGCCTTCAATTCTGCCAGCCAGTCTCATCATTACAACATAATGACATCTATCTTAATCCCAGGAACATAACTGATTGGAGACAGAAAGATGTGTTGGTATGGACGAGAGTTTTCTTCAAAACACCTTTTTGGACTAATCCATAAATCGCGAACTGCAGGAGCATCTGAAATAAAATAATCATCTGAATACTTGTCACTTAATAAGACATCATGGAAGAGCTATGAGAATGCAGAGTGTGTTATTAATTACTACGCGGGATGTCTTGCTGACATTTCCAGATATCAGCCTATTAAATTTTGGTTTTGAATAGACTGGCTGGCAGTGGGCAGCAGGATAGCACATTTGATTAAATGCACTGGTATCTGCCAGCTGGAAAGATAATTTCTATTTGTAGGAAGCATATAAAAGCCAAACATGGCCCAGAATGGGATGCTGCCTTATGCCTGCAACAGAAAAACCCTTTAAAGTAAGGCTCCGTCATTCTGGGTTATTAATGGACGAGAATTGTCTGATAAATACGGCTTAGACCCTTGAGATAGTTACAACTGGCCATTACTCAGTAAGCCCTCAATCGCAGAGACGTCTTGATAAATAGGAAGCCTTGTATGATTGATCATGTGGCGCTGATCTCAGTAAAGCAGAAAGAAAGGCCATTGGGATATTTTAACCCCTCGGGCACCACCAAGATTGGCCAGCTAAGTCAAGCAGCTGGGTGACCGAGAGCTACGATTAACTGTCAATGTTCAAGTTTAACTTATTTTCTGCTTGTAAGATGTATGCTGTATGCTCTTTGTGTTCTTAAAGTTTATGTAAACCCAATCACTAAAATAAAAGCTTTAACTTGTTAAGGTAATTTCAACATTAATTTTCAATATTTGCTAATCTGCAGCTTTTGTTAAAATAATAACTTGCGATCCCGATATATACAGTAGGTCCTTGTTCAGGCACTTCCTGTTTTTGGATGACAACATTTTGTCCCTATCTCCCAAACAGGCTTGCAATGGAGACTATATATGTTTGTTTCAACACATATTTTGCATGTATGGTCCACTGCTATCACCATCTGGAAAGCCTTTCAAAGATTGTGCTGTAGTCCTGTGCATGCAAATTTAGTGCAGAGAATAATATTCAGGTATTCTTGGAATATCCTTTTCTCACAACAATTAAAGAAACACTTTGAAAACACATCAGATCTCAATGGGGAAAAATGCCATGCTGGATATCTATACTGATATGGACTGGTAATGCATTAGGAACGAAATGATGCCACATCGGCTGAATTCAAAGACACCCCGAAAATCGAAGTGAAAAAATTATGCAGCAGGCTAGTCCATTTTGCTGAAATGTCATTGTAGCAACTCAAAATGGTACTCAGTAGTAGGTATGGCCCCCACATGCGTGTATGCATGCCTTACAACAACGGGGCATGCTCCTAATGAGACCTTGCGTATTTCCTCCCAGATCTGGACCAGGGCATCACTGAGCTCCTGAACAGACTGAGGTGCAATCTGATGGCAGAGGTACTGTACTGGATTTAGGCAAGAGTGTGGGGGCCATTTAGTGGTATCAGTTCATCTATCTTCCAGGAACTGGCTGCATACTCTCGCCACATGCGACTGGGCATTGTTGTTCACCAGGAGGAACCCAGGACCCACTGCACCAGTGTAGGATCTGACAATGGGTCCAAGAATTTCATCCTGATACCTAATAGCAGTTAGGGTGCCATTCTCTAGCCTGTAAAATTCTGTGCATCCCTCCATGTATATACCTCCCCAGACCATCACTGACCTACCACCAAACCAGTCATGTTGAACAATATTACAGGCAGCATAATGTTCTCCAAGGCTTCTCCAGATCCTTTCATGTCTGTCACATGTGCTAAGGGGGAACCTGCTCTCATCTGTGAAAAACACAGAGCGCCAATGGCAGACCTGCCAATTCTGCTGTTCAGTGGCAAATGTTGGTCAAGCTCCATGGTGCTAGGCAGTGAGCACAGGGCCCACTAGAGGGCGTCGGGCCCTCAGGCCACCCTCATGAATTCTGTTTCTGATTGTATTGTCAGAGATATTCACACCAGTGGCCTGCTGGAGATCATTTTGTAGGGCTCTGGCAGTGCTCATCCTGTTCCTCCTTGCACAAAGGAGCAGATACCAGTCCTGCTGATGGGTAAGGACCTTCTATGGCCCTGTCCAGCTCTCCTAGAGTAACTCCCTGTCTCCTGGAATCTCCTCTATGCTCTTGAGACTGTGCTGAGAGACACAGCAAACCTTCTGGCAATGGCACATATTGATATGCCATCCTGGAGGAGTTGGACTGCCTGTGCAATCTCTTTAGGGTCCAGGTATCGCCTTATGCTACCAGTACTGACACTGACCCTTAGCCACATGCAAGACTAGTGAAAAACCATCAGAAAATATGAGTAGGGAGATATAATTTCAGTGGCCTTCACCTGTAAAACCATTCCTGTTTTGGAGATCTTCTCATTGTTGACCATCTAGTGCACCTGTTGTTAATTTCATTAACACCAAAGCAGCTGAAACTGATTAACAACCCACTCTGCTACTTAACTGACCATATCGATATCCCAGGAGTTTAATTGACTTCATGCTATACTCTTAAAAAGTGTTCCTTTAATTTTTTTGAGCATTGTAGAATGGTCAATGTAACAGGACTTACCTACAGCACTCACCCAAATGTTCAATAATCCTAAACAGCCAGCTCCCTCTTACTCCTAGAATCCTTGCTATTTATTAAATAGTTACTTGACTAATCCAAACATTTCAGAATGTTTAAGTTCCAAGTAATTTACCAATTAATACCCTTACAACAAACCAAAAGCCACTCCAGCCGCTGCTTATCTCTCCAGCTCCACTCTCCAGAACCTTAATAACTCAGTCTTACTTTGTGTCACATGTAATTTATATCCCAATTGTGGGTACTGTTCTTTCTACCACAACCTGTAACGATTGCTCAACAACGCTGTACTGCTGTAACTTAGCAGTCAACACTGCACAGCAACTCGATAGGTGAATTGCCACAATAGCCCAGCAAAGACTTGGACTTACAGGCATGAATCCCTGGCTGAGACACAGGAAGTAATCACTAGGTCTTCCTGACCAATAAAAACAAACTCCAGACAACTACAGAGATTATCCCCTCATGGTGCTGAGAACACTGCGATGTGGAAGGATACATTCCTACAGGGAAGGATATTCCACTCATATGGTTACACCACTCAACTAGAGTTATACCACCCATCCAGTTGTCTTTCTATTATAACACATGGACCAAGGCTCTGATGAAGAGGAAAACCCTTGAAACGCATTAGTCAAGTATCCATTTCATTTTATTCCTTGTATGGATATCATTTTATATCAGTCCATCTAGTGACAACATTGTTGTTAGTTATTATTATTTTAATTTTGAATACGTAGTAGATACCCCTGTATTAACTCATTCGTTTATTATAATAAACTCTTTATTATGATTCATGCATCAGGCCACGCACCTTTGTTTCCTTTTTCTACATGTAATGATAGCTCAGCCTTGGTACCACCACTTAGGACTTCTGAGTTGCAGGTTCTGTGCAGTTCAAATGAGCATATGTGTAGCTAGCTAAATAAGAGGAACTATCTTCTCTAACTAACTATTTAAAAAAAAACACCAAGTCTTTATTAAAATTGTACTTACAAATACAAATGCAAATTGGTCTTGATACACTTTCACAGGCACCACCACTCTGTTAAGATACGTAAAAACGTAAAACCCAATTAAAACATGCAACAATCTTGGACCAATCTTTTTGAGGCATTTGAGCACAAACTGGTCTGTAAATTGTTAACCTAAATAACCTTGTATGCACCTTCAAATCCCACCCACTCTCAGAAAGCAAATAAGGTCAATCTCTATATTCAGGTTTTTAGTTTGAAAAGAATCCATCAGATACATCTACTTTCTTCCTAGATAAATATTTAACAACATCACCTCCCTACCAGTCCTTCTATATCTGTTCAATCGCCATACATTTTAAATTTGCAGAGTTGCCAGCATGTTTTTGTGCAAATCGAGCTGACACTTTGTGACTTTTTAACCCCTTATATTTCTAAAGTGCTCTTCCATCCACTTATGTAATACCCTTTCCGTTTTCCATTTTGGTAGGCAACTACACTTCTAAAGATACACCACTCACTCAGAGTTCATTTATACATTGTTTTAGTTTGACTTCTTTTTAAGTGGTTAAGGAGCAGAAGCTTTTCTTTACTGGATCTTCTGACTACTAATGCAAGTCACACGCTTCCTACAATGATAAAAAAAAACGTTTAAATTTCCAAACCAATTTTTCAGTATATTTTCATCTCTTATATAACTTTTTAAAACCCTGTCCCTAATTGTACGTTTCCTTCTATAAATATAATACAAATAATAGACGTTCCGCTAAAACTTTATTTAAAATTCTATCACCTTGTAAAACATTCCAGTTTTTTGTTAAAATTCTGTTTACTCCTTCAATTTCCTATCCATAATCTGTAATAAACAGAATATTATCTGTCTTTTCTTTCTCCTTTGATCGTACCACATTTGATGAATCAACTGTCTCTTATCTTTGTTCTCTGCATCTCCAAATGCTTTCTTTACCACCCCCTTTTTCATTAGACTTTTTTACTATCGTTTCCCCCTATTGTATGAATACTTTAAAATTTGTGCAGTTATGTCTAATGCAAAAAAATGACCTGTGTGTACATTCTTAACGCACGTTCTGGACATGTATATTCTTAACCCATGTGTTGTAGGTAATTTTTGTCTATGGATTTATGACAGGTCATTGTGGTGTTACCTATTATTTCAGTCTTAAAGCAGAACTAACATTTCCCTATGATACACTGTAAGCAGGCAGGTATTTTATTGCAGAAGAGACTTGCAAAGTCTCTTCTGCAATAAATCATACCTACCTGCCTGCCCACTTACCATCGGCTGGGCTCTTCCTGTGTGCCATGATGACTAACTCCTGCAGATGTGCAAGAGTGACTTCATCCTGAGCCAGCCATTGAATATGGCTGAAACACACAGGCGAGAGAGCATTGGGAAAGTGGGTATGTATCCTTTAGTTCTATAGTCCCTTTAGATCTAAAAAAAATAATACTTCTTCTCCACTGCAGGTTTTGAAAAATTCTAAATTCCAATCTAGGTAATTAAGTCCTTCCACAAAATCACAAAGAGTGAGATACCACACAGAGTTAAAAAAAAAAAGATTTAATTTCCGAAAATGCCGAATGCCGCTATTTTATGAAGTGATGCGTTATTTTAGTAACAAAAGCTTGCGATCATTTAATGCAAGCGGTAGCTGCATCCTTAACAAACAATAACAAATAGCTGGTTGTTAAAGAGCAGACAGTTGCTTTTTCTGTGTATCAACTCTCACCACTGAACTATGAGGTACTCTATAGCGGATTTATGTGACAGAACAATATGTTTTCTTTTGCCCTATGGACTGAATGTTTATGGATATATTTGTTCTCTTTCCCGTACTGTACTGTGCTGTCAATTGTTTCAATAAACTTTTATTGGTTAAAAAAAAAAAAAGGAGCAGACAGCCGCCACGTCCTTAACAACTGATGAGTCATCAGCTGTCAGCAGGGTTCCCCGCTGTCAGCTGAATGTAAAGAAAAGAATTGCAGAAAAAAAACCTAAAAAAACAAACAAAAAAAAATGTTCAACCACATCCATGTGGCCAAGTTTCTACAATGATCTCAGAGCTATCCTTGCCCATTTGTTTACATGGGATCCCTGGCTAGTAAATCAACGGAGCTTGTTGATATCACTGGTTGCTATGCAACCATTGACAGGAAGCTGATGTTCAGTTCTTGTCAAACAGGTAAAAAGTCTGTCATTTGAAGCAACAACTGAACAGCCAAACTTTCAGCTCCTCCCTACTCTTCGGTGCAAGAGTGTATGATAGGTGACAATGTAGGGGAAAATTGTAGGACAGAAACAGAAGGTTGTCACCCTATAACAGGAAGTACCTGCACAAGGACCTTAATGGCAGTATAAACAGGCATTATTTTTTAAATAAAGCTGCAGATTTGACAATATTCAAAGGCCTGCTCCAGAAATAGACATCATCGACCCTTGCATTGCCCCCCTCCCCGCCACACTACAAATGTTAAATGCTCCTTTGATTTAGGGGGAGCTGAAGAGGATGCCTCACGTTCTAGCTGGCTTCTATGCTCTTATCCTCTGCCTCCGCTGCTGAGCAGTAAGCGGTCCTTCATACAATGTGAGGCAGGGAGGCAGGACTGCAACCGTGCTCAATGAGAGCACCTCAGAGGGGAGGCTCCTTTTTTCCTGTACTCTTAAGCCTCGTACACACGATCGGACTTTCTGGCGGGAAATGTGTGATGACAGGCTGTAAATCCGACCATGTGTATGCTCCATTGGACAACTGTTGACGGATTTTCCGCGGATAGAAGTTGTATAGCATGTTTTCAAACTTTCCGCGGACAAATGTCTGTTGTCGGATTTTCCAAATGTGTGTACACAAGTCCATTGGACAAAAGTCCAAAGTACAAACACACATGCTCATTAGCAAGGATGAGCCAGAAGCAGTCTGTCTTGTAAACTAGCATTCGGAATGGAGAATTAACATTTGTGACATGGCAAATTATGAAATCTCGAAATGCAGCGTGCACAACTCTCTTTAATGGGATTATAATGAAGCTGCTTTGCTGGTGATACTGATGAAGCTATTGTAAACAAATTGTCAAAGGTTTTTTTTTCTAGTGATATCAAGAATAATATTATTATGCTTTTTTTTTTTTTTTTTTTGGGCAACCAAACACCATTATCCTATAGTTTTTAAGATCAAAGATACAACTATGTTGGTGCCCCTTGTCAATTTTACATTGTATTTTTTTAAATGTAACTGCCTACTCCCAAACTGTCATTTGAAGTAAAACACAAATATTATTCTCCACAATTTTTTTTTATCGTGCATTTAAAAAAGAAAACAAATAAAATTAGACATGCTATCTGCCAATAGAACCAAAAATATAGAAAATATACCAAATCAAATCATTATTATTCAACCAAAAAACATAATGTCAAAGCAGTAACTCCAGAACCAATAATAAATAACATGTTATCTTCCCCGATTCCGCAACATGGCTGGTTGACGAACAGTCAGAAACAAACTGAAAAGTGCGAAATGAAAGCGTAAAATGAAAAGCGCGAATCAACACTCACCAAACTTCTACTAACACGACATTAGCAGAAGGAACCCAAAGGGTGGCGCTAAGGAGCTGGAGAACAATGTAGTAGGTCACTACATTCGTATTTGTTGGTTGACAATTCCTTACCGTTTGTATGCAAAACAAGTTTGGGCCAATGCCCTTTGGACAGAAGTCCATGGCAACAATCCGATCATGTGTATGAGGCTTAAGAATAAATGAGCAATTAAAATCCTTGCACTGTGGGTGAGGTTGGACTTTACTGCAAGGGTTGATTTTATCTTAATTTCTGGAGTTAGGCTTAAAACATTTTTTATAATGCATTAGGAAATTCAAGTTTATTAGAGATTTTGATGATTGGGTTTAGATTTACTTTAACCCCCCTGGCAGTATTCCCGAGTCTGGCTCGGGGTGAATCACGGAGTCACCCCAAGCCAGACTCGGGATCTATCACGGAGCCGAGCTCCGTTCCCTGTGAGCGTTTGCGATGCACGGGGACGGAGAATGGCGTCAAATTCAAAAAGTGAAACACACACATTACATACAGTATAATGTAATCTTACAGATTACATTGCTGTATGTAATTATTTCACATCCTTTTTGTCCCTAGTGGTCTGCCCAGTGTCCTGCATGTAGTTTTATGTTATAAAAACAGTTCTTTCTGCCTGGAAACTGGAGATTGTCCATAGCAACCAAAACTGTCCCTTTATATCAAAAGTGGTTTTAGACCAGCTACAAAACAGCGATAATAAGAATCACTCGCAGAATAGAGCGATAATAATTTGTGGGGAGATCCGTCAAATACTGAAAAGTAATGACAATGACAATTCTGCAACTGAGCAAATTGCAGTGTTTTTGATTTGATTACATCATTGAATAATTTTTATTATTATTATATTATTATTTGGTATAATTCTTTATCGTTATTTATTATATTTTAATTTATGATTTTGTTTTTCAAATTTTATCATACCCGGGATGTCTGCTAGACTCTGGTTTGGACAGATTTAAGTGAGTTATTCCTAAGAATTACAGACCTACAATATAAAACGCCAAATTTCCATGCAAAATAATTGTACCGCTTTCAGCACCAAAAATCTGAAATAATCATACCACCAGGGAGGTTAAGGTAACTTACATTTTAACAATACGGGCCCATTATTTCTGGACTTTTTTCCCATTCTCAAACTCTCAAACCAACATTGACATCTTTGAAAATGTAACAACCAAAAAGAAGAGAAAACAAGATGTCCTCGTGGCCTAAAGAAACGAATAAGATTGGAGCTGTCATGCAGTAAACTTTGAAACCTAGCTGGTTGCTGTGAAAATGCTTGGTTCCCTGACTCAGTTTTTTTAAAAATGAGTCCTTGTGTTTTGAATGGAAAACAAAACGACTGCCAATTCCAAGAGCCTGCAAACATTCACACTGCAGCCATGTTCTAATGCCTTTTCGTTTCTTGTTATTTCTTGGATGTTAGAGAATGAGGTTAATAAGTGTTGCTATTTGCAGGTTAAATGACTTGATGGCGAGGTGTCCATTATTAGCAGCACATTAACAAGCCTCTGCTGATCATTAAACCACACTGCTGCTGTCTTTCGAAAGAAATGTTTTCCTACAGACTCCTGTGTTCTGCAAAAAAAAAAGTTCTGGTTCTTCTAAATTTATTATTCATAAACTGACTAAACTAAATGATTTTATGACATTTTTTTAATACATTTGTGTACCAACGTGATCCTTTTATGAGTACCACTTTCAGTAAGTTCACACTTGCAGCTAGGGGGACAGTGAAAATAAGCAGTTGAGCCATGGGGACATTTCCAATGCAGACACTTGTTCGCCCTTGTACACACGTAGATTTTGTCCGACGGATTTTGTCCGACGGATTTTGTCCGACGGATTTTGTCTGAAACTGTTGCATGCACACGGTCGGACAAAGTTGTCGGAAAATCCGACGTGATTACGTTATTTCGTTACGACGGGACTACGTTCACGCTAGTAGCCAATAGCTTTGGTGTAGGAATTTTATCTGAGCATGCGTGGCACTTTGTCCGATCGGAATTCTCTACACATGATCGGAGTATGTCCGATTGGAGCATTTTGTCTTAAAATTTTACCAACAAGTTGGAAAACTTTGTCCGTCGGATAGTCCGACGGAAACAGTCCGATGTAGACCACACACAGTCGGAATATCCGACAAAACGCTCAGATCGGACACATTCCGTACGTGTGTACAAGGGCTTCCTGTGATGATTTTCTAAAGTTGACCATACATTAGCTAGTGGGCTAATCAAAAGAACCTGAATGGATTCCCTCATTTATTTGAATGTGTGGAATCCTCCTCGCTGTGCTATTGTGTTCTGACAGTGGGGAAGGAACGTCCATAGATGGATTGAAATTCAGCCGATCTCTGCTGAAATGGCCAAATTTTAATCCATCATTGACCAACATAAGAGGTGATTTCCATCACATTGTGTCATGTCCCAGGTGACTGTAGGGAGGGAGGGAGTGAGAGAGGAGAACTTCTGCACGGATCGCCTAGGTGATCGAAGCGGAGGTGGGTACCTGTCAAATCTATGTACCGGCTACATGGATTACTTAAAGTGGAACTTCCCCTCTTGGGTCGAGCTCCACTTTAAGGACAGTAAGAAGAAGATTGGCTTTAACTGGAAAGCATTTTCACTAGGGCTGTTACTGATTAAAAATTTCGTGTTCCATTAATCAATTTTTTTTTAATTGATTAATCTACTAATTTCAATTAATTATAGCGCACATACAGATCCAACAACTTTTAGCTGATCTCCTTGCATTTCAAATCTGCATTAGTCAGTGGTAAATGTGGTATACACTATATACAATCACCCAACACTAGTTAGTTTCCACAATCCATGACTTAACTTCACAGTTCACACAAATACATTTTAAATTCAAACTGTAGCAGTGACAAGTAAGAAGTCACGTGATTGACGCAACGTGTAGGGAGTGGCCGTACGTCATACCGGAAGTGAAGTAGGACTGGCGGAAGATGCCATAACACCATTTTACTTCTTGTGCTGTGTTTTATATGTTTAAATGTGAGAGTCCGATTTTTATTTCTTCAATTAAACCGTTATATTTTAACTAATTACTACACTATCAGAGCCTTCCCTCTCTCTCCATGTTTTATTTTTTATTTTTTTGAGCCGCACATCTCTGTGAATATCTTCCCCGCAACTACAGTATAGTTTACATGTATTATACGGCCCCCTTGTGGCCCGGTGTGGAAAATATCGCTTCCTAGTTGGCTGCAGTGGAGGACCCCCCTGGTGGCTGGAGACAAGGAGTGGAGTTGGTCAGCTTGGTCTGATGTGCCTGTTTTTTATACTTGGAGGTGAGAGTTCTGAGAGCCTTTAATCCTGGGATTTATAACACTGCTTTCATCTGCATTTCCACCATTGGTGCCTGTGAATTACATATTGGTGTTCACTTCATGGACTTTTGTATTTTGCTAAATATTTTTTTCATATATATTTGTAGTTTTTTAATTCATTTATATTTCATTAGCACTTAGCACTTTTATAAGGATTTTTGATTGATTTGCGCAGGACTCTTTGTTCACTTTTATTATGCGTAGCTCCTCCCCCGTACGCGCTGCGTACAATCAGAACTTCAACGTCACCAGACTCCTCCAGGAGGAGTCCAGTGACGTCTATGTCCGTGAAGTCACCGGATCTCCAACTGAACTCCCTGAAGACCCGGAAGCCGGCAGAGAGGTGAGTACTGATCAAAAGGATTAGTCGAGGAATTAATCTTTAATTTCCACAGCCCTAATTTTCACATTTCAAGTATTAACCTCCCTGCTAGTAATCCTGAGTCTGGCTCGGGGTGGATTTTCAGTACCAAAAGTGGTAACCTCGAGCTACACTTGGGATCGCATAGCAGGATCCAGGTACAGTTACTTACCTTGTCCCCAGGATCCTGCGATGTCTCCCCGCTGTGTGTGAGAGCCGTCCTCTGCTCAATTTATCACATTGCCGGGCTCCGTTCCCTGCGAGCGTTGTGATGCACGGGGACGGCGCCTAATTCAAAAAGTGAAACACACACAATATATACTGTACACTGTAATCGTACAGATTACAGTGTACTGTATCAAATAATTTCACATCCCTTTTGTCCCTAGTGGTTTGTCCAGTATCCTGCATGCAGTTTTATATTATAAATACTGTTCTTTCTGCCTAGAAACTGGAGATTGGCCATAGCAATCAAAAACATCCCTTTACATCAAAAGTGGTTTTAGACCAGCTAGAAAACAGTGATAATAAATTCGAATCACTTGCAGAAATTAGCGATAGTGAATAGTGGGGAAATCCATCATCAAACACTGAAAGTAATGACAGCGACAATTCTGCAACTGAGCAAATTTCAGTGTTTTTGATTTGAATATATTGCTGAATCATTTTTATTATTATTATTTGTTATAATTATTTATAGTTATTTATTATATTATAATTTATGATTTTGTGTTTCAAACTTTATCATGCTTGGGCTGGCTACTAGACTCTTGTTTGGAAAGATTTACAGGCCTACAATATAAAACGCCAACTTTCCATGCAAAACATTGTACCGCTTTGAGCATCAAAAATCTGAAATAATCATACCGCCAGGGAGGTTAAAGAGGTGCTCCAGTCCCCCCCCCCAAAAAAATGTAATGTTAGCAGCTACAAATATAAGGACACTTACCTGCTTCTTGATCCAGTGCTGTCCTCACCCGACCCAATTTAAAATTTTTAATTTTTTTTTATCAGCTTCGGATCCAGGCACTGGCATCTTGACTGAGGGAAACTGGCAGTGAAGCCTTGCGGCTTTACAGCTGGCTTCCAGCTGTGCATGCATGAGCCTCGCTACGCTTTATGAATGCCCCAATCCTTTGGGGCCTGTGATGTGTCCCAGAAGGCTGCGGGGGAAAAGGGGGGCGGACTTGGGTTCAGCCCACTGCAGTGATCCAGCCGGAATTGAGGGAGCAGGTACCTGTCAAAATCAGGTATCCACTCCCCGTCCCCCCAAAAAAGGTGCCAAATGTAAAGGAGGAGGAGGGTGAATGAAACTACCCCTTTTGGGTGCAGTTTCAGTTAAAGATTTCTGTGAGCAGGCTAGAAATTTTCTTTAAGACAAACCAAAAAACAGAGACATATTCATACAAAATTCCCAAAATTACTTGGGTTAGGGTAATTATCTTAATTATCTGAATGCCATGCCTTCTCATTTCATATGAGTTGGTCCCTTTTGTGACTTACCTAAACCTCTGTAACCCATAAAATAATTATTTATGAACTAGAATTTTTTCCTTTAAACCTTAATACCACTACGTGTCATAACTGTAGGTCTGAAAGCACAAAGCAGAGGTAGAGACATTTAATCTGTATATAAAAAAATAATTATATGTCTTCAATAGCAGTGTGCTTGCTGTTGCTTTAAATAAGCAGTTAATGAGAACGAGGTGAGGAAAAGTCAGAAAATGAAAATTGCACTCAATAAGACAGCAATTCTTTCCATGTGAAATTATAGAGTGCGTAGCTTTTAATACCTCACACACCATTTACTTAAGTCAAAACATTTGATGCGTTCAACCTACAAGCAAAGGTATGTATTCATTTGTATAGGAAAGTATATGTTACTTTTTTCGTTCTCCTAAAATTCCATTTTTGATTCAGATCCAAAAAAAGACTGAATTGTTCACTTATTTCTAAAAATTAATAAAACATGAGGAAAAAAAAGTAAAACTTAAGCCCCATACACACTATCAGATTTTCTGCTGATTTTTGTCTTCAGATACCAAAACCATATAATATAAGGTCAAACCTTAGGAGTGTCAATTTTTATGCAATCATGCAGGCCCTTGCACTACATGGTTTTGGTAAATCTGAAGACAAAAACCAGCAGAATATCTGATGTGTGTATGGGGCTTTACTCTCCTTTTAGTCCAACTTCTGTTTTTGAAAAATAAACTACTGCAAGCATAAAGCACAGATAGTTAGAGGTACCTGCTTGTACCTATAGAAGCTTCCAAACCCTCCTGTCGCAGCCCATAGTGTCCAGCTAGGCTAGATTGAAAGACAGAGCTCTGACAGCTCTGGGTAGTGTTGGAGCTCATTGATAAGCCCCCACCATTCCACACTATGGACTCACCACTATGCTGAGTTTCCAACTGTCTATATATCTTCACTGGAAATTTTTAAGAATTATCCAGATTTTTCTCTGTCATACAAGTCCATGAACAGGAGAAACTGTCTGTGAAAATACAAAGTTTATCAAATGTGGCTGTGCAGAATTTCACACTCTCCCAGAGGCCAAACATCTCCATGTGCCACTCTCCCTGCAAATAAGGATGGCGGCTGTATGATCTGCTCCACCTCTGCTTCTAACACCTGTGTCCACCCAGCCTTATACTCTTATGCCCTGTGCCTGCCCAGCCCCACACTCAAATCCACAAAAAATATATTTTTTTTACTTGCCTAAGAAGCTGCCGGTCTGTATACCACATAAATAGTTTAGACACCTTAATGCCCAGTATATTAGCTTACTGTTCTATCTCACTGATGATTGCAGAACCTGATTAGGTGGGCAAGTTTGGTCATCTTGCTCAACTCAGGGTGTATGGTGCAGATCAGTGTTGGGTCTGTGGGATCACATTATTCTTTTTCTTTATTTTGTGATGGGGTGTAAGAGTTGCTTGTACTTTCTTAATGTTTGCCATAATTACATTTGGGATATTAGTCTAGCCATTTTCCTAGCCTATTTGACTGTAGTTCCCCATATCCTAAATTCTCCTGTGCTCAATAGTATCTCAAGATGTCTGGCTCTGTACTAACTAGTTGTTTTGCTATATGGGTACCCTGTACATGTTTTAGATTGCGCATTGTGCATCAGATTGTTGGACTGCAATTTGTTAAACTTGCAAACCTTTAATAAACCAAATTTTTGAATAATAATTTTTAAAAAAGTCTTTATTTTCCTTTTTGTCCATTTCCCCGTGCCCCACTGTCGAGATTTCCATTTGCTTCCTGTCCAAAGTAGGAAGTAAGAGGAGATCTCTCCAAAGCTAGGGGATAGCCTCTCCTATACAACTGTCACAGGTTTACCAATTGGAAGATTTCACCTCAGCTTCTGTTTCTCTGAAATTGGTTTTTGATCACTTACTGTACCAAAGACACTGTTTACCAAGACTAATACAGAGGGTGAATCTCCCCAGCAATGACAATGTAAACATTTTTTTAGGGATTCTAACCCTTTCACTTTCTAGCCACAACTCAAGGAAAAGTTTTTCGCTTTACTCTTTAGGTGAACCTGTTTTTTTGTCCTGCATGGTCAACGTACAGATTCATTTTAAACTGGAAGTATCATCCAAGTAATCCAGCTATGTGTGCACTTTGGAAACTGGAGACGTTTTTAAATATGTCCTTGTAAAATGTTGTCATGGAATGTCCAAATTTCACAACGTTGAATACAAACGTACAGTAGTTTACTTTATTCTGGGTACTGGACCACTTAACCCCAAAATGGAAAATTTCACATATGAACCATGAAGGGAAAATGCCTTGTTCATGGTAACCTGGCATTCTACTCCTGATCCCGATTTAGTATTAAAACTGGCCTGCAATATGTTTCAAAAACTCCTCCCATATGTTTTGGATGCCATCTTTATGAGATCTAAATTTTGGGAGGGGGCCCTAAAAGACATGGGGCATTACTAGGTACAATCAACATGGAGATACACCTTTCCTCTCCCTTCTGTTTCTTTTTTTCACACAACTTCTCTTCATACATTCTCCTTCTCCCTCCCCCTGTACCTCACTTAATGCCTGTCTCTAGAAGATTGGAGTGCCACAAGGAGCCATCAATTCTAAGAGACAGGCTGTTCAGTCTCTAAGGATGGTCTAGAAGTTTTGCATGCAATTTCTGCCTAACACTGAAAGTTTAGAGTAAAAGTATGGTGCATTCTCCTGAGCACATATTTTGTGTTTTTATTGCAGTGTTTTACTAACATAGACCCTGTCATCTTACCCACTTTGAGCAAAGTGAGAGGTCCTCCTCAAAGCCAACTTCCCAACCCAGTTATGCTCACAATCATAGAGGACCAGCACTGCCGGCCACCACCACAAAATTCAGTTCTTCCAGATATAGGAGATAGAATGTAACTTCCTACTATGATGCAGCACTTGGGCCTAACACTAGACTTGAACACTCTCACATGACGAAGGAGGTGAAGTCATTGCACACCTGGTATTTTGTGGGGGCTGTAAAGCGGGGATGTACTTTGCATCGAAGGTGAGTATACATGGTTTGGGAGGGAGCTCCAGTATTTTCTTGTGATTCTGCTTTATATGACACTACGAAGAAATGACAAAATTTACTTTCAGAAGCAAGTTTTGGGCATATGGGTTGCTGAAGACTGATTGTAAAAGTTTATGTAGGCACCACTTGGTAGCATCTGCTGGAATCAATTGACTGCATTGAAACTCTTTTAGTGTCTTAATGATACTGTCTATGTTTTGAGTCACTAAAACAATTATATTACACATGCCTACACACATCTATAGTAGCTGCAGATTTATACCTTCTCTGGCTTCTTCTGTACAAGTTAGGGTCATGAACACTTTCACAATCACATTTCAAAACGCCAAGCAAAATTCCCACGATTCCTTAACATCCCCTCATTACCTTCAGTAAACAGAAATAAAAATTGCACGTTTTGAAAACATTTATGAAATTTTGTGTGTTGAACTTTGCATGAGACACAATTTAAGCTAGAGTGATCCCCCGACAGGATTTTTTTTTTATTAATGCATTATCATTATAATGGCCTAAAATCCACCATACTACTCCCAGGGCTCCGAGCCTGTCTCTGTTTTTCCTCTTCTAATTTCTTTCATTAGAGCATTAGCCAGTGAAAAATCACTTTGTTCATTTTAACAATGCCGATGGGGTCTGTCTTTTAATTATTCGGGTCCTTTCGAAGTATTAATTTTTAATTATATTCTGTTTCGCAGCATAAAGAGCCTTTTCAGTCTATTAAAGATGCTTGGCTTTCATTTTGCTGTTCGTGTGGGAATAAGGTGATTTTGATTACCGCAATGAGGCGCAAGTCACCCTGGTTTTGCCTTACAGATTAGCAAATCAATTCAGGTTGGGCTGGGGGCTAGGCCTGAACTAAATTACACTGCAATAGCTAGGGACCATAGAGCCTGCAGAGGCTGGAAATTGCCATAGGCAGAACTGCTCCTCTGCCTTGTTTGCCAGCCATATTATGATCTGTACAGAATAAAACAGACATTCCTTATCATGGCATATGGCTCTCCTTAAACATTGGCAAATGGAAACTGCTGATCTGAACTTGAAGGTGAACCTGTGTTTCACATCCCCCACCTCTGCTTATACTTACCTTTTGTTCACTCCCACGCTGCTTCATTTGCTTTCTGAAATCCAGCAATTTTCCAGTATAAAGATCTGTGTCACATTGAGGTAGGTGAAAAGTCCTTAGTCCCTGAGTAAGCTCTGACCAGGCTGACTTGATGCAGTCCCCTGTGGGAGAATGAAGAGAAAGGGAGCATAAGCAGGGGGACAGCATAATAACTAAACCTTTTACACTGCCATGCATGGGCAAACTACAATAACATGGTTTTACCATCTCCATGTTAGATAAAAAGCTGCCATATTATATAGGACTACCTGGTTATCATCCATTCAAACATAGAGACTGCTAGAGACTGACTAAACAATACAGAGCAACTGCCATGGGAACTGGGCCATAGAGAGACTGCCAGGGGAAGGCACCATGCAAAGTAACTTCCAAACAAGGTTTCATACAGAGAGACTGCTAAAGACGGTGTCACATGGATAAACTGCACGATACTCTGCCATTTAGAGAAACTGTCAGAGACTGTACTTTACAGATTTGTTTGCTCTCTGGAATGTAGACTGCACTGTACAGAAAGACGATCCTAAAAAGTGTGCCATACCGCTATAGAAAATACGCCATAGACAAAGTCTTCCATGGATAATGTGTTATACAGAGACTGCGATGGAGAATGTGTTATAAAGAGACTGTCAGGGAGAATGCGTCATATACAGAGACTGATATGGAGTCATGTGTCATATGGAGCCTGCCAGGGAGAATGTGTCATACAGAAAAGCTGCCATAGAGAATGTGTCATACAGAGATTGCTATGGCGAATCCCAATGGGGGAGATTTACTAAAACTGGTGCACTAAAACTTCACTTCGCAAAGAGTACCCAATCACGTGCAAGGAAAGTCCAAAAAACTGCATTTGTGCTTGCACATGATTGGTTGTTTGAAGTCAGCAGAGCTTCTGCTCGTTTACTTAGCTCTGGACAAACTGCTCTTGCAGAGTGCAACTGCACAAAGTGCACAGTGTATTTGCCTTTAACAAATCAATCCAAATGGGGGAGATTTACTAAAACTGGCGCACAGAGAATCTGATGCAGCTGTGCATAGTAACCAATCAGCTTACAGGTTTTAGTGCCGGTCCACACTACAGCGACCTGAAAGTCGGCACGACTTTGCCAGGCACTTCGAGGCATCTTCAAGGCAACTTTGAAGAAACTTTGAGGCATCTTAGCCGCCTGACAAGTGGCGTCCCATTCTGTACAATGGAACTGTTCTAATCGGAGCAACACAACTAGCTCCGACTTATAAAAAGGTTCCTGTATGACATTGGGGGCACTTGAGGCGACTTGCATTGACTTTTATAGAGAAGTCGTTTTGCAAGTCGCCGCAGCTGTCTTGTCCAGGTTGCCTGAGGCAGTTGAGCTGCAAGTCGTGCTGCCTCAGTGTGAACCGACACTAAGGCAACTTTGAGGAAACTTTAAGGCAACTTTCAGGCAACTTTCAGGCAACTTCCTCTTTCTCTAATGTCGGATCCAAGTCACATCATTTTACGTTAAGGAATCCGACTTGGAGGCAACTTTCATTGAAATCTATGGTTACAAGTCGGCTAGAAGTCGCCTTGAAGTAGTACAGGAACCTTTTCTGAAGTCGGAGCGACTTCAGTAGTGTACATTAAGCCATCTCTCATTCAGGCTGCATTCATACCTGAGCGTAGCGATTTCAAGCAGAAATCATACAGAGACTGCTATGGACTATGGGGTTGATTTACTAAAAGCACATAGCAAGTGCAGTTGCTCCAGTGCTTAGTAAATGAGGTAAACTTTCAATTTATAAAAAAAAAAAAAAAAAACAATCACATAAAAGGAAAAAAAAAAAAACAGCATTTTTGCTTGCATATGATTGGATGATAGAATTCAGTAGAGCAGCTGCTCCTATACAAACTGCACAATCAATTTGCCTTTAGTAAATCAACCCCAATGTGTTATACAGAGACTGCTAAGGTGAATGTGTCATACAGAGCCTGCTATTAACAATGTGCCATACAAAGACTGCTATGGACAATGTGCCATACAGAAACTGCTATGGACAATGTGCCATACAGAGACTTCCAAGGAGAATGTGTCATACAGAAACTGCTATGGACAATGTGCCATACAGAGACTTCCAAGGAGAATGTGTCATACAGAAACTGCTATGGACAATGTGCCATACAGAGACTTCCAAGGAGAATGTGTCATACAGAAACTGCTATGGACAATGTGCCATACAGAGACTGCTAAGGAGAATGTGTTATACAGAAACTGATATGGACAATGTGCCATACAGAGACTGCCAAGGAGAATGTGTCATACAGAGACTGATGTGGAGAATGTGTCATACAGAGACTGATGTGGAGAATGTGTCATACAGAGACTGATATGGAGAATGTGTCATACAGAGACTGATATGGAGAATGTGTCATACAGAGACTGATATGGAGAATGTGTCATACAGAGACTGATATGGAGAATGTGTCATACAGAGACTGATATGGAGAATGTGTCATACAGAGACTGATATGGAGAATGTGCCATACAGAGACTAATATGGAGAATGTGTCAAATAGAGACTGCTATGGACAATGTGACATATAGAGACTGCTATGGACAATGTGTCATAGAGAGACTGCTATGGAACATGTGTCATACGGAGACTGCTATGGACAATGTGTCATATAGAGACTGCTATGGACAATGTGTCATACGGAGACTGCTATGGAGCATGTGTCATATAGAGACTGCTATGGAGCATGTGTCATATAGAGACTGCTATGGAGCATGTGTCATATAGAGACTGCTATGGAGCATGTGTCATATAGAGACTGCTATGGAGCATGTGTCATATAGAGACTGCTATGGAGCATGTGTCATATAGAGACTGCTATGGAGCATGTGTCATATAGAGACTGCTATGGAGCATGTGTCATATAGAGACTGCTATGGACAATGTGTCATACGGGGACTGCTATGAAGCATGTGTCATATTGAGACTGCTATAGAGCATGTGTCATACAGAGACTGCTATGAACAATGTGTCATACAGAGACTGCTATGAACAATGTGTCATACAGAGACTGCTATAGTAAAACATGCCAACAGAGAAATTGGCAAAGACTGCTCTGTACATAAAGATTTGTAAATCCCATGCTTTATAGAAAGACCGGCAGAGACACTGCTCATAGACGGACAGAGACTGTGACATTCAAAGACACTGCTTCAAACTGAACCATACAAAATGACTGGCAGAATCTGGAGACAATTTATTCGTGTAAAAATGGTCACAGGCTCGCTTTAATTAACAGCTTGTATTGTTTTTAAATTTTATGCTGAGTTTTTATTACGGTAATTCATATTTTTATTTATGCTATATGGTGAGAACAGTGACTAAAATGCATGTGCTGCAATTTTGCTGTCATCCAGAAATGTTAAACACCCAGAAAAGACAAATTGTCAAATCTGCCCAGCAGATGTGAAAGTATTTACATAGCATCTGCAGGTATTTTACAAAGCGCGATTTGCTATTTGCCCTGTAAATTACCTATAAAGCATTTTGCTAAACTGTGACAATAGAATTTACTTAGAGCAAGCTGTATAAATGTGCAGTTAGCCCACAGCAAATAATCATGTTCCAACTTAGGATAGACTGACTACTTTTAGATATACTGAAATATATTTAATATTTAGCTGGATGCAGGGGGAAATAGCTATACCCCACACAATGCAAAATCTAAAAAAATACAACTTTACAGAAAAACAATCTTCTTTTAAAAACTAGGATATGATTTTAAATAAGATGATGCCAAATTAACAAAATGTCAATAATTTCAAAGCCTGGGTTTAGATAAATTAAAAACAAAATCGGCACAAGGATGGTATTTGCTTTCATGAAAGTGGTAGGATAGCTTCCATCAATGAGAAGTGCTCTATGAATGTTTGAATGTAGGAGGCTGACCTTTCATTCATCCGCCTGTCCTCCATTCATACAGTGTAACGCTTTTCATTGATTGTTATATTGCAGGTGTTATAAATGGAGGAAGGGGGTGGGAAGGGCAGGCATAGTCGGCACTCTTGACAAGTGCATATGACAGGTCCAGCAGCTATAATAACCCCCCGCAGCACTGGAAAATGATCACTCCAGGTATTGGGGGGGGGGGGGGGGGGTACTAAATATTTAATTTAAAATAAATAAATAAATAAACTTTTAAGAAATTTACTCTAGCTGGTACCTGTCACAGCCAAAGCTTTCATTTAGCTTAAAGTAGATGTAAACCCTCACCACATAAAATAACCCATTCAGTTTAAAATATAAATGAAGGGCAAAACATTTGTGTATAGATCTAAAAACATTATAAATATATTTTTTTCCCCTTGGTTATTAGTGATCGCATTCCCTCTGTTTTCAGCTGCGTAAGTGCTGGGGGAGGAGAAACAGCACTACACTGGTATTCCCAGTGCATAGCTGTGCAGGAGGACAAATCTGATCATTGGAGGAGAGCAGGCTCAGTTCCCAGCGCAGCTAGATAACTGATCACATTGTGCTCTCATACCTAGTGTGGTCAGTTTTTAATAGGAAAGCAGGCAGGAACACTAGGAATGTCACACAAAGTAAGCAGAATAGAATACTTTTTCATACAAGTACATGGTACAGCAGGCACATATCAGGAATAACAACTGTTGGGTCTACATATTCTTTAAACTCTAACATTCAATTTAAGCAACAGTCAGTACCTGTCTTCTGAAACTGTTTCAAGTTTTTCAATTTGCAGGTCAGTGTGTATGATATGATTAGATTAGTATATAAAGCCTATCTAAACCCAAGAGCAGAAATTGTATATATTGCAGCATACCAGTCCTTAGATTTGGTTTGCATGCATTTTGTTATTTCAGGCTACTTTTTTTTCTATTTTCATCTAGTGATCCTGCCAGTATCACAGTTCCTTTCCTTTTATGGTAAGTGACACTTACCATCTATACTGTATCTATGGGGGAGTGCCATTGTCACCCCGGGCTACCTGCTCCTGATTTGAAATACAGAGAATCGCGCTTCCCCTCATCCTTATAACATTGGGGGGGTTTCTTAGCTCACAAAAGTGCATTAACCGCTTCAGCCCCAAAAGACTACTGAATGACCAGGCCATTTTTTGCGATCCGGCACTGCGTCACTTTAACTCACAAGTGCGTGGTCGTGCGGCGCTGCACCAAAACAAAATTTATATCTTTTTTTTTCCCCCACAAATAGAGCTTTCTTTTGGTGGTATTAAATCATCTCTGCGTTTTTTATTTTTTTACGCTATAAACAAAAAATTTGTGACAATTTTGAAAAACACAATATTTTGTACCTTTTGCTATAATAAATACCCCCAGTTTTTTTTTAAAAAAAGCTATTTTTTTTCTCAGTTTAGGTAGATATGTATTCTTCTACATATTTTTGGTAATAAAAATCACAATAAGCACATATTGATTGATTTGCACAAAAGTTATAGTGTCTACAAAATAGGGGATAGATTTATAGCATTTTTATTATTATTTTATTTACTAGTAATGACGGCGATCTGCGATTTTTATCTTGACTGCAGCATTTTGGCGGACACCTCGGACACTTTTGACACATTTTTGGGACCATTGGCATTTATACAGCGATCAGTGCTAAAAAAAGGCACTGATTACAGTAAAAATGTCACTGGCAGGGAACTGGTTAATCACTAGGGGGTGATCAAGGGGTTAATTGTGTTCCCTCTCTGTGTTCTAATTGAAGGGGGGATGGGACTGTTTAAGGGAGATGACAGATCGCTGTTCATACTTTGTATGAACACGCGATCAGTCTCTTCTTCCCTCAGAGAAGCGGGATCTCTGTGTGTATCACTAGCGATCGCGGGAGTCCGGCGGTCATTGTGCCTGCCGGGCACTCGCATCGGTTTCGGGATTGAGTAGCTAGTGCGTCCCTAGTGTTATATTTAATAGATCAAAAAGGAGCAAATAAGAGAAGTTAAATGTTAGGCCGCGTACACACGGGCGGACTGTTGGCTCAACTTTGTCCGCTGAACAGTGTTTCAGCGGACAGTCCGCTCGTGTGTGGGGCTTCAGCGGACAGTTTCAGCGGACAGTTTGACGAACAAAGTTTTTCGGAAATTCCGAAAAACTGTCCGCTGAAACTTGGTTTGAGCGAACAGTCCGCCCGTGTGTAGGCCACTTTCGAAATGAGCAAACTGTTCCCGCTCGGAGGGAAGTCCGCTCATTTCGAGCGCGTGTGCAGGTAGGTGGGGCCCGCGACGGAGACGTCGCGGGCTCCGCCGCCTGGAATGGACTTAAAGGGGAACCCCAACGCCGAAAAAAATCGGCGTGGGGGTCCCCCCAAAGTCCACAACAGACCCTTGTCCGAGCACGCTACCCGGCCGGCCAGGAAAGGGGGGCGAGCGAGCGCGCCCCCCCTCCTGAGCCGTACCAGGCTGCGTGCCCTCAACATGGGGGGTGCCTTGGGGAAGGGGGGGCCGCGCGGCCCCCCCACCCCAAAGCACCTTGTCCCCATGTTGATGAGGACAAGGGCCTCTTCCCGACAACCCTGGCCGTTGGTTGTCGGGGTCTGCGGGCGGGGGGCTTATCGGAATCCGGGAGCCCCCTTTAATAAGGGGGCCCCCGGATACCGGCCCCCCACCCTATGTGAATGAGTATGGGGTACAATGTACCCCTACCCATTCACCTGTAAAATAAAAGTACCCAAAAAAAAACACAACACACGAGATAAAATATTTTATTGCACAGCTCCGGGGGTCTTCCGTCTTCGGGGGTCTTCTCGCCGGACTCCTCCGCTATCTTCTTGTAGCTCTTTTGCTAGCGGAGGAGTCCGGCTTTCTTCCTCCCCGCCGCCGGCCTCTTCTCCCGACTTCGGGGGTCTTGTCCCCCTCTTCGGTTCTTCTGCCGGGCCACCGCGCCTTCTTATAGCTCTTTTGCAGGCGGTGGCCCGGTCTTCTGTCGCCGCTGTCGCCGCCGCCTTCCGTTCTTGTTCTTCTTCTTGTTCTTCTTGTTCTTCTCCAGGAGATGTTGACACGTCGCTCTCTCCGGCCGGAATGCCAGAGCCGCGCTGTGCGGCCACTTATATAGTGACAATGGGGCGGTGTCACATGGTATATGTCACATGGGTTGGTCACATGGGTTGATGTCACATGGGGACTATGACATCGTAAGGGGGCGGGGTCACCATGTGACCAACCCATGTGACATATACCATGTGACACCGCCCCATTGTCACTATATAAGTGGCCGCTCAGCGCGGCTCTGGCATTCCGGCCGGAGAGAGCGACGTGTCAACATCTCCTGGAGAAGAAGAAGAAGAACAGGAAGAAGAACAAGAACGGAAGGCGGCGGCGACAGCGGCGACAGAAGACCGGGCCACCGCCTCTAAAAGAGCTATAAGAAGGCGCGGTGGCCCGGCAGAAGAACGGAAGGCGGCGACAGAAGAACGGAAGGCGGCGACAGAAGACCGGGCCACCGCCTGCAAAAGAGCTATAAGAAGGCGCGGTGGCCCGGCAGAAGAACCGAAGAGGGGGACAAGACCCCCGAAGACGGAAGACCCCTGGAGCTGTGCAATAAAATATTTTATCTCGTGTGTTGTGTTTTTTTTTTGGGTACTTTTATTTTACAGGTGAATGGGTAGGGGTACATTGTACCCCATACTCATTCACATAGGGTGGGGGGCCGGTATCCGGGGGCCCCCTTATTAAAGGGGGCTCCCGGATTCCGATAAGCCCCCCGCCCGCAGACCCCGACAACCAACGGCCAGGGTTGTCGGGAAGAGGCCCTTGTCCTCATCAACATGGGGACAAGGTGCTTTGGGGTGGGGGGGCCGCGCGGCCCCCCCTTCCCAAGGCACCCCCCATGTTGAGGGCACGCGGCCTGGTACGGCTCAGGAGGGGGGGCGCGCTCGCTCGCCCCCCTTTCCTGGCCGGCCGGGTAGCGTGCTCGGGCAAGGGTCTGTTGTGGACTTTGGGGGGAACCCCACGCCGATTTTTTTCGGCGTTGGGGTTCCCCTTTAAGTCCATTCCAGGCGGCGGAGCCCGCGACGTCTCCGTCGCGGGCCCCGCCTACCTGCACACGCGCTCGAAATGAGCGGACTGTTGCCTCGTGTGTGGGCGAGTCCGCTCATTTCAAAAGTTGCGCGGACTTAGTACGACGAACAAAGTTTGCCGTATTTGTCCGCTCAAAAAGTGCCGTGTGTGGGCGTGTTCGTTCATTCAAAAGTTTGAGCGGACTGTTTGACGAACTTAGTTTCGGCAGACAGTCCCCGCGTGTGTACGCCGCCTTAGAGTTTGCATATACATTATACAAGAAGAAGACAGCAGCAGCCAGTAGAGCTGGGTGGAAACATTTGCTGTTACAGGCTTTCTTTGAAAGACATAAGGAAGATACATCAGACAAGTTCAGGGATGAAAGGAGTGATTTTGGCAAGATTGCTTTTTGCCATGTAATTACTGATTTTGCTGATGGCAAAATTTTGCCAAAGCAAAAACTTTCAACTTTACTCTTTAAAGGGTAACTTCATTTTCATGGGGAAAAAAATGGCAAATAAAGAAATAATAATATAGCGTATACAATTATGACACAAGTCATATTGTAATTGAATGTTATTAAAAATGACCTTTCCTTTTTCAATCTGCAGCTCTGTGATTTTCTGTAAAACGCAATGCAATATGGCTACCTGGGGGTGTTCTGTACACACAATGTGTACAGAACGCCCCCCCCAGAAATATAATTTCCTGCTTGTGTGATTGGCTCGCTGATTTTCCCAGAAGTCTGCACTAAGATAGAAGACACCATTTTGGCATCCCATGCAGCAAAAATGTCATTTTTGGTGATATACACACAATATGAAATCACGTCTAAAGAGATGCAGGTCCAGCATTTTTCCTCATTAGAGCCTGGCAGGTGCAGCAGCTGATTGATAATTGTGAAACCACTCTCATTAGATTCACTTACACAGGGATTTCTTCAGAATAACTAAAGGTAACAAAATACACCAGCAACTGCAATGCTAGCGTAGCAGGGGCCTATGGGTGAATTAAAATGGCTATTTTATTCTCTACATTTAAGGGCTTGCATATATAGAATCATGACTGCAAACCATCAAAATGTTATGTAAATGTAGGCAGGGGCACAGTATCAGGAGGAATCATGATATGAGAGAAAAATAAATAAACATATTTGGCTATTTAGAATTCAGAACCAATATTAATAGTAGACAAATGAAAATGGTGAATGGGGGCTTGAAAATGGGAGCTAATTACTGGGTAATTACTGTCTTCCTGGACCCATTTAGAAAACAGTCTGTTTACAAACAGTAAACAGGTCATGGTGTAATTCAGATCAGATTAAATAATTACATCTCTGCTTGATATGCACTACAAAAATGACATTCACTACACATATCAAACAGTCCGAGAGATGCTGCTTCCACATTTACCCAATTACTTCTTCGTAAGATGAAACTGAGCTTGGTTAATTAAAGAATTTATATAAAATGGTGTTACACATCAATTTATTCAAGGAGGTTAATTCAGTCAAAATGTTAATAAGAAATACTAGATGGATGTCTTCCTGATTAGATGGGTCATGTTTATATGTGTGGCAATGACTCTTAATTAATGTAACTTGAAGTGGATCTGTAGTATTGAAAAAAAAGAAATAAATAAAAAAAGTGGCAAGCAGGTACAGAAGGTAGGTGTTGCCTTTTACAATATGCACAAGGTTTTTGGTAGATGACGGTAGATGGCCACCCTTCCACGAAATGTATCTATCTAATCTAAAGCCAAAACATCTTAATGGATTACGTTTATGTTTTTGGATTTCGTAGTTAAAGTAAAACGAAAGGATCTTCTTGAATGACATAAACAAGTCCCAAATCCATGTGCTACTCCCCTATCTGGACATAATCATCAATAAAGAACCTTCAGTGGTACAGAGGTACCTTTCCCTACTCTATGCAAAACGAAAAAGAATGGATTTACATTCACTTTACATACTTTACATATCTTGATATCTCCTGCACCAAGCATCCTATTATTTCCTTCATTTTTCCTATATACCAAGCGATTGCTAGCCAATTGGCTCTGAAGCTGTTCATCTTACCCCAATAGTTTGAGTCACCAACTGAGAAAAATATAAACAGCATTTAATCCGATTTACTTGATGTGTGTGCTATAGGAATGTCTATGTGGGAGAAGAGTTTATAGCAGGGATCTTCAAACTGCAGCCCGTGGTCCAAATGTGACCTATTGCTTGCTTCTATCCAGGCCTTGGGGCACTATTCCTTCCACTGACACCAAAGACAGGGCACTAATTCTCCCACTGACATCAACAATGGGGTACTATTCCTCTTGCTGACACTAGAGATGGGGAAATAATTCTCCCACTGACACCAGTTACGGGGCGCTGTGCCTCCCACTGACACCAGAGATGGGGAACTAATTCTCCCGCTGACACCAATTATGGGTCACTATTCCTTCCACTGACACCAATGAAGCAATTTTTTTACTCTCACTGACTGTTAAGCCTATGGCATTGTTTACTCCCACTGATACCAGGGCATTTTCTACCATTGGCCGGTCTGCCTAAAGTTTGAACGGCAGTTAACTGGCCTTTTGTTTGAAAAGTTTGGAGGCCCCTGGTTTATAGGGTAATAAGGAAGCGTTAAGTGTATCTAAATTGTTTAAATGACTTTTTTGATAAATAAAAAATATTGAAGAAGCTCAATCCATGAAAAATAGTTACTACATATGTGCCCCACCACCTGTGCCAGCAATCTTTGCCCTGTTGTAAAACTTGCTGAGGAATCTTTAATGTTCTGACACCTCTTCATGTTGGATGTCTTGCCTTTCTTTGAGCAGTGTCGTAGGGGCTGGGGGATGGAGCCACGGTCCTCAGTAAATATACCTGGATTGGAGGTGAGCTTTACAAAGACCCCCTCTACTTTGACCTGAATTAAAGTGGTAGTAAGCCACATTAAAAAAATTACCCCTCTGCAGGTGGATGCCATAATGTGCTAGTATGCATCAAATACTAGTACATTATGAACGACTTACCTAAAAAAACTGATCCCTCTAGCAGTGCACCGTCACCTCTGCCAGGGAATCCATCTTCACCCGGTCTTCCTTCTGAGTTTGCAGGCTCCAGCTGTTTGAATTTCCAAGCCAATTATGTCACAGCTCCCACAATGGACAGCATTCCACCTATCGAGAGGCTGCTAGCCATGTAAATATCTCCTAAACGGTGCGCGTTTATATTTACCGTATTTACGGGACCTACAGGAAGGCTTCTTATAGACTTACCTGTGGGTACAATATAAAAAGCAGCGTTTACTACCACTTTAAGTGTAAAAGCACACTTATGTCTGTCTAAACAAGTAGAAAGAGGTGTGATATTGTTATTTAACATTAGACACCCAAAATAAAATTTTCAATATCTCCTGCTACAAGTGAGATTAATTGGCCATCAATCTGACTTCCTATTTGTCATAATGTTTAACAAGCTAAACCCGATTATCAGCAGAGTTAATGAGACTAGCAATAGGAAAGCCTCATCTATTTTAATGTCATCCTGCTCTACTGAATTATTCAGAAGCAGCTTGGACAGTGACGTAAATACCTGTGTATTACGACTTCTGAACCAAGCACTTAACCCTCTTCACAGTCTGTAAGCTAAGCATGGCACGGTGTCCACCAGCGTGTGTGCGGGATAATCAGTCCTTACAATGTTGCTTTTTCATTGCTCATTATACAGAAAAAAAAACAATGAGCTATGCGTTTCCTGCTGTTTCCCATCAACTATAGTGAAGTAAGAGTCAACCAACAGAGTCAGCAATATGTTATATTTTAAAAATAGAAAAAAGAGGAGTATTTTACTGAGAGGCTGAAGCGTACTTGTTGAACTCAAGGCAAGCAAAAAAACGGCCACCTTTGGAACGCATTACATGGGAAATATTTTTCTTGCCATAGCATTTTTAATACTCTTCAGCTAATCTTGTGATATTCAGCTGTCCGAACAGCAGCTGCATCTCATTAGATGCAGCTGTTGTTCAACCAAAAGATTTCTGTCCAGCTCCTTCTATTTGGAGGATGCTGGGTATAAGAGGGCCAACAGGGCCACCCACGTAGAAAATTTCAGCTGGTTCATCAGGAAGTGGCTGTAATTGGCACAGTGTAGGGCCAGTTCAAGTGCACAAATTAAGAGCAGGCTTATCTTTTTTTTGTGTCCTGGTTCTGTTCCTACCAACTTTTGAGTTTTCGCCCACTCCACCTGTTGCATTAGTCATAAAATAAAGTAAATGAAAAACTCAGCAGGATAAGAAGGTGTTCAAAAATAGGGTGCAGGAGATCAGCAGCACCAAAATACTGAAAAACAATAGAAAAAAGGTAAAAACTGTATTTTTTAAATGGCAATTGTTTACAGTAGACAGTTCTTTAATAAACTAAATGTCATCCAGTTGGACCTATTTTAAAATGTACTGTGAAAGTTTTCCATCTGAGTCATGATTGTTAAAGCAATAAGAGAATATTGATTAACTACTGTTTTCTAAAGAGTGAATTACAGCACACAACTGCAATTTTTATTGAATAACCTTTATACTTGCTTTACAGTTGAATTATATTGTCTACTAAGTAAAAAAAAATCATACAATTTTTGGTTATATGAAACTAAACAGATGACTCGAAACATGTTTTGGTAGGCACATTTTAACATGCTGTGACTGTACATTTCTATATGTAAGCCCTAGCAATAACCTTCTCTAATTTGCTAATTTTAGGTTTGGTAAATTTATGTTTGAGAGTGTTTTTTATAGCTATTCAATATGTACAAAATAATACCTGTTGATCCTATCAGAAGCTGAAAACTGCTCCCCCATGCCCCTTTTGCACTTTTATCAGTTACATTGTTCCCACTATCTCTGTGGACTGTAGAATGAGTCCCTCCTATGCTATGGAGATAAGAAGGTTTTCTGTAGTTCTAACACACTTCCTGTCCTTGGGTGACAATGCTGCTTTTACATAAATACAGTACAAGCGACATTGTGACCCCAGCACAGATAATATGCTACCGGCAAAATCGCCAGATGAGCATAGGGGAAAAACGAATGGAAAAAAACATATCTAAAGATTGGTAGGCTACAGTAAAGTACAGTTTTGGTCTTGGGTTCAGATATGCACACAATAGTCAGACATGTTATAATCTGATTGTAGAACTTTTATTGTTATTCTATTCTATTGTTATTGTATCACCAAATTGTATGGATTATTTTTACCAAAAGCTTAGTTATCAGCACATCAAATCCTGCATTTCCTTGCCTGTTTATGTCGGTGGGAGGTTACCTTTTAGGAAATTCTAACACCATAGGCAATGCATGGGCTTCTTGATCATGTGATCACTGTGATCGACTGTCAAAGTTCTCAGGGGATTGGGAGCCTTCCTACTGGTTCTTGGTCCCCAGTGTCCGTGACAGGGCAATCACAGGGCTGGGGGCACACAATTGAGCATGTGCCTATCACAGAACTATGACATCAGCCATAGGCATATATAAAAAAAAAAAAGCCCACCATGATGTTGTCACATACTGTATGTGTAAACTAATGGCATTAAGGAGCTGTGATCTGTGTGATGATCTTTGTGAGATTACTTTTACAGTCAAGTACAATATATGGCCAAAAGTATGTGGACATCACTGAAAACTATTGAGTTCAAGTGTTTTCCATGAAGGGTACTGTTAATACAACATACAAAGACATTTTAGATGATTGTGAGCTTCCAACCTTGAGGCAACAGTTTGGAGACCATTTTCTGTTCCAGCATGATTGGAACAGTCACAAAGCCAGCTCCATAAAGGCATGGTTGGATGGGTTGGGTGTGGAGGAACTCGAGTGGCTTGTGCAGAGCCCTGACCTCCACATTATTGAACACCTTTGGGATGAATTGGAGCTCTGGTTACCAGCCAGGTCTTTTCACCTACTATCAGTATCAGACCTCACAAATGTTTGACTAAATGCTTTGGCAAAAATTCCCACAGGCACACTCCAAAATTTTGTGGAAGGCCATCCTAGAAAAGTGGAGGTTGTTATAGCTTCAAATGGGAGGAAGGGGCATCTACATATTAATATGCATGGTTTTGGAAGGGCATGTCCTAGGAGCTCATACAGCTGTGATAATCAGGTTTCCACAAACTTTCAGCCATACAGAGAATCTCACAAATTGCTAAAATACATTTAGCTGAGCCGTGTGGCAATGCCTTTAGTGAACTGTGGATTGAACCCTGAGCCTTATGTAGAAAATGTCCCTCGGGATTTCAGCCTAAGAGCCTAGGTCTGTAAGGGAAGAGTGCCAACCACTGTCTTGCCCAAAACATTAGCTACAAGACTTTTGGTATCATACAATCAGAATGATGCCTGGATTCTTATAACTTAATCATGCAGTGGTCCTGCAACCTAAATAATATATTTTTCTATCCGCAGTTAGTATCACATTCCCACCTTGCTTCATTTGATTCTGTCAGAAACTATCCCTGGCAGGATTTCCTTTCCAAGCTGGCTGGCCCGCATCCCTGATGTAATAATTAATACATGGCGATAACATTAAACCAACAAGCTCAGCTACAGAATATTTGAGAAGCTATGAAGCGAGTATTTAAATATGACTGGCAAACCCTTAAATTTATTCCTGGCACCAAAATCCTTCTTCTTTACCCCCTCTGCTCTGTTATGTGCAGATCTCAGAGGATCTCTCAAACTCAATATCAATTATCGGTTTGAAAAGACAATGTTAGCATTGCAGTTTGCTAAACAAGCAGGCAAAGCAACATCATCTGTCAGGGAGGGAGGCAAAGGTGCAAACACTTGGCTGGTTTTCGTTACTACAGCACTACATGAATAAGTGAAAAATCAGCAGATTCCATTTTACAGTGGTTGTTGAATTTTCTCCTAGAGGCTCGTAGCAAATTGCTATACTTCTTTGCATGAATGGATTAAATTATTATTGTTCATTTATGCTCTGAGCCTTATAGTGAATTATGGGCCTTCAATTTAAAACTGGCATCATTTTAGTCTCACTGTGATAGAGAAGAAGACTGTATAAGTGACATTGTGGCCCTCTATAGAGTGTCTAGGAAGACTTATTATGTCTTTTGAGAAAGGGCCATTTTTAATTGAGACCGGTCATCAATTACCCTACACCTCACAACCAGCCAGCAAAAGCCTGTGTTGTGTATGAACAGAAGGCGTGCAAACATCTAGGGCCTTGTGAACTAAGCATGCACCTGCTATGGAGAGAAACAGCAATAAAAAGTGACAGCACCCAACGTTAGTATTGAGGCCCATGGGAATAGGGCCGCAGGTCAACCGTTGAATTTTGCAGCAGGCACTCACACAGTTCATTCACTTTAGATGTTTGCCTGCCTCCTACAGTGTAATCCAGGAGGCATTAAGGTACTTGACAAATCAGCCCTACCACTCGCTAAAGGGGTCAATAATTACAAAGAAAAGATATTCCTATGTGTGATTCGTTATACTTCACTGGGTTACTCCATACTACACTTATATAAGTTGTTTCTGTCTCATTTACCCTATCACTGTAGTACATATAGCTGGCTTAACATATCCAGTAAAATAAATATTGATCACTTACAATGTATTTCCATTTTTGCAGTCAAATTTGAGAAACCCCACCATTAGTTTGTTGTGTGTTCCCATTCACACAGCATACCTAAAAATATTTTCTTTATATTTCTTACCTTTTGGAAGTTTGTTTGGAAGTTTTGGCTATACATTCATTTTAAATAGGAGATTTCAAGATTTATTTTGGTTTTACCTTATGTAATGAAATGTTTTTCAGCTTAAAAAAAACAACAAAAATGATCCAGAGTAGGAATAAAAATTGAAAAATATTACTCAATTTTAAAATCTCTTGCCTGCCACTGTAAAGTGAGGTGATGTATGTTTGGAATCAGGCCTTCCAACAATTTCCTTAGACGCTCAACTTTAGTTTTTACATGTCTTGAACCAGACATGCACATTCATTTCACTCACAGCAGGCATGCCTGCTGAATCCCCAGGGATTGTCAGCTCCTTGAATGAACTTATGGCCTTAGTAAATCAGGTCTTTTGTTTCAAGTAATGTTCTTTTCATTCTGCATCAATAATATAAGGCATAAACCTGCTTTCACTGCTATCTCCAGTGCAGGAAAGAAGAACCTTGAATGAAGTATGAATAAAATGTATACAATGGTCTTCACTGCATTTCATAGTTGCCATGGAAACATAGAGTCAAGGCTGAGGCCTACACTTTAATGAACAAAATGCATAATTACACAACAATGGGTAGAATAGAAATTGAAATGTATGAAGGCCTGGATGAGAGTGGTATATGCATAGGGGAAAAATTCTCTAATGGACATGGTAACAATGCAAGAAAAAAATAGGAATATACCCCTAAGTAATGTTTGGATTTCCTGTCATCTAAAAGGTACCTAGCAACACATTTTCTTTCTACTTCCAGATGTTACAGTTGGTTTGAATGATTGTTAGAAACAAGATCTCTTATTTATGCAGTATATATTTAGGTGTATCTGTAGCCATTTATTTGAGTTGGGATTTGGACGGAGGGCTAAAAGGATTTTTGGGTGGATTTCCTTTCACTTCTGGTCCCAGAAATACAGCTAAAAAGAACCCTAGATAGTTGCCACTGTAACAGTATTCGCTAATGAAAGATTCCCCCTCACCTCCTGATCTGGTGACAGCTGTAAAATGTATCACTTTCCATTCCTTCCTGTGTCACTTGGACAGAAAAACAAACTTGTAGGGGTTCTAACCTTTCTATTTTTGGCTGGAGATGCACTTTAAAGGAGAAGTATAGCCAAAGCTTTTTTTGGCCGTACTTCTCCTATGGATCACAGGGGTACAGTTTGTTCTGCACTCCTGTGACCCGTTTTCAACCAAGAGAGGGCAAAAGCCCACTGTCGGCTGATTTCACAGAGCCTGTCCAGACTCTGAAAAGATCCCAACCATATGGTCAGGATCCAACCAGATGCCTAGACCGGCAGCTGTATCAGTCTCTCAGCGAGCCGCCACTGCCCCTGCCACAGCCTGTGAGTGCTGGAGGTGCAGAACAGAGAGCCAATAACTGACAGTCACCGGCTCTCTGCTCCCTGAAAGCTGAGAACTGAGTGATCATTGGTCTTTTATCACTTCTCAGAAGCAGGAGGGAAATATGCAGCATCGGACCGAAGCTGCATCCACCTACTGTAAGTCAGTATGAATTTCTTTGTTCCCTAAAACCCATACTTCTCTTTTAACTTTACTGAGCACTTTTGTTGTTTGACTACAGAGTTCTGAAGAAATGCTTTCTTACAATCGGTACAAGGTGTGGCTGTACAATAAACCCTGACCCAGTTTTATTTTCAGAGATTCTGCAGCTGTGTGTGTTTAGGGGTTGAGGAATATGACATGGGGGTGCCACAGAACACAGAAGGGTCTGTGTAGAACAGCTACTGATGAACCCTGGCTGGTTGAAGCAAGAGCATTGGTAATAATGCTAGATTCACACTGTTGTGGGTCTGTAAATTGCACGCTTTCCTGCACTAGCAGCCAAAACGCACCACTCTTTTGCTAACACATGGGATGCCATAATTTCTCACTTCTTAATACTGCATGGTGCCAAAGCACCAGTCTCTAGCTGACAATTGATGTAGAAAAAAAGGCGATTCATCACCTTGGTTCTACAACATAAAATGAGAAAATGAGGAAGGCAAAGCTTACTCTAGGGGGATGGGATTTTTAATGGAGATATCAACATCTGTTATCAAGGTGAGCACACAATAATAAAATTTGATTAAGAAAAGTTACATTTATTATCCCATTATAGCATATAAATCACATATTCATCATCAAGATATAGACCAAAAGTGATACTTGATACAAGAAACAATAATCAGATGCTTGGATATGCTAAGGGGCCGACATGTTTCGTGGATTTCTGCTTCTTCAAAGGCACCGCATACATCTAAAGTTTCATCTAGGTTACATAAAAATATATCTTCAATACAATAGTTTGAAAATCATAAGTGGTGGCCACTTAGTTACTTAAATGTGTGTGGTTACCTAAATTGAGGCTTGAAATGCTATCTCGGACAATCACAGTGTAATATCATGCAAGGAATCCGGCCAAAACAGTAGCCAGCTACGACCAATACCCAATTGGATATAACCGATAATCTAGGGATTCAGATATAAAGATTTAAATGTATTTGTAGGAATGGCAACAACTATATTAGAAAAGTCCTTGAAATTTGAACTATTCCAGTAAAAAGTTCCTTTATAGCGTGATATGATTGCCACACACAGAATGATGACAGATCTTTCGTGTAAAAGAATGTAGCCACAACCTTCCATGTGATCCTTCACCACAGCCTCGATTATCTACACCCAATAAGTGACTGTAATGTGATTCAGCTTACCAGATTTGATTGACCACTTTATTGAAAAAGTTAGTCAATAATCGCCTCTGCAGGGTTGTGCTTGCTCACATGCTTTTAACCTGTAGATAGATTCAGCCTTTCTCCTCACAGACAGGTACGGTAAGTGCGATATATAAAAGACAGATAGAGAGCTTCCATAGCGTAATTCAATTTTATTAAAAAATTTAAAATAATACACAGCCAAATGGCTCCTTACTTGTAAAAGTGCCGGTCCCCCGTCACTGGGACTGCTGCCGTTATTCTAGGGTGAGCTGCAATACAGAAGGTATCCACACTATCCACTGCAGTTGGAGTGCGTTCCACAAACTCGAGCCGTTGAGTGTGGAACTCACGCCAACTGCAGTTTTATTCATATATTATGGTGAATATGTGATTACAGTTTACATAACCATGTGTCTTTATATGACTCTGTTATGACAAAAGACGCTGACAAGTCTATTGAATTCTCTACAGGTCACTTCTCCAGCCAATTGCCACAGGCTGAACCTTCTCCTCCTAGAAACCAAGCTTGTCTGTTGTCTCGCAGCCTTGAGCCCTGTTTGGAAGCTTCCTCTAAATCCTCATTAGTCAAACCTCCTGGATTACCCCTACCTTTTCCTGTCGCTAAACTGCCTTGGACAGACAGCCAGGCTAACTTGTCCGCAAGTTCCACTGTTGCTACACCTAGTAATGTAATTCAGGTCGTCGCTACACCTGGTGATGCATGTCAGACAGTCGCTACACCTGGTGATGCGATTTAGACTGTCGCTATGTCTGGTGATGTGATTCAGACAGTTACTATGCCTGACAATGCAATTCCGACAGTCACTACACCTGGCGATGCAGCCCAGTCAGCCGTTGCATCAGTTACGTCAGTCCAGCTCATGCCCATTGAACTTCCTGCTTTTTCTTATTCTGGACTCTCTGATGACGCAATTCAGACAGTAGCTACGCCTAGTGATGCGATTCAGATAGTCGCTACTCCTGGTGATGAGGCCCAGGCAGCCACTGCATCAGTTACGCCAGTCCAGCTCATGCCCATTGAACTCCCTGCTTTTTCTATTATTCAGGACTTTCTGTTACCTGGCCTCACCCTACTTCTCTAACCGGTCTAAGAGGTTCAATCCACCCTTCTGTGGGTTAAAGGTCTTTCTCCAACAGGTGCCAGCTCTGGTCAGTTGGATAAATGCTCCCAGGGAGCTAACTTAGGAGCAGGAAGGTGAAACCGTTATGTCTACAGTAATGCTGTGACAAAAAAAACATAATCCACAGTAGATGGATGATAAATTTGCCACACCGACATCACTTTTGTTCCTTACATTTGTGTTGAAGATTTTTTGGTTTCTACAGTAAATTAATTGGCTTTACTCTGGTATTTGCACTGGACATTTGATTTCAAAGGAATGTCAATCTCCTCACAATGTTCAAATAATTATTTGTCCAATTACGTATTCCCTGTCCTATTAAGTACTTATCTTTTTCTTAATAAAGTTCCTACTTATAAGAGTCACACAGGGGCAACACGACTTCCAGCGAGACTTTGGGAGGCAACTTGGACACGTCTTGAGTATGAATCACAGCACGACTTGAGGCAACTTACAAGGCAACTTGAAGTTGCCTCCAGGACAGGGGACTTTGCCAGTGGCCAATCACATAATAATCAGCTCTGTGGGGGGGAGGGGTTTGCCTAGAAAACTATTTTTACTTCCTGGAAAGTTGCTTTGGTTAAGACAGGGGATCAGACTTGGAGGCAACTTCCATTGAAATTAATGGGTACAAGCTGCCTAGCAGTTGAATTGAAGTAGTACAGGAACCTTTTCGGAAGTCGGAGCGCCTTCAGTAGTGTACATTAAGATGGCTCTCATTCACTTACATTGATTTTATCATGTTGCGCGACTTGAGGCAACTTGGGACGACTTCAAGTCAGATCCAAAGTTGCCCCTGTGTGAATGGACACTGAGGGTTAGTTCAGATGTTAAGGACCCAGGCCAGGACCACTGCTGCAAAGCTTTTGTCTGCAGCAGCTACCTTTCACATATGCATAACATGTGTGTCCCAGGTTCCTCCAGGGTTTTTACAGTAGTCAATGGATTCTGAACAGAATAGCTATTTCCCTAACAGGAGCCAGTTAAATATTACTGGGGTATTCAGAGAAGTCAGGGTCAGGCTAGATATATCCAGGCCTTAAAAAAAATATTACAAATATGCTACTTAGGTTCAGGGCAGCCCATATATAGTTCCCAGACCTGAGCTGAAACATAATTTAGGGATGGGGCTATCCCCATAAGCAGGATAGTTATAGGTGGAGTTCAGTCAAACAGATGAGGCTGGTTATAAAGAGAATCCAAATCATGCTAGAATATTGAATCCTTAATCGACGTAATCACTAGATATAAAGAAATAAATATAGACCCCACCCCTGTAAATGTCTAATAAAAATAAACAATTATACTCAAAATCTCTAAGATTGACTCCTAAATAAAATGCTCCGTGCAAACAAATATATAAAAAGTATTATCAAATAAACAATTGTGCAAAAATATGAAGGAAAGTGACACCCAGGAGAATAGTGCTCTTCCTCTCTTTCCCAATAGAAGCACACAGCACTCACAGAAATGTGTGATCCCTTTGTCTGCAACGTCTGCAACCTAGGTGACCCCTGATGACGTCAACCGTTGCTGAAAAAACGCGTTGAGCGTGACTTTTGGGACACATCATTTCCAGACGTTGGAGCGAACGTGGAGCGCAAACCATCGGTTTTACTTTTCATTACCATGCCATTACATGCCTTAGCATATTGTATTGATGTAAGTGCAATTTTAACCACTTCCCACCCGGCCAATGCACATATAGGGCCGGGTGGAAGGCGTCTACTCCTGATAGGACGTTCAGGAACGTCCATCAGGAGGAGCGGGATCGCGCGCGCGTGCCCGCGCAGCGGCGCGATCCCGATGCGCCCGTGTCACCGGGACACGGCGCATCTCAGATCGGCAGGAGGGCTCTGTGATTGGCCCTCCTGATCACATGACGGCCGTGTCCAATCACGGCCGTCATGTGATGTAAACAAACAGCCGGTTGCTAGGCAATCGGCTCCTCCTCTCCTCACACAGAAGTCATCGCTGAGGAGAGGAGAGCAGATTGCTGCAGCCGGCTGATGATCAGTGAGTATGAGCTGTTTTTTACAGCTTTTTACTCACTGATCTTCAGTCTAGTGTAAACACACAACACACCACACAGTGTAAACACAGTCCCCACATATGTCCCCATAACACACATGTCCCCAAAACATACATGTCCCCAAAAAATAAAAACACATGTCCCTAATAATAAAAACATGTCCCCCACATATGTCCCACTAAAATCACTTGTCCCAATGATTATGTGCACACATATGTACGTGATCACCTGCACACATATGTACATGATCATTTGCGTACATATGTTCGTGATCACACAAACCAATTATTATACACTTAACAGAATTTTTTTTACCAAAAACATGTAGCAGAATACATTTTGGCTTAAATTTATGACAAAATTTGATTTTATTGGATTTCTTTTAAAATAGAAAAAAGAAAATATTGTTTTTTTTCCAAATTTCCGCTTTTTTGCGCTTATATCGCAAAAAATAAAAAACGGAGTCGTGAATAAATACCACCAAAATAAATCTCTATTTGTGCAAACAAAATGATAAAAATTTAATTTGGGTACAGTGTAGCATGACCGCGCAATTGTCACTGAAAGCGCTAGAGCGATGAACGCTGAAAATTGGGCTGGGAAGGAAGGTGGCGAAAGTGCCCTGTATTGTAGTGGTTAAACATATTTTTTTTTTAAACTGGATATCACTACACTATGAGAGGTCCTGCAGCTTTTTCCCTTGTGATTGAACTTAAATGTGTAGGAGTACCATCAAATATATGAGCAGATTCAATCGTCCATGTGTACAGGATACCATCGGTTGACTGAAAACAGATGTATATGGGAAATAGAGGTCATAAATTTCTGATGAGTGTTGTTATGAGCTTCTGTTGGGAAAGAGAGGAAGAGCACTACTCTCTTGGGCATCACTTTCTTTCACATGTGGATGCATTTATTTGCATTAAGCACTTTAATTAAAAGAGAAGTAAGGGATTTTTTTTTTTCAGTCTCATACTTACCTAGGTGGATGCAGCTCACGCTCTCCGAGCAGAGAGCTGCTGGAGCTGCTGACTGTCAATCAGCAGCTCTCCGCTCTGCTCCTCCTCACTCACTGGAGTGCAGAGCTGTGCAGGGAGCGGCCGTCTTAAACTTTCAGTGATTCGCTGAGACGGGTTTCAGTCCATTGTCGGGATGACGCGATGCCTGGACTGATTTTTGTGATGTCACAAAACAGGTCACAGGAGTGCAAAATGAATTGTACTCCTGTGATCCATAGGAGAAGCCCAGCCAAACGAGCTTTGGCTGGACTTCTCCTTTAAGAACTGCATATCATGGACTATTTGCACAATTGTTTGTTGTTTATTTGATACTTTTTTATTTATATTTGTTTGCACTGAGCACTTTAATTAGGATTGAATTCTAGAGATTTAGGGTATAATTGTTTATTTTCATTAGACATTTACAAGAGCGTGGTTTATCTTTATTTCTTTATCTCTTTTGCCGCGTACACACGACTGGACTTTCCGGCAGACTAGGTCTGACGGTTTTCCCGACTGACTTTCGGCTCAGTTCCGACAGACTTTCCGAACGAACAGACTTGGCCACACACAAACGGACTAAGTCCGTTCGAAAGTCCATTTGTTTTGAACGTGATGATGTAAGACCCGACTAAAAAAGGAAGTTCGGGGCGTGGCCAGGATGGCACTGTGAGCGGCTGCTTTTTTAGTGAGCTCCGCTTCTGCAAAAAATTTACCCGGATCCAGGACTTTCCTCCTCCACAATCAGCCCCTCTGGAGCCTGGGGTTGGTGTTTGTTGGCCCCGTGGCCCAGCGGGAGAAGACTGAGAGCGCGGCGCTCTCCCGGCTGCTCCGCGGCCTTGCCGGTGTTTTAGGCCGCAGCCGCGGACTTTCCTGGCGGCCCTCGCCCGGGCGGCGGAGCGCGGTGCTCGCGGAGGATCGTGGCGGGACCCCCGAGACCGGTGGCTGCACGGAGGGTGGACCCCTGCCTGGCGGATAGTGGCGGCCCAGAAGCGGAATCCGGACCTCCGGTGGTGAGTAGGCCGCGACCACGGCCTTTCCTGACGGCCCCCGCCCGAGCACCTGCAGTACTCCCGGAGTGGCACCCCCCGCGGCCTGTGGCGGACCCCATACGTGGTGGGGCAGAGCCTGGACATCCGGAGGCGAGTAGGCCGCGACCGGGGCCTTTCCTGACGGCCTGCGGACGGCCCGGGGGCTCCATTCTGCAAACCTCCCCCCTGCACTGAGGTGAGATCCCCTGCCTGGCCTGCAGACTGCAGACTCCCCCCCCCCCCCGGTATACTGGGCTCTCTGGGACATTGATTGGAGGGAGTTTGGGGGGCGGCCCCCCTGACGGCCCCTGAGAGGTGAAACCGGGCGGGGGACTTTTTTAGCGCCCCAGCTGTCCTGGGGGACCCCAGCCGACGGATCAAGGGCCGCCTTGGCACGGGAACGGGCCCTTCTGCCCACACAAACCACAGCCCTCCCTTTACGGCCCGACGACACCCGGACTCTACAGCCGGGGCACCAGAGATTTGCCGGCGGACACTCTCTGAACCCACCTGGACTTGTCATGCGCCACTCCATCTGAATGAGGTGCCGGAACTCTGGCAAGAATTTTAGTAAAGGGGGTAAGCGTCTGTCTTTTCCATCCCAGCCAGACCCCCCCCTGGGAAGACTTGGTCCCCCAGGAGGAGACCCGTACCACACGAAGTGCCCATAGAGCTTCCCAGATGGCCCCCATGGATCCAGCCGAGTCCCGGCCTCCCTGGCTGGCGGAGGTCATGGCAGCCATTGCCACTTGTCAAACCACCCTAACAGCCAAAATGGAAGCCGTGCAGCTGGATATGGGTCTTATCAGACAGGACATAGACAAACTCAGATCCAGGGTTACTGAGACTGAGCAAAGGGTGAGCAATACTGAAGACACAGTGTCCGAGCATGGAGCTGCACTTCGCACCCTTCAAACTAAAGTTAAAGCCTTGGAATACAGAGCCGAAGATGCGGAGAATAGGAACCGGCGCAATAATCTCCGCATTGTCGGCCTCCCAGAGGGGGTTGAGGGGAACAACCCCACCTGCTTTGTGGAGGGCATGCTGCGGGACCTCCTCCCTGCTGCTCGTTTCTCGCCTCACTTTGCAGTGGAAGGGGCGCACCGTGTACCACCTAAACCGGGGCCCCCTGGAGCCCCCCCGCGAACCTTCATCCTCCCCCTCCTTAATTTCAGAGACCGTGATGCAGTTCTCCACGCTTCTAGAACGGTCGGCGACCTTCAGTATCAGAATGCCAGACTGATGATCTTCCCTGACTACTCGGTGGAGACTCAGAAGCTCAGGAAATCCTTTGATTACGTGAAAGCGACTTTGAGAGCACGTAACATCCGCTATAGTGTTCTTTTTCCGGCCCGTCTACAAGTCCAGGATGGAGAGACGACCCGCTTCTTTAACACCCCCGGAGAGGCATCCGCCTGGATTGATTCGCTGGCGCTCGCCCGCTGATCGACTAACTACCTCTTCGGAATAGTTTACAATCCGTTCTACTGTTGGGATGCCCACGACCTTTGTTGCACCTGTTGTGCCCAGTTTGCACCGATGGTGGGCTCACCTCTAACGCTGGCAGAAACCTCCCCAGTAGCGGGAGTTTAAGTTGATACCCCTGACCTGAGATACGGTCGGGAGAGGACTGTGACATGCCGCTCCTCTTTGCCCTTTCCTGCTCCCTCCTGGAGCATGGGGGCTCATACCATATGCTCCTTCTTCCCCCCTTTTTGGATCATTTTCACTGATGGGACAATCTGCAACTTTTCTTTATCCTCCCAGATCCCTGTCCCTGTCAGCCTTCTTTAAAGAGCAGGCGGTTGCCTCACGCCTAGTGAGCCGCTCACTTGGTTACCTGCACCCCCCCAGGATGTCTGGGAGGGGTGGAACTTGCCTCCTGCACGGACCCCCAGTTGCAGCCGGCGAGCTGATGCACTTTGGGATGGATACCCTCCTCAGTTTAAGGGGGTTGGGTGGGGTGGGGGGTGGGGACTGTTGTTTCCCTTTTTCTTTTCTCATGTATGGTTATTGGTTTTTTTTTGTTTGTTCTCTGTTTAGTTTTGTTGTACTTGTTTACTAAAAATATTGATATTTCAGTGTTGCATTGTCCTCAGATATGTATGTCCCGGGTCCAGCGGTCCAATCCGGGAGCCGGGTTCCACAATGATCCTGATCCTTCCACTGCCCCCAGAATCCATGTCCACACTTAACATTGTATCCTGGAACACCAGGGGATTGAACTCCCCGGTTAAGCGATCCCTGGTGTTCCAATTTCTTAAAAGCTATAACCCACATATATGCGTACTCCAGGAGACGCACCTCATTGGAAGTAGGCTTCTTTCCCTCAAAAAACCCTGGGTGGGGTACCATTACCACTCCACCCACTCTAGTTTTGCCAGGGGGGTGAGTGTCCTAGTATTGAAGTCCCTCCCCTTTCGGCTCCTGGATCTGGCCTTGGACCCGGACGGCAGGTATGTCATTGTTCATGCGACAATTTACTCAATGACCTGGACCATTGTGGGATTGTACTTGCCCCCGCCGGCCTCATTGCTGGTGCTGAACCAAATCACTAGTAAGATGGCCGAGTTTGCCTCTGATAATGCTCTTATCCTGGGTGATTTTATTCTAGTTCCTGACCCAGACATGGACAGACTGACTCCAGGGGGACACCATGGACCTGGGCTTGCTGCCTGGGCAGACACATATGGCCTGACGGATGTCTGGAGGTGGAGACACCCCGGGTCTCGGGCATTTACATGTCCCTCTGCCACCCACAAAACATTCTCCCGCATTGACTTGGTCTTTGCGCGGAGCCCAGTCCTCCCAAGGGTCGTAGATATACAAATATTGCCCAGGGGGATATCTGACCATGCACCTTTGTTCCTGACATTGGATCTTTCCCTGGGACCAGCGGTTAGACTATGGAGGCTTTCCAGGTTCTGGATCTCAGATGCCGCTGTGGATACTCATTTTAGGACCGAATTGAACAGCTATTGGGAGGAGAATGCAGGTTCGGCTGGGGTCACGGTAGTGTGGGATGCCTTTAAGGCTACCACGAGGGGACACTATCAGACTATCATTGGCAAAATACGCAGGGAACGTAGAGCAGAGCTAAAAAAGGCAGAGGGAGAGGCGGTCTGCGCGGAGGCTCTTTTTGTCCGCACTCGGGATCCCCACCATTATCGGCAACTGCAAATCCTGACCAGGGAGGCTGTTGATCTCCGTACCTCTCTCACCCAGAAGAGAATGCTAGCTCAGTCCCAGCGGATCTTTGAGCAGGGGGAGAGGTCGGGTAGGATGCTGGCCTGGCTCTCCAGAGAACAGGCAGGGGGGCTGAGCATTTCACATATCAGGGACAACTCCGGTCAGTTGCTTCACATCCCAGACGGGATTAACAACTGTTTTGCAGAGTTTTATACATCTCTCTACACCTCTAGGTCGGATTACAGTAAGGAAGAACTAACGACTTACTTGGCCGACATAGATATACCAATCCTCACGGAAACGTACCGAAATAGGCTGGACGCCCCTATCACGGTCCTGGAGATTCTCCAGGCGCTTAAATCTATGCAGGCGGGTAAGACGCCGGGACCGGACGGAATCCCGGCGGAATTCTATAAGCACTACGCTACGGAGCTTTCTGAAAGACTCCACCATCTTTTCTCTGCGTCGTCGCATATTGATAAACTTCCCGACACCATGAGCGAGGCGATCATAGTGGTGATCCCCTAGCCGGGGAAAGACCCCACCTTGTGTTCGTCATACCGCCCTATATAACTGTTAAATGCGGACGCGAAAATACTAGCCAAAATCCTGGCCAACAGACTAAACTTAGTCATCACGGCCCTTGTCCATAGCGACCAAACAGGTTTTATGCCGGGCAGAGGCACAGACATTAATATCAGACGCCTACTCACGCACATAGATAGAGTGGTGGGGAGGGAGACTGGTGTGGTGGCCTCACTCGACGCTGAGAAGGCTTTCGACTCTGTCGAGTGGGGTTACCTATGGGAGGTGCTCTCGCGATTCGGATTTGGCCCGGGATTTACGAATTGGATGCGCATGCTGTACCGCAGCCCCTCTGCTAGAATCCGTACCAATGGCTGTCTCTCCGGGCAGTTTCAGCTGGCACGGGGTACGAGACAGGGGTGCCCCCTCTCACCAGCCTTATTCGCCCTCGCGATGGAGCCCTTGGCTATCTTGCTGAGAGCGGATGCTGGGATAAAGGGAATACAGGTAGGGCCCATCGAGGAAAAGCTGTCCTTGTATGCAGATGATGCTCTGCTTTATTTAGCGGACGCGTCGTCTTCTTTGGGCACTGCACTGGAACTGATTAATCGATTCGGTCGGTACTCCGGTATCCGCATCAATTGGGACAAATCGGTTCTTTTCCCACTCCACTCCTCGACCCCTCGCGTGCCTCATCCGCAGCTTAAATGGGTGGACAGTTTCATGTACCTGGGGATTAGGGTCAGTGGTAGAGTTCAGAACTATCTGGAGGACAATATACAGCCACTCATGACGCAACTAGGGGCTAGGTGCGCGGCATGGCGATCTCTCCCTTTATCCCCAGTGGGCAGAGTCAATTTGTTAAAAATGATCTATCTCCCCAAGTATCTGTATTTCTTTCGTAATACCCCCATCCACATCCCCAGGACTTTTTTCAAGAGACTGGAGAGTCTGTTGATATCCTTTGTCTGGGCTGGGAGACCCCCCAGGGTAGCTAAGCAGATACTATATCTCCCACTATCGGGGGGGGCCTGGCGCTCCCAAACTTTCAGATCTACTACTGGGTGGCCGTTTTGGTCACAATTCGGTGGTGGTTCTCCCAGCCCACACAAAACCCGGCGGTCACCCTGGAGGCAGCCATCCTTGGCTCCTATGCAGCTCTGAGCAACCTACCATTTCGGGGGCTTAGAGCGAGCTCCTCCATGACGGGCTTGATGCGTACCACGGTGAGGGTCTGGCGGGAGGCAAGGAGGAGCTATGGAAAGCCCAATCACATCTCCCCACATATGCCCCTATGGGGAAACCCCATGCTCCCTCACCTGAATAGTATCCCAGACCCTTCTCTGTGGGCGAAAAGAGGAATCGTTACTTTAAAGCACATAGTTCATCAGGGTAGGCTAATGACTTTCCAAGAACTGAGACGTACATATGGGCTTCCAATTTCTTTCCAGTTCAGATATTGGCAACTGAAGCATGCCTTTGGGGCTCAGTTTCCTGCCCCTCTGACTCTGGAATCGGACTCCATTGAACGCCTACTGACTTCCAGGGTGATGGGGAGAACCCTGTCGACCTTATATCTTTACCTAACGGTGAAACATGATACTAGTTTGACCAAGACCCGGGAGAAGTGGAGTTCGGACATTCCGTCCCTAGGGGAGGAGGAATGGGAGGAGTGCCTGACTTCTTACATTCCAACAATGATAGCCGCGAAAGACAGGTTTATACAATTTAAATTCCTGCATAGGGCCTACTTCACCCCGCAGAGGCTGGCGCGGATTTACCCCCAAAGAGACCCTAATTGTCAAAGGTGTAAACAGGAGGAGGGCACTTTCTGGCACATGGTCTGGTCATGTCCCAAAATCCAGCCCTACTGGGAGGAAGTGGTTTCTACGCTAAATGCTGTGACCGGGTCGAACCTTCAGGTCGACCCTCAAACCCTACTATTGAGCCATTTGGCAGACGTTGAGGGGGACAGGTACTGTAAACTGTGCCTTACCTTCGCATTGTATTATGCCAGACGCGAGATTCTATTGAAATGGAAACTCGAGGACCCCCCTACCCCTGCCTTGTGGAGGAAATCAGTGAACCTGGTGCTCCCCCTGTATAAGCTGACCCATGAAAGTAGACAATGCCCGGGGAAATTTGCTAAAATTTGGTCATCCTGGATAGATGCGTCCGCTGATCTTGGTTCCCCCTCCCCCTAACTTTGAGTTGAGCTGAGACGGTGGTGATCCCCCCCCCCCCCGGCTGACCACCCTGTCCTCTCTCTCCCGACCATTTCCTCCCTGGCCCCCCCCCTTCTGCGGGCTCGCGCAAATGTCAGGTACCTGCATGATGGCTGTGAAGTTCCGCTGGGGATGTCCTGCATTTATGATAGAGTAATGGATACTCCTGTTATCTGTACTGCTGGATTATTGATTTGAGAATGGTTCCTGGGTGAAGGTGTTTTTTTTTTTTTTTTTTTTCCTTTCTACAACTGTGTAATATCGGATCTACTGTACTTTGCAATGTAATGCTGATTTGTCTAATAAAATTTTCTGTAAAAAAAAAAAAGGAAGTTCAATAGCCAGTAGCCAATAGCTTCCCTTGCGTCGTATTTGGTCCCTCAGACCAGCATACAGACAAACAGTTTTCTCGATAGGAATTGAGTCAGTCGGACAGATTTGAAACATATTCTGTTTCTAGGTCTGTCAGATTTTTTTAATGAAAAATGATCGGATTAGCCCACACACGATCGGATTGTTCCGTTGGACCTAGTCTGCCGGAAAGTCCGCTATGCGGCATTTGGCTTAATTAAGCTGGAAGATGTGCAGCGTTCTTATTTTTGGTTTTGGGATACATTTTTTGATCACATGTTGGGTATACAAGTTTTTTATATACTTTCAAGTCACATTTATTTATTTAGTTTTGCACGAGTATAGATTTACAATTTAATGTGATTGTAAAGGAAAAAAATGTATAACAACAAAACAAAAAACAAACTTGTTTCACTTACCTGCTCTGTGCAGTGGTTTTGCACAGAGCAGCTCTGGTCCTCCTCATGTCCCCCCCCCCCCCACTGAGTGTCCCCCATAGTGTGCTCGCTCCCAAGCCAGCTGTGTCCACTCGCAGCTGACTGGCTGTGATTGACAGCAGCGAGAGACAGTGGCTCCTGCTGCTGCATCTCAGCCGATCAGGAGGGAGAGACCTGGGAGAGCCTTGGGTCTCATGCACAAAGCTGAATCGAGATCAGGCTTAGGGGGGCTGAGGGGGAGCTGCACACTGAAGTTTTTTTTACCATCATGCATAGAATACATGAAGGTAAAAAACCTTCAGCCTCTACAACCACTTTAAGTAATCATTAGGACATGTATCTGGGCTGTAGAATGTGATATCCTTTAAAGGAAAGCCAGTGCATGTGAGCACCCAATAAGTTGAAGGCTTGGCATACTAGGTATCATAAATCTATACCTACTTCCATGAGCTCATCAAAAGCTTGTTACTTCCAGTTATGGGGAAACAAGTGACAATGTTCCCTGCACAGGAGTTTTTGAGTCCTGCAGGGATGCATTATAGCAACAATAGACTCCATTATGAGGCCTGCTATAAAGAGAACCTGTTAGATTGCCTAGTCCAGACAAAGTATCAGCTTGCTACAAACCTTTCACACAATATAATTTAAAATCAGCTTGTTTTTATTTAAATTGTATTTCTTCTTTAAGCAAGAATAATAAAAAACAACTCACATGTGCACTACTAAAACCCCAGTTGGTTTATTTTCTTTAACAGCCCAATGCAAACATTTTAAATCAGGCTGCTGTGTATCGACCCCTTACTTATTCCAGCCTCCCGGCTTGAATATTACAAGCCCTCCCCTGGCTTTCAAAGCCGTTAAACGTTCTGAAAATAGTCATGTAACAGCCATTATTCTGCTATTGGACATGGCAAAGCAAGTCAGCAATATGTGCTCCACTTTTGGCGTGTCATATTGCAGTAACTAATTGTGGCAAATTACCTCTTTTTCCCATTCCCGCTACAGAGAATAATTCTACACGTTCAGATTTTGCTCAGCATGTGTTCACTTTTGAGTGACTTGCATGATTTAGTTTGCATGTGTCGGCAGGGCATTGGGGCTTTCTCGCATTCTTTTAAAAACCTTGACTCATTGCCACCAGCCGCAGCAAAACAGCGGGGTTACATTCTGGGAGCAGAAATTAAATGCCATAGCAAACAAATCGCAAGCATACAATATTTTTCATAATGCTGACAGGGTTATATAAAAAGAAAATCAACTGGCTTATTCAGTGGGGTTATGAACCTATAGCGAATAAACACAAATGTTTCAGAAAACCTGTAAGCTAAAAATTGGGAGGTTACTGAAGATTATTATACTTTCTGTCATTGTTGCTTTTTACCTTTCATCACTGTATTAGTCAACTCGCATTCAAACAACAATAATACTAAAGTATGGAGCAATATGCACAATGCAGTAACCCGAATTTAACTTTAAAAGGATAAAAAACTTTTCCACAAAATTTCTTTAACCTGTTGCCCCCACCCCTTAGGTAGGTTTATTCCTCCCTCTGCCCAAATCGGTACAGTTACCTTGATCTTACTATGAGGCCTGCAGGATTGAGGATTGTTAACATTGCTCTGCTGATTTCTTGACACACTCACAACTGCGTAGCTCGACCACATAGGCTTCTATAGGGCTGGTAGACACACAAGCATATCCCTCTACCAGCCCAATAGAAGTACCTGTGGGGTTTAGTGCTAAACTGGAAACTAACATAATAAATTCTGGGGCTTGCAATCCAATAACAGAACGGCCAGTAGTAGCACATTGCAACAGAATGCCTTAAAGAGGAAGTAAACCCTCATTCCCTGCAAAGGTAAAGCATAATGGACTACTATGCATCGCATAGTAGTCCATTATGTGTCCCCTGTAGTTCCGAGCGTCCATCTTCTTGGTGGGTCTCGCTGCTCCGGCGCTGTGATTCGCAGGAGCAGCGATGACGTCACTCCCGCGCATGTGCACGGGAGCCAACACTCGTGGCATATTGCCACGATCTGCGGCTTACCCAGTGCGCCTGCGCGCCGCTGTCTATGGCGCATGCGCCGTAGACAGCGGTGGCTGTCTTCAGGTAAATATCTCCTAAACCGTATAGGTTTAGGAGATATTTCTTGGACCTACAGGTAAGCCTTAATCTAAGCTTACCTGTAGGTCAAAGTGGTTTGTAAGGGTTTACAACCACTTTAAGAAGATTAAAGAAAAAGTTCTATGACATCATCAGCAACATCAAAGAAAGTTTCTGTGATTACATCTTCCATGGACAAGGCAGAGCTGATCCAGTTCTGCCTTACCTCCACCTGCAGCAAAACACCACTACAGTTGTGATTATTGCTTCTTCATAATAGCTATCAACAGTCAGATCACCCCCAACTTGATTTTAAAGTTTTATAAAAAAAAAAAAAAGAAAAGGGGAAAAAGTGATCAATCAATAAATGCACTGAAATTTAACAATAAAGGGGAGAAGAAAAAAAAGTTTTTCTGAATTAAAATAAAAGCAGTTCCCTGCAAGAGAACAGACATTATATTTACCTCTTTGTAGGTTCATATCTCATGTCTTCACTCCCTTGATGCGTTATGGTCTGTGTGACAGACCCAACCGGGACAGGGGCTTTTGAAGGAGATTGCAGGGTAACCTCTTGCCTACTGATTAGGGGGGCTCTATTCTTTGGGAGGTGTGTGCTTGGGGGACCTTTGGAGTGGTTTTGCTTTTGATTTGGGTCCATGTCTCCTCAAAATATACAGACTCTGGAACCTAGAACCTGTATACAGATTTGGGACCCCTGTGTTTTTTTGGGGTATGGAATCAGCAGCCCAAGCTAGCCTTGACTGCTTCAACCCCCCATTTGACTGAAAGACTCAAAGCAGGGGATTATAATCAGTCCAAACAACCTGACACTGGTGTCTCCTGCTGCTTTGTGCAAATATGTTTATTAATGTGTCTTTCTTTCATTGTATAATTCCCCCGTTGTGTGCCTCCTATGTATGCACTCCCCTTGTTAATTATGTCACCTCTTGTTTCTGTCTGTCTGCCAATCCTCTTGGAGATGTGATTAGTATACTATTTTGTCCACTTTACCTCGTTACCGAACCATTGTTGTATGTTTATGTTTATGTGTAATGTACTTTGTGTATCTGTGGGCTTGTTGCTGGATTGTTTGGGATGGACACTCCCTGACTAATCAAAGTTTGGGTGCCTGGCTGTTGATTAGCTTACTAATAATTAGTTCACTGTTAATTAGATCACTTTTAACTGTTAATTGGATTTGTAGCACTGACCCCCAAAGGAGCGGCTGATTTTGTTGGGCTTACCGTTACCTTCTTGACCTCGTATGCGTCTGGGGGTTTCCCAAGGTAGATGACCCAAAGAATTTCAGAAACTGACGCTGGATCCTCTTTTGGGATTTTTATTTGCAAAAAAGGGTAGACAAAACACAATCTCCTAATGAAGGATAGAGGGCTTAGGTAGAAAGTTCAGGTACTCTTGGAACTGCTGAAGATAGGAAGTATCTCACTATAGAAATCCAGAGAATGGCCACTCACAACTGGATTCTCACAGCTACTGGATAGACCTCCTCTCACTAGGCCTAGCAGCCGATGTGACAGACTAGCATGTAGAACGCTTGAACAAAGCCTCTGCCACAGACTTGTTGTAGAACACTTGTAGTAACTGAAGGATGTAGACAAATTTAGAGAGCCCTCATATGGTACCAGTATCTTGAAGCCAGTCTGGCGATACCGCACAAGTGTAGATTCACTTGGTGACTTTCAACTAAGCCTCCAGGCTCTTTCTGCCATATGCGTGTCCTTCTCCCGAAGAGTCCTCTCCTGGTTGCTTCTTCAGTTGCTGGGCCTCTCCACAGATGAGACGGCACCGGACCACCTTTGAATCCTCCTTCCAGTTACTTTGCCTCAGGCTAGCCAGCCCCAAAGACTCGGAATTGGATGGATCCGCACCCCAGGCCATGAGGGCCATGGGGGCTGGTCAGGAGGACCAGGACCAAACAGACAGAAAGATCTTCTGGACCGGAACCCAGAAGCACATGATGTCACTACCTTAAGTACCCTCTCCCAGAATGCGCAGCAGGATGACACTCCCACTGGGTTGGTTCCGAGAAAGAAATGCCACTTTATGCGCCTAGCTAAATGGCGTTCTCACACTTTGCCAGAAATGAACCCAGTGCAATCCAGATAGACTGGTACTGAAACCATAATTTGGTATAATTAAGCCCAAAACCAAACTGCGGTTTTAGGAATTTGAAATGGAAAAACACATAGCGTGTGCTCTTCAGGAGCCGGCACTACAGATTACTGTTTGAAGTTTGCATTGTCATGCTAATATCCCCAAGAGGGGAATGTCCTCCTGGGGTGTATAAAGTATGTGTCTGTGTTTTAATAAAGAGTCATTCCTTTGGTTTTTACCTCAACATCCTTTCTGTGTACGATGCTTGGGGTAAAGGGCTGGTATTAGCTACTGCTCTGCTGGAGGGTTTGGATGGCAGGAGGCACCGTTTGGTGAAGGCACCCAGGCTGGGTGCCAGGTGGTCCATCATAATCTCCATGAGACTCTTCAGCATTGAACACTTCCAGGAGTGCCAGATGCCTGTGTCCCGCGACAGATGTTGTGGTTCCAATTGCTGGATTGCTACATCATTACTGTGCCCAGGGGGGGTGGGTGTGGGGGAGACAGAAACTCCTGAAAATGTTGAATGCTGGATATTCTGATGGAGGTTGTAGCTCTCTAAGCCCTTGTACACACGGTCGGAGAATCTGTCGGAATGAGTCTTATCGGACCGTGTCGTCAGATAATCCGACTGTGTGTGGTATGCATCGGACTTATTCCGTCTGAATCTCCGTCCGACCCAATTTTCCAACATGTTGGAAATATTTCCCGACCAACTGGGCCGGACGGACCTAATCCGATCATGTGTAGAGCATTTTGATCGGACCAAGTGCCACGCATGCTCAGATCAAATTCCTACATCAAAGCTATTGGCTACTAGCCTGAGTGTAGTCCCATCGTAACGAAATTACGTCATCACGTTCTGAAAGATCGGATTTTTCGCCAACTTGGCCCAACCGTGTGTATGCAACAGTTTCGGACACAATCCATCTGACTAAATCCGACGGGCAAAATCCGACGGATTTGATTGGCAAAATCTCGGACCGTGTGTACGTGGGCTAAGAGAGTAAGTATGGGAGAAACGGTTCACCAGAGAAGTATAATACCTTTTCTATTGCTACTTTTGGTATTTTTTTCTTTTAGAGGACAGTTAAACAACACTAATATAGTCTGCCAATTTGGACCTGTACCCAGCTCACTTCATAGTAAGATTCTTAGCCGCTTCAAGGGTTTGTACCTTAACTCATCTCTTGTAAAATATTTTCATGACCATTGCAGGCACTTTTCTTGTTAGACAGTGATCTTCAAAACCTGACATCAAGATAGAGGGAATCTTTCAGGTTTTCTCTGCTAGAGGCAGAGAAATCTAGTTTATTTTAGGACTGTGGTTTCTTCAACCTGCACCTACAGAGGACCCAGCTCTTCTGTTTCATTTTCCGGTTTAGTATTCATTGCATTGCTGTAGCAGTTTTACTATTGATTTCTCTGTAGTTTCTCCACCACCAGCACCAGCACACACTGACAAGTGCACAAACACATACCTTGTCCGCGAAAGCTTTTAATCCAAATTCCAGCACCTCTGGGATCACCTCCTCTCTCCACCTGTCTAGACGGATAAAGCAGTGGTATGGAGCCTAATAGGAAATAATGACAGCTATTTTGTTAGCTTTTATGACCTGTCAGATGTTTCACAGCATCTGGGGGATGGCAGGCCGGCAAAGCCGTGTTCGAGAATGCCATCTGCACAGGTTAGAAAAAAATAAAAATAAAATCTGCATTTAGCATGACAGCCATGTATGTTTATAAAATATAAAGCTAATAAATCACTTGGGGGAAAAGAAACAAAATAATTAGTCATTCGGTCTGTGTTCTGAAAAATAAACCCGACTTTGGAACTGTTTACAGATTTTCAGGAAGAGAAGAGGGATTTGCATATGTGTCCCTGTTGATGTTTTCTATTTAAAAGACTGCTTGTGTTCAGTCTGAAACCTTGTTTTTTCTTTTAAATGTTGTATTGGACTCTTATTTAAAAAAGTTGTTTAAAAGTAAACTCAAGCCAGCTAATAAAGACCCCCTTTGGTGAGATTCTAATGCTTGTTTAACCTGTGGGAATATAGCATAGAGCAATTACTACCTTATTTTTCGCTCCAGCCTCGGAATGTGAGCAGGCCCTCTGCGCACTTGTGTACAATTCAGGACTGCTGACGATGCATTGTACATGATGATCACTAAATAAATAGTGATATAAACATGTGAAATAAAATGAAGTGACAATAATCAGTCCATAGGATTTCCATATAAGTCCATATAGAAAGATATCCAAAGATAATGAACGACCATACACCCAGGTGCGCCTTCCACCGTATTAATACAAGATGCACCCTTACTAGATAGCTAGACTCCATACTATAGGAGTCTAGTCAGACACGAAATCACACATCATGAAGAATCCATCCACTGGATATGGAGAGGGATAGCGACACGGCCACTGGTGCTGGTTAGTCACTCTTTCCCATGAAGGTTTATGAAAGAAAGGCAAAAGGTTGCTACATAGCATAAAACCAGTGTAGTTTTATTGAAAAAATGCCATCCTGCCCTTGGAGGATATTATACCAATGTATAATACTAGAGTAATTTACTGTATGTACATAATGGATTGAGTGGTTAATCCTGGTTAATCTGTTATAGAGTGGTTTATTAAATACAGTTTGAAGATCAATTTCCTATGACTTTTGTGTTGTATTACAAGTGACCAAATACTGACAAGCAAATTTTTCAAAACTGGTCTATGAGTGTGGTGCAAAAAGTACAATTCAAAGGCTTCAAAGGCTCCTATTTGTCCATTTGTTAAAGAATGCATGTTTTTTTTTTCTTTTCACTGTGTTCTGTGAGCATCTCATAATATATTATCCCCCTCAAATTCCTGCAAGGCATCACCACTGAGAGTACAAAGACCCTTTTTTATTAGACGCAGTTTGTCATAATAATACAGCTGCGTATTGAATGTGTAGAACACAAAATTCTTTGAATTGAGCAAACAATATGAAAGCTGCAAACAGACTTCAAATTATTATATTTGTGTTTGAATTGAAGTTCCAATAAAGAGTAGTTTTGGACCTGTTATCTGGAAAAATGTTACCCATATACTTAAAATAATGAAAGCTCATTGGATGTAAGCTATTGCTGAGTGACAGGAAAACAGCTGACAATTTCTCAAATGATGTGAAACATACTAATGATATAGAGAAAAGTAAGCTGTAAGCCATTCAACAAGTGGTAACATATTTTTCAGAAGGCTAGCAAACATGTTTAATTAGTAGTTACTGCAGAACGGTACTTTCCAGAGATGCAGGCAGGGTCACAACAGCACCAACGATAGATAGTCTTGCCTTCTCAATAATCATTTACTTTTTCTTTCTCTTCTCTGTTCTATCTCTTGCTGTTTGATTGGAAGACTCACAGCAGCAAACAAGACTGGTGTTCTGGGTTTGGAATGCCTAAAGTCACAACTACAAAGTCAGGAATTTTAACCTCTACCAGAGTCAGTACTGTTCCTTTTAGGATACTGGACAAGGTGCCTAACTGCCATGACAAGGGGCATTGCCTACTGCTCAAGTGGTTCTGGTGCTGGGCATTAAATGGCAGTTTTAGCAATTTACTTAAAATTAATACATGTGTTCGTTATGCAGGGCAAAACGATAGATTCACTTTAATGCCCTAACCCTTCAAAATAGTCTCACTTTTACTTTACAGCTCCCTTTGCCCTCTGGACTGAAAAAAACAATACTTTTAGGCATTGTAAATTATGTTTACCTCCCATGTGACAGTTCTGGTGCTTGGTGATTGGCCCAGCACTGATACATGGACAGAAAGTCCTAAGCCTTGTGCAAGCTCTAGTTGTGATCAGTCTGGACCTTACACAAGTCTTCCTCTGCTGTTTCCAGAAGTGAATATATTGGCGTGGGGAGTGAAAAAAAGATGAAATGGTGCTGTTTCCCCTTTAAAGTGATCATATTTGCTTTGTCAAGGCAAGCCAGAGATATACCTTAATCAAGGATTAAAGTGGTTGTTAACCCACTGTACTAACATAGTCTTATCCCCTCTGTATCATAATAAAATGTGTGCCTATGTTAGTGTAATGTAAAAAATCCACCGCTCTGTAACTGTATAAGCTGCACTCCGGTGCTCAGCTGACATATCAGCTCTAGTGGGCGGGGCCGAGCCATCCCGCTGACGTCAGCTGGTGAAAGCAGGGGAGAGAGGAGAGAGAGAGTGCAGACAATCAGCTGGGAGACATTTATACAGGTACAGATCAGCTGAGTTTATACATTACACAGGCACAGGGACAGATGTTCTAATGATACAGAGGGGATTAGATTTTTGATAAGATACAAGAGGAGCAGGGGGGCGGGTGCAGGTATGAGCAGGGAGGGGAGGGGGGAGGAGCACAGAGGACACAGGGAGAGCTGCAGATAGCAGGCTGCGGCTGACGGAATCAGGCAAACAGGCTACAATGTCACGATCTCAGCAGCCATGATTATTGTGGTCTGTTTGCAGAGGGGAGGGTATAGCCAGGTAGGTTCAGACAGGTTTTTAGGGTATACAGGGGGTCAAATGACACAACACAAGTGCTGTGCTGTATGATATACTTTAAGAGAACAGGATCAGGTTTTTTTTTTTTTTGGGGTTAACACCACTTTAATACCACTTATGGAAAACAAAAGGCAGAGAACATGCACCATATATAGCCATGCACTTTTGCCTAGCAGCAAAAGAGTCGCTGGTTTAAATCTACCTGCCTGGAGTTTGCATGTTCTGCCTGTGCCTGCATGGGTTTTTCCGGTTACTCAGGTTTCCTCCCACTCCCCAAAAGACATGCTGGTAGGTTAATTGGATCCTGTCTAAATTAGCCCTAGTATGTGTGTGCATGAATGTGAGTTCAGGACCTTAGATTGTAAGCTACTTGAGGGCAGGGACTGATGTGAAAGTATAATGTAAAGCGCTGCGTAAATTGATGGCGTTATATACTGTAAGTGCCTAAAATAAATAAATAGTGGAATTATTAAGTTGTGTCTGACTTCACAGACTAGTACCCTTACTTGTACATGAAGGAAACACATATGATACATGAACAACTGGTCCAGAGCAGGGGCGGACTGACCATTCGAGCACTCGGGCACTGCCCGAGGGCCCCTTGCCACCAAGGGGCCCCATCAGGGTTGCCAGCCTCAATAAAATCAGGGACAGTATGTAAAAATGTGTGTTTTTAAAAAAATCCCAAGATTATAGCTGCTCCGCCTCTCCAGTACCTTTTCAGTGTGTGTATGTGTATTCTGTGTGTGTATACCGTGTGTGTATATCGTTTGTCTGTGTGTGTGTATACTGTGTGGCCCCATAATCTATTGCCTGGGGGCCCCATAATCTCCTATTGCCCGAGGCCCCCTTAATCTTCTCCTATTGCACGGGGGCCCCATAATCTCCTATTGCCCAGGGGCCCCATGAGTTGTCAGTCCTCCCCCTGGTCCAGAGTAATGTTTACAGATGACACAAAGTATTGCAAATTGGCCACCTCTTGTCTCATCTCGTAAAAGCTAATACGAAGGGACAAGTATGGCAAGGCACTATTATAGCTGAATCTATCAAAACAAGAGTAGGCTGCATGTTTCTTCCTCAATCCATGATATAATATTTTGGATCTGTAAAGCAATCTGCAAAAGAAATTACTGCCGAAGAGACATATTTTATGATATAGTTTTATTGTTTCCTGTGCAAACAAAAAACCAAAATAATGCGTGTCAATCTTCCAGGTAAACATTAGGAACCAATTCAGCGTTACAGATTGGTGATTCCCGCTTATTTAAGAGACAAATAAAGCTTTTTTACAAAGCTAAAATAAATGTCTACAAAAACGTTTAAAGTCAACCTTTTCAAAGAACCCTTATAGTCGAGACATCACCAGCGAGTCTATAATCAACGAACCCTGCTTTGCTCTCTGCAGTACACTTAATGCACTATAATATTTTACGAGTCTATAGGAAAAAAGTGCAAGCTCACTTATTGTTACTGCCCCACAGGTATAATTGGAATGAGGGAAAGGACGTTATATCCAATTGAGATGGGAATTCATTTGCAGGGATTTCATGAAAGCTTGCACACCTGAGACAGAGAACTTGTATCTGCGAGGATGAGTGTTCAATATCAACTCTGGGGGTATTTATTGATTACCGAAGTTACTTATCATATACTGCTTGCAGATTAGTCTTTCATTAGCCATGGCGGTAAGGTTAAGAGTCTAACTGCAACTTGTGCAAACAGTGGGAAACCAGATAAAGAACTAGCAGTCTCTAAAAATTTGCTGTGTATTAACTACTCAATGACCAGCCATTATCTATATTTCCCCCAAACCTTCATCTCTTCCTGTATATTATGTCTCAGCATTTCTTTTTTTTTTTACCATGTTCCTGTAATTACAAATGTCTTTATTGCTCTATGCGACATCATCATTAGACTTTGTGCAGAGGTAGATTCCCGGGGGCTCAGGTCTACATTTCCCAAGTGTGTGAAGTGGGACAGATATAGGAGGGGATGGGAGAGTTCTGTAGTCCAGCAGGCAAGGGCTGACACCATTGGTTGGGATTTCAGTTCAACAAAAGCCCTGAGTTGTCATCCCAAACAGGAAAATAAAAGCTTGCTGGATTTCTGGCAGATCACTAGGCATTTTTCTTCTCTTGCAGGATTTTTAAAATGATTAAACAAAGCAAATATGCACATATTAGGAGGTGTACTACATTTGTGCCCTTCCTCTTTAAATCAATAATTGAAGATTTCTAAATGCTGCCTTATATGCTACCTTATAAAGCTTTACTTATTAAGTCTAAGCCCTTGTACACACGGTCGGACATTCCGACAACAAAATCCGTCTGATTTTGTCCGACGGATTTTGTCCGAAACTTGTGTTGCATACACACGGTCGGACAAAGTTGTTGGAAAATCCGATCGTACGTACTATGTTCAGGCTAGTAGCCAATAGCTTTGGTCTAGGAATTTGATCTGAGCATGCGTGGCACTTTGTCCTATCGGAATTCTCTACACACAATCTGACAAAGTCCGATCGGATCATGTTGTCGGAAAGTTTTATAGCCCAGCTCTAAAACTTTATCCGTCGGATATTCCGACAGAAACAGTCCGATGGAGCCCACAAACAGTCGGATTATCCGACAACACAGTCCGATCGGACATTTTCCGTCGGAATGTCCGACCGTGTGTAAAAGGGCTTAGGATGATTTTCTACTTGCTGTGGACTGTTCAGTGGCATGCTGATAATCCATGCTGTTTCTCAATTTCTCAAGCTCTGTTGGGCTCTTTTGGATGTTTATGTCCCCATTTATGTCCCCCATTGGGAATTATTCCCTCACTTTGCCTGGCACCAGAACAGGAATTGAATGAAAATCTCACCGACTATATAATAGGAGGAGATAGAGATGCAGGCTGACAGATCTTAGACCAAGATATATAGATGTTATGCCACGTACACACGACCAGACTTTTTGAAAGCAAAGGTCCTATGGAACGAATCCGCCAGACAGTTTGAGAGTGTGTGGGCTTCATCGGACCTTTGCTGTCTAAAAATCTGACAGACTTTAGAAATAGAACATGTTTCAAATCTTTCCGTCGGACACGAGTCCGGTTGAAAAATCCCCTCGCCTGTATGCTAGTCCGACGGACGAAAACCGGCACTAGGGCAGCTATTAGCTATTGGCTATGAACTTCCTTATTCTAGTCTGGTCGTATGTCATCACGGTCGAATCTGTCGGACTTTGGTGTGATTGTGTGTGTCAAAGTCCGTTGGAAGTCCACCAGGAAGACCATCGCACCTAGTCTGCCGGAAAGTCCGGTGGTGTGTACACGGCATTAGCCATATAGCTAAATTGTAGTTAAGTGCCTGAACACGATCAGTCTGATAAAAGATATTAAGGTATACAAAAAATTGGCTGTAAGGCTAAATGGTAGTTGAGCGTGGAGTCATGATTGGGCTGCTGAAGATTGTTTTGTTTTTTTACCTGCTAAGAATACACATGCCAACGGCCTGTGGTGTGTTGCCTTTATTCTGTGAGTACCTTAACAATAAATGCGTTTTGTTTTCGCAATGCACTTTCCTCTCCATGTGACCCTTTCATTTAAAAGCATGAAAACCACGTCCAGCCACCCACTTTGATAGGTAAGAAGCTGAGGAGCATTTTCTACAGTAAATTTAGATTTGTTAATGTACGTAGAAATATGCTGCCTCAACCAGCTTCATAAATATTCCATAAATACCATGACCATCAATGTCATGTTCATCTAGCAATTAGTAGGCTACGCATGCTCTGTGATTGGGGCACTGCTGTCCTCTGAGGCAGCCTAGGAACAAAGAAATGTGGTTATGTGCAGTAAAGCTGATTACTCAGTATCATTAATGCTGATAAATGACAGCACTCTACCAAGACATATTAAGATTCAGGCTCATAAATTGGTAATGACAATTTTCCCAGCTGTGGCAGGCAGGTCAATGGAGGATGGGCAGAAGTGCTGGGAAAAAATCAGTACAGTGGGAATTGTATGATGTATTAGTACTATGCACTCACCAAATGTCACTCATCAAATGACAGAAAGATGACCACACTGATCGATTAGGAAGAGACAAAGCCTGCCACGAGACTAAGCGAGAAGTTTAATATCAGTCGGCATCCACTAGGAGCATCACGAGGTAAGGGCCTCACCTTGCTTTGCAGTTCCCATGTGTCTTCTGCTACCCAGAGCTATGAAATGATAGCACAGGAAGACAGAACCTGGACTGCTCAATTGTTTATTCTAGACTTTGTCGTAAGACAAATAAATAGCAAGAATTACTAGAGCAAAGCTATGACTTACGTGTTGTTTATTTAACCACTTGCCGACCAGCCATCGTCATTATATTGTGGCAGGTCGGCTAGTTCCCGCAAACCGTTGTAGGTATACGTTGGCTCTTTTGAGAGCTATAGCAGGCATGTGACTGCTGCAGGGGAGCCAATGTGCGTGGCCAGTGACCACAATGCCTGCCGGCCAGCCGTGATCGGTCCACAGAGAGCCAGAAGGGGGATCTGTCAATGTAAAAACAAACAAATCCCCGTTCCGACAGGGGAGTAGAGAGTGACTATCTGTTCCTAGTGATCAGGAACAACAATCTCTCTCCTCCTCCAGTCAGTACACTCCCCCCCACAGTTAGAAACACTTCCCAGGGAACACATTTAACCCCTTAATCACCATTAGTGTTAACCCCTTCCCTGTCAGTGTCATTTATACAGTAAGCAGTGCATTTTTATAGCACTGATTGCTGTATGAATGTCACTGGTCCCAAAAAAGTATCAAAAGTGTCCGATCTGTCCACCACAGTGTTGCAGGCCCACTAAAAATCACTGATCACCACCATTACTAGTAAAAACAAATAATAATAAAAATACCATAAATCCATCCCCTATTTTGTATATGCCATAACTTTTGCGCAAACCAATCAATATACACTTGTGATTTTTTTTTTACCAAAAATATGTAGAAGAATACATATTGGCCTAAACTGATGAAGATTTTTTTTCAATTTTTGGGATATTTATTATAGCAAAAAGTAAAAACTATTGTTTTTTTTTCAAAATTGTTGGTCTTTTTTTTTTATAGTGCAAAAAATAAAAACCACAGATGTGATCAAATACCACCAAAATAAAGCTCTATTTGTGGGAAAAAAAGGACGTCAATTTTGTTTGGGTACAGCATTGCACGTGCAATTGTCAGTTAAAGGGACGCAGTGCCATATCGCAAAAAAAGGGGGGAAATCTTTGGGTCCTTAAGGGGGAAAACCCTAAGGTCCTTATAGTGGTGTTCCACACACAAAAAAAAAAGGTGCTTAAAATTCCTAAAATTTTTTTTAAAAAAAATTGGATTTTTTTTTTTAAATTCACCTCTAAATGGCTGTTGCTAGGGGGTCCCTCGTAGTCTGCCTCCTTCAGTGCCTGGGCTCCTGACATCACTTCCCCTCAGCTCCGCCCCCTCCCTCCTGTCAGTCATCTGGGACATGTGACAGGTCCCAGATGACTGCGTGGCCAATAACGGCGCGCGGCGCCGCTCGCGCATGCGCAGTGGTTGCCCGGCTGTGAAGCCACAGCCGGGTGCCCACAGTTGCAATGCCGGTGCTGCAGAGAGGAGGGGGGGCGAGCGGGGCTTCGTTTCCCCACATCGCTGGACCCTGGAAGGGGTAAGTGTCCGATTATTAAAAGTCAGCAGCTGCACTATTTGTAGTAGTATTTTTTTAAGGGAAACTCCTCTTTAAAGGGGGAAAATCTTTTGGTCCTTAAGTGGTTTATTGCATGCTAAATGCCATAATGAGATATACAGTGCCTTGAAAAAGGTATTCATACCCCTTGACATTTCTACATTTTGCCATGTTACAACCAAAAACATAAATTTATTTTATTGGGATTTTATGTGATAGACCAACACACACATAATTGTGAAGTGGAAGGAAAATTATACATGGTTTTCAAATTTTTTTTACAAATAAATATCTGAAAAGTGTGGCGTGCATTTGTATTCAGCCCCCTTTACTCTGATACCCCTAACTAAAATCTAGTGGAACCAATTGCCTTCAGAAGTCACCTAATTAGTAAATAGAGACCACCTATGTGTATTTTAATCTCAGTATAAATGCAGCTGTACTGTGAAGCCCCCAGAGGTTTGTTAGAGAACCTTAGTGAACAAACAGCATCATGAAGGCCAAGGAACACACCAGACAGGTCAGGGATAACATTGTGGAGAACCTTTAAAGCAGGGTTAGGTTATAAAAAAAATATCCCAAGCTTTGAACATCCCACAGATCAATGTTCAATCCATCATCGGAAAATGGAAAGAGTATGGCACAACTGCAAACCTACCAAGATATGGCCGTCCACCTAAACTGACAGACTAGACAAGGAGAGCATTAATCAGAGGAGAGGCCAATGGTAACCCTGGAGAAGCTGCAGAGATCCACAGCTCAGGTGGGAGAATCTATTAGTCATGCACTCCACAAATCTGGCCTTTATGGAGGAGTGGCAAGAAGAAAGATATTGTTGAAAGAAAGCCATAAGAAGTCCGGTTTGCAGTTTGCATGAAGCCATGTGGGGGACACAGAAAACATGTGAAAGATGGTGCTCTGGTCAGATGAGACCAAAATTAAATTTTTTGTAGGGCTGTTACTGATTAAAATTTTCTCGTTCGATTAATAGATTTTTTTTTCATCGATTAATCAACCAATTTCGATTAATTATAACGCACATACAGATCCAACTACTTTTAGCTGATTTAGCACCACTGTTATGGCAACGGCCGAAGGCGGATATAATGGGGCATGGCTAGGACGTCACACGTCATAAACTCAGCCTCACCGTGCTCATAATCTCAGACTTACCATGCCCATAATCGCAGCCTCATTGTTCCCATAATGCAGTCTCACCGTGCCCATAATAGCAGCCTCGCTGTGCCCATAATCACAGCCTCACCATGCCCATAATGCTGTCTCAACGTGCCCATAATTGCAGCCTCGCCATGCCTATAATGGCAACCTCAGCATGCCCATAATGCAGTCTCACCGTGCCCACAATGCAGTCTCACTGTGCCCATAATGCAGTCTCATCGTGCCCACAATGCAGTCTCACCGTGCCCATAATGCATTCTCACCATGCCCATAATGCAGTCTCACCATGCCCATAATGCAGTCTCTCCGTGCCCATAATGCAATCTCACCGTGCCCATAATGCAGTCTCACAGTGCCTATAATGCAGTCTCACCTTGCCCATAATGCAGTCTCACTGTGCCCATAATGCAGTCTCACCGTGCCCATAATGCAGTCTCACCGTGCCCACAATACAGTCTCACCATGCCCATAATGCAGTCTCACAGTGCCCATAATGCAGTCTCACCTTGCCCATATGCAGTCTCACAGTGCCCATAATGCAGTCTCACCGTGCCCATAACGCAGTCTCACTGTAGTTAGTGCCTGCGCCTGGATTACCACAGACTGTGTATGACATATAGTGGAGGAGGAGGAGGAGGGAGCGGAGTGCTGCGCTGCAGCCACAGCTTGGCCCAAAGTGGCCCCAGGGCAGGCAGCCTATCGATCAAAAGAATTTTGATCGATCAAAAAATTAACGATTAACCAAGGAATTAATCGTTGGTTCTGCAGCAAACCACTATGTGTGGCGGAAAACTAACACTGCACATCACCCTGAAAACACCATCAGCATCATGTTTTGGGAATGTTTTTCTTCAGCTGGGACAGGGATGCTGGTCCGCATTGATGGGAAGGTGAATGGAGCCAAATACAGGGCAATCTTAGAAGAAAACTTGTTAGAGTCTGCAAAAGACTTGAGACTGGGGCAGAATTTATGACAGAATTATCAGATATTTATTTGCATTTAGAGAAAATGTACTTTGCCTGCAAAAATTTAACTGATGTAGCCACCACATCTAATAACTGGTATGCTGCAATATAATAGATGCTTGTTCATGGGTTTACATATACTGTAGGAGAATATGATTGTACTTTTTATGTTCAGTCTTAGCCCTTGTACACACGGTCGGACATTCCAACGGAGAATGTCTGATCGGACCGTGTTGTCAGATAATCCGACTGTGTGTGGGCTCCATTGGATTGTTTCCATCGGAATATCCGACCGAGCTGGGCTATAAAATTTTCCGACAACATGGTCTGATGGGACTTTGTCCTATCGTTTGTAGAGAATTCCGATCGGACAAAGTGCCACGCATGCTCAGATCAAATTCCTAGAACAAAGCTATTGGCTACTAGCCTGAACGTAGTCCCGTCGTAACGAAATAACGTCATCACGTTACGAACGATCAGATTTTCCGACAACTTTGTCCGACCGTGTGTATGCAACACAAGTTTCGGACAAAATCCGTTGGACAAAGTCCGACAGATTTTGTTGTCGGAATGTCCGACCGTGTGTACGAGGGCTTAAAGGATCTGTCTACCCAAAACTAAAATTCAGCTTTTGGCAGATGCTTAATAAATAAACCACCTGACATTTACTTGTATCTTTTGTGAACTTTATTGGTGAGACAGAGGGGTTGGTTAACTAAAGGCAAATAGACTGTGCACTTTTCAAAGTGTAATAGCACACTGCAAGAGCAGTTGCTCCAGATCTTAGTAAATGAGCAGAAGCTCTGCTGATTTCCATCATCCAATCACGTGCAAGCAAAAATGCATTTTTTTTTTCCTTGCACGTAATTGGGTGTTCTTTTCGAAAGGGAAGATTTAGTAAGCTCTGGAGCAACTGCAGTCTTTTTGTCTTTAGTAAATCTACCCAGGGTCTTCACAACTGATGTAGCCATCTTTGAGGGGCTCAAACTCTGCCTGTTGGATTTGTTATTTATTTATATGACTGAGACTACAACAGGAGGCTCTGGAGCAATGAAAACAGCCAAACCTCCAGGTGAAAGGTTTATTAAAGCTACCTGAAAATATCTACTACACATTGGGGGTTATTTACTAAAGGAAAATCCACTTTGTACTGCAAGTGCACTTGGAAGTGCAGTCACTTTAGATCCGAGGGGGGCATGCAAGGAAAATAGAAAACAGCATTTTTGCTTGCACATGATTGGAGAATAAAATCAGCAGAGCTTCCCCTCATTTCAGATCTACCCCTTAGATTTAGAGCGACTGCACTTCCAAGTGCACTTGCAGAGCAAAGTGGATTTGCCTTTCGTAAATAACCCCCATTGTGACACAGTGTTATAACCAACTCTACATTTCAGGCTTATAAATTAGTGATGTACAAAGTCTTTTACTCTAAGAATTCCAGATTTACAATTTAAAGATGGTGTTTTCATGTTTTAGGACGGAATGGGGAATCTCAGAATCACAGAGAAAGGTTTACGACTAGAAGGAGATTCGGAATTTTTAAAACCTCTGTATGCCAAAGAAATCCGCTCCAGGCCGGTAAGTGTTCTTCACGGGTGAAAATCTAATTTCATTTTTTTTAAATTAAAAAAAAGCAAAAGTAACAACAAAAAATATATATATTTTTTTTCATATGAACAGCTAAAAGTCAAAATGATATTTTTACTCAAAAACAGGCTTTATGTACCCTATATTATTATGTCATTAATAAAGCCTATTTATTGCTACATAAATCATGCTTTCAACCTTTCCTTATAATGTCGATCTAGCATGAGGTATGCTTTTTCATGTATACTAAGTAATATAAATATGTAGATGTGTTTATTACCTCTCACAGTGATCGGAGTACTTCCTGTTATTGCTTTTCTCTTTAGAAGGGTGGAGCCATCTTTGTTTAGATATCATTCAAGGTCAGCATCTGCTTCCTGGACTGGGATGCTGGGACAGAGATGTCACAATCATGTAAATCTGGGTACCCATGAAGTTGTCTAACATACAAATGTCTAACACAGATTAGCCTATGCTGCAGCCTCATGCATTATAATTTGCTGCAAAGTTACAATGTTGCAGTCTGAATACTGAGGGGGAGGGGACTGAGGAGCTGCTTCCTTCTGCCTGCAGCAGATTGTTGGTTTCATCCCATCCTAGGCTAAGGTGACCAGATTTTTAAAATGAAATCAGGGGACATTTATTTTTTATTTTTTATTGGCAAATGGTAAACTATTTTATACGCATATTTTCCTCAAATTATATATGCAGTCAGAAGTGTAGCGTGGGTTGTCAGCGCCCCGAGACAAGGCAAGAAATGTACACCACTGCCAGACTTTTAACAATCCCTGAGTCCCTTCCATTAGTACAGTAGTACTCACCAACTTGATTCCTACACTGACCTACATGCCCACTGAACTAACCTACCTGGTTTCCTACCCTGACCACTACTCCGACCTACCTGACCACTACACTGACCTACCTTATGCCTACACTGGACTACCTTATCCCTACATTGACCTACCCGATTCCTACACTGTCCACTACACTAACCTACCTGATTCCTACACTATCCTCTAAACGAACCTACTTGATTCCTACACTGACCTACCTGATTCCTATACTGACCACTACACTGACCTACCTGATTCCACTACTCACACCCCCCCCCCCCCCCACATGAACAGCATAGATTGTTTGATTTTGCTCACCTCTCCATGGCCTCCATGATAATCTATCAGAGTAGGGCTCTCCCCAGCACCAGGTTTCACCCAGGGCGAGTGTAACAGATGCCCCCCCTCCATACCACTGCAATCCGGGGACAACCCGGGGACTGTCCCCGGAAACCGGGGATGTCTGGTCACCCTACCCTAGGCATAGTCCCTGGACTGGAGTTCAAGGGATGCTTTTTTTTAAAATAAATGATATGGAGGTTGCTTTACTAAAACTGGAGAGTGCAAATGCATGGCAGCTTCCCAAGCTGATGCGAGTGCCCGGTGGTCTCAATCGCCGCCGGGCTCCTGCGATCGCTCGGGGCGCACAGAGAACTGGCAGCTGTGTGTGTAAACACACAGCTGCTGGTTCTCTGAGCATGGAACTGTCAGATTGTCTGTCCAGAGTATGGACAGCGAACTGTTAGTTTCCCTGCTTAGTCCTATCCCCCCTTCAGTTAGAACACAAAATAGGGTACACATTAACCCCTCCCCTGGCCCCTAGTGTTAACCCCTTCACTGCCAGTGACATTTTTACAGTAATCAATGTAATTATAATCGCACTGATCGCTGTGTTAATGCCAACGGTCCCAAAAATGTGTCAAAATTGTCCGACGTGTCCGCCATAATGTCGCATGTCACGATAAAAATCGCTGATCAAAAAAAATATTCAAAAAAATGGCATAAATCTATTCCCTATTTTGTAGACGCTGTAACTTTTGCACAATCCAATCAATAAACTCTTAGCCCCTGTACACACGGTCGGATTTTCTCCGTCGGATTTTGTCCGTCGGATCTTGTCCGAAACTGTTGCATACACACGGTCGGACTAAGTTGTCGAAAAATCCGATCATTCAGAACGTGATGACGTAATTTCGTTACGATGGGACTACGTTCAGGCTAGTAGCCAATAGCTTTGATGTAGGAATTTGATCTGAGCATGCGTGGCACTTGGTCCGATCAAAATTCTCTACACATGATCGGAGTATGTCCGATCGAACCAGTTGGTCGGAAAATATTTCCAACAAGTTGGAAAATTGGGTCCGACGGATATTCCGACGGAATCAGTCCGATGCATACCACACACAGTCGGATTATCCGACAACATGGTCCGATAGGACACATTCCGACGTATTCTCCATCCGTGTGTACAAGGGCTTATTATGTTTTTTTTTGTTTTTTTTACCAAAAATATGTAGAAGAATTAAAACTGATGAAAATTTTTTTTTTATATATTTTTGGGGGATATTTATTATAGCAAAAAGTTAAAAACAATGTGTTTTTATTTCAAAATTCTCACTCTTTTTTTGTTTATAGCGCAAAAAATAAAAACCGCAGGGGTGATCAAATACCACCAAAAGAAAGCTCTATTTGTGGGAAAAAAAGGACGTTAATTTTGTTTGGGAGCCACGTCGCACGACCACGCAATTGTCAGTTAAATCGTCGCAGTGCCGTATCGCAAAAAGTGGTCTGCTCTTTGGTCAGCCAAATGGTCCGGGGCTTAAGTGGTTAATTAAGCTTTGATAATAAAACCTGGAAGCTGATTGGATTTTGTACAGAGCTGCACCAGATTTTGCACTCTCTGTTTATTAAATCAACCTCACTGTTTCTATATATTGTCAGGAATGTATTCATGGGGACATGTGAAGCTACTCAGAGGTCTGCTTTAAATACATTGTTTCAAAATATTCACAGGTATATGAGTCAGTAAAGAGCATAGCTCCCAATTTTGGGTCCGGATCCCCCTTCCTCTAGCATTTACACAGTTCACCTGGTCTGATGTACAACCCCAATTCCAAAAAAAAAAAGACAGAACGCTTTGTAAAAGCTACATAAAAACAGAATGTAATGATTTTCAAATCTCGTAAACCCATATTTTATTAAAAATAGAAGACATATAACATGTTTAACCACTTTCTTACTGGGCACTTAAACCTCCCTCCTGCCCAGACCAATTTTTAGCATTCAGCGCTGTCACACTTTGAATGACAATTGCGCGGTCATGCTACACTGTACTCAAATTACATTTTTATAATTTTTTTCACACAAATGGAGCTTTCTTTTGGTGGTATTTAATCACCACTTGGGTTTTTATTTTTTGCTAAACAAAAAGACAGAAGTTTTTGAAAAAAAAAAAAGTTTCATAGTTTGTTATAAAATTTTGCAAAGGGGTAATTTTCCTCCTTCATTGATATTCACTGATGAGGCTGCACTGATGGGCACAGGTGGTATTGATAGGCAGCACTAGTGATGAGGCATTGATTGGTGACCTTTAGAGGTGGCACTGTGGGCACTGATAGGTGATACTGTGAGCACTGATAGGTGACACTGTGGGCACTGGTAGGTGGCGCTGGTGGGCACTGGTAGGTGGCACAGGTGGGCACAGAAGGCTCTGTAGCGGCTCTCCATGATCAGGACTGATGTCCCTCTCGAGCCGCCGCTGATTGGCTTTTCTTTTCCTCCTCACGCTACTAGCGTGAGGAGAAAAAATAGAAAATTACCGTCTCTGTTTTCATCACATGATCAGTTGTCATTGGCTGACAGCTGATCACATGGTAAGGGGTTGGGATCGACCCCCTACTTTGATCTGTCTCATAGACTTGCTGATCACAGAGAGCGCCATGCGCACCCTGCAGGCAGCTCGAGCACGGGAGGACATCTATGGATGCCCTCCCGGCAAAGTAGGTCCGTGCTGTAGCTGTCTTTCGGCTATAGCGCGGATGGGAAAAGGTTAAACTGCGAAAATTTACCATTTAAAAAAAAAAGATACAGTAATTCAGTAATTTTCAAATTGATTGATTTATGAGATTTACAAGTCATTGCATTCTGTTTTTATGTAGATTTTACACAGCATCCCAACTTTTTTGGAATTTGGGTTATATTAAGTACTATGAACCATCAAAAGGGTTTAGGTTTATTAATTATAAGACAGAACTTAACAGGAAACTCCACTTAAAAAGTAACATAATATAGGATGATTCTACTTAAGGTGTTAAATGGGTTTCTTCTCAGCAACAGGATTGTGAGATGTTATTCACTTGTATTTTCTCCCTGTCTGGACAGAAATATAGATTAAGTCTAACCAAGGTGTGAATGGGTCCTTCCCCCCTCCCAACAGCGACAGGTTTGTGAGATGTAATTCACTTGTATTCTCTCCCTGTCTGGGCAGAAATATTAGCTAAGTACCTCAGTGTCAGTCTGTAGGCCCCTCTGGAACCTGAACTGTGTTCTGCTGGAGATCAGGGGTTATAGCTGGCATTTTGTCAGGGCTGCTGGAGTAGGGTAAGACCAGCAGCAAAGCATTTCTTTTTTTTCCTGAAATTCTGACATTACCTTTTATACCTTAGTTCAGTGGTCATCAACCCTGTCCTCAGGGTCCACTAACAAGCAGGTTTTAGGCATTACTTTGGGGAGATGCAGACTAGAATACTGCAATCACTGAGCAGCAAATTATATCACCTGTGATGTATTTCAGTTATCTTGCAAACCTGGCCTGTTAGTGGGCTATGAGGACAGGGTTGATGACCACTGCCTTATGCCGTGTACACATGACCGGAATTTCTGGCAGACTAGGTCCGATGGTCTTCCCAACGGACTTTCAGCGGAGTTCCGACTGACTTTCTGAACGAACGGATTTGGCCACACGCAATCACACCAACGACCGTGATGACGTACGACTGGACTAGAATAAGGAAGTTCTTAGCCAGTAGCCAGTAGCTGCCCTAGCATCAGCTTTCGTCCATCAGACTAGCATACAGACAAACTGATTTTTCGACCGAACTCGAGTCCATCAGAAAGATTTGAAACATGTTCTAAATCTAAAGTCCATCTGATTTTGCTGTCGAAAAGTCCGGTCGTGTGTACATGGCATAAGTTGACTGAGTGCCTGTCATCAGCACCAAGCTCAAGCACAAGATACGCATAGAATGGTTTTACAACTTTATACTTAGCCTGATATTTCTGTTCTGAAAGACAGAGAATACAAGTAAATAATATTATAAACATAATCTTAGATACGGTAGGTAATTCTGCGTCTATTTAACAATGTATGACTAACGATTATGATTATTACATATGCCAATTGTTCTCCAATCTCCATAAAGTAGTCTTGAAAAAATGAAAGCTACATCATTCCCCTTTGTGTGGACATGAAGTAGGTAAGTTGTTGTAACCAACCAGCATAAAAGTTCAGAGCAAGAGTCTCCAAACTTTCTAAAGAAATGGCCACTTTACTGTATTTCAGACTTTAGGGGGAGACTGTGCCCAGTGAGAGTAAACAATGCCCGATCTTAGGTATTAGTGGGGAGAAATAGCTGTTGTCAGTGGGAGGAATAGTGCCCCATTTTTGTTGTCGATGGAAAGAATTATGCTCCATCATTGGTGTCAATGGAAAGAATATTGACCCATTGTTGGTGCCAGTGGCACAAAAAACCCTTAAGGGCAAGCAAATAGCCATACCTGGCCCCAGTGCCACAGTTTGGAGACCACTGGTTTAGAGTATTTCAATATTTAGTAGTCCTGCAGACTTGTTAATTCCCACATAACCCATGTATTGAAGTGTCACATGATATACATTTGAAAAAATAAGCACAAGAAGTGGTTTGGTAGATGTCTGAGACTGAAGAAACATACGGTATATACTTTTCTCCGATTTTCTTTTTTTTTTATCTTCAGCATCAAAACTTTTGTTTTTACAGATGACAGCCAGAACTAGGAGGGTGCAAGGAAACACTTAAAAAACGCTCCACAGGAGCATTGAGGAGCCAAGCTATAATGGCTATCTTTATATTCTTTCCTACAGTCCTCTGTTCTTATGATAAAATGTGCCTCATTTTAATTGCCTCCTGCGCCACAAGCTTTCTTTTTCTTTCTTAAAAATAGGCAAGGTAAAGGGCTTGTTACATTAAAGGCCAGTAAACTGAATTGTGTTCTCGCTTGTAATTATCACACAACTCTGCATGCTGATGCACACCTGATTCATTAAAAAAAATCAGTAAAGAAAAAATCACAATATGATGCTTAGCAGCAATTACGGGTAGTATCTAAATTTTATCCAAGTGGAAATGTTCATTTTAAAAGCTAACTGTAGTTTTTACAACACGTGAACTATTCTAATACAACCAGGGGCAGGCAAGTTTGTGTGTGTAACCCCTTACCTCTAGCCTTTCTTTCTCTGCTTTCAGTAGGGTTATCACAGGCCACAGTCATTGTAAACATGTGTTTGTTTACATTCATCCTATTTGGAGTCTATACTAGTGTAAAGAACAATATATCTGAAGACCAGGACAGAGAATAATAAAGGTCACAGATGTTCATTTTATTATCCACTATAAGGCCTCATGCACATTGGACGTTTTTACAGCTGCTGTTTTTGGCTTTAGACAATTTTTTCTACAGCCAGTAAACTCTCCAGAATGTTATCCTATGTGTCCATGCACACATAGGCTGTTATCAGCGTTTTTTGATAGGGGTGTTTTCTGGAAGGACAAAAAAGCCCAGAACTAGTGGGTTTTTAGAGGAATTTTTCAGCTTTAAAAATGCTCTAAGCCCTTGTACACACGGTCGGAGAATGTGTCCGATCGGACCGTTTTGACGGATATTCCGACTGTGTGTGGTCTACATCGGACTGTTTCTGTCGGAGTATCCGACGGACCAAGTTTTCCAACTTGTTGGTAAAATTTTCCGACAAAATGCTCCAATCTGACAAACTCCGATCATGTGTAGAGAATTCCGATCGGACAAAGTGCCACGCATGCTCAGATCAAATTCCTACACCAAAGCTATTGGCTACTAGCGTGAATGTAGTCCCGTCGTAACGAAATAACGTCATAACATCGGATTTTACGACTTTCACACTGGGGCGGTGCGCTTGCGGGATGGGAAAAAAAAAGTCCTGCAAGCAGCATCTTTGGGGCAACTTTTTTCAGAGTTAGACCCCTTTCACACTGGGGCAGCGGGTCCATTATCAGTAAAGCGCTGCTAGTTTTAGTAGCGCTTTACCATCGTTTTACCATCCCTGCCCATTGGAATGAAAGGGTGGCACTTCCGAAGCGCCTGTAAAGTGATTCAGAAGCACCGCAACATGGACGGTTTTAACCCTTTCATTGCTTTAACGGCACTTTTCGGCCACTAGCGGGTCGCTCTTAACCCCCGTTAGCGGGCGAGAAGCTCAGAGAAAACGATGGTAAAGCGCCACTAAAACTAGCAGCACTTTACTGTTAACGGACACGCCGCCCCAGTGTGAAAGGGGTCTAACGCTAAAAAAAGCTCATAAACACTGAAAAACGCACATATTTGGTGTTTATGAGCATTTTTGAGTCATAAGCTTTAGTGGGAGTATAGTTTTGCTAAAACAAAAAAGCTTAAAAACTCTGAAAAATGCTACTGCAAAAATGCTGCAAAACTCATTCTATGGGTACAACTTTCTACACTGGTTCTTTATTATAATATCCAGTGTGCATGAGGCCTTAGCTGTGAGGAACACCATGGGATAAGAGTATAGGCAGGACATCTTATGAGGGGGCTGCTCTTTTGCAGCACTTTGTGGTCCATTCCTCTAGTAACTTCAAGTTCTTGGTTTTAGGATATTGAATTGAATAGGGATGAGGAGCATATATATGCCTTGTTGTTTTCAGGCCGTGTTTACTGGCCTGGGCCTGTGACCACAGCTCTGAAAATCTAAGGGAAAGGCAAAGCTGAGATTTTATACTATAGTAGTATAGTTGCTTGCAGTCCTTGAATATTTTGAAAGAGATACTTATTTTTTTAATACAAATGTATGCTTTAAAAGAGTATATAGCTAAAAATAAATGATATGCATTAGTATTTGCTATGCTATCCAAAGTTGATCCTGTTTTTTTTTTTGGCTCCTCTTGACCCATTGTTAAATTGCAGCCTGATTGCTAATAGCATGGTGGATAAATGTAAGCTTTTTGCTGCTCATAAGGGTGGTACCAGAAGAAGGTTATTTTTTATTTTATTTTTTAAACAAAAAAGGACCTTTGTTACTCCATGTGACATATTCACTAGACTTTTGAAAATCCTGACAGATTTTGCCAAAGTGTTTGCTAAAAGTGGCAAAGCGTGCGCTAAATTCATGTACATGTCTAGAACTTGTACTTGAATAAGTCGCTTGCTGTGCCACTTTTGGAATGCACTCAAGACAAAACATTTTACAAAAGCTGTCTCTGCCAAAAGAAAGTTGTTGTTCAATTGCTCTACTTTCAAGAGATACGAACTGTCTGTATTTTGTTTTGAATTTGGTACAGGCATTGTGCCAAAATACAATATATAAGTGGAGCAAATTGGAACTACCTGAATTTGGAGCACAAGACGCTGTCAGAACCAAAACTGTCGCAGATGTTTTTGAGTTTGGCACAACACATTAAAAAAGCAATTAATGGCAGAAAAGTGGAGCCGCAGCTTTATTGAATTCCTCCCATTGTCTGCGCAGGCTCTTTGGAGAGAGAGGGCAGCATTCATGTGCTGGCGAAAGAAATCAATGTACAGTGCATCCGGAAAGTATTTGTAACACTTCACTTTTTCAACATTTTGTTATGTTACAGCCTTATTCCAAAATAGATTAAATTCATTATTTTTCTCAAAATTCAAAAAATACCCCATAATGACCACGTGAAAGAAGTTTGTTTGAAAACTTTACAAATTTATTACAAATCAAAAACAAACAAAAAAATCACATGTACGTAAGTATTCACAGCCTTTGCCATGACACTCAAAATTGAGCTCAGCTGCATCCTGTTTCCACTAATCACCCTTGAGATGTTTCTACAACTTGATTGGAGTCAACCTGTGGTAAATTCAGTTGATTGGACATAATTTGGAAAGGCTCGCACCTGTCTATATAAGGTTCCACAGTTAACAGTACATGTCAGAGCACAAACCAAGCCATGAAGTCCAAGGAATTGTCTGTAGACCTCCGACACAGGATTGTATTGAGGCACAGATAAATGGAAGAAGTTTGTAACCACCAGAACTCTTCCTAGAGCGGGTCGTCTGGCAAAACTGAGTGATCAGGGGAGAAGGGTCTTAGGCACGGAGGTGACCAAGAACCCGATGGTCACTCTGGCAGAGCTCCAGCATTTCTCTGAAGAGAAGACAACCTTCCAGAAGAACAACCATCTCTGCAGCACTCCACCAATAAGGCCTGTATGGTAGAGTGGCCAGACGGAAGCCACTGCTCAGTAAAAGGCACATGACAGCCTGCCTGGAGTTTGCCAAAAGGCACCTGAAGGACTCTCAGATGCCAAGAAACACAATTCTCTGGTCTGATGAAACAAAGATTGAACTATTTGACCTGGAAGAAACCAGACACTGCTCATCACTTGACCAATGCCATCCCTATAGTGAAGAATGGTGGTGGCGGCATCATGCTGTGGGGATGTTTTTCAGGGGCAAGCCTGGGAGACTAGTCAAGATTGAGGGAAAGATGAATGCAGCAATGTACAGAGACCTCTTCGATGAAAACCTGCTCCAGAGCACTCTGGACCTCAGACTGGGGCGAAGGTTCATCTTCCAACAGGACAACGACCCTAAGCACACAGCCAAAATAACAAATGAGTGGCTACAGAACAACTCTGTCAATGTCCTTTGAGTGGCCCAGCCAGAGCCCAGACATAAACCTGATTAAACATCTCTGAAGAGATCTGAAAATGACTGTGCACTGATGTGCCCCATCCAACCTGATGGAGCTTGAGAGGTCCTGCAAAGAAGAATGGGAGAAACAGCCCAAAAATAGGTGTGCCAAGCTTATAGCATCATACTCAAAAAGACTTGAGGTCCTAATTGGTGCCAAAGGTGCTTTAAAAAAGTATTGCGTAAAGGCTGGGAATACTTAGGTGCATGTGATTTTTTTCATTTTTTTATTTTTAATAAATTTGCACAGATTTCAAACAAACTTCTTTCACATTGTCATTATAACATATTGTTTGTAGAAAAATAAGGAAAATAATTAATTTATTGTGACATAACATGTAGAAAAAGTGAATCACTCTGCAAGACCATTTGCTCCAGAACTTAATAAATGAGCAAAAGTGCTGTTGATATCCATCATTCATTCATGTGCAAACAAAAATGTTGTTTTTTAATTGTCCTTGCACGTGATTGGGTACTTTTTGCAAAGTGACGCTTTACAGAGTGCACAGTCTGTTTTTCTTTAGTAAATCAACCCACTGTGCTGTCAGCTCAAACAGGAAATTAGGAAATCTCTGAATTTCTTGTAGAACAACAGCCTTGACGTGATTTTAGCTATATTACTACACTTGCGATAGAGACAATTGAGTACTGTCCATGATACTTTTTTTATTTGCACTAACATTCAATTTGTCCTAGACAAGCTTTCGGTGTATATCCCCTTCTTCAATGTCCCAGCAGTGCTGATTCACAAAGGTTTTAGCAGAATGTTAAAATAACACAATCTCTGAGGGAAAGGGAAAAAAAGGAAAAACAAACCCACACAAACAAATATACATGGCATTAGTAATAAAAAAAGCATAGTTAGTGATATAAGACAGAGGGAGAGCTATAGACTGGGGGGAATGACCGTCACGGCGGGGGTTGTAAAACTTTAGTATAATGGGTAAGAAACCCATATTTAAATTTAGGCCATTATTTTTTGTGTCAAAAAGAAGTATCATTCTTAGTTCAAAAGTTCTACTTTCCTGGATAGTTCTGAAATTCCCTTTAAGAACTAAAATAGAAAACCAACTGACCGATGCAGCTATCTCCGTAGTTACAGTTTTCACCCCCAAGACACTAAACGGACCATCATATACAGCCAGGCCATCAGATACCACCGAATCTGTTCAGACCCAGAAGACAGAGATAAACATCTCAGAACTCTAGCAGATTCCTTCCATAAGAAAGGTTACAAAGACAAAACCATTAACAACAGCATAAACACAGCCTTGAAAACCCAAAGAAAAAATCTTCTCCAATACAAAGAGAAAAAAAGCAAATAACCGTGTACCACTAATCACCACATCCAACCCAGTACTAGAAAGGATAAAAAAATATAATTACAGATTTACAACCCATTATAGCAGAGGATGAAACTCTGAAAGAAATATTTCAACAACCTCCAATATTGGCTCTCAGACAACCACTCAACCTCAGACATAAACTAATTAGCAGGAAACTTCTGCTATGAAGTCACAAACAATGGAAGAAAACCCTGCAATAAAAAACGCTGCAAACTGTGCAACCAAATCAATCTACCTAAAAGTGTCACACACACAAATGGGACCTTCAGTATCAAGGGAATATACAGGTCCTTCTCAAAAAATTAGCATATTGTGATAAAGTTCATTATTTTCTGTAATGTACTGATAAACATTAGACTTTCATATATTTTAGATTCATTACACACAACTGAAGTAGTTCAAGCCTTTTCTTGTTTTAATATTGATGATTTTGGCATACAGCTCATGAAAACCCAAAATTCCTATCTCAAAAAATTAGCATATCATGAAAAGGTTCTCTAAACAAGCTATTAACCTAATCATCTGAATCAACTAATTAACTCTAAACACCTGCAAAAGATTCCTGAGGCTTTTAAAAACTCCCAGCCTGGTTCATTACTCAAAACCGCAATCATGGGTAAGACTGCCGACCTGACTGCTGTCCAGAAGGCCATCATTGACACCCTCAAGCAAGAGGGTAAGACACAGAAAGAAATTTCTGAACGAATAGGCTGTTCCCAGAGTGCTGTATCAAGGCACCTCAGTGGGAAGTCTGTGGGAAGGAAAAAGTGTGGCAGAAAACGCTGCACAACGAGAAGAGGTGACCGGACCCTGAAGAAGATTGTGGAGAAGGACCGATTCCAGACCTTGGAGGACCTGCGGAAGCAGTGGACTGAGTCTGGAGTGGAAACATCCAGAGCCACCGTGAACAGGCATGTGCAGGAAATGGGCTACAGGTGCCGCATTCCCCAGGTCAAGACACTTTTGAACCAAAAACAGCGGCAGAAGCGCCTGACCTGGGCTACAGAGAAGCAGCACTGGACTGTTGCTCAGTGGTCCAAAGTACTTTTTTCGGATGAAAGCAAATTTTGCATGTCATTCGGAAATCAAGGTGCCAGAGTCTGGAGGAAGACTGGGGAGAGGGAAATGCCAAAATGCCTGAGGTCCAGTGTCAAGTACCCACAGTCAGTGATGGTCTGGGGTGCCATGTCAGCTGCTGGTGTTGGTCCTCTGTGTTTTATCAAGGGCAGGGTCAATGCAGCTAGCTATCAGGAGATTTTGGAGCACTTCATGCTTCCATCTGCTGAAAAGCTTTATGGAGATGAAGATTTCATTTTTCAGCACGACCTGGCACCTGCTCACAGTGCCAAAACCACTGGTAAATGGTTTACTGACCATGGTATTACTGTGCTCAATTGGCCTGCCAACTCTCCTGACCTGAACCCCATAGAGAATCTGTGGGATATTGGGAAGAGAAAGTTGAGAGACGCAAGACCCAACACTCTGGATGAGCTTAAGGCCGCTATCGAAGCATCCTGGGCCTCCATAACACCTCAGCAGTGCCACAGGCTGGTTGCCTCCATGCCACGCCGCATTGAAGCAGTCATTTCTGCAAAAGGATTCCCGACCAAGTATTGAGTGCATAACTGAACATAATTATTTGAAGGTTGACTTTTTTTGTATTAAAAACACTTTTCTTTTATTGGTCAGATGAAATATGCTAATTTTTTGAGATAGGATTTTGGGGTTTTCAGGAGCTGTATGCCAAAATCATCAATATTAAAACAAGAAAAGGCTTGAACTACTTCAGTTGTGTGTAATGAATCTAAAATATATGAAAGTCTAATGTTTATCAGTACATTACAGAAAATAATGAACTTTATCACAATATGCTAATTTTTTGAGAAGGACCTGTACAGCTGTACCTCCAGTAATGTTGTGTACCTCATCCGATGCAAAAGGTGTAGCAAAGGATCTTATGCTGGTGAAACAGGACAGAGGTTGCAAGCGAAGATGAATTTGCACAGACATACCATCAAGGAACATAAAGTTTCTGCACACCTGTGGGACATCACTTCTCACACTGGACCACACTATAGAAGACCTCAATGTTTTAGTTCTTAAAGTGAATTTCAGAACTATTCAGGAAATGAAAACTTTTGAACTAAGAATGATACTACTTTTGACACAAAAAATTGCCTAAATTTAGATACGGTTTTCCTAACCCAATATTCTACAATTTTATGACCCCCTCTGTAACTGTCACCCCCACTGTCAAACGAATGCAGCCACTAAATCTAAGGATCTGTAAACTGCAATATATGACATTTTTGGTTTGCGGTTTAATAGGTGTATATGTAGCAAAGAATTTCTCTGACGAGACACAGGCAGCAAAATAAAAACCTTTCCAGGGTTTTTTTTACTAATTCTAACAAAAAAAAATGTTTTAGCTATAGATATAACTTTAAAGGGCCTTAAAATTACATTGTCTTCTTTTCTTCCAATCAGCCAGTCCACTTTGCTTCCTCACATGTGAAGGCTGGTATCTTCCTCTTAAGGCTTGGGGAGGATATCCCCATGTTGATGGGGACAAGGGCCTCATCCCCACAACCCTTGCCCGGTGGTTGTGGGGGTCTGCAGGCGGGGGGCTTATCGGAATCTGGAAGCCCCCTTTAACAAAGGGACCCCCCAATCCCAGCCCCCCCATGTAAAATGGTAATGAGGTACAAATGTACCCCTACCATTTCACACAAAAACTGTCAAAAATGTTAAAAGAGACAAGAGACGGTTTTTGACAATTCCTTTATTAATGTTTTCTTCTTTCCCCGCTTCTTCTTCCATCTTCTTCTGGTCTTCATTTGGTTTTCTTCCTCCATCTTGTTCTTCCCCCGCTTCTTCCTCTTCTTTCTCCAATCCTCAGCTTCTTTCTTCGGTCTTCTCATCTGCATCTTCTTCAGGCGTCTTCTACCCCACTTCATTCTCTGGACGATCCGCATCCATGGGAGGTTCGCGGGAAAAGCCATAGGGAAGTCCCTGTGCATCAGAGGGGGGTGGGGTCACCAGGTGGCCCCACCCTCAGTTATATAAGAACTGTCAGAAGAACAGAAGCATCACACAGGAACAGGAACCATGGATGCTGATCGGCCGGAGAAGGAATCAGGGAAGAAGACGGCAGAGGAAGATGCGGACAAGAAGGCCAAAGGAGGTAGCAGAGGATCAGAGGAAGAAGAAGAAGAAGCAGGGGAAGAACAAGATGGAGGAAGAAAACCGAATGAAGACCAGAAGAAGATGGAAGAAGAAGCAGGGAAAGAAGAAAACATCAATAAAGGAATTTTCAAAAGCCATCTCTTGTCTTTTTTTTAACAGTTTTGACAGTTTTTTTGTGAAATGGTAGGGGTACATTTGTACCCCATTACCATTTCACATGGTGGGGCCTGGATCTGGGGGTCCCCTTGTTAAAGGGGCTTCCAAATTCCGATAAGCCCCCTGCCCACAGACCCCCACAACCACCGGGCAAGGGTTGTGGGGATGAGGCCCTTCTTCCCATCAACATGGGGACAAGGTGCTTTGGGGGGCCACTACCCCAAAGCACCCTCCCAATGTTAAGGGCATGTGGCCTGGTACGGTTCAGGAGGGGGGTGCTCTCTCATCTCTCCCTCTTTTCCTGCGGTCTGCTAGGTTGTGTGCTCGGATAAGGGTCTGGTATGGATTTTTTAGGGGGACCCCACGCCATTTTTAAAACAAATTTGGCAAGAGGTTCTCCTTAATATCCATACCAGACCTGAAGGGCCTGGTATGGAATTTGGGGGACCCTCACAAATTTATAAATTTTTTAAAATTTTGGTTCGGGGTTCCCCTGTGGGGGAATCCTATGCTGTTTTTATCAATGAACTTTTATGTGTATTGCCAGACTGACAATTCATTATAGCCGCAAGTAGTTTAAATTACTTTTTTTCCTTTAGAAATGTCATTTTGCTGTCAGACTGTTCTAAACATGAGAAACATGCGCCACTTTACAGGCATACTATAGACACCCCCCAGGTACGATATTTAAAGGAATATTACACTTTTATTGTTTCACTTTAAGCATTATTAAAATCACTGCTCCCGAAAAAACTGACGTTTTTAAAACTTTTTTTGCATTGATACATGTCCCCTGGGGCAGGGCCCAGATCCCCAAACACTTTTTAAGAGAATACCATGCATATAAGCCTTTAAAATTAGCACTTTTTATTTTTCATGTTCATGTCCCATAGACTTTAACGGTGTTCGCGTGTTCAAACAAATTTTTTGCCTGTTCGCATGTTCTGGTGTGAACCGAACGTGGGGTGCTCGGCCCATGCCTAGTTCTGACAGGGGAATGGCCCTCCCCCACTAGAATACTCTGGCCAGCATGCTCATTGACTGAGAGTGCTGATCAGGAGTCGGTCAACAGACCTTTTTCGGTCATGCCTATTCGAAAGGGCCGAATGTCGGCCGGTTTCTATTGAACCGGCAGATGCCATCCAACATGGGGCCTATGTGTACAAGGCTTTAACCCGGCCATACAATGATTGAAATTCAGCCAATTTAGCAGGGACCATCTGAATTTGATCAGCTTGTGGCATCCCTGCTCAACTTAAGTCAATCAAATGTTCAGGTGCTGTATACAATACAATGTCCCAGTAGGTGGGAATTCCTCCATCTACCTCCTTTTGTATGGATGGAATAATCAGTTTTTCTTTCTGACCTGCTGGCTGAAAAAAAAAGTGATTAGTGAGCTTAATAAAGTGTTTCAGACTGTTTGACAGGTGTATGAGTAGGCTATATATGCACACATTATAGATGCAAAAACAATGATCTCATCCCTTTATCTTTTCTTTCTTTTGGGAAAACTGCAAATTTGACCCAAAGGATTCCTTTCTAAGCTATAATGATATACACAGTGATCATACCACCCAGCTTTCTGAAATGGGAATGAGGGTCAGCTCTTATCATGAACATTCTTAAACAAAAGACAATCTCTTCACACTTTTGGTCATACTTCTGATATATTTAGAATAAACAAGACGTTAATTATTCATTATTTTCTAACTGTGAATACCAGCTATAAAAGGATGCTGCAGAAATAATCGCTCAAGCACACCCATACTTCTTAAAAAACACATTGTGCAGTCTACAGCTCTAAGGCCGCGTACACACGCGGGGACTGTTCGCCCAACTTTGTCCGCTGAACAGTGTTTCAGCGGACAGTCCGCTCGTGTGTGGGCTTTCAGCGGACAGTTTCAGCGAACAGTCTGCTGAACAAAGTTTTTCGGAAATTCCGAAAAACTGTCCGCTGAAACTTTGTTTCAGCGAACAGTCCCCTCGTGTGTAGGCTTGTTCGTCAAACTAAGTTCCGCGCATGCTCAGAAAGGATTTACACGCCGAAGTTTGCATTGCAGTGTATAGGACGTCGTTTTCTAGTCCCGTCGTACGTGCCGTTCACGTCATCGCGCACGGTTTCAGCAAACTGTTCGTTCGTCGTGTGTGGGCAAGTCCGTCCATGCTAATTTTGAGCGGACTGTTTGCTGAAACTGTTTGACGGACAAAGTTGAGCGAACAGTCCCCGCGTGTGTGCGCGGCCTAACAGTCATCATGTTTCTGAAGTAAATTGGAAAAACATTAGACCAGCCATTCTCGGACAATGTTCTGTAGAATCCTAGGGTTCCTTCAGAGGTTGCTAGGGGTTCCTTGAGCTGTGGTCAATCGACCTTCCATTTTATGGTGCCAAATAGTTCTGGGTCTAACTCCACTTGACAAAGCCATGATAGCAGTAATCATTTTAGCTGTCTGTAAGGTGTGCATTCTGACCACCACTTTACAGAGTGCATTCTTCCCAATGGCCACCAATATAAGGGTTCTTTTTCCAACTGACCACCAATAAATAAAATTTAGCAGGGGATCCCGACTCCTGAAAATGGATTCAAGGGTTCCTCTGGGGTTAAAGGGTTGAGAAAGGATGCCTTAAACTGTTATGGGCAATTATATTATTTTGCTACTTATATTTGTTAGTACCATTTGAATGTAACACAAACGATGTTAAAAACATATTGCTAGTTGATAAAAAACTCAAAAATACCTTTGTTAAGAAAATTATGTACTATATAAATTGTTACACAGACCTCTTTGAAATTTAATGGTATTATAAGTGACCTTTCAGTTCTATCTACAGCCAGCTCTAATTTCTTCAAACTGTCATGAAATGCAAATGTCACTTCCTCGTAACTAGGGGTGGTCTGTACACCGAATATGTACAGAATGTCCCCAGAAATGTAATTAGCCACTCTGACTTGGCTCACTTTTCCCATTAATTTTCCCTCTCATTACAATACTAATACTAATAATATGACTGCAGCAAGCAGACCCTCTTGCATAACTCCCAGTATTGCATGGACTGAAAGTAAGAGTTTCAGCATTGGGCATGTGTCTGCAATGACTTGTCTAAAATCATTGTAATGTACATGGTTAAAGAGGATTGTTTGTTTCTAAAAAAAAAAAAAAAAAAAAAAAAGTGCAGTTTCCATTTAAACAGAATATTAATGGAGTTCAGGGATTTGATCCTAAGGATGGACAGCTTGGGTCCATGCAAAATGTCTGTTTTTAATCCATTTACAATGAAGTTGAAAAAACATTGCTAAAAAGGGCAGATATACAAGCATTGTGGAAAATGGATAGAAAATATGGAACTGATTGAAACTTACAAAAGCTTTAGAACTTTTTAAGTTTGCATGTACTAGTTCCTAACTTGTCGACTATAGTAAGTATATTTTTAAAAAGCTACATTTTATCAAAGAGAATTCCCTGAGCTCCAGTCAAGAGATTTTTCCTTGGCTACAGCAATACCATCAGTCTCCTGCAGAGGAAGGATTTCCTAAGTCTCCTCTACCCCAGCGATCAGACTGCAGCATTGACATTTTATAGCAAGTCGCAAGGTGAGAGGTTGCAGTAGAGGGCTGTTCTGTGTCAGACATTTGTTAACATAGCCAAGAACTCAACAGGCAACAAGATTCACATGACTGTGTCATCTCTGAGCTGGCACCTTGGTCCAGGCATTAGATGATGACTCAGAATGATACTTGAAGAAAAGTCTGAACCGTCCTTCTGGAGAGAACAGCAAATTAAAAGATAAGTGCATGATTAAAACAACATACGCACTCACCTATTTGGGTGCAGCTGTCCTCTGCTGGTTCTAAGACCAAGAACAGAATGATCACATGACAACCGATTGCTCAGTTCTTGGTGAGAGAGTGGCAACTGTCAGTAACTGGTGTCTGTTCTGCCCCTCTAGCACTTACTGAAATACCAGGCGGATGTCAGAGAGCCAGCAGCAGGCTTTAGCCCCCTGTCCACTAAATCTGGGTCACATGAGTGCAGAACCTAGGGCGGCCATACAAAAAGGAAATTTCTTTCTGCAGGAAAGAAATTCGCTCAATTCGCCCATCAATACAGACGGCACCGATGCAGGAATCTATCCTGCTGGGCCATGGTCTACTCCCAGCGAGGGCGGGCGGGGGAAGCCGTAGTGATAATTGCAGGACCTGGTATGCTGGTTGCACCCAAGTTGATCAATCGTTCTTGCTGAACTGGCTGTGATTTGAAACATGTGTGGCCTGAATAAAGGCACTCCTGTGACTCAGAGGAGAAATATAGCCAAATAAGCTTTGGCCATATTTCTTTAAAAGAGAAATATGGGAAGGGTTTTCCCATACTTACCTAGCTGGATGCAGAATTGGTCCGATGCTGCATCTGTCCCCCACTGGCTATAATACTGAGAACTGAGCAATCAAACACTGCCGATTGCTCGGTTCTCCCTTAACAGAGAGCTGGTGACTGTCATTTACTGGGTCTCTGCTCTGACCCCCCCCCCCCCCCCACCCCACACGCTCACTGAATTGCTGGGCTGTGGAGGAAGCGGGAGCGGCCGGCTCAGGCATGATTGGCGGATCATTGGCATGTGCCAATCCAGGCATGTGGGCGGATCCCAACCATATGGTCGCAATCCTTCCCGACCCTGGACCGCTCTGTGACATCAGTCGACATCGAGCTTCAGCCCACTGTTTGCTGAAAATAAACAAACTGCACTCCTGTGATACACAGGAGAAGTAAAACCAAACAAGCTTTGGCTGTACTCTTTTAAGACATTGTCAAGGGGAATATTGTTACCTTTGTAATAGGTAATAAACACCTGTGTTGGGGTCACCAATTCGAATTTGACCATGCAATCTTTGTACAGTTAACATGGTGGGAGCTTTACACTTTCACATTAGCATACATGCAGTTGAAGCCCTGCTCTGGAGCACCCCCCCCCCCCTTTCCCTATTGAGAACCCCACCGCATTCTTTTTTTTAAAATTGATACCTTTTTTGGAGCTATCTTTGTTCTGGTCAGGACATGCTTGAGTCCACAGTAAAGCTGGCAATACAGTGATAGATTTCTTTCTTTCACCCTACAGGCTGAACAAAAGAAATCTAAATTCCTCCACTACGCTACACTACACTGACAGCACAAATAGACAAATCCCCCCTGCCCGGCTGTGTCCGCTATGAGAACACCCAAACAGTGCATCTGATTGAATGCAGGCTCTGTTCAGCAAAGAATTTTCCAACAGGTTCCTTTGAAAAAAGCTGATTGTCAAACTGAACAGAACCAGCAGGACAATACCCACTGAAATTTCTGCTGAGCTTGCAGGAAATGGACCAAATTCAAGCAGTGTATGGCCAGCTTTAGTGACGTGGGCAGCAGGGACCGACCTCATTTAGAGCAAACAGGGACCAGCCGAATTTTGATCCATGTGTGGCCGCTCTAATGATCAACTTCTCTTGAACAAGCTTGTTGGAAATTTTTTCTTGAGTACCGGTTGTCAGAATACAATAGCATGGCGAGCTGGATTCTTCGATTTTGTGGATGAAGGAGTCCATTCACTTTTGTTTTTTTGTTCAACCAGCAGTCATTTCTGGACAGCCTTAGCCCAAGGTTGCTTGATAACACGCAAAAAAGGGGGCGTGTCCTTGACATCCTAAACTCACGGGAAGTAGGATAAATTATGCGTGGCGTCATTTAATTTAGAAGAGGAGCAGCCAGGACAGGAGGAGTATAGAGAGAACGAGTTACTGCCTTGGGAAAAAAGTGTAAAATAGAACTTTCATATGAAAAAAATATATCTGATGCTAAGCCCACTGTATTATGTACTGAAAAAACTTGCATTTTCTTTACCCTTTTTATCTGGCAGAATTGAAACATTCGTGTGCCGTTATCCTAGCATGAATGTCATGAGGCAGTTTTGTACATTTGTCTCAAAGCACGAGACAATTTAAAATATTTCTTAGTTACTGACAGAGACACTTTTGATGCACGAGTCTCACTTTTACTCAGTAACAACTTCATCTATTTAATACCTTCTCCAGAGGCTGATTGGTATAGGCAATGTTTTCACAAGTGAGAAATAAGCTGAAATCCCCAGCGAGGGAGAGATATCTATCTCCTGCCATTGCGTAACACCATCCATTAGTACTGTACTGCTCACTTGTAAATGATGATCGCCTGAAGGTGTAAACAGCAGGTTCGCTAGATCTGTCCTTCGGGAAAGAGAGTCACTGTGGGTTTTCAGCATAACAAGTGAATGTGCAGTCTCTCGCGCCTACATTTAGAGGTTTTTAAAATTCAATTAAATGAAATCGACCAAGAAACGAAACCATGTAACAGTTTCTTTGGCTTCTTTTTATTAAACCACATTTTACTGACATCATATTTTAAAAAGTCCTGTATTACACCGATCAAAAATAAATGATCTTCCTAAATTCAATTCAATTACCTAATGATTTGACAGATGGCCTGACATTTTGTGTTTATGGAGAAAGATTAAAGCTGTACTCCAGGCAAACGGCTAAATACACAAGAGAAATATACATAAGGGAGCTGTTTACCTGCCAGAAAATTTGTATTTTTTGTTCATACGATTCTGACAATTTCACAGCCAATATTTCAAAAGATACATTTAAGTATGTATTAATGATTACTGATCTTCATTAACTACTTCCCGACAGCGCTTTATCAAAAAAAACGACTACAATGAGTCCGTCCAGTCCCCCTGGGGCATACATCTAACACCCTCTGTGACCACTGTGTCCGCTGTAATTGGACCTTTACCAAATGATCAGCTGTGTCCAATCACAGCTGATTACATGTAAACAGAGCTGCTGGTTATCTGTAGTCCTTTCTTCACACACTGTGTCTGTGTGAGGAAAGGGTTGCTGTTAACTGGCAAGCCTGTCAGCACATTGTCTATACTGATCATCAGTGCCATGGTCATCAGTGTAGCCCCATCAGTGCAGCCTATCAGTGCCACCTGAGTACCACCTGAGTGCCACCTCATCAGTGCCGCCTATCAGTGCACATCAGTGCCGCCTATCAGTGCCACCTCATCAGTGCCTCCTCAAGATGCCCATCTGTGCCGCCTCACCAGTGTTGTCTCATCAGTGCCATCTCATCAGTGGCCATCAGTGCAGCCTCAGCAGCGCACATTTTTCAAAATGTTTGCTTTTTTCGTTTAGCAAAAAAAAAAACCAGTAGTGATTAAATACCACCAAAATAAAGCTCTATTTGTCTCAAAAAAATAAACTTAATGTAAACAGATTTGATTCTTATCTGCAGTCCTTTCCTCACACTCTGTGTCTGTGTGAGGAAAGAATTTCTGTTAACTGACAAGCCTGTCAGCACATTGTTTACACTGATAAACAGGGCACTGATCATCAGTGCCCTGATTATCAGTGTAGCCTCATTAGTACCCATCAGTGAAGCCTATCAATGCCCATCAGTGCTGCCTATGAATGCCTCTTCATTAGTGCCCATCAGTGGCGCCTATCGGTGCTCATCAGTGCCTCCTCATTAATGTCCATCAGTGCCACCTCACCAGTGCTATCTCATCAGTGCCCTCTCATCAGTGCTGCCTATCAGTGCAGCCTCATCAGCGCACATCAGTGAATTACTTATTTGTTACATTTTTATAACAGAAACTAAGAAAAGCTTTTTATATTTCAAAATGTTTTTTTGTTTGTTTAGCATAAAACAAAAAACACAGTGGTGATTAAATACCACCAAAAGAAAACTCTGTCTCCAAAAAATGATAAAAATTTCATATGAGTACAATGTTGCATGTTTGCGCAATTGTCATTCACAATGCAGCGGGCTGAAAGCTGAAAGGGGAAAGGCAGGAAGGGGGTGAAAGTGCCCAGTATTAAGGTGTGTAATGAGTGTCTTTTTATATCTGCCCAAAAATTGAATTTAAGTTTGTTTAGGTTATTATATTTATACATGTAGATGTATCATTTTACTAACTGATGACTTGTATTCGCTGCCATCAAGGGGGTCCCAGTATGTGTTCCTGACACCAGCCAAGGAGCCCCAAATTCTGGGGGTCCCAGTATGTGTTCCTGACTAGGGATGAGCTTCGTGTTCGAGTCGAACGTACGTTCGACTCGAACATTGGCCGTTCGGCCGTTCGGCGAATTCCGAACGTTTTGGCCGTTCGCGCCAAAATTCGAGTGACGCGCGCGCGGACCACAATGCACTGCGTTGGCGCAGTGCATTGCTGCCCGATGATTGGCCAAGCATGCACTGTGACCCCGCATGCTTGGCCAATCGCAGCGCCGGCAGCGAGGAGAGCCATGATTGGCCACAGGCATCCTGCCTGTGGCCAATCATAGCTCAGGCTGTGTAGTGCACGCCCCACACTATATAAGGCCGCCTTTAAGGCGGCCTCCTGTAGTGTGTTACTTTGCATCTGAAGCAGTGGGTGTTCTGTGTACCTTCAACACAGTACACACCAATCGTTTTTGGCTGATTTCCTATCTTGCTGCTGTGTAGTGGTTGTTGTCTGTGCCCTGACTGCAGTATACACCACTATATTCACCTCACCTATATAGCTAGTGATCTAGCTTTAACCACTTAACAACTGCCCATTGCCGATTAACGGCTTCAGGGCGGTTGTTTAACTCAGAGAGGCCGTTAATTAACGGCCTCCCAGAATTCTGCTCTCGCGTGCCCCGAGGTGTGCGCACTCGAGAGCATCCGTGACCGCCGGGTCCATAGGACCCGGCGCATCACGGTAAACGGCCGCTCATAGCGCCCGTTTACCACGTGATTGCTCCGTCAAATGACGGAGTGATCACTTGGAAACAAACCGGCGTCATGTTATGACGCCTGTTCCTCCCTCCCCTTTCTGTACCGATCGGTACAGCGGAGGGGAAAGAGATCGGTGTCAGCAGCGATGTGGGCTGCATCTGCAGTGCCCACATCGCTGCTCACCGAATTTAACCCCTCAATTCCCTGCCAATACTCTGCAATACCAGTGCATACTCTGCAGTACCCTGCCATTACTCTGCAGTACCCCGCCATTACTCTGCAGTACCCCGCCATTACTCTGCAGTGCAGTACCCTGCCATTACTCTGCAGTGCAGTACCCTGCCATTACTCTGTAGTACCCCGCCATTACTCTGCAGTGCAGTACCCCGCCATTACTCTGCAGTGCAGTACCCCGCCATTACTCTGCAGTGCAGTACCCTGCCATTACTCTGCAGTGCAGTACCCCGCCATTACTCTGCAGTGCAGTACCCTGCCATTACTCTGCAGTGCAGTACCCCGCCATTACTCTGCAGTACCCCGCCATTACTCTGCAGTGCAGTACCCCGCCATTACTCTGCAGTGCAGTACCCCGCCATTACTCTGCAGTGCAGTACCCTGCCATTACTCTGCAGTGCAGTACCCCGCCATTACTCTGCAGTGCAGTACCCCGCCATTACTCTGCAGTGCAGTACCCCGCCATTACTCTGCAGTGCAGTACCCCGCCATTACTCTGCAGTGCAGTACCCTGCCATTACTCTGCAGTGCAGTACCCCGCCATTACTCTGCAGTACCCCGCCATTACTCTGCAGTGCAGTACCCCGTCATTACTCTGCAGTGCAGTACCCCGCCATTACTCTGCAGTGCAGTACCCTGCCATTACTCTGCAGTGCAGTACCCCGCCATTACTCTGCAGTGCAGTACCCCGCCATTACTCTGCAGTGCAGTACCCTGCCATTACTCTGCAGTGCAGTACCCTGCCATTACTCTGCAGTGCAGTACCCCGCCATTACTCTGCAGTGCAGTACCCTGCCATTACTCTGCAGTGCAGTACCCCGCCATTACTCTGCAGTACCCCGCCATTACTCTGCAGTGCAGTACCCCGCCATTACTCTGCAGTGCAGTACCCCGCCATTACTCTGCAGTGCAGTACCCTGCCATTACTCTGCAGTGCAGTACCCCGCCATTACTCTGCAGTACCCCGCCATTACTCTGCAGTGCAGTACCCCGCCATTACTCTGCAGTGCAGTACCCCGCCATTACTCTGCAGTACCCCGCCATTACTCTGCAGTGCAGTACCCCGCCATTACTCTGCAGTGCAGTACCCTGCCATTACTCTGCAGTGCAGTACCCCGCCATTACTCTGCAGTACCCCGCCATTACTCTGCAGTGCAGTACCCCGCCATTACTCTGCAGTGCAGTACCCCGCCATTACTCTGCAGTGCAGTACCCTGCCATTACTCTGCAGTGCAGTACCCCGCCATTACTCTGCAGTGCACTACCCTGCCATTACTCTGCAGTGCAGTACCCCGCCATTACTCTGCAGTACCCCGCCATTACTCTGCAGTGCAGTACCCCGCCATTACTCTGCAGTGCAGTACCCCGCCATTACTCTGCAGTGCAGTACCCTGCCATTACTCTGCAGTGCAGTACCCCGCCATTACTCTGCAGTACCCCGCCATTACTCTGCAGTGCAGTACCCTGCCATTACTCTGCAGTGCAGTACCCCGCCATTACTCTGCAGTGCAGTACCCTGCCATTACTCTGCAGTGCAGTACCCTGCTATTACTCTGTAGTACCCCGCCAATACCCCGCCAATACTCTGTAATACCCTGCCATAAATTGCCATACCCAGCCATACTCAGAGATACCCAGCCATACTCGGTGATACCCTGAAATACCCAGCCATAGACGCCCCCCACCCCTCACCGCCCTCCGGTGCTTCTACCAACTCGCCAGTACGATCAAAGCCAGAATCTTTTTTTTATTTTTTATTTCAGGCTTCCCAGCCTAGAGGTGAGATGTGGGGTCATATTGACCCCCCAGATTTCACTGTAAAGAGGACCTGTCACCCCATATTCCTATTACAAGGGATGTTTACATTTCTTGTAATAGGAATAAAAGTGATCAAAAATATATTTTTGGGAAAAAAAATGTCAAACTAAAATAAATAAAGTAAAATGAACAATAAAAAAATAAAATAAAAATTAAAGCGCCCATGTCCCCATGTGCTCGCATGTGCCACACATATGAGGTATCGCCGAGAATGTTAGAGCGAGAGCAATAATTCTAGTCCTAGACCTCCTCTGCAACTCAAAACATGTAACCAGTAAAAAAATATTTAAAGCGTCGCCTATGGGGATTTTTTAAGTAGCGACGTTTGGCGCCATTCCACGGGCATGTGCAATTTTGAAGAGTGACATGTTTGATATCTATTTACTCAGCATAACTTCATCTTTCACTTTATGCAAACATTGGGCTAACAAGTGGTTAATAATAGAGCTTGCAGTCAGTAGTGTTAGGAGATAGTGCGTGCTGTCTGCGTGCTCTGTACCCAGTACATACCGCTATAATATAGGGCAGGCCCCTACTTTCAAACATCCAACTTACAAACATCTCCTACTTGCAAACGCAAGGAGACAGCAGCAAGTGAGATGAAAAAAGATGGACGACAAAACAAATTATACAGGGGTGATAACCCTTCCCTATGTTTTCCAAAAAGCTTAAAGATAGTTTTTTTGACTGGAGCTACACTTTAAAAATGTACCGGTTGAAAATGACAAACAGATTCAACTTAACACAACAAACCTACACAGTCCCTGTCTTGTTTGCACCGCCTGTATACTGCTGTTCTGAGTATATAGGGCCTGGGGGCCACACGCATTTCCTTTTTTTAATATGGGTACGGGGTTCCCCTTAATATGCGTACAAGACCCAAATAGGCTGGTAATGGGCAGGCAGGGCTACCCATGCCATGTTTCTCAATGATTTTCAACCATATTGCAGGAACCAGATATAACATTAAAACCGCAAGCAGTTTTAAATGGTGTTATTTCCGTTTAATGTCATTTTGTGCAGGGACTGTTCTAAACACGGGAAACACGTGGCACTTCACAGGCATACTACAGACACCCCGCAGGCACCATATTTAAAGGAATATTTCACTTTTTTTTTTTCACTTTAATCGTCATTAAAATCAGTGCTCCCGCCAAAACGGTAGTTTTTAAAACTTTTTTTTGCAGTGACCCATGTCCCCTGAGGCAGGAGGCAGGTCGCCAAACCCTTTTTAGGACACTATCTTGCATATTAGCCGTTAAAATGAGCACTTTCCAATTCGAACGTTCGAGTCCCATAGACTTCAATGGGGTTCTAACGTTCGTACCGAACGCGGGGGTCGTTCGCAAGTTCTGGTGTGAACCGAACCGGGGGGTGTTCGGCTCATCCCTATTCCTGACACCAGCTAAGGAGTCCCAAATTCTGGGGGTCCCAGTATGTGTTCCTGACACCAGCCAAGGAGCCCCAAATTCTGTGACCACATAATGGGGTTGATTTACTAAAGGCAAATAAACTGCGCACTTTGCAAAGTGTAGTTGCACTCTGCGAGAGCAGTTGCTCCAGAGCTTAGTAAATGAGCAGAAGCTCTGCTGATTTCCATCATCCATGCCTCCTTGTTTTGCTTCTTCCACCCACACACTAGCTCTGCTGTACAGGGACTGCAAGAGGCTGATACTAGGTCAAATCCAAACAGATGTTAGTGGTAATGCTGAATGTCACTTTAAAGCTGAACTCAGGTTATTGTTTGCATTGCATAGTTACATTGGTCTAGCTTGAACCAATGTAAGTATGCATATCCTATACCTGTGGGATAGCTGTGAAAGTGGAGAATCACTGTAATGCCGTGTACACATGGCCAGACTTTTCTACAGCAAAGGTCCGAAATCGTCTAACAATTTCACTGTGTGTGGGCTTCATCGGACCTTTGCTGTCAAAAAATCAGATGGACTTTAGATTTAGAACACATTTCAAATCTTTCCGATGGACTCGAGTCCGGTGGAAAAATCAGTTTGTCTGTATGCTAGTCCGACGGACGAAAACCGACTCTAGGGCAGCTATTGGCTACTGGCTATGAACTTCCTTATTCTAGTCCAGTTGTACATCATCACGTTCAAATCTTTGGTGTGATTGTGTGTGGCCAAGTCCGTTCGTTCGGAAAGTCCGTCGGAACGCCAAAAAGTCAGTCGGCTGCCGGAAAGTCCGGACGTGTGTACACGGCATAATAGTAATTTTTTTGTTTTTCACAATCTTCCATGTGCTGCGCCGAGTGGCTGTCCTGCTGCATAGAAAGCACAGGTTCCATTGTAAAAAAAAAACTTACAATGAATGGATGAGGTTGAGATCATGACATCACTTCCCTGCCTATTAACCTTGTTCAATAAGAGAATACTTTGCATTCATATAGTTAGTCACACGTCCATCCAATTTAACCCATAGATAAATACTGTAAATAGAAAACCTCCATATGCAGAGCCCTATACCCACAGCTCATTTAAAGGAAGTCAAAAAAACCTATAAAGCATTGTCCAATTTGGGGGGGGGGGGGATCCTTGCTAATCCCCTTTCCAATAAGAAAATTGCAAGTCATTCTCTGAATAGTGACCATGCAGAGCAAATGATCCACTGTGGTTGTTGTGCACTAGAGCATGCACCTAGCCCTGTACCCAGAAGACTGCAGCAATCACTGTAGTAGCGGTGACTACTAAAATGATTCTCTGCTTCCACAGTGGTCCCACAGGTATGGAATATGTAAAAGTGGTTGTAAACCTTTGAAATGAAAAAAGGGAACAAAGCTAATTCCTCTATAGTGTGTGCTTGCCTCAACCCAAAGCACACAGTGTGGTTCCTGTCTGATCTCTCCGCCCTCTGCTATCTGCAGGAGTCACTTCTCATAGTCTAAGGCCTCTTTCACATGGCCGATCCGGTCAGTTTTTCAGGCGGACCTGAATGGAAGCTCCATAGAGGTCTATGGAGCGTCGGATGTCAGCAGTGACAAGTCCGCTGACATCCGACCTGCTCTGATCCGAAAAAGTGTGATGGAGGAAAAACCTACTTTTCCATCCGTCATCGGATCAGGTGATGACGGGCACTGCAGTCCGTCGTCATCCGATCTCCCATAGGGGAGAGCGGCGCTCTGACAGGTCCGCCCCTGCGCAGTGTGCAGAGACAGACCTGTCATCTTCCGGCTCAGCTCCGTCGATCCCCCCTAAGCAAGCGGATATCCACGGGGTGGATCATCACTGATCTGCCCCATGTGAAAGGACCCTTACCCATCACCACAGAAGTGATTGACGGTCTCAGATGTGTATATTTTCCTATGAGACTGTGTAGAGAGGTGTCCATTCCCTTCACTCATGTCTCAGGTTACACTCAGCTTTCCTCTTTATTCTGTGCAGGGGGAGACCTCAGATCCTCGCCCCCTCCATCTAGGGCTGAGAAAAAGCCTTTGATCTGTCTGTTTTAGAAGGCTCTAGAGAAGAAAGGGCTGCAAAAAAACAGGTACAGCTTATGTAGGAAGATCTCTGTGTATCACCTGAGTCCAGTCAGTTCATTGGGTATATGAAGGGTTTACAACCACTTTAAGTTACATTGGTCCAGGCTGGACTCATTAACTATGTAATACAAATCATACCAGGAGTTCAGCTTTAAACATGCTGCTATGCTATTGCTACCAGCAAAATTATCTGTAGCCAGCCTCTGCTTGGCCCCCTCTTCTGCTGGGCCCCATAACAATAACATGGTCTGCTGTGGCTGTAGTTAGACCCATGTAGGTGAGAGAGTCAGCTCTATACCAGTCCATTAACTAACTGATCTGGCCTGTAATTTTTCCTCATAGGGGTTCTCTGGCACAGTCCAGAGCTTTCTGATGAAGAGGTGGTTGTTTGTTACTTTGCTATGCATATAGTTTGCTAGTTGATTGTATAAAAACAAATACCGTTGGGATAAATAAGGGGGGCCTTCATTAACCTTCAGCTTGCCGGCATTGCCGCCAGCGGCTAGCCAGAGGAGACTAAAGACAGAAACCGTATGCTATGCATCAGCATGCGCATAAACAGTCTTTACAGCTTCCTTGCTGGCAGGTTAATGATAAAGATTTATACAGACAGAGCAGGTCATCAGGATCACCATCTGCGGCTGCGGCGCCTGCGTCTCTGACTGATATACCGAGTTCGGCAGCGCAGACATCTGCTCTCTGCTGGGAGTCACACAAACTTAGCATGACTGCAAGGCTAAGCAATGGGAACTCTTGTTCTGGGGAATTAAGATGTTAAAGTACAACTTGACACTTCTTAGATAGTTAGATGTCATTCAAAATCTGTCTGTCTCTATCTATCTATCTATCTATCTATCTATCTATCTATCTATCTATCTATCTATCTATATCTATCTTTCTATATCTATCTATATCTATCTATATCTATCTATCTATCTATCTATCTATCTATCTATCTATCTATCTATCTATCTATCTATCTATCTATCTATCTATCTATCTATCTATCTATCCATTTATCTATCTATCTATCTATCTCTCTATCTATCTATCTATCTATCTATCTATCTGTATCTATCTATCTATCTATCTATCTATCTGCATGCCTTACTTATTAAATGGCAAATGTGCTAATTTGCCCCTTTTTAACCTTGCATTGGCTGCTTATTCTCTTGTCACCTCTTTTTCCATCTATAATCACCAATGGAATTCACCATTCATCCATGCTGCGGACTTTAGAGTTGGAGTGACCGATCAGGATTTAACTTTCTTAGTGGGGTTAAATGAACAGTTGGACGATTTGGTCGGTCCATTTTTAATTCCCACATGAGTAGTGTGTTAATTGGACAGATAGACAGTATTGCGGGGGGGCTGTTCATTAACTTATAAGTCTACCAAATTTACTCACTATGAGGATAGGAGGATATTTGAGCTTTGTTCCCATGCCAAGTCTCCACCCCCTGTGACGAAGTTGAATATGACGAAACCCGCTGGACATGGCTACACAGCGATGCCAAGACAGTGACTCCATGTGTGCGAAGGAAGCTATGAGGAGATTGTACCGCTGCTGCAGTTTGTGCACTAGCTTCTGTGGGCATGTGTTCGCCAATTGGCCAGCTGTAATAATATCACTGGTTCCCAAAAAAGTGTCAAAAATGTCAGTTAGGTGTCCGATCGGTCCGCCGCAATGTCGCAGCCCTGCTAAAAATCTATCCCACAGTTTGTAGACACTATAACTTTTGCACAACCCAATCAATATACGCTTGGGGATTTTTTGTTTACCATTTTTTACCAAAAATATGTAGCAGAATACATAAGAAGCAGGATAGCAGGCATGCACATCCACCACGCACATCGTAACCGTGCCCGCAGGACCGGCGGACGCGATGTGTCCCGGCGATCGTTTCACGGATCCGCAGAACGGGGAAGTGTCTATGTAAAAAAGGTATTTCCCCGTTCCCCTGCCTTGTGTCATGAGAGCAGTGATCGCTGTCATGTGACTTGAAGCCCACCCCCCCCCCACAGTTAGAAACACTCCCTAGGACACACTTAACCCCTTCATTGCCCCATAGTGGTTAACCCCTTCACTGCCAGTGTCTCAGTAATTACTGCATTTTTATAGCACTGTTCGCTGTATAAATGACAGTGGTTCCAGAATAGTATCAAAAGTGTCCGATAATGTTGCAGTACTGATAAAAATCACAAATGCCATAAAACTATCCCCTATTTTGTAGACGCTATAACTTATGCACAAACCAATCAATATATGCTTATTGTGATTTTTTTTCTACCAAAAATGTATAGAAGAATACATATCAGCCTAAACTGAGGAAAAAAAATTTTTTTTTTTAGATATATTTTTGGGGGATATTTATAAAAAAGTAAAAAATATATTTTTTTTCTTTTCAAAACTGTCACTCTTTTTTTGTTTATAGCGCAAAAAATAAAAACCACAGAGGTAATAAAATACCACCAAAAGAAAGCTCTATTTCTGGGAAAAAAAAGGACATCAATTCTGTTTGGGGCCAATGTCGCATGACCACGCAATTATCAGTTAAATTGACGCAGTGCCGAATCGCAAAAAGTGCTTTGGTCAATAGGGGGGTAAAATCTTCCTGGGCTGAATCGGTTAAGGGTGTGGAATTGGCACACATACCTTTGGTGAAGGATTTTGGTGGATAAATGAGATTTTGTTTCAATTCATCTTTTCATCACTTTACCGTAAGTTGGACTGTATTACCATTCGCATATTTTGAAGCATATATATTTTGGGATATGCTATATGGACACTTTTTATTAAGTATGGGCTTTTTATGTTGATCATATCACAATGCTAAAATTTAGGAGATGTGTAGATTAATTAGTGTGCTACTGTGGAATTATTTGTCTCTTTTTCACATTGATAGTTGTTTCACCTCATTTGCATGTTTATTGAATATTAATTGGCAGCACAAACAGGTGTTTCTCATTAGCGCAGTGCGCACACATATATTTACATCCAATGGAAAACTTTCATCTACTCTGCTGTGGCAGATCCTGTCAACTCTGATGGATATTTGTCCATTGGAAATAACAAGGATTAGCGTAAAGTTTTAGTTCATCTTTGTAGAAAAAAAATGAAAAGGTGAACTAACACTATACACCAGGGATATGCAATAACGGACCTCCAGCTGTTGCAAAACTACAAGTCTGATCATGCCTCTGCCTCTGGGTGTCATGCTTGTGGCTGTCAGAGTCTTGCTATGCATCATGGGACTTGTAGTTCTGCAACAGCTGGAGGTCCACTAATTGCATATCTCTGCTATACACCTTCCTCACCCCGTCAAGTCCCTGCTGTACTTACCTCAGTGGGTAATGAGCTGTCAGGGTCCATGTTGCCAGTGTAGCGGTAAGGGGATTTGAAATCCCCTCTTCTCTGTGAAGCACTTCCAGGAAGGATCAGAGCAATTCTGATTGGCCAGCGCTGGCACAGAGTAGCACTCTGATCAGTCCAACAGAAGTGCCTCTGGGAAAAAAAAGAGGAGAAGAGTGGGAATTTCATTGCACCAGCTGCATGGACATTCACAGCTAATCACCCATGGAGCTAAGTACAGTGTGGACCAGGGGAGGCTGAGAGGGCAGTGTTAGTTCACATTATTTTTTCTGAAAACATGAACAAACACTTTAAAATCTAATTAAAATCTAAACCCAAAACTAAAAAAATGTATACAATGCAGCTTACTAGTCTACGGTGTGGTGGCTGCATTTGCTTTCTTTTTTTTCAAGCTTCTTTTCCTTTATTTTCACCTGGTAATCCTGCAAATAACACACTGGGTGGTTGCTCACTCCTCCTCTGTATCAATAGAGGGTACTATGGCTGTCACCTTCGGCTACTCTCCTGAAACTGAACTACAAACATGTCCACATCTTTTCATCTTCATTACATGTAGGGTAGGGCAAGTGGTAGTTTACAGAAGATACAGTGCCTTGCGAAAGTATTCCGCCCCCTTGAACTTTTCAACCTTTTGCCACATTTCAGGCTTCAAACATAAAGATATAACATTTTTATTTTTTGTGAAGAATCACCAACAAGTGGGACACAATTGTGAAGTGGAACGAAATCTATTGGATTTTTGAAACTTTTTTAACTAATAAAAAAATGAAAAGTGGGGCGTGCAAAATTATTCGGCCCCCTTGCGTTAATACTTTGTAGAGCCAACTTTTGCTGTGATTACAGCTGCAAGTCGCTTGGGGTATGTCTCTATCAGTTTTGCACATCGAGAGACTGAAATTCTTGCCCATTCTTCCTTGCAAAACAGCTCGAGCTCAGTGAGGTTGGATGGAGAGCGTTTGTGAACAGCAGTTTTCAGCTCTTTCCACAGATTCTCGATTGGATTCAGGTCTGGACTTTGACTTGGCCATTCTAACACCTGGATACGTTTATTTGTGAACCATTCCTTTGTAGATTTTGCTGTATGTTTGGGATCATTGTCTTGTTGGAAGATAAATCTTCATCCCAGTTTCAGGTCTTTTGCAGACTCCAACAGGTTTTCATCCAGAATGGTCCTGTATTTGGCTGCATCCATCTTCCCCTCAATTTTAACCATCTTCCCTGTCCCTGCTGAAGAAAAGCAGGCCCAAACCATGATGCTGCCACCACCATGTTTGATAGTGGGGATGGTGTGTTGAGGGTGATGAGCTGTGTTGCTTTTACGCCAAACATATCGTTTTGCATTGTGGGCAAAAAGTTCGATTTTGGTTTCATCTGACCAGAGCACCTTCTTCCACATGTTTGGTGCGTCTCCCAGGTGGCTTGTGGCAAACTTTAGACAAGACTTTTTATGGATATCTTTGAGAAATGGCTTTCTTCTTGCCACTCTTCCATAAAGGGCAGATTTGTGCAGTGTACGACTGATTGTTGTCCTATGGACAGACTCTCCCACCTCAGCTGTAGTTCTCTGCAGTTCATCCAGAGTGATCATGGGCCTCTTGGCTGCATCTCTGATCAGTCTTCTCCTTGTCTGAGCTGAAAGTTTAGAGGGACGGCCAGGTCTTGGTAGATTTGCAGTGGTCTGATACTCCTTCCATTTCAAAATGATCACTTGCACAGTGCTCCTTGGGATGTTTAAAGCTTGGGAAATCTTTTTGTATCCAAATCCGACTTTAAACTTCTCCACAACAGTATTACGGACCTGCCTGGTGTGTTCCTTGGTCTTCATGATGCTCTCTGCGCTTTCAACAGAACCCTGAAACTATCACAGAGCAGGTGCATTTATACAGAGACTTGATTACACACAGGTGGATTCTATTTATCACCATCAGTCATTTAGGACAACATTGGATCATTCAGAGATCCTCGCTGAACTTTTCAGTTTTTTATTTGCTAAAAAAGTTTAAAATATCCAATAGATTTCGTTCCACTTCACAATTGTGTCCCACTTGTTGGTGATTCTTCACAAAAAATAAAAATGTTATATCTTTATGTTTGAAGCCTGAAATGTGGCAAAAGGTTGAAAAGTTCAAGGGGGCCGAATACTTTCGCAAGGCACTGTAGCTATAGAAGGAAGATATTCTCCAGTGCAGCTCACTGGGTAACAAGAAATTGCATTCCTGGCAAGATCAACAGGTATTTAAAGTGGTTGTAAACCCTTCATGTGACTTTTACCTATAGGTAAGCCTAGAATAAGGCTTACTTATAGGTAGTGGAAATATCTCCTAAATGTGCACTGTTTAGGAGACATTTCACTTATAGTGCGCCCAGGGCCGTCTTTAAGGCAGGGCAAAAGGGGCAGCTGCCCTGGGCCCTGTCATTGTTGTGGGGCCCAAAGCAGCTGCCTCATACTTGCCAACTATCCCAGTTTAAATTCCCTTGTCCCTTGAAGTTTTAGCCCTGTGCTGTGTCCCGATATCTGTGTGAAATGCTGGTACTAATACTGCCCAGCTCTGCAGACCCTGTGTTTACATGTAAATAACTGGCATTGTAAATAGCAGCGGCATTACTAAGCAAATAGCTGTGGCCAGCGCCATTGATACATAAATAAAGGTGGCATTCATATGTATATCATGCTTCCCTGCAGTGAGAAGATGACGTGCTGTAACCTCTAGCAATCAGTGAGCAGTATTACTGTACAGTAATCTCTAGCAACTAATTAACAAGCAGAAATCATTTTCTGTAACCTCTAGCAACTAATCAGTGAGCCGTAATGTGTGCTGTAACTTCTAGCAACCAGTCAGTAAGCAGTAATGATGTGCTGTAACCTCTGGCAACCAATCACAATTGCTGCCTGATCTGATACAGTAAACTGATTTTAAGTCCAGCTTCTATTTATTGTATGTCTCAGAGCAGGTGGATAGTGAAATTGCATGGGAGGGGGCCCCCAAGAAAATTTTTGCCCGGGGTCCAATCAATATTAAAGATGGCTCTGAGTGCGCTGATGCCGTCATCGGCGAATGCGCTGTGAAGAAACGGCCCACCGTGCCCTTTCTTCCCCCAGCGTGTGTCGTGACTACCAGCTCCCGCACGCATGTGCGGGAGTGATTTCACATGACTCCGGCCAGTCACAGAGCCGGAGTCTGTGACCCCGGAAAGAAGAGGGGCGAAGATGGACTCAGCCTGCACAGGGGACAGCGTGGGCTTCATTTGCAGGTAAGTGTCATATAATGGGCTAGTATCCATTGCATACTAGCCCATTATGCTTTTAATTTTCATGCCTAGCAGGGAGCAAAAGAGGAAGTTAAACCCATCAGGGTTTACTTCTTCTTTAACGGCTTGCCAGCCGCCTCATGCAGATATACGTCGGCAGAAGGGCTCATACAGGCAAACTAACGTACCTGTATGTGGCCCTTTAAGAGGTGGGCACCAAGCGCGCCCGCAGCAAGCTCTGTGAGTCGTGTCGCGAGTCCTGCAAACTCGATCGCTACGGGGATACCTGCGATCTCCTCTCGGAGAGGAGGAATAGGGAGATACTAATATAAACAAGCATCTCCACGTTCTGCCTAGTGACAGTGTCACTGATCTCTGCTCCCCGTGATTGGGAGCAGAGATCAGTGACGTGTCACACATAGCCCCGCCGCCCCCGCAGTTAGAAACACTACCCAGGGCACACTTAACCCATACACTGCCCCCCAGTGGTTAACCCCTTCACTGCCAGTGTCATTTACACAGGAATCAGTGCATTTGCATAGCTGAGTGATTGCTGTATAAATTACAATGGTCCCAAAAATGTGTCAAAAATGTCCAATTCTCTGATCGCTGCCATTACTAGTAAAAAAATAATTAATTAATAAAATGATTAAAAATGCCATAAAACTATCCCCTATAACTTTTGCGCAAAACAATCAATAAACGCTTATTGCGATTTTTTTACCAAAAATATATAGAAAAATACGTAACGGCCTAAACTGAGGATAAAAAATGTTTTTTTATATATCTTTGGGGGATACTTAGTATAGCAAAAAAAAAAATTATGTGTTTTTTTTCAAAATTGTCGCTATTTTTTTTTGTTTATAGCGCAAAAAATAAAAACCACAGGGGTGATCAAATACCACCAAAAGAAAGCTCTATTTGTGGAAAAAAAAAAGGACGTCAATTTTGTTTGGGAGCCACGTCGCACGACCACGCAATTGTCAGTTAAAGCGATGCAGTGCCGAACCGCAAAAAGTGCTCTGGTCAGGAAGGGGGTAAATGCTTCCAGGGCTGAAGTGGTTAAAGACAAAGCTCTCTAGCCCAATTTTTTTGTTTTTAAGGACAAAGTAGAAAAGGGTTACAACTCCTGTTGTTTTTTATTGCTGTCTGAATTCCTGCTGGGTAGACTCACCCTCCGTATTTGTCCTGGTGACCATTGTATCGGGACAGAAAGTGATAGGAAATGTGTGTTTATGGGCATCCAGCTGCCTTAGTAATCTTCTCCAGGCAGCAGTCTGATTGCCTCGGTCCCGGAGGTTACAGCTGGCCGACAGTATATTGAGATACAGTCAGTGACACGTCTTCCAATGTATATCTCTCAGTACCTAGCTGTATACTTGTCAGAAAATCACAAACCATCATCCAGCATCAGCAGTCTGATTACATGTGTAATTGAGAGACTAGGATACTGACACATCCTATCAAGGAGCCATTGATGGATTACTGTTAGTAATACAGGAATGGTCAGATGGAGGTGAAGCACAAGCAATGACATGACCTGTAGCTGGAGGATTCTCCGGCAGCGTACGCATGTATACAAACACTCGCCTTTGTACATGAGTGTTCACAAAACTAATAGTTTGTCCTCTCTTTGTCGTTTTATACAGGGGAGCCCGTTGTACCTTCAGTCCGATCGAAATATTACTTTAAATATTCTCAATGAGGATTTGAAGCCTGTTACTCAGCTGGTTACAGGTAGGACATATTCATTTCTGCCATGCTCCTGTGTCCTGTTTTGATGGGGGATTGTGCGGATTTATAGAGACTCTAGGCAGAAAAGAGATGCATGTGTTCAAGCAATGATCGTGACCAATGCCTGCAGTTTTCTGCTTTGTTGGTCTCCTATGCTATTCACTTCTTACACGAAATCCAAATCAAGGGGCACTATCGGCTTTATTTACATTGACACTGCTGTTATAGCACGGGATTCCCATTTCCTGAAGATAAAAAGAATTTGGACCGGCTGACAAGCTGTGGAGGCTTAGTTCTGTAGATAATACCTGACATGGGGTGCCCTGCAGACCAGTGTTCATTTTGTTGACTAAAATATTTCCGTTTACTAAATTAATACTATTTTAGTCGATTAAAATACAACTAAAACTAAAACAATTGAGATGACTGAAATAAAACTCAAAAAAATTAAATACGACTAAAACTCACAAAAATTAAATACAACAAAGGAAAGACACATACCAAAAGGTTAGAGAGCGCTGCTCATCCCCAAAAAAACACAAAAAGGAATGGACTCCCCTATTGTGGGGTTTTTAGGCAGCCAAGCATAAGAAAAAAAAGAGGAAATAATAATAAATAGGCAATGTATGAAATGAATATGTAGAAAAAGCCCCTTTATGATGATTAAAACATGAGCTTCAGTGGGAAATTAATAATAAAAGAAAAAGAAAAACTGATGCATATTATCAGACAATGTGTCAGGTCACCTTGAGGCGAGGTGACAGATGCACACCGTAGGGATCAGGAGTGCACCGCAAGGTTGTGGACCCTACGGCTGACTTCTGCAGACGGGGGACAGATCCCACTGGGGTTAGAGCGTAAGATTCCTTGGGGCGCGGAGTCTAAGAGCCAGCAGGTGTTCACCAGCGCCTCTAGTGGTGAGGATGGACTTGGCTGCAACTGGCTCCAGGTCGCGACCCCCAGGGTCCCCAGCTCACACCCACAGTAGGCAACAGGAGGATAGGGATAGTGAGGGACAAAAGGCAAGGTCGGGGCCACAAACAGACAGGAATAGTCAGGGACATGCCAAACGGTCAGGATCACAGGCAAACAGGGATAGTCAAGGACACGCCAAAGTCGGTAACGGAACAACAGAAGAGCACACGGCAGGTAACAGGAAGCTAACATACAAAGGTTGATCAGCAGCATTGGCCTGCAGTGCACAGGTTAATATAGAGCTCCCTGATAGGAGCTAGGGTGGAGCCATGCCAGAGGATGGATTACAAAAGCAGACAGGTGAGGGTCGGCTGGTCTCTAGATGAACACATGGGAACAGGTAAGCAGACAAACTATTGCATAACCATGACACAATGATTACATATCAACATATATGATAAATGTCAAGATTGTAAACCAATCGCAGCCTGACGCGTTTCAACCCACACTGGGGTCTTCTTCAGAGGGACTTTCTGCTAGAAAAATGTATAACAATTACTTATTTCACACACTATTAACATGTCGTAATCATATAATGTACAAACAGTTGGTATAGTTACCCCATAAAATGTGTCCGAAAAGAAGAAGAAGAATTTATTCCCACATGAAGAACCTCTTACTTAAAAAGAAAACTCCCCAACCGGGGTCCTGGATTACTCCACGGCCGCCACAACCAGGAACGAGCCGAAGCCACGGCCAAAGCCACAGTATGGCTTGTGAGAAGTCACACTTGTAGGGCCCCACCCCCTTCCCATATGGAAAGAGAGAGGGCACAACCACCCACTGGTGTGGGTATAGGTGGATAACACCTACGATAAAGAATCAAAATACAGTTGTATTTAGTGTAATATATACAAAGTTACACAAGCCATATATAATATGGCTCTAGCATATGTATGGGCAAAATCATGCCCCGGCATATGCATCAAATTATTTATACTTGAATTTGTAAATACATGGATTGTGCACATATGTGCACAATCCCATGTCCAGAAGGAGATTATATGTGACAGAATGCCAAACATCAATGTATGATGTGAAAGTGAAAAGTGCTAAAATAGTGACTGAAATGTCAGATGCGAAGTGAACAAAGTGAAGGTTACCAAAAGTATTCGTAGGTGACCGAAAAACAGTTGCTGCTAAAGAATATTATTCAGAAATAAAATACGACTAAAACTAAAATGGCATTTTAGTCAAGACTAGGACTAAAACTAAATTGAAATTTTACATCAAAATTAACACTGCACTACCACATAAGAATATGTAGAAGGCAAAAAGAAATCAGCAGGGGGCTGCAAAGGGGTAAGGGAACCTATTAATGAAAAATAAAAGTGGCCAAAGATGGCTTAGAAGAAATCTGTACTGTAAAAAAGCATGGGGCATGCTATTACTCATCTCCTTCTGGAAAATATTAGTCATCTGTATTTCTTTGGCTTCAGTACTTTTTGAGTTAATGAGCCAGAACAATTTGCAAATTGGAAAGCCAGAGTAAAGTCAGAACTCCTTATACGCGATTCAGATCAGTAAATCTGAAAGTATTGAAAGCAATTGGATCAACATGACAGCCAGGCAGGTAGCATCTTCAGAAGTATGAGTTTCCTGTAGTGTGCCAATCACTGCTGCTCAGCTTTCATATCAACAAGTTTAGGCTCGCCAACTGATTAAAAATGTAACAGGCCTGCAGGGGATGGTAAGCAATTAAAAGAAACCTAATACGAGAGACATGTGTAAGTTGTTATTGCTAACCTCCTTCTGAAAATGCTAGTTACCTGGTTGTTATGCAGATGTTCCAGTTTCAGTACTTTCAGAGTTGTCATTTTAGAATATGTACTGTTTGCCACAAATGAAGTCTAGGGTCAATGGAACCACACTACAACTGCGAGCCAAACCCATGGCTTATGGTTACAGTACAGTATTTCACTCTTGGGATTAAAGAAATGCACACAAAAAAAAATATTTGTTTGTTTTAAAAAATCATAACTAGTTGCAGAATAAAATAAAAAGGTCAGGTTTAAGAACAGTAAAGAGAACCTTCACCATAGAAAGATAAAAAATGAAGAATCAGCAGCTACAAATACTGTAGCTGCTGACTTTTAATAAAAGGACACTTACCTGTCCTAGGATCCAGTGCCGTCTCCTCATCCAGGCCAGTTCTTTGCTGGTTTTCGAGTTCCTGGTTCCCGTATGTTCAGTGGAGGAAGCCAACTGTGACTCCATGAGGCTTCACAGATGGCTTCCCAGTGTGCAATGTGTAATGTGTCCCAGAAGCTGCAGGCAAAAGGGGGAGGCAAACTTCCGCTCAGATCACCTAGACAATCCAAGCAGAAATGGGAGCGGGTAACTATCAAAAATGACCCACTCCCCAAAGAAAATAAAAATGTACCAGGGGGAAGGAGGGCGTAAAGCGGAACTTCCCCTCTTGGGTGAAGTTCTGCTTTAAATTACAAATTTGCTTGTGTAATGACTATATGTTATATATATTTTTAATAAAACTTGAATTTTCCATCTATGTATGTTTATGAATACTCGTTACTACTATATGCTGCTCAGTTATCTATGTATATACACTATCTCACAAAAGTGAGTACACCCCTCACATTTTTGTAAATATTTTATTATATCTTTTCATGTGATAACACTGAAGAAATGACACGTTGCTACAATGTAAAGTAGTGAGTGTACAGCTTGTATAACAGTGTAAATTTGCTATCCCCTCAAAATAACTCAACGTGCAGCCAATATCTAAACCGCTGGCAACAAAATTGAGTACACCCCTAAGTGAAAATGTCCAAATTGGGCCCAATTTGCCATTTTCCCTCCCCCGGTGTCATGTGACTCGTTGGTGTTTTAAGGTCTCAGGGGAGCAGGTGTGTTAAATTTGGTGTTATCGCGCTCACTCTCTTATACTGGTCACTGAAAGTTCAACATAGCACCTCATGGCAAAGAACTCTGAGGATCTGAAAAAAATAATTATTTCTCTACATAAAGATGGCCTAGGCTATAAGAAGATTGTCAAGACCCTGAAACTGAGCTGCAGCATGGTGGCCAAGACCATACAGCGATTTAAGAGGACAGGTTCCATTCAGAACAGGCCTTGCCATGGTCGACCAAAGAGGTTGAGTGTACTTACTCAGCGTCATATCCAGAGGTTGTCTTTGGGAAATAGACATATGTGTGCTGCCAGCATTGCTGCAGAGGTTGAAGGGTTGGGGGGTAAGCCTGTCAATGCTCAGACCATATGCCGCACACTACATCAAATTGGTCTGCATAGCTGTCATCCTCTAAAGGAAGCCTCTTCTAAAGATCATGCATAAGAAAGCCCACAAACAGTTTGCCGAAGACAAGCAGACTAAGGACATGGACTACTGGAACCATGTGCTGTTTGATGACAAAGCTGCAATGGCAGGGAATGTGCAGGGGCCCCACATGCACCCAGGGCCTCTGGGCAGTGCCTGACATCCCCCATGTGTGGCACCCGGGACGGATCACCCCCCGCACCCCCTTGGTACGCCACTGCTTCACAAAGCCTGTCCGTTTCCCTGTGTCTTGTGGCTACACAAAAAAAAGGTGTACTAATTGACCTGCCTACCCCAGACAATGGGGTGGCAGGAGAGATTCCCCTGTTAGCACCGTGTGTGTTGATGGAGGAATCGTGTAGATTTCTTTTGTTGCAGGAAAGAAATTAGCATTGTGTATGGCCTGCCTAAGCACTGTAGTAACTCTGATTGTTATTATTCAGGGCATGCCCTAAATGTATCCGTTTTGGAAAACATTGGTTGATTTAGTTCCACTCTAATATGAAGAAGGATAACAACACAGAACAGTTTAAAAATAAATTCAGCAGTTTGTCAGTGAATGTACACTTGAATTGTTCTTAAGTTTGCCGGGAGTTCTGTTATAATGGCGCTATTTTTCAGAGCGACGGTTGGTGAGCATACAGCTGTGAGGAGATATACATCTGTAATTTTTACATGCAGTAAAGTATAACGTGGTAACTGCAATTCACATCCTATTGTTTCATTCTGTTACTTATTTCTCTTGCAGGATCAGAGGGTATTCAGGCACGTGGAAAGAGCCTGGAGATAATGTCAAATGAAGGGAAGCTTTTGTTTTCTGCAGACGAGAAGGAAGTGGTTGTTGGGGCAGACAGATTGCGAGTTTTAGGTAACATTTACATTTATGTTACATTTACAAAGTGTTGCTCCTGCTAGTTCCAACACCTTGGTGCTTTGCCCGCTACATTTAAAGGAGGTGATTTGTTTGAAAAGTATATCCAAAGCCAATTATTTTTTGATTTGGATAGAGTAAAAAGTGGTTAAAACACTATCAGGTTTTAGCCATCGGTGCCCATTGTTGAGATTTCTCTTCAATTTGCTGAATTTTCCCTTCACAACAGGTGTGGTAAAACCCTTCTTAGCCCTTGTACACACGGTCAGACATTCCGATGGAAAATATCCGATCGGACCGCGTTGTCGGATAAACCGACCGTGTGTGGGCTCCATCGGCAAAGTTTTAGAGCTGGGCTATAAAATTTTCCAACAACATGATCCGATAGGACTTTGTCCGATTGTTTGTAGAGAATTCCAAGTTGCATGGTAAAGTGCCTGCTCTTCCCATTAAAACCCACTCCTAGTCACACATGTTCTAAGTTTTATGTATCTGCCTCCTCAGATGCCAGTTTCAGTCAATAAGTCTTGTAAGTGGCTATTAATTGCCATTGTTTTGCCCCCCCCCCCTTTTTTTTTTTTTGCTGGACTGTTTTGCCTATGTTATTTTTTGTGCCCTTCTCTTTGTTTGGACTGCTTTTGCAAGACAGTGGATCATACCTCCCAACTTTCTGAAGTGGGAATGAGCGACATCTATTAGCAAAAGTGTGTCGGCATAGGACACGTCCTTTTAAATTGGAATTGTACAAAAAAAATTGCTTTTTTACCACTACTATAAAATGTAAAAATGCAGCAATTTAGAAATAGGATGAAATGTTTAGTAGACTTTTTGATAGTTACCTAGTGCATTTTATATACAACTATATAGATCAGACCAAAATGAGGGACAAATGAGGAGGGAAGAGGGACAGAGGGACTTTGTTCTGGATGAGTCAGTTGAAATCGGGGACAGTTGGAAGCTATGTGTACATTGCTTAATTATCATCAAGCTGTGTCCCTCAATGGAGAAAACAGAAAATATTATTTTTATACTTACTATAAAATCCTTTTCTCTGAGTCAACCAAAGGACATAACTCCCTCCCTTCATATGCAATTTTATTATTTTGATTGATTGCTACAGATGAGCAGGTATAAGTTAGAGGGTATTATAGCCTTTAGGGGGCTGACCTAGGCTGGCAACAGTATAACCCTACAGTGCTTAATTATCATCAAGCTGTGTTCCTTCGAGAAATACATTTTACAGTGAATACAAAAATCCTATTTGTGTGCTCTACTAAAAAGAATCCTTTTATATCAGTCATTCACCCCACCAGAGAAATTCCCCTATTCAGTTTACCACACAGGATGTATAAAAAATTTCTCTGGTATGCTACTTTAAGCTAACTTGCAAGGTAGACATAATCTAGCATGCTGTGGACTTGGGTGCAGGCAGTGTGCTGAATTTTTAATGCCTGGGAGAGTGTTGTAAAATCCAGGCATGTTTATGCAAATTAAATATAGTATAAAGTCTAAAATTATAGTTACAATTTTAGCTTGTGGAGAGGGATTAGTGGAGAGGGATTAGAACACATATTAGTTTTTTTTTTTTATTGCTGTCTGTGTCCCCATTAGGGATATTCACCTTCTCTGTTTGTCCTATATACTATTATCATCGAAAGTGAAAGTACAAGAAAATCCCTAATTTTTAGTTGTCCCCAGAAAAGTAATAGAGGAAAAATATTCCAATAAGGAAACTAGTTCTGGGGAAAAACAATCCCTTGATTTGCAGGGATTTCCTATCACTTCCTGTTTGGCTATAGGACAAGAAGTAAAAGTAAATCTCCCCAATGGGACAACCATGGCAAAAATAAACCTTACTGAGGTTATAACCCTCTCTTACTCCAAAATGAAATAAAAAGGATTGTCTATAGTTCTACTTTAATGGCAGATATAGATTGGATGGTTGTTTACTCAAGCTTGGCTGAACTCTGTTCAATAACCTATTTTTGTTTTGTACATTATTGTTTTTTTTGTTTTGTTTTTTAATATGAGTGGAAATTGCTAAGGAATCATTTGTTTTGGAATGCCAATGGGTGCTTGCTTAATGGGTCTGTTATGTAAACGATCTGTTCTATTCCTGTGGCATAACTACAAAGGATAGAAGGGGAAGCCAGTACCAAGCCAGAAGGGGGTCACACTGGTGTTCACAGGAAGCCTCCCCCTGCATGGAATGGTGTGAAAAATGTGTCAACATATGGAATTTTTTTGGACATGCTCAGCTCCAGATCCTTCAGATCTGCGCCCCACTGCCCTTATATAAAGAAAAATATTTAGGCTGTCATTACTGATCTGCCACCAAAATGTTAGTTGTCTAGCTGCCTCTGACTTCAATACTTTGAGCCACTAACCCTGAACAAGCATTAGTAAAGTTGAATCTAAACCAGTATTCCTAAACCATGCCTTCAAATTCAATGACTCCTAATTCCAAAATGAATGAAGCCAGTAGGCCAGCATGATGAGCTAACTAGAATTTCAGAAGGTTATATTAGCAAAGGCAGCTCATATTTTTCTCATTGTACAGGTTCCCTTTAAAGTAACCCTGTCATCATGGGGTCACTTATAAAAGAAGCCCGTCTATAGTTACTTTTCTTGCAGCCTGGGCCTTGAAATGCCACAGCTTCATTGATCAGAAATGCCACAGCTTCATTGATCAGAAATGCCACAGCTTCATTGATCAGAAATGCCACAGCTTCATTGATCACTGGCCGCTGATGGCATTCCACATTTCTAGAAGTGTGAACACCTATTCTTTCGGCTGTATGCAGTTGTTCCTACCTATAGAACATATGAGCCAGTGGAAGGAACAACTATGTGCTACAGAAGTAAAAGGCATTTGACCCATCCAGAAAAGTGGAATACTTGCAACGGCTAGGAAGTACTGTCACTGTACAGAGATACTACTCAGGAAGCAGAGCTTGCATATGCAATAAGCAGATCTGGTTGCCCCCTATGTACAAATGCTTACAGACTATACAAAGAAACAAGCATGGTATATTAACGTTAAAGCCAAATTAAAGGTACTAATGTGACCTCTGTTCCAGTGGTCAGATGGCTACAAAGTTCTAGCTTTGGTGTCAGCATTTTCTCCGCAGCTTATCCAGAGGCCAGTCTTCGACTGTCTTGATTGGCTGGCATGGGATGACGTCACTTCCATTGTATGCGCAGGAAATCAGTTGTCCTGGCACACAAGCAGTATGCTGGAATGTAAAGGGAATTTTCCTTGTTTACAGTTTTTTATTTTGTAACTTTAAAAATGATTTCCACTTATCTGATCACTTTCATATATAGTGTAAATTTATGGTGATAGATACAACTTTAAGATGAATTAAAATTTCCATACTCTAGTACCAACATGCCTCAATGCTAAATAGACCTGTTGTTTGATATTCCTTTAACCAAGCCAAGATGACAGTTCCTGCGGAAGAACTCAGTCCTCTTGAGGCCACAGTCTTCTTCATGTTCCCTTAAATTACGTGCCCAGAGAGCTGCTTATAGAGTAGCTTGTCAGTGTGATTGAATTCCCAAAATGATGGCATCTCTGATAACATGACAATTTGAAAAGGAATCTCTTAATTCAAATCTTATCTCACATACTCTCTTTGACAAATTACTTCAAGGAATATCTGGCAGCTGTTTGTAGGCTTCAAACACAAAACAGGTGTATTGTATTATTAAGATGCACTCAGGTTTGAGATAAGTTAGTATACATACTGAAAATAGAATTGCTATCATACATGTAATATAGCTGGGGGTAATCTAGACATTTTGTGGTCCATGACTCTTGGGGCTGTTTCCATCACAGGCATATGGACTCTATTTATTTGTTATATTTTCCCACAATAGTTTCTTCCCTATGTTCAATGAGTTATTGTGTATGTGCTATTATTACATTTTTTTTTAAGTTCAGAAGTGGAATTGCCTATTTAGCTGTTTAAAGCATATCTAAACAAACACAAAAATAGCATGTATTGCAACTTAATAGTCCTTAAATATTTTTCTTTTTTCATTTTTTTTTCTTATACTTTCACTTGGTGATCCTGCCAATAATGCACTGCCTGTCCCATTTTAAGATGACAACAATTAAAAGTTACACTTACATGTGTTGGTGCCAAAACATCCTGGCACCCGGCCTGTATAGCAGGTGATTTGAAATTGTAGAATACACCTGGCCACGGTTTGGCTCGATTCCCAGAGAATAGTGTGGGTGAAAGTGTGACATGGTATGGCCACTTTCTGGATCTTTTTCTATCCAGCACGAAAAGTGAAAACGAATACAGCCACCTCTAAGGACCGTTATAAGCAATATATTACATTTTTGTTCTTGGATTTGGATCATTTTTAAGCTAGTCATACATGTGGATTTTTTTTTTCAGACAGTTTCAACCACTTTCACATAATCACGAGAAGCAAAATAATCTCCCTCCCATTAGTTCGATTGAACAACAGAATTCAGCCAATTTGTAAAGTCAAAGTTGGGCAATTGACAGCTTTATTACAGTATATTGAAAGATCAATTTGAAAACAGAGGAAAACAAGCGTAATGTTTTCAGAAGTTATCTGATTTTTCCACCAGGTTTGAATTTTGGGCAGTTCCCATGTCCTTTTGGTGATTTCACCAAGAAATGTAAGCGGTGATTTGCTTTATCCAGTTGCCATTGTATGGCCAGCTTCTCCTGAATAATTTTATCTCACAAAGCATTATTTTATCACCAACTTATATGACTCCTTTTCTGGCTTAATTGGAACCCATAACCAAACTATAGTAGATATAAAATGAAAAATATAGGATATTTAAATCTACCAATAATCCTTGAGTCTGCAATACAATTTTATTTACAATACAAAGTTGATTTTTTTAGTTAATTGAGGACATTACTGTACAGATCAGATGCATTTACAACACCTGTAATGTTATCAGTTTTGAGATATTTTTACTGTAAAGTCAATGCACAGTCCTTCCTTCCACATTAATGTTGGCCTATCACTGTGATGGGTAGCCTCACTGACAACATGGAATGTGTGGGAGGTAGAAATGACCAGGCATTATTCAACAGGGCATTGGCCATGTCAGGACATTTAGGGGCTGCTTTAGCTATGTACAAGCATTTCTAGGTGACTCCCCTAAATCCTTACCTGTTTTCTGGAACTTGGTATCTCGTAGTACCAGAGGCCACTGCCTCACTTCCTCTTCTGTATATTAGCCATTGAATAGATCTATGCGATAATGGATTTAGTAAAGTAAAAAACAAAAAATCAATTTTCAACTGTAAAGTGAAGCAATTAAGGTACATTTGTAAAATTACCATATGTATGTTAAGCTTTGTGAACTGAGCCTGTTGTGAGGCTTTGAGAGCATTAAAAAATGCATCCAGTCCAGTTAGGTCTCATAGAAGCACTTGTCATAGCTTGTTTATTTATGTACTCATAGGGAACTGTCCCCATTAGATAATTGTCCTCCTGTGATTTATTGTAGATGGTTGCAGACACCATGGCTGAAAAAGGCTCCTGGCTTGGTTGGAAAATTTCAGCCATTAGTCTATAATTCCCTTGAGGTTAGAATAGCACTCATCGGATAAATATCTACACTGGTGGGATATGAATGGAGTAATTCATCCAGTTACTTCTTCAAGTATAAATGCATTATATACAGTATAAATAAAAAATCCCTCAGTGTGCGGCCCTTTGGCCCCTTTCACATGGGGTGGATTTTGCCCCGATCAGCAGAGGATTAACTCATAGATCTCCTGCTGATCAGAGTAGAGCAGGTGATTGACAGATCCGTGTCCATTCAGTTTCTGCAGAGCAGGCACAGACAGAGCCCACTTTGCTCTAAAGGCAGCCAGGAGTAAATGGACACCGCTGTTCATTTACACCCAACTCCCTTCTGATCTAGTCTGATCCAATCCGACTAAATGTAGGAGGTCAGATCCTCTTTCCATTTTTTTTGCAGTCTGGATCGAACCCGTAGGTAGGTGGGTGTAAACAGTGGCCAGTCCATTTACACCCACCTGTCCGTAGGAATGCATGGACCTTCCAATCAGATCTGATCAAATCGCCTGTGTGATGCTACCAATTATTTAAGTGTAACTGAACCACCAGCATTTTCTGTGGCATCTGATGTAACCCTTGGGTATATGCACTGGAATTATGTTGTCCCAGCACCCTGCTCCATTTTTGGCATCTTACAAATGGCAGGAGTAGGCCTGGAGTATATTTCACCCTTGCATGCATCACTTTAAACCTAAATAATTGTTTACATAGACTGAAAAAAAAGAGAGAGAGAGACAAGATTTTTTTCTGGCAGAAGACACTTTTCTGCCAAATAGTTGTCTCCAGCGGTTACTTGGAGTACAGCTTACCCATAGGAATGATTAAGGCTGCGTAGTACAAACCAAAAAGGCTGTGTGGTTCTGAGAGGGGTCATACAGTGAAGATTACTGGATCTGGGCTAAAGTAGTGAATAACACTTAGTGAGGTTGGGGCAACTTATTAATGTAAAACTGTACAAAGTTACAGTTGTACTTGTAGCGGATGACATTTGGGACCAAATGTCACACGCTTTGTAAATTTAGTTTTTGCCTCAGGACCTTACAGTACTGAGGGTTAATTGAGTAGGTAAGCCTTGACACCAGTCTGGCCAGGCCGTGATTGATGTTCTGCCTGATCATGTGAGCGGTGAGGTGCACATGACAGGCGAGAACCAGGCTTGGTTGGATGTTTGGGTATGGCCCTCTCTGAGCCAATCAGCGGGAGTGCCGGGCCCGCTGAGGAGTCTGGGAGGGGGTACTTAAGCATGTGTGGGTCACGTGTTCGGGGTTCCGGAGTTGTTTGAGAGACCCGTGTGGTCTGTTCTGGTTCCAGGACTGGGGTAGCCCCGTGAGGGGTCCCGGTCATGGGGTGTTTGACATCCCGCAACATGTTCCTGTCAGTGGCCCCTGTTAGACCTGACTGGTCTGGGGTAGGGATCCGTCTGTTCCCGCGTCTCGGAACCTGCTGGTCTGAGGCGCTGTAACTGAGGGATAATTCAGAGTGTCCGGGTGTGCTCTCGACTTGGAGGGACACCACAGCTCGTGCAAGTGACCGGGGGAGGACTCTTCAGAGGAGGGACGACGAGTGGCATCCTAAGAAGTGCCTGGTTACTGAGTTGGGAAGGACATTGACGAGTCCACACTTTTCAACTACCTCAAAGGAAGTGGGAAACGTTCCAGGTACGGTTGGGAAAATGTTCCTGTTTATCTTCGGTTGATTGTTCAAGTTTGAGTCAATGTGCTGACTGTCATGACCTCTGGCTAGAGGTCTGTTCAGCCTTGAAGTACCCAGCTGCGAGTGGCTACTCTCTGGGTGGAAGTAGAGACTTTGTTAAACCTGCAGTTCAAGGTACCTAAGTTCTTCACCCGTGCCCTCTGTTCCCAAAGAGACTGTGTTGTGTGAAAGTTATACTGCAAAATAAAACCTTTTGAAAGGACTTTATCAGTGTACAAGTCATTGGGTATCAACCCTGGGAACCCCTAGACGCTGAGGAGCAGGCCATGAGAAGGTAACCGGTAAGCCCATTAAGTCAAGGCCGCCCTACAACGGGCTATGGCCGCTGCATACTTTAAAGGCCTTAGGGGTGGAATTTTCTCTGGCACATTAGTTCTTGCATCACTTAGCTTGACTTTACAGAAAAAATATTTTCATGTCTATGACTTCAATATCCAATATAGAATCCCAATAACGTTGCTCAAAATTAATTTAAATTTTAGCTGTTAGATGAGGCTAAATTGCTTTTCTAATCTTGATTTTGATTTAATCTATATGCCCCTGGTCTGATGAAGGCACCTTCTAGTAGAATAATGGTACACATGACCATTTTGTGTGTTGGTGAAGAAAACCTGTAATGAAACAATGCCTTGCATTCTAATGCTCTGCTGGCCAAGGCTCATTTGTAACACAGGCGGCAGGATCTTTTTAAAAGGAAGCATGCTTTATTCAAGCCATATTAAACCATATGTTCTAGATACAGACTGCACAATGCCTGACCTTCAGCCGTGTGCAGTACTATCTGAGAATTGTCTAGTATGTGAATTTCTGCTAGGGAAATTATTAAAAGTTGCTTTTCATTCATTTAGCTGTCATCATTCATTCAATTTTTCTGTCTGGATTGCATACAATGGGAAAGCAATATGAAGTGTGAGATGCAATAGCCTATGTAGATAGACCATTCAGATTGTTAGGGGGTGATATTGAGAAGGAGCTAGGCCTTGTTCATATGAGTGTTAGCTATACGAATTGTGTAGGGCAAGGTTTTGCAAAGTATTTACAAAGTTTCAGCAAGGGTTTTTGAAGTCTTTAAAGAATACTTAATTTTCCTTGTGGGGATTTTAAATATAGATCTTAATGGTACTGCTGACTGTCACTACTGCCTTACTGATTTCTCTGCAGAACGTAACAAAAGTTTGCAGAAATTGCCAGCTGAAGTCTTTCTCAGCAACAGTTTGGGGAGTGTTCCCCACATAGGTCAGTGGTTCATCCCATTCCACGTATATTTTCAGGATGGATGAATAAGAATATCTTTTGGTTAACAGGCTACCTTAAAGTTAGGGTGACCAGACATCCCTGGTTTCCGGGGACAGTCTCTGGATTAAGTCACTGGATTGGATTTGAACAGGGGCTGGGGCAATTTCAAAGACAGTCAGTGCAGAATAAAAAAATAATAATTCTGTATTGAATGCCCTATAAGAGATTATAGGACAAGTGTAGCTAAACAATGTAAACATAGCTCTCAACTGTCAGTCGTTTGCAGGGACTGCCCCTCTTTTTAGATCAAATCCCTCTGTTCCTCATGCAGCTTCAGGTGTCCCTCTTTTTGGTCAGATGTGTACATTTCTATATAAAATGCACTATTTTATTACAAAATGTGTTATGCTGCACAAAACATTTTATCCAATCACTATAGCACTGCATTTTTTATATAGAAAAAGCCAATATAAAGGAGAAAAAAAGGTCAAAAAAGTGCTTATGTGGTTTAGCCAATAATTTTCTACATATTATATCTTTGTAGTTTACGTAACTGGGACTGCGTCAGGGACATGTCCTTTGCCTATATACTGTGTGCTAAAAGGTATCCCTCTTTATCCTTTCACAAAGATGGGAGGTATAGTGTAAAGCCCCATATACATGGGCCAAATGTTGAGCGACATTCGGCTCGTGTGTATTGCAGCCGGTCCGACAGACCGGCTGGCTTCTGTGGAAGGGGCGCCACTGACCGGCGTGTTCTGGTGGGGGGAGGTCTTCCCCTGTCAGAACACTATAGAACAGCAGGGGAAATCGCTGTACTAACATTGGAGAGTGGCTTTGACCTGAGCTGTCAGGTTTTTTTTCATTCAGCCTGCTGGGTTGAACGAAATGAAAATAGCATTGTGTACTAGGCTTTAGTGATGCTTTTCTTACCTAATGCTTAAATGCAGTTTGCTCCTAACCAGGAAAATTTCCTGTTAGTGGGCCTAAAGTACAACGTACTAGAGTACTACTCTAGCACTACTGTAGTAGACTGTTAACGATAGGTGCTTACTGAGCAACAGATTTGTAATATGGCATCTTTTTACTGTATAAGCAGCTAAGAGACCTCTGACTGTAATATAAACCTTTTTCTCTACTAATAACTTTCTGCACACTCCTGAGACAAGCAAACGTGTATGGATTTAATTAAAACTACCTTTCCTTGTTGCTTCTGGTGAGGAAGGGTGCAATCAGGCAGAGAAACGTCCTGTCTGCAGAACAGGAATGTTATATTAAAGAAGCACAAAAATAAACTCACATTAAGCTTTTATCCCCTGAGCTTCTGGTGTTCCACCTGTTACAACTTTTGCTTACCAAAATAAAGATGATTCTTGACACTGTTGTAGGTAGTGAGTTACACATGGAATTTGCCATTTATAAGTTACGTAACATTGTCTTAGTCCTGCACACCTGACACATGAATTTTGAAACTACTGTGCAGGTTGGGTTGTTATCATTCTCCCAAGCAGGGGAAGCATTAGGCTGGGTTCACACGGAGCGGATCCATTGGATGGACTCCACTAGCTCAGCAGGGGATCGCTTTTTTGATCCCTGCTGAGCAGGCGGATGACAGGTTCGTCTCTGCTCACTGTGCAGGGATGGACCTTTCAGCACTCCGCTGTTCTCTATGGGGAGGACAGCCTCTCCGTTTTCATCCGATACCTTGTCAATCAGATCTGTTTTGAGTGGATCTTGTCAGATCGGATGGCAGGCAGGTGTCAGCGGACATATATCTCCGCTGACATCAGCCTGCCCATAGAAATCACATTCTGCTGCAACTTGGTGACACATGCTGCTCTAACTTGGTGACACATTCTGCTGCAACTCAGTGACACATGCTGCTCTAACTTGGTGACACATTCTGCTGCAACTTGGTGACACATGCTGCTGCAACTTGGTGACACATGCTACTCTAACTTGGTGACACATGCTGTTCTAACTTGGTGGCACATTCTGCTGCAACTTGGGGACACATGCTGCTCTAACTTGGTGACACATTCTGCTGCAACTTGGTGACACATGCTGCTGCAACTTGGTGGGAAACATGCTGCTGCAACTTGGTGACATATGCTGCTGCAACTTGGTGGGACACAGGCTGCTGCAACTTGGTGGGACACAGGCTGCTGAAACTTGGTGGGACACATGCTGCTGCAACTTGGTGACACATGATGCTGCAACTTGGTGACACATGCTGCTGCAACTTGGTGGGACACATGCTGCTACAACTTTGTGGGACACATGCTGCTGCAACTTGGTGGGACACATGCTTCTGCAACTGGGTGGGACACATGCTGCTGCAGCTTGGTGGGACACATGCTTCTGCAACTTGGTGACACATGCTGTTGCAATTTGGTGAAACATGCTGCTGCAATTTGGTGACACATGCTGCTGCAACTTGGTCGGACACATGATGTTGCAACTTGGTGACACATGCTGCAACTTGGTGGGAGACATGCTGCTGCAACTTGATGACACATGCTGCAACTTGGTGGGAGACATGCTGCTGCAACTTGGTGACACATGCTGCTGCAACTTGGTGACACATGCTGCTGCAACTTGGTGGGACACATGCTGCTGAAATTTGGTGGGACACATTCTGCTGCAATTTGGTGGGATGCATGCTGCTGCAATTTAGTGGGACACATGCTGCTGCAATTTGATGGTGACACATGCTGCTGCAATTTGAAGGTGACGCATGCTGCTGCAATTTGGTGGGGACACATGCTGCTGCAATTTGATGGGGACACATGCTGCTGCAATTTGGTGGGACACATGCTGCTGCAATTGATGGTGACACACGCTGCTGCAATTGATGGTGACACATGCTGCAATTTGATGGGGACACATGCTGCTGCAATTTGGTGATGATACATGCTGCTGCAATTGATGGTGACACATGCTGCTGCAATTGATGGTGATACATACTGCTGCAATTTGGTGATGACACAGGCTGAATTTGGTGGGACACAGGCTGCATGTAAGGAGGGACTCCACTGGGGACACCTGGTGGCATCTGGTGGCAGGCGATGTGGCTAGTGACACGCTTAGGGCTCCCACTGATTCTGCATTATGGTGAGTTAAATGATTTAATTTTATATTACAATGTTATAATAGAAATAATGTGCTTCATCATCCTGACACCATGACAACCATGGTGCCGGGATGATTGAAGTGCTAACACCAGGTGTTTGGAATATCTTTATCTGCTGATTGTTAAACTTTCTAGAATACACATATTTCTATTGTTGTGTAGGATCTGTCCCTGCTGTCCCTCCATCCCTCTCTTTCTCTCCCTCCGTGCCTCGTTCATCTCAGACACTAGCCACGCCCACTATTTCGCTAAAACCGCACCCATTTTCACCAAGTGGGATGGGTCAAAAAGGAAGGGCAGGGTCTGCCCCCCCATCCTAAAACTTCATTAGCCGCCACTGGATGCAATGAACAGTCATTAGCGTGCTTTCTTCATAGGGGTTGATTTACTAAAGGTAAATACAGTATACTGTGCACTGCAAGTGCAATTGCCCTAGAGCTTGGTAAATGAGGGGAAGCTCTGCTTATTTCTATCATCCAGTCATGTGCAAGCAAAAATCCTTGCATGTGATTGGGTATTCTTTGCAAAGCAAAGTTTTACCTCATTTACTAAGCTCTGGAGCAACTGCACTTGCAGTGCACAGTATATTTACCTTTAGTAAATCAACCCCAAAGTCTTTAAAGTACATTATTGTGGAAGTTACTATTTAAATAAGATGCGTCTCATCTACATTTTGGACAATAGCGTTTCTGTGAGGAAGGTGTGCTGGTGATAAATCTAATCTGCATGTTGCACTTACAGTCAAGCCATTTTCTACTGCCAAGCCACTTCAGATCCCTCTACTTGTTGACTTGGCCTATTTACTGTATGGTGAGTGATTCAGGCTTATGATCACTAGGGAACAATCTGTGTGCATTAGAAAGGCGCTCCAAGAATCTTTTTACACACATGTAGCATACATAAAATAGTATTCTGCACAGGAAACTACCTTTCTATGGGGCTAAATGCATTCGAAGGTGAGCCCACCCCAAAGAGAGAGCTCAGTTATGGACTCCCCACTGGCTTCCTATCTCAGAGAGACTCCAGTAGCTGCAGCATGAATCATCTCAGTTATCTTTCTACATTCGATGTAACATAAATGAATGAAATATCAAAGAGTGTGACCTCCTTCACTGAAACAAGCTATTTAGCCTGGGATGTCATGATGTTGGAGACACTGAAAGATACAAGACGCAAGTGGTGATTAAAGTTAAATATCAGTTTTGGGTCCGTTTTGGGATATCTTGATGTTGGAGACACAGAGATACAAGACGCCAGTGGTGATTAAAGTTAAATATCAGTTTTGGGTGGACTGTCGCTTTTAATGATCACCTTTTTACAAGCTTTTAGACTTTGTTTTAGCTGATGGAAGCCATTAAATTTGCTCTACTTATAAAGTGATTACTAAACAATGCTTTTTATATAATTGTTGGCCATTACCTCTAACTGTTGGTGGTAACCAAGCCTGTATTTGTGGAAAGACAAGACAACATACAAATAGGGTAAAAGTTTTTTAGAATAACCCCAGCTTTCTTATTTTATACTATATACAGTTTAGATTTGTATTATTTAGGGGTACAAAAGTTTTTGGCAGTGTAAGTGTGTAGTCATAGAGAAGGATTCCCTAGTATTGCAGAAGGGTTCTGGAGAGGTTGGTTGTAGTAATTAATGTAAAATCTCATAAATAAAAAAGAAATGTTTAATTGTCCACATAAAACCAAAAGTGCTACCTAAAACACATATATTTAAAATTTCAATTTAGGGCAAAACCCACCCACCAGTGTGTTTAATCCATCCCTACCAGTGAGAGTGCCTTTTTGACCATCAAGGCAGTCACATTGCATAGAGCAGTGGTCTTCAAACTGTAGCCAGGGGGCCAAATGTGTCTCTTTGCTTGCTTTTGTTGGGCCTTTGGGGGAGTATTCTTCACTCTGATATGAGGCACTATTCCTCACTTTGACACTAACAATGAGGTACCATTCCTTCCACTGATGCCAACAGTGGGGCATAATTCCAAATGTGATTGGCGCCACCCGGCTACCCCACCAACAGTGGGGCACTTATTCCTCCCATGGACACCAATGATGAGGAGCCATTCCTTCCACTCTTCCACTCACACCAACGATGAGGCACTATTCTTCCCATTAATACCAATAATGGGGCACTATTTCTCCTCTTACTGACCTCAGGGGCAATGTAATTGTTTTACTTCGACTTACCACCAAGCCTGAGAAATTGTTTACCTCCACTGATGCTGGGACATTTCCTACTCCACGACCCACAGTCTGCCCCCCCCCCCCCCCCCAAAGCCTAAAGGACATTAAACTGACCCTTTGTTTGGAAAGTTTAGAGACCTGTTGTATAGAGAATTGTGAGTCAGACTTTGCAAAGGCCTCCATAGCAAAGTGACCCTAGTTTCTTATGAGGAACATAGGATGGATAGGACAAGAGAGGTACCTTGTCTTGTCTGCTCTTTTGCATTACTTTTTTCAGTAGTAACGGAGACACATACAGCAATAAAACCTGACCAAGGTTATAACTGAGCAGCACTCTATTCAGTTCTAAAAAATAACTTTTGCTTTTAGTTATACTTTATATGTTTAAAATGAAAAAAAGGCTTATATCAACTTTAAGATAGTAAATAAATCTTAAAATCCAACGATTTTTTTGCCTGATTAGAAAGCATTGATATATGTATTATTTATAACTGTGTTTCATTGTAGTTTGTATTTCTGATATAATAAGAGGATTGGAAAAACGTATTTCAAACAAATACACAAAAAAATATCAGGCTAATGTAGTTGTATTTACTGTTATTATGTTGACCCGTTTCCCCCCCACAAATCTTATGCTGTTTTGTTTATTGGCTTTCTGGTCAGGTGTCAGTGATAAATGACTTGTATTGAATCTTTTCTAATGAAAGGTCTCCCACTGACAGCCTTTAATAACGAATCGAGTCTATCTATGTACTTGCTGTTGTGATATTGATATACACTGCAAGCCACAAGGTGATTTTCTCCCCGTTAATTAGTCAGAGGTATTTTTCAGATTAATAATAAAATTGCCCTCCAGATACCACCTGATCTTAATTACCGTCATTTGTATCTCATCTCAATTCAACTGCAGTTTTTAATTAAAGCATTAGGTTAGTTTGCCTTATTAAGGGCAGCTTAACTCCTTCCGTCCGATTAATGCCTTTTGTTCATAAACATGCATAAATTAAAAGCTTTGGCTCGTGTGAATGCATTTCATCTTTTTTGAAGTACAAAAGGATATTTTCAAAAACATATGTTGAAATACTTTTTAGTTATTCAGTTTCTTTTTTAATTGATCATGATGTTTACCATTTAGACACCTTCTTTTGGAAAGCCCAGCAGCTGACAATGCTTTTAAAGTGTTTGGGAAAAAGATATTTTCAAAAACACGCAGCCAGAACTTTTCTGAACCTTTAAGGGCTCATTTATATTTGCGCATTGAGGCAGCATGCATGAAAATGAACATGTTAATGCATGTTACCAAGCGGGAGCACACTTGATCTGTGTGCGGTGCATTGCCATGGCATTCATTGTGAATGGTACCCTAACTCATCGTACATTAGAGCCCAACACACAGAAATGCTCCACAACATACATACCATGTGAATAGACTGCCCTAATGTAATACGAAATACCGTGTGTATATTAAAGTACAACAGCTAAATGTTTTTAGTAGGGTAATAAATAATCAGGATTTTATCACTGACATTCTGGGCTTTTAGCAAACAACACCACAAAATGGGACCACGCTCAGAATAGATCCTTCATTTACAGTTTCCAGCCCGCTATAGTTTTTTGACTTCCCTTTGGGAATTGACCACATTTGGGACCTTTAGAAATGTGAAGTATAAGGCCCACAAGCCTGGCACACTTGACATTTGTCTCCCTAAAGGTGATAGACATCATCTCATAAATCATTTTCTTTTCCAATGAGCTTCTATGGTAAGTAAGTATTTAGCCGTGCAGATTGTAATTATTCTCAGACACTTATATGGACTTAAAGTGGAGTTACACCCAAAAAATAAATAAGTTCATGAATGTTCCTAAAAAAAATAAAAAATAAAAACATTTGGAATTTTTTTTTTACTCACTTCTAGCTGTTGCTAGGGGATCCCTCATAGTCTGCCTCCTTCAGCGCCTGGGTTCGTAACATCACTTACCCTTGGCGCAGGAAGGGCTCAGCTCTGCCCCCTCCCTCTTGTCAATCATCTGGGACACAAGACAGGTTGAAGATGATTGTGTGGCCCATCACGGCGCGCTGTGCTGCTCGCGTATGCACAGCGGGTGCTTGGCTGTGAAGTCATAGCCGGCGCCGCCGTACAGGAGGGAGACGAGTTGGGCTTCGATCCCCTGCATCACTGGACCCTGGGATAGGTAAGTGTCCGATTATTCAAAGTCAGCAGCTGCAGTATTTGTAGCTGCTGACTTTTCTTCTTTTTTTTTAAATGGCAACACCACTTTAACTACCAACGCCTCTTACAGCCAACACTTAAAGTCTAAGTATAGCTGAAATAAAAAACAGAAAAAGCAGCACAAGGCACATAACTTACAGTTTGTAGGTTATGTCCCTTGTGCTTATATCTCTTCTGTTAGTAGCAAGTAAAACAAGTAAAAGTACCATCATCCAAGTTAGTGATTTTCAAGAGATGAAGGTTCTAGGAATGCAGGGTTTGTTCCCTTTGCATCCAAATCTAAGGAATTTATGGTATATGGACTATGATCTCGGGACTTGGTAGTAAAACACAAATGGTAGATTATAAAAATTACAAATTGTTTAATAAAGACAAAAAATATACATAAATGCATAATTATTGTTAAAATCATATACACCGCAGTTTAACAAACTACCGACGGTAGAAACCGGTAGAGGAAATTTGCTATACCCCTCTTCAACAGAAACCTTACGGGGGGAACCCGTCAGTAGTTTGTGAAAACTGCAGTGTATATGATTTTAACAATATCAATGTGTTTATATATATGTAATTTTTATAATCTACTATTTGTGTTTTACTACCAAGTACCGAGTTAGTCCATATACTATAAATTCCTTAGGTTTGGATGCAAAGGGAGCAGCATCAGCAACTGCCCGACATTCCTAGAACCTTCATCTCTTGAAAATCTCCTGTTAGTAGAAATCTTCCTCTGCCTATACCCTCTTCCTTATATCCCTTCAAAAGGGCAGAAAAGTGTTAAAATCCTACTTCATCTGTTAATATCACAGAGGAGGGTGTGGAGAGGCTACAGTTACAGTATGTGAGAGCTGATTGGAGGAAAGGAACAAACCTCCTTCACACAGCAGAAGAACTGCATTGTGAATAGGCAAACTGCGTGCTGAGCTCTCCCCCCCTCCTCCCTGACACAAATTTATCTCAAGTGTTGAAAAAAATTCTCAGAAGTGACTCATGCTGATAACAGAGGAACAAAGCACCAAAGAGAAACAACACTTAGAACTTTGGGGAGAGATAAGATATCCAATTTGCTCAGATTTCATGACTAAGCTTTACAACCTTTTTAATGAGAGCCTGTGACTGTCTGTTAGTTATATTAAATGCTGCCAAATTGGGGTGGGGGGGCATGGATTGGGGAGGATTTTTGCTAACAAAGGATGAATCAGCACAAGGGGCAGACAAATCCTACTAACTGTTAGATATGTATGTTCCTTGTGCTGATTTTTCATTTTTTTTTACCTTAACTATGCTTAGGCTTTAAAGGATTCAAAGAGGGGTCCAAACAAGAAATACTCTTGTTATGGCTGTACAACACTCTTTTTACCCTGCAAAGCTTCTTTGCCACTCTAAAGCCCCGTACACACGGTCGGAATTTACGACAGAAAAAATTTGATTTTGAGCTTTTTGTCGGAAATTCCGATCATGTGCTGGCTCCATTGGACAGTTTCCGTCTGAATTTCTGTTGCACAAAATTTGAGATCTGGTTCTCAAATTTTCCAACAACAAAATCCGTTGTCGGAAATTCTAATCGTGTGTACACAATTCCATCGCACACAATTCCACGCATGTACGGAATCAAACAGAAGAGCCACACTGGCTATTGAACTTCATTTTTCTCGTCTCGTCGTACGTGTTGTACGTTACTGCGTTCTTGGCGTTCGCAATTTCCGACCAAATTTGTGTAACCGCATGTATGCAAGAAAAGTTTGAGCCAACATCCGTCAGAAAAAATCCATGGATTTTGTTGTTGGAATGTCTGATCAATGTCAAACAAAATTGACATCCTTTTTTTCCCACAAATACAGCTTTCTTTTGGTGGTATTTGATCACCTCTGTGGTTTTTATTTTTTGTGCTATAAACAAAAAAATAGTGCAAATTTTTTTAAAAAAGCAATATTTTTAACTTTTTGCACTAATAAACATCCCCCAAAAATATATCAAAACTATTTTTTTCCTCAGTTTAGGCCAATATGTATTCTTCTACATATTTTTGGTAAAAAAATTGCAATAAGCGTATATTGATTGGTTTGCGCAAAAGTTATAGCGTCTACAAAATAGGGGATACATTTATGGCATTTTTATGATTAATTTTCTTTTTACTAGTAATGGCGGCGAACTGCAATTTATATGGTGACTGCGACATTATGGTGGACACATTGAACACTTTTGACTCTATTTTGGGACCATTGTCATTTATACAGTGATCAGTGCTATAAAAATGCACTGATTACTGTGTAAATGACTTTGGCAGGAAAGGGGTTAAACACCAGAGGGCGATCAAGGGGTGTCCTCGGGAGTGATTCTAAGTGTGGGGGGGGTGGGTTACCACTGACATGACAGCGATCACTGCTCCCGATGACAAGGAGCAGTAGATCCCTGTCATGTCACTAGGCAGAACAGGGAAATGCCTTGTTTACATAGGCATCTCCCCGTTCTGCCTCTCCATGATACGATTGCGGGACACCGGCGGACATCGAGTCCACGGGACTCACGGGCACGGTCATGGTCACGTTGTATGCTAGCCCCACAAATTAAAGGGGAAATACAGGTACGCCCATTTGCCCACCGCTGCCATTGTGCTGGTCGGCAAGTGGCTAAAGTGGCATTAAACCCAAATCATCAAAAACTGTCAATACATGCTATGTTACATTCTCACTCATCAACTAGAGCATTTGTTTTCTGTAGACTGTAGTTCAGTGTCCCTCCCTCCTTGTCTGTGTCCCCGTTGCAGCCTATATAGACCAACTACTGAGTGTGCTCCAATTTCAGTTCCCTTTTAAGCTGTTCATTTCCTTCTTTTTATTATCTGGGCAGCAGTCATACATGTGAGCACACACAGAGAAATAAGTTACACTCGCCTTCCTCCTCCATGTCCTCGTATTGCTAAACACTAAAGCAGTGGGATATAAGATGGTGATTGATGGATGGGTCCCTGTTAGTCACAGCACATACACACAATAGACACAGGCTGGAGGGGCGTGACACAGCCTGTGATTGCCGGTACCTGCTCCAGATATCTTTACAGTGTGAACAATGTGAAAGCTATTGCCGGTCAACTTAAGCTCCACCTACACAATGCAAAAAAAAATAATAATAAACATTTGATTTAATAGATAGAATTCCCTTCCACAGTTAGCGGTTTCAGCGGGGAAACATTGATAAGTTAAAAAAACTATTAGATAAGCACCTGAACGACCAAAACATAGAGGGATATACAATGTAATACTGACATAAAATCATGCATATAGATTGGACTTGATGGACTTGTATCTTTTTTTCAGCCTCGCCTACTAGTAACTATGTAACTATGTAGGAGGGGAGGATTGAGAATCTCAAAAAATTGGTGGATAATGAGAGAAGAATTCATTAAAAAATCTATACATTTTATTAAAACATGATTAAAAAGCATATAAAAAAAACATACATTCAACACCCTATATAAACACAGTTACCCAATAATGCAGTTTCAGAAGGCTGGATCGAAAGGGTAAAGATAGATTTTGTAATATGTCTAATAAAGAGAACTGATCTAATAACACCTCCAAAACTTGACTGTCGATGCGTTTCACTAAATTCTAGCTTCCTCAGGACAAATACTGGGTAGGTGCTGGTATATTTTAAAAAATATTACAAAAGTATTACATATGGTATATAGCTGTATAAGTACAACAGTGGTTATTTCAACATATATGTAACTATGTAACTCCTGTCTCAGAACTTTTAAACAGCAATGCTTAAATAGGGTAGACTTTTATTACATTAATTTAAGTGCTGCTCTTCTTTTTTCAAGTTTGATTTGTTCAGGTACTTTTGCTAGTTCAGTGTAACCAGGGCAGTCCTCACACAGCTTTAGGCCTGCCCCCCCCCCCCCGATAGCCCATGGGCTAGCCTACCGAATCCACACACCGGCCACCCCACCTGTACACACTCAGCCCCCCATCATTCCTGTATATATGCCAGCCCCCACAAACCTGTATATATGTCAGCCCCCTAACACACACCTGTATATATGTCAGCCCCCCCCCACACACCTGTATATATGCTAGCCCCCCCACACACACCTATTTATATGTCAGCCCCCCTCACCCCTGTATATATGTCAGCCCCCACACACTTGTATAAATACCAACCCCCCACACACACCTGTATACAGTGGCAGCTGGTGCTCCAAATTTTTGAGGAGGCAGGGGGTGATGACAGCAAGCTGTATCCTCCATGTGTCTCTTCTCCTCCTCCTGATAGATGTCCAATCACAGCGCCTGTCGTTTTAGCCAATCAGGTGATGGGTAACACACCCGGCGCTTCCTGAGAGGCAGTTCAGTGTTAGAAAGCGAATATTCATTCACTGTTCTAACACACCTGGGTGAACTGTGAGGGCAATGCTCTGCGCTCACATTTCACCTTTGGCTCTAATCAGGTGCTTCAAAAATACACCCCCGCAACTGTAATTCAGGCATCCGGCATGCGAAAGGGGGCCGGACACCTGAATAGGGGGTGTCTACAGTGGCCATGGATAGATTCATGCAATGGATGAATATATTTATGATACATAGAGGTGGGTCGCCAGAGAGATGGGGCAGCGCCTGTGTGCCCTTAATGGGTGCACCGCCACTGCCGGTTTATTGGCCAGCCCCCCACACACACCTGTATATATGACAGCCCCCCACATACACAAATCTGTAAACACACTAGACTCTGTCCCCTCCCTGTACACAAACAGTCCCCCTCCCTTTCCCTCATACTTGTAAAAAATGTCTTCCTACCTGCTCACACAGAAAAGCCCAGTACACGAGGGGTGCACATGCACATAGTAGCCAGAGGTGGCAGTAAAGAGCTTGATATCTGAGCTCAATGCCACAGAGAGCACATGCTGTGAGATTGTTTCTGTAATGCACAGCAGGGCTCCCCTTCACCCATCCTGCCTTCTTCTGGCCTGGACGGGCCCCTTACAGTTGTAATGGCTGTACTCCCCTGATGGCGGTCCTGAGTGTAGCTTATACAGTAACTGGTTTCAGCTGTAAATGCTGGTGTATACTACTAAGCCTAATGAGATACCAGTGATTCTACTCCGGATCAGGTTTCAGTGATATACTTTCTTAGACCACATTTGGTGCCCATCTCACATGCATAGTGCATAAAATATAAGAGTTGCCACATAATACAATTCATGTTATTTCATAATTTTAGGCCTAAGGCACCCTGCACAGGGCAGGCTTTTTGCAGAAAAATAACACATCCAAAATATATTAAATGCACAAATCATTTTGTTGGAAGATTTTTGTTAAAATATTGGTCTGGTGACAGGGCCCCTTAATTACATTAAATGACCTTGCAATGGAATCTGACCTTGGCTGTGGAAGACATTGCACTTTGATACTGTTAGAGGTAAGATCACAACATGCACAATTCTACTAAACGATGCTACAACCCAGCAGTGATCTAGCGTGAATGATGTTACAGCTAATGAGGTTATTCTTCAATAAATTCCACAGCAGTAATGAGATTGGAAGGTATTTTATGCAGCTAGGAGCAGGGGAGGCAACTGCAATCATTGGTAACCCTCTAGCTGTACCATCAAAATGAATCTTCCCCTTTAAGGGTCGAACGCGACGACTAAGAATCCTGGTGTCTGAATACAGAATTGAGGAACCTTTATAGCGGATGTTCTTGAAGGGATCTGAGGGGATTAGCATGAATATACAGGAGATTTGCCGTTTATGTTGAAGAGGAGTGTGTCGCTCTGACTACAATCATGTGCTCAGGGCAGGATATTCATTCTAGGCTTGTACAATGTCTACAGAAAATAATCTTGTTTTTTTCTTTTTTTTTTTTTTTGCACTGCTCCAGAAGATAAATGTTGTTGACTTTGTCTGCCCTTCTATCTGAGAAGTTCTTGGCATTTTTTTCAAGAAGCCATGTATCTAGCAATGCCCCGCTGTTTATATGTTCATTTTTGCCATGCTACATTTACCAAATATCCAGAAGGCATAACTGGCAACCTAACATAGCTTTACCAATTTGTGAGAATCCCACTTAACACCCATTCCTAGAATATCTTTCTTTAAATTGAAAACATAAGTAGGAACATTTGCTTTTCAAGTGTTTTTGTTAAAAGTAAAGTATAATGTTTTTATAAGTCAACATATTAGGTTTTTATTGCAGTTTTTATGATGTGGTATTCACATTTTTCATACTTGTTACTATATTAAATATAGAGACTAGTAGAAAAGCCAATAGAGGTAGGATAGATTATCTGCTACAATGGCTGCCTAATTGCTAACAACAATAAAAATGAATCATCTACAAAGGGACTGCATTGTTTTTAAGCTGCATGTGTCCGTACAGCGAGCGGTCCAACACTTCCCCTGCTTCGTTATCACTACATCATGGTTTTCTCTTCTTAGCAAGTGTTTGTGATAGGATGGCTGTATTGCTGACAAGGCAGGGTTCTTTTGACCAATGCACAGACACTGCTGCTTTCACACACTCCTTGGACCTTTCAACCATTGCTGAGACTGAAATTCAATACAAGCTGCGCAACCAGTAAGACATTATAAAGTAAGCTTTTGGAGCCTACTTTCTGTCTTAACTTTAGTAAGGCATTTAAAAGTAAGTCTATTTTCTGCCTTAGTCTCTGTGAGACATTGCAAAGTAAGCTTTTGGAACCTACTTTCTGTCTTACCGTCAGTAAAATATTTCAAAGTAAGAGTTTGGAACCTACTTTCTGTCTAACCTTCAGTAAAACATTTCAAAGTAAGCATTTGGAACCTACTTTCTGTCTTCAAATGGGCTTTAAGGCTAAGGCTCAATAGATAATTACATCTCTTGCCTACTGAGAGATTTAAAGCTGAGCTACAACAAACAGCGGAATTCACAATTTAAATAAGTTTATGGGACCGGTTTTACCTGCCAAAGGATTTTTTTAGCGGCAAATATATATTTATTGTTAATACAGATCAAAAGTAGACAAGAAAAGAGGCTGCATTACAGAGTCAAAAAGGGTCGATAGAAACTGGGACAGTGTCCAGGGGAAAAATACATATTGAAATGGACATAAAGCCACACAGATTATAACACAAGCAATGATTGTCAACATAAAGAGGGCCTATACCCATAAAACATTACAATAAGGATGGTTAAGAAAATAAAAGGTCAGTCAAATGTGAGGAAAACCACTACATGTCTGATAAAATACCCAACTGAATACAGGCATACCCCACTTTTAAGTACACAATGGAGTTTATTTACTAAAGCTGGAAAGTGCAAAATAAGGCTCACTTCTGCATAGAACTTCTAACCCCAGCTTGTTCAATTAAGCTTTGGTAATACAACCTGGAAGCTCATTGGTTTCTATGCAGAAGGGAGCCGGATTTTGCACTTTCCAGCTTTAGTAAATAGACTTCATTGTGTACTTAAAAATGGAATATGCCTGTATACAAGGACATTGTGTATTGCAAAAAGAAGACAAAGAAAAGAGTAGGAGGAAGATAGAAAAGAAAGAGGTAGCAACCATCACGTTGGTACAAGGTGCGGAAGAAAGGAACTAGAGAAAGAGAGTGATTGAATCCTTGGGGGTCCAACTAAGTCAGCCAGAGAGCCATCTTTGACTAATGTCAAAACAATAAAAGGTAGACCAAAAATAAACACTGAGTTTCAAAGCCAAGGATTTTTATTTTTTTATTTTATCCAACGAGTAGTAAGATTTACACAACTCCCAATCGAAATGCTGCTTTACAGGTTTATGATGGTTTAATGAATACAAAACCAATGCATGTATATTTATATCTACTTAGAGTTCAGCTTTAACCACTTGATGGCAATCATCTCATTAGGAGCTCAGTGATTTCAGTGTTCTGCACATAAGGCAACTGCCAACAAGTTGTGAAAACTCTCAGTAGAAAAGTGATTTAACGGCAGAGTGGCCCCAGCCTTACACATTGATAAGATTAAATACATTAAGCTGTTCTCTTTTACATAAATATGTAAATATAATTGGAAAGACTAATCATGTTTGAACAGGCCTTAGATTATCATTTAGGCCATCTGGGAATCTTAGTATGCCATTGGCAACTTCAGTCAAGGCTCAGGCATGCCCCCAGCATCACTCATTGCAATGCACCACAGCTTTCTCCATAAATTGTCTTTTTATTACTAGCCTTCTTTTAACTTCTTATGTTAAAGTGGTAGTAAAGTCCATTTGTTTATGTTTTACTTACGGGTAAGCCTATAATAAGGCTTACCTGTAGGTACTGTAAATATCTTCTAAACTTGCACTATTTAGGAGATATTTACGTGTGTATTATAGTATAATACATGACATACCCATGCCGTTCCTTCAGAGCTCTGTGCTGTAAACCGTGGTGTGGAAGTGACGTCATCGTGGCTTGTCATTCAAAGGACCGGAACCCGTGAGCTCAGAAGGAAGACTAGGTGAAGATGGAAGCCCTGTCAGCCCTATTTTCAAGAATAATACTTACCTACGTGGATGCAGCATCAGTCCAATGCTGCATCTGTCCCCCACTGGCTCTAAGAGCAGCTCTGTGAGCAGAGAGCTGCTGACTGTCAGTCACCGGCCCTCTACTCTGCCCCCCCCGCTCAAAGGAGCGCGGGGCTGTGGCGGGATGGGAGCAGCTGGCTCAGGCTCTTAGTGGCTTACTCAGAGCCTGAGCCAGATGCCGCTCCAGGTTTGTGAGCGGATTCCGATCATATTGTTGCAATCTTGTCCCAGCCTCTGTGAGGTCAGCCCCCTGTCTGCTGAAAACAGGTCACAGGAGTGCAGAACAGATTGCACTCCTGTGATCCACTGGAGAAGTACCACCAAACAAGCTTTGTCTGTACTTATCCTTAAAAGTAAGTTTCAGATAATGTTCTAGTATGTGATGCATACTAGTACATTATAACATTGCCTTGCAGTGGAAACTTTTTTTATTATTTTTTTAATTTTCCAGTTTACTACTGCATTAAGTTCATTACCGGTCAAATCTCAAAGGTTTACATTTTAAAGTGCATGCAAACTCAAATAAAAAACTTCTCCTATTTCCTTTTTTGGTCTGTTATATATACCACTGGTATATCTGATCAATACATGCAAAAATATACGTGTTGATCCTGTCAGAAATATTGTACTGTGCTGTGTATTGTGAACTCTGTAATTTTATCTCAGATAATGTTATCAGGAAATTTATTAGGGCTACAGAACACATCTCTGACAAAAGGGGACCTTCAGGGCTCCAAAACGTTGTACTTCTTTGCTGTGATGTGATCTCTCTTACAAAAAAAATATTTTCACTTTATTTGAGGATCTATGGTGTGCTGGCAAATTTTCACACTGTTCTGTGTATGGTTCTAGTCTCCAGCTAACTGTTGGTGTCATCACCCATTACTTTTTGTGCCTATTCCGGGAACGTGTGCGATGGGAATATTGACAATTGTTTAGGACAACAGAACACATTCCTCACGTGTTGTGGGGAAGAAAAAAGGAGTGGTGTTTTGTGGTACTAAAACACTTCCTGTACTAGGGTGACAACTCCTCCACAGGTACAGGGCTAGATTTACTAAAGCTGGTGCACACAGAATTTGGTGCAGCTGTGCATAGGAACCAATAAGCTTCTTTTTTTTTGTCAAAACGTAATTGAACAGGATGAAGTAAGAAGCTGATTGGTTACTATGAACAGCTGCGCCAGATTCTGTGAGCAGCAGTTTTATTAAACCTCCCCCACAGTGCAGTAAGTAGGGTTGCCATCTCATCCCTTCAAACCCAAACACATATGAATTACACAGGTTCTAGGGCTAATTTATTGCAGATAAAGCACCAAGTGTGTTTAATTACCATCGTAATCAGCCACAGAACCTATGTAATTAATATGTGTTCAGTTTTAGAGGGATGAGGTGGCAACTCTGGTAGTAAGTGACCTTTGTAATCCTAGGAAAGTAAGGCCATTACTGGTACGACCAACCAGTGAATATAAAGGGGGAAAAACACCTTTATAGACTGGGAAGCTGCAATGTATTCTATTTTTGGTATTAATGTTAGTATATGTTTATCCGCTGCCACCTGCTATCTCATAGGGCTACATGTATGTCTGTATTTCATCCGAAAATGGATGGATGAAATATGGACATACTGTCCACATGGGTGAAAGGGGCCTAATGCCACGTACACATGATCAGAGTTTTCGTCGTAAAAATCTTGGATGGTTTTTCCGACGGAATTCTGCTCAAGCTTGGCTTGCATACACACGGTCACACAAAAGGTCTCTGAACTTTCAACTGTCAAGAATGCGGTGACGTACAACACTACAACGCCGAGAAAATGAAGTTCAATGCTTCCGAGCATACATCGAATTGTTTCTGAGTATGCATAGGAATTTTGCACATTGGAATTGCTACAGATTTCCAGCAAAAGTCTGATAGAGCATACACACGGTCAGAATTTCCGACCAAAAGCTCTCATGGGACTTTTGCTGGCGGGATTTCCGATTGTGTGTACGGGGCTTTAGTGGCTAAGTCTTTTGCATGAGGCAAGATTTGAGAGCAGGTGTGCTAAGCACTACACTCTTGGATCCTAACATACAGAGCAAGTATGCATTATGAACATGGTCCTAACTAGCAAATCAGGAATGGGTCAGAATCTTTTTTGTTTGGAAGGGAGATGGAGGTCAGTAACAGTGATTTATGTATTTCTCTCACATAGTTATACAGTTATACAGTTGGTGAGGTTGGATAAATACACCAGTCCATTCAGTTCAATTTGTGAACATGCTATCCTTAGTCCAAGATAGTGGCAATCCTGAACATGAAAACATAACTGTAAAAAACGCTATTTTTGTATAATTTTTGTATAATTGATTTTAGATTTTCCTAAAGTAGAACTATAGGAAAAACTTTTTTTTTCATTGAGGATAGAGCAAGGGAGGGTTATAACCCGTCAGAATTATTTTCACCATCTGTGTCCCATTTTGGAGATTTCCCTTCACTTTCTGCCCCATTGCTGAACAGGAAGTGAGAAGAAATCAGTGCAAATTAAGGGAATCCCTTGGAACGCCAGGTCACCACAACTAGTGCCCCCATTGGAAGAATTTCCCTCTGTTATTTTTCTGGGGACAACCCAAAAATTGGGATTTTCTTTACTTTCACTTTCAATGATAATGGTAAACAGGACAAATAGAGAGGGTGAATCTCCTTCATGGGGGCATAGACAGCAATAAAAACTGATAGGTGTTCTAATCCATCTCCAATCTATCCAAAACTAAAAAAAAAAAGATTTACCTATTACCTATTTACTTATTTAGTTATACTGTAATATGATAATTTTGTCTATCCTCCAATGTTCTGCCACCTACACTTACATCTTTAGCTACCTATGCCTGCCTATGTAGAGTTCATAACTTAAAGTGTATGTCTGGGCAAACCAAACAAAAATATTAAGTACATCTTTATAACACCCCATGGTTTAGCCCTTTATTGATTTTGCAATGATAGAAAAACTGCTAATTCTGTCAAAAATGAACTCTGCTCCTAATTTCCTGTTTTGGGTTGACAACACACAACCTTTTTCTGATCTTTTCTCTTGGTATTTATTGTATTGGTAATATTTGTCAAGCAAGTTGCTGACTTACTGTGTCACATAAAGAGAATTTAAAGCAATTTTTTAAATATTTTCTTATTCCTAAATGTATTTTCAAAGCTAAAAATTATAAAGAAAATTGTTTGTAGTCAAGTAAATATGTATGTATGTTATCTTATGTCCAGCTAGCAGGTGAAGTTTTTAAGCTCCATTTCACATTAATCAGTTTATCCTGACCTTCTGTTGTAAAAAAAACATTTGTTTACAGAGCTCAACAGCACAAGCAGAAATGTACACACACAAGTGAATAACTTGTTCTCTCTGCAACTCTGTACCCACCCACTTACACCCTGTACAGCTCTGACTGTGCAGACACAGAGGTTGATTTACTGAAGGCAAATAAGCTGTTCACTTTGCAAGGGAATTTCCCCCAGAGCATAGTGAATGTTGTGTAGTTTGACTTCAAAGAATACCTAATTATTTGCAAGGAAAATTAAACTTTTTGCTTGCACATGATTGGATGATGGAAGTCAGCAGAGCTTAACCTCATTTACTAAGCTACGAGGAGATTCCATTTCTTTTCAATAGTTTTTATTGATTTTACAGAAGAATCCAGCAACTTGTACAGATACAAGAAACTATTGTAAAATTGCAAAACGTGAAGTGACAATAAACAGAATGGCATGCAAAGAAATAAACAGAGTTTTGTGATTATTGACATATGTCCACATAATTGACAAAAGTAGCAGAAAAGCTGCCACTGTACAATACATGTTGATAGACACTCAAAGCCGAATGTCATTAACCTCCCTGGCGGTACGATTATTTCGGATTTTAGGTGCTAAAAGCGGTACCATTATTTTGCATGAAAATTTGGCGTTTTATATTGTAGTCCTGCAATTCTTAGGAATAACTCACTTAAATCTGTCCAAACCAGAGTCTAGCAGACATCCCGGGTATAATAAAGTTTGAAAAATGAAATAATAAATTATAATATAATAAATAACTATAAATAATTATACCAAATAATATTATAACAATAATAAAAATTATTCAATAATGTAATCAAATCAAAAACACAGAAATTTGCTCAGTTGCAGAATTGTCACTGTCATTACTTTTCAATATTTGATGACGGATCTCCCCACAAATCGCTATCGCTCAATTCTGCGAGTGATTCCAATTTATTAACGCTGTTTTCTAGCTGGTCTAAAACCATTTTTGATGTAAAGTGACAGTTTTGGTTGCTATGGACAATCTCCAGTTTCCAGGCATAAAGAACAGTTTTTATTATATAAAACTGCATGCAGGACACTGGGCAGACCACTAGGGACAAAGGGGATGTGAAATATTTACATACAGCAATGTAATCTGTACGATTACATTATACTGTATGTATACTGTTTGTTTCACTTTTTGAATTTGGCGCCGTTCTCCGTCCCTGTGCGTCGCAACGCTCGCAGGGAACGGAGATCGGCGATGTGATGCATTGAGCGAGACACGGCTCGCTCGTACAGCGGGGAGACAACGCTGGATCCGAGGGAGAAGGTAAGTAAACCTCCTCCTGGATCCAGCGATGCGGTCCCGAGTCTGGCTCGGGGTTACCGCTTTTGGTATGAAAATTCCACCCCGAGCCAGACTCAGGAATACCGCCAGGGGGGTTAATGGCGTGGATGGTTTTAACATGAGATTCTGGATGGAAGAGAAGGATAGGAAAGATGAAGGGAGAAAACCAGCGAGGGAGAAGAGAGGTATGAAATGGGAAAAGGGGGAGAAAGAGGGAGAAATATGGCACTGTCCTCCCCTGTGATCACCGGCGTGATCGCCAGCGAGAATACGGCATCTGACTTCCTGGTTCCATTCCCTGCGAGCAGCAGCGGTGCATGGGAGCGGAACTTGGCGGGAATTTCAAAAAGAGAAACATAACACAAACACATAAAAAGAGGTGATACAGTGTAATCTGAGAGGATTACACTGTATCATTTCTTTATCTGACTGATAAATGTACAGTGCCCCTTGCCTCCAATTTTTCCCAATAAAATATATCTAACATGGCATCAAAAAAGCGCCACTTCGCTACAAAATTGCCTTTGGACCAGCTGAGTGACAGTGGCAGTGACACGGAGTTGCTCGCAGAACTGAGCGATAGTGAGTTGTGGGGAGATTTGTCGTCTGACACTGATCTGGCAAGTGACAGCAGTGATGATCCTGCACCTGACCTCAGCGATGTACGCACTTGGTGCCCTATTGACTGTGATACGGACCAGGTAGTGCCGCCAAGATTCCCCTTCACTGGATCACCTGGGATGAAGGTAGATGTTGAACGTGACACCCCTCTGGCATACCTGCAATTATTCCTCACTGAGGAGGTAATTGAAAAATTGTCACAGAGACAAATCGCTACCAAGGGCAGCAATCTGCTACGCTTCATGCCAGGTTTTCCCGAAGCAGAAAGTGGGAACCAGTGACCAAAGAGGACATCTGGCAGTTTCTGGAACTCATCATTCTTCAAGGGGGGGTGGGGAAACTGCTCCAGAAATGGTACTGGACCACCAATAAATTACTGGCCACTCCGTTTTTTGGCACTGTGATGTCCGAATACCGGTTTTCCCGCATCATGAAGTATTTCCACTTCACGAACAATGAAGAGTTCGATGAGGTCACGCATCCTGCACCTAAACAAAAAAAAAATCTGGGAGGTATGCAAAATTATCGTGACCAATTTCCAGCGGACCTACGTGTGTGTCTCATGAGCACTGTGCACAATACCTCCACTGCCATGGTCCACACCAAACGTGGGAAAGATGTGCTGAAGCCGCAAGTCGTGATAGACTATAATAGCACTATGGGAGCTGTCGACAGAGCTGATCAGGCAATGACATTTTATCCGGCTATGCGCAAACAGCAAAAAAAATATTATAAAAAGATTTTCCGGCATCTTCTGGAACAATGCCTTTGGAATTCATATATTCTGTACAGAGCAAAGATACACAAGCCTCTTGTTCATTCTGACTTTATCTGGAAGGTGGCTGAGCAGATTTTTGTCAAACACCAGACGCCATCAGTAGCTGTGAACAGACCTGGACGACGTGCTGTTGACGTTGCTAACCCAGAACGACTAACAGGTCGTCACATTATGGACTATATACCGCCAACTGCAAAAAAGGCAGAACCTACCAGGATGTGTGTGGTTTGCTGTTCAAAGAGAGATAGCAATGGAAAGAAAGTCAGAAAAGAAAGCAGGTTCCATTGTCCAGATTGTGATGTTGGACTGTGTGCTGTACCTTGTTTCAAAATGTATCACACTCAGGATGTTTATTGAATTTTCTTTGTTTGACAAATTTCATAATTTTTTATTACATTATTGAATACAATTATATTATTTATTAGATTATAATTCATGATTTTGTGTTTCAAACTTTATCACATCTGAGATGTCTACTAGAGTCTTGTTTGGTCAGGTTTCAGTAAGTAATTACTAAGAATTGCAGGCCTATAATACATAACACCAAATTTCCATGCAAAAAATTGTACCGCTTTTGGTACAAAATTCCTGACATAATTATACCGCCAGGGAGGTTAAGAGGCAGTACCCAGACCGCTCTCTTTTTTTTTTTTTTTTATAAAATAGGGGATAGATTTATGGCATTTTTTTTTTATTTTTTACTATTTTACTATTTACTTTACTATTACTTTACTATTACATTTACAATTTTATTTTTTATTTTTACTAGTAATGGCAGCGATTAGCGATTTTTATCGGGACTGCGACATTATGTCGGACACATCAGATACTTTTGACACATTTTTTAAACCATTGACCATTATACAGTGATCAGTGCTATAAAAAAATTCACTGATTACTGTGTAAATGTCACTGGCAGGGAAGCGTTTAACACTAGGGGCGGTCAAGGGGTTAACTGTGTTCCCTATGTGTGTTTCTAACTGTGGGGGGGGGGGGACTGTCTAGGAGGAGAGAGAGATATTGGTGACATCTTCACGAGCGATCGCGAGAGCACGGCGGTCATCGACGGGCACTCGCATCCAGGTCGAGCACACGCTGCGGGCGCGTGGTAGCCCCTAGTGGCCAAAAGATGAAGCGACATAAGGTAACGTCGCTTTACCCAGGAGTGCCATTCTGCTGCAGTAAAACTGCAGTGGCTGGTCGACAAGCGGGTACAGTATCTCACAAAATTGAGCACACCTACAATATAGTACAATATAGAGGGTGAAACCCCTTATAGGGGCACAGGCAGCAACAAGAAGTGACAAGCATTCTAATACCTCTTTACTCTAAAACCCAAAACAAAAAAAAAATTGCCTTCAGTCATACTGCTCCTGTTTTGCTCTGCCTTTCCGTACAGCAGTATTGATAAATTGCCTCCTAACCTGGCAAAACTCTCGCTAACTGGTTCCTCGGGTGATCCTATATTCTAATACTATTCCGTTTTTACAGCCTGTGTCCAGCGTAAGAAAACTCTGAAAATTACAATCATAAAAGATACATAAAGGTAACTTAAATACTGTGCTGTCTAAAAAAAAAAAAAAAAAATGCCAGGGGACATTTATTAAAACCTGAAGACAAAACAGTGGAGGTGTTCCATGGCTATCTGAATGAACTGTTTAATGCCAGTCATAAGCAGTTTAGAGAATTTACTCGTCTGGCCTCAGATAACCCATGCTGCCATTTCCTTCGCGGTCTGCCTGACTTGTACTGCCATTGGATTGCAAATTCCAGCCAAGGTTAATTGCCGTTTTATATTTGTATTTAATTCACTCCAGTCACAGCAGTTTTGCACAGAGTAACAAGATGACCTGCGGTATTGAACTTAACATGTTGATATCACTAAGACCCTGGTCAATAATATTATTGCAAGATTTTCAAATTTTTGTTGCACAATGTTTGTATTTCATGCTATACTCTAATTGAAAAGTCACGTAAACCCAATACTTATTTTGTTTTTTTTTGGTCATGATGATGCATTGACTAAGGAATGAATGATGCCCATTCCGTGTACAGGTTGAACTTGATGGACTATTGTCTTTATTCAACCCTGCCTACTATGTAACTATTTCTATCCAATGCTAAGACAGGCTCTTGCGTACATTTCTGCTATAATCAATTCAATAAAAAAAATAGAACTTCTTCATCAATTTAGGCCAGTATGTATTCTACTATTCTAAATCCCAATAAATGTATATTGATCAGCTTGCGCAAAATTTATAGTGTCTACAAATGATGGGATATATTTATAACACTTTTTTTTACCAGTAATGGCAGCGATCAGCAATTTTTAGTGGGACTACAACATTTGTCACTAACTGACATGTTTGACACTTTGTTGGGGACCAGTGACACTAATACAGTGATCAGTGCTAAAAATATGCACTTTTACTGTACTAATGACACTGGTAGGGAAGGGGTTAACACCAGGGGCAATCAAAGGGTTAAGTGTGTCCCTAGGGGGTGCTTACTAACTGTGTGGGGATTGATCTGACTGGGAGAACACAGAGATCACTGCCTGTGGAAGGGAATTCCACATCCTTGACGCTCATACAGTAAAGAACCCTCTACGTAGTTTAAGGTTAAACCTCTTTTCTTCTAATTTTAATGAGTGACCACGAGTCTTGTTAAACTCCCTTTTGCGTAAATGTTATCCCTATTGTGGGGTCACCAGTATGGTATTTTTATACTGAAATCATATCCCCTCTCAGGTGTCTCTTCTCCAGAGAGAATAAGTTCAGTGCTCGAAACCTTTCCTCATAACTAATGTTCTCCAGTCCCTTTATTAGCTTTGTTGCCCTTCTTTGTACTCGTTCCATTTCCAGTACATCCTTCCTGAGGACTGGTGCCCAGAACTGGACAGCATACTCCAGGTGCGGCCAGACCAGAGTCTAGTAGGAACACAAGATCTCTATGTTCTCCCCTATCAGGTCGAAGATGTGCCTCTCTGGGGAATGATCGTGGGTGACCTGCTGATTGGCTCCCCCTTTGTCTAATCAGCGTGCGCCCCCAGAGGCTGCTGCACGAAGCGATGTACAGGTACGTCGTCTCACGCAGCTGGGCCTCCTTGCTGCAGTAAGACCCCTTTCACACCATACCGCCCTTTGCATCGGCGGTAAAACGCCGCTATTTTTAGAGGCGTTTTACCGCCGGATTTGCGGCGCATTTTGGCTGCTAGTGGGGCGCTTTTACCCCCCACGCTAGCGGGCGCGAATGGGTTAAAACCGCCGGCAATACGCCGCAATAGCGGCGTTTTGCCGGCGGCATTACAGCGCTGCCCCATTGATTTCGGTAAACACACCGCTCCTTCACTGCTCCAAAGAAGCTGCTGGCAGGACTTTTTTCTGACATCCTGCCAGTGCACCGCTGTAGTGTGAAAGCCCTCGGGGCTTTCACACTACACACAATGGTGCAGCTTCTTTAGGGCGGATTGCAGGCGCTATTTCTAACGCTATAGCGCCTGCAAAACGCCCTAGTGTGAAAGGGTTGTAAATGTGCGTAAGGCAGTCCGAAAGTGGTTAATTAAGCTTTGATTTTAAAAAAAAATGGAAGCTGATTGGTTTCTATGCAGAGCTGCACCAGATATTGCACACTCCAGTTTTAGTAAATCAGCCCCATTGTGGTGCATTATCAAACATGCCAAATTTCACCCAAGCAGACGCATACCATTTAAAGGAACACATCTCTCCTTCAGTGCATCATGTTACAGTGTGTATTACTTTGGGATGCACTGTGTTCTAGTTAGAAAAAGTGGAAGCGCGTTATTTCATGTGCTGAACCTTATTAAAAGCCTAATGAGGGGGTCTCCCTCCATGCTGTAAACAGTGCCTGTATAACCCTGTTCCCCATCCCCCTCCCCATGTTCCCCCAGTTTTATGGTTATTGTTTTTTTTTGCCCTGATCTCACTCAGGTGTTGTACAATGTCAGGTCTCTTTGGCTAGATCAGCCACTTAACACCCGCGATAATAGTACGTTGTCGACTCTATTGTGCATTGTATGTTTTTGTATGTTCAACAAAAATGAAGATTATATAAAAAAAAAAAGCCCACTGAGATGCAAACATACGTTTGTGTTTTTGGGCCATTTTCAATTTAAATAAATAGAAACACTTTAAAATGCATGTTGATGCATGTAAGCCAGGAGAATGATACCTACCTCAGATGAAAAAGAGCAGTGGTGTGCTCTATCCACCTCCAGGCTGCTGACTGGACTGAAAAAGAGCAGCAGCAGACTGATGAGGTCACTACTCTGCTAATTCCTCCTATAAATATGCTTGATTGACTCACAGGTCTGCCCCTGCGTCACACTGTGTGATACTGGTATTTAGGATATTGCAAGAAACTCGTACCAAACCAACTATACATAAATACTCAAAGGGTAACTCCACATTTGTGGGAAAAAACTCTGGCAAATAAAAATATAGAATATACAACTACTACCCAAGCCACGTTGTAATGTCATGTTAATCAAAATTAACATTCCTTTTTAATCTGAACTCGCTGTCATTTTCTGTAAAATTTAAAGCAATTTTTTTTGCAACCAGGAGGCGTTCTGTACATAGTCCGTATACAGAACGCCCCCAAGATATGTAATTTCCTACTTGTGTGATTAGCTCACCGATTTTCCCAGAAATCTGCTCTAAGATAAAAGTCAAGTTTTAAGCACTTCCTCCAGTAGGAATTTTATTTTTAATGAGGTACTGATTAAGATCCTGCAACTTCTCCCATTAGAACACTGCATTGAAATTTATCAAAAGTGGAGCAGCTGCATATGGCAACCAATCAGCTTCTGTTTTTAACTTTCAAAGTGAACCACTTGTGCTTCAGACCTTTTCTGTCACTTTTTGTTTTCATGTAACAATCAGAATTTTTTGCTAGAAAATTACTTAGAACCCCCAAACATTATATATTTTTTTTCTAAAGCAGAGACCCTAGAGCAGCCTTTTTCAAACTTTTCAACACAGAAGAACCCTTGAAATAACTTTCCGGTCTCAGGGAACCTCTGCTAAAAATGACTATGTCTACAACTCATGATACATTAGTGGGATGGTCAGTGGCAAGAATGCTCCTTACACTTGTGGTAATTGCAAAGTATTACCCCCCCAGGCAGCCATTATTAAATGGCGGCCGGCGGTCCGAGCACGGACTGAGCAAAGCTCCTGCCCGAACTGCCAGACCACCAGTGTAGTGCCAAATGTCAGCAGTCATTGGTTTTCTGGGACCGCGGGTTTCCCAGCAACCAGTGATGTTGCGTGTGTGCACCCTGCCCCCTGATTCTGACCGTGGCTCTCGCTCACGGCTCTTGTTCCCGGCTCTTACTCCCGGCCGGGCTATGTGTTGGGAGCGTGACGTCACGTGCTCTCCCCGCCCTATTGCTGATCGCTGCTCCCGGCTTCTGGCTCTCACTCCTTGCGAGGTATATCTCGCAGCTTCTGTCCCCTGCAGCTTGCCAATTGTGCTGACTCCTGGCCTCAAGGTATGTGGGCACATTTTTTGTAAGGTGATCACTGATAGGCGTATTTTTTTTAATGTGCACACTGCTGGACATATTTTGTTAAGGGGCACTCTGATGGGCATATTTAATATTAAGGGGCACTCTGATGGATATATTTTATTTTAAGAGCAACACTTATGGGCTCATTTTATGTTAAGGGTCTGCAGATGGGCATGTTTTTTTGTGCCCATCAGAGTTCCCCTTAACATAAAATGTGCCCATCAAAGTGCCCCTTAACAATAAATATGCCCATCAGCGTGCCTCATAACATAAAATGTGCCCATCAGCATACCCCTGATTTTATGTTAAAGGGGCATACTGATGGGCACATTTTATGTTAAGGGGCACTCTGATAGGGACAACAAAGAGTGCCCACCAGTATGCCCCTTAACATAAATGTATTCATCAGCATGCCCCTTTAACATAAATGTGATTCTGCAATGTCCCTCCCACTTTGTCCTCTGCCAGATACTCTGTCCAATGTCCTGTGTTCTGGGCTCCTTTCCCTGTGAGCATCACAACGCATGTGGGTGAGGTGGATGGAGAAATCCTCTCCCATGTTATTATATTCTGACAGCAGGGACATTGCTGTCAGAATGCACTGATCAACTCTGTAGCCAATTGTCTGTAGTACTAATTGAAGGAAATTTTTACAACAAGCCGGTTCGAGAGACATCAATCATTAAATTGACTTCTTTGGAATGGGAACTGTCATAGATGGATCAAAATTTGTCCGGTTCCTGCTGAACCGCTCAAATTTGGATCTATCTATGGCTAGCTTTAGTGTGAACAAGCTGATTATAATGAACCAGACCCTCCCATTCAGAATCACCCTGCAAAGGGCATGGTGAAACAAACATCTATTAGCTATTTCTTCACAGTAACAAAAGGTAGGATTCATGTCACATTGGGGAGATTTATGTTGTATCCCAAAGCCAAAACGGGAAGTGAGAGTAAATCCCTCTAAAGAGTGGGAATCCCTGATTGTCACCAGGATCACCAGAACTAATGTCCCCATTGTAAGATTGCCCCTCTATTCCTGTTCTAATGACAACCCGAAGTTTCTTTCATTTTCATTCTCTGTGAGAATGGTAAACTGGACAAATAGAGAGGGTGACTCTCTCTAAAAGGGGCACAGGCGGTTATCAAAGACGGCTATCAAAACCTAATAGGTGTTTTTATCCCTCTCCACTCTATCCAAAACGTAAAAAAAAAGCTAACTGTGTTTGAATAAATTTATTTAATGGTTTATTACTGAAAATACACAGCTGGATTAATGTGTATCTGTTATATCTGCCTAGAGTTCAGCCTTAATAGAAGAGCAAATTTCAGGTATTTATATTAGCATCATTAATAAATGAATGCATAACTCTGCTAAATGATGTTTTGTATATTTGCCTGGAGATCAGTGTGCATTACGAAGAGGCATTTACAAGAGCCAAAACACGGTAATGAATGTGTAGAGCGAAAAGCCATTTTCCTGTCTCTGCTTTTTGTTTTCGGATTTGATGTTTAGAAGAACAATATGGTTCCATAGCCTGTAGCGGGAAATAAAACCTATCTCAGGTGACATGCTGTTTCTGTAGACAGAAAAACATCCATTAAACATGGTGAAGATCCACATAATGGGGACTCCTTCATCCTCTTCCTTTGATTAGAGGAAGTTGGTCTCATCTTATATCAGGGGGTAGTAACATTGGTTGCATTGCAGCAGGCGTCAGTCAGGCATACAGTTGACATAATTGTGATTATATTGTGGCTGAGGAGAAGCCTATGTTAGAAGAAATAAACGGGTTGTCCTTGACGGCTGCCCATTATTACAAAGCAGGACAACTTTGCTTTCATAAAGTTATTTTTTTTAATTACTATTTCCCCCCTCCGAAGGTTTTATACTCATCTGTTCACTATCGTGTCATATCTATGTGGTGTCTTTTTCATGGTAAACAGAACAGTGGTTGCTGTAAGTCTCCTGTGCATGACAAAAATGTAAAATTTGTATATAAAGAGAAGCCGTTTATTGTTGGGTGGTATGGCAGACAGCTTCCACATAGAAATGAATGAGATTTTGCCTGCACATGTGCAGAAGACTTTGAGATTAGCCATGTGCATGAATGTTTCTAGTGTAGTTCCCTGTGAGCATTACTCTGCCAGGATTGTGGACAGGTATGTATAAAGCTGGGTATAAACATATTGAAATCCAGCTGATTCAGTAGGAACCTAAGTGGAGTAGGAGTAGGTGCTATAACCATGGAAGAGGTAATGGCTGTGATAAAACAAGCTCACACATCTAAGGCCCAGGTGGCTTCTCTGCCTCTTACTAGAAAAAGTTTGCCCACATACTAGTACCTAATTTGCTGGGGGGGTTCTGCCCTATGGTATGGGTCCCACCAAGATGAGGACTTAAATAAGGCTCACATCTGTTTAATTCTGAAACCTGACAAGGACCATAACGATGTGGCTAACTTCTGCCCCATTTCCTTTAGTTCATTAGTTGGCTTAATAACTTTTTGGCAAAATATGTGGATCAGGTGAGCTTCGTCCCAGGGCGACAGGCTGCAAATCAGATTTGTCAGGTGGTAGACCTTATATCCCTACTGAGCTCTAATTGGGATGGTTTCGGCACCAAATGGAGAATGTTGCTGTCATTAGACCTACTTAAGGCTTTTAATTCCCTGTCCTGGCCCTTCCTGTTCCACATATTGCGGATATGCAACTTCAGACCCAAATTTCTTTCACTACTTAGTGTACTGTATTCAACTCCTTCAGCTAACATTGTAGCTTTTGGACAAATCAAAACAGGGACTAGACAGGGCTGTCCTCTTTTACTCCTCCTTTTTGTTGTCACCATCGAGCTGCTGGCTGTTGCCATTAGGTCTAACCCAGGCAAAGTCCATTAATGTGCATTATTTGCAGATGACCTCTTAATATTTATCACGGACCCTATCACAACCTTGCCTAACTTACTCTCTCTCATGTCCAACTTCAGTGCTATTTCTGGTCAACCAATCTAAATCGGTGGCAATGGACATTACCGTCCTGCGTCCACTTTAGCTTCAGAATGCGCCGCTCATCCTTTCAATTTGTGCACGCAGGCCCTCTCTTATCTGGGAATAAAGCTTACACTGGATGTCTCCATCCTATATAAGGCATATTATGTTCCTCTCCAACTCCTCTACTCTTCTATGACATGTTATCTACAGAACTGGCAGAACCTTACTCTTTCCTGCTTGGGCAGAATAGTGGTGATTAAAATGACAATCCTTCCCAAAATTTGTTATTATTTTGGTTATTTACCAATCCCGGTCCCAATAACATTCCTGAAAAAAATTAAATCATTAATTTTCAAATTTATTTGGCAGCTGTGAGGTTGCAGAGAAGCTTGCTCTAACTGGTTTGTTTCCAAATAGCAGGAGGGTCTGGGAGTTCCCCACTTCCTTTGCTATTATAGAGCTGTCCAATTGGTCCAGCTCTATCAAATCTTCCCTATGACATATAAACCTGACTGGGTTAAGTTACAGGCGCAAGCTAGCACTCTGCTCCACATGGACCTCCAATTCTGGTTGTCCTCTAGGGAGTGTAAAGCCATCCTTAGCCCCTCTCTATCGCATTTCCTATGTATCTGGGACTCAGTGTGCAGGATATATTCTATAAAGTCACCACACACTCCAGTGGCCCCTTTTTGGAAACTCGTGTTTCCCTCCTGGACAAAATCCTCTACAGATTACATGGTGGGTCAATAATGGCTTCTACATGATAGCTCATTATTTAGACCGTAAGGAATCAGAAAGCCCCCTTACTTTCTAGAGACTTTACAAATGACCCTTTAGGGGACATTCCACCTTTATCAGATCACTCATTATTTACAGACACTGTGTCAGGATCAGGTTGATATCTCTACAAGGATCTTCTATGAAAATGGGTGTTCGCGTGATCCAGTATTTTGGAGCTATATACTCTGTTCGCGGACGAGGGTTCTAAACTCTCTTACCAACTAGCTTGGGAGACAGACCTGGGAGAAACTATAGAGGAGGACATTTGGGACCTGTGGTTTACCACGGTGCAGAAAGGAATTCTCAATGCTTCCTTGGTGGAGGCGAATTATAAACTATTGTCTCAATAGTTTCTCATTCTGGCACGGTTAGCTTCAATATACCCTGATGCCTCACCCCTGTGTTTCAGGGGGTGTGGTCAGGAGGGTAATATGTTCCATATGTGGTGGATATTTCCTGAAAGATTCAATGGTTTTGGTTTTTAATATTTAATTTGATATACTCAGTGACCAGACTGAATATCCCTAAAAATGTTAAGACAGCCGTATTTTCTGACCTATCGAGTTAGCTACCCAAACATCTTAGAACCCTTGCTTTTTTTTTTTTTTTCTAGTTACTATAGCATGAGCATTGAAATCTCCTGTGATTAACCTTGTGTTAGTCAAAAACAAAATCTCTTGGATCGTGAATTATGAAAAGCTGGCTAGTATCCTCTGAGACAAGCAACTTTGCTTTGAAAAGGTTTGGAACGCCGGGATTGGATACCTCCAGTCTCCTTGATGGGTGGGGTGGGCGGCAGTCTGGGACATGGTGATCAGCTTTAAATCTTTTCTCTTCTCCTTTATCCCTTTTCTTCATTCAACTTTTCTTTTCTTTATTCTAGCTTTCATAATAATTCCTCATGAATGCTTTAATGTAGTCTACAGGGCCTCCTCTAGCCTAGCCTTAGTATAGAAGGATGGTGTTCCTCGGCTTGGTGCGAGAAATTTTGTTTAGTTTTACAGAATCTATTTTTATAGTATTTTTAGTAAAACAAAATGCACATAATATTTTTGCATTACTGCATGGGCAAGTATAATCTTTACAATAACTATAGTAAATGAATGACCCCAACCACTGGTGGACTGGTTGTGGCTTGCCACTTTAATATTGCTTAGTCGTAATATGATCAGAATACAATGGTTTTGTCATTTTTCAATGTAACACTGATGCTTGATATCTATTTGTACAACTTTGTACTTTATTGTTTGTCTAAATTTTTTTCAGTAAAAAGTATTGGAAAATAAACCAACATTTGATAGGTATTGTTATTCTGACATGAAGGAAGTCCCTGCTGCTACAGTAGCGCAGTGGGGGAATCCTTGCATCCACATCACCTGTGTGAATGTAGGGATCTTTGAGGTTTTTCGTTTTTGTTCAACCCACTCGGGGGGTCATTAAAAATTATAACTGATGAATGCATGAAAGTAAAGTTATGCCTTAAAATAGACATTTAGGCACCCTGCATTCTCTGCAACAGTTCAACTTTTACCCCTGCGAGTCAAAGCTTGTGCTCCCTAGTCAGCAAAGCTAATGCTCCTTGCTCTTTGGAGACCCGTAGATCTCACTTATAGGGGTAATGTTGGACTGCTGCAGAGAGACCATTGCACTCAAGAAGAGTGCAGCAGTCATACTCTGCAGTCTACTGGCTGATGACTGGCTGTATTAGGAGCTGGGACAGATTTATAAACAAAACAAATGGTAAGGCTTTGCACACATATTGTTTTGCACTTTGAGTGGATTGGTATTATTTAATAGGTGGGTTTCATTAAACTTTAATGATTTTTTTTTTTTTTTGCTGAGAAGATTGTGAACTACTGTAAATTTGAGCAAAATTTGAACAACATGGTTATTGCAGTGTTACTGTTTTGCTTTTTATTGCACTGCAAACAGCACTTTACCTGACACTGAGCAGAAAACTGGCTCAGCATCCTCACTCACACCGAGAGGGTAGATTATAGAGCAGGGAGCCTGATGAAATCTGTTTTCTGCTCTTTCAATAAAGTGTCTTCTCTGCAAATATTATACTCTGATAGAGCTACACCGAGTACCTACGCAGCAAAGAAACCTCTGACACCTCCAGCATATCTCCATGCTCTGCAGTATCACAAGGCTTTTGTGTTTATGAAGCTGAGCGGAGAAGGCGGAGGAGATAAACTGTTATCTGTAATACCATGTGATTGTGTTTATGCTTTTATACCAAAGGATAGCACTTGTGATGAACAAATATTTCACAGCTTTTTTTTTTTCTTGCATGGTAATTTTATCGCAGAGAAAGCTTTGCATGCTAAATTACAATTCTCCCCACACAGAAAGCTGCAAGAATACCTTTTAACTTATTGTACGTGCTGTAGAATCTTTTTCAGTGTAAACTTGCCAAACGCGAAACATCAGCATTCACACTGATTCAAGACAGCCTAGCTTCTAGCATTCACCATATATACCTGGGTACCCCTATAGTTGCCAGTGTGCTCATCTTCTGAATGACCCTTAGTTGGCCCTAAGTTAGGAATGGTGTTGACTTGCTTTGGGCTATGTCAATGAGCTTGATTTTGACACCAGTTTTGGATGCTTTTGATTCAGCATTCATTGACAGGTGCATTTGACCTGCAATTGACACAGGCTCATTGCCAGTGCCCAAAAGCCCATTGACACAGGCCCTTAGAATGTGAAGCTGACACAAACCCAGCCTCCATCCACCTTTCTCTTGGAGTAGATGCCAGCCTCTGGGAAGAGTATGGCACCAGAACCCAAGAGGATGTAGACACTGGACTGAAAAAACAATACTTTCCAATGCATAACCTGCCTATAATACACAACTCTATTTTTTAAAAAGGTGCTATTATCATTTGAAGCATTTACAAATACAATTTCATGCACTATACCTTGTTTTAGTTCCCCTGTCTCTCTGTTCAACCATTGGAGGTGAAAGAAAACCTGAGCTCTGAGTTGCTGGAATTGTAGCATACACCGAGCTATGGATTAGCTCAGCTATGCCACAAGGGTAAGTCACATACCCCTCCTTGCCTGGAAGTACCTGGTATTTCCCTCAGCTTCCATCCTTGACCAGGCAGGGAAGTGAAAGAAGAGGCAGTATAGGCTGCTGAGAATGTGGATGTGGGAAAAAAAGGAAACCTGTTTGCTTTAAAGTGGTTGTAAACCTCAGTCATGGTATCTGAGTAAAGCATATATATCTGTAGTGTTTATTTATCTATCTCCAAGGCTCTAAGTGTAGTTTCTCTCTGGTCCTTTGTTCCTCTGTTATCAGAATGAGTTACTTCTGAGACGTTTTCCTGAAACATAAGATACATTTTGTCGAGAAGGAATGGAGCTTTTCTATTCACAATGCAGAGTTCTTCTGCTGTGTGTGTGTGCGTGTGCGCGTGGGGGGGGGGGGGGGGTCTTTCCTCAAATCAGCTCTCACACACTGTAGCTGCAACCTCTCTGCCCCCTCGCCTGTGCTCCTGATTTCATTTCTGTGTATCATCTGAGGCTGTTCACTTCACTGGCTTTATGTGAGGGTTTAAACCACTTTAGGCTGATCATAGTCACACATATGATGATTATTATGTTTATATAATATAATTTTTTTTGATTATTTCTATTTTAATCAAAATCCTTTTTCTTTGGCTTATGGCAGCATGTGCAAATATCTCCTTTTGCCAGAATCTAAACAGCAGCAGGTACTCCATGTAATATTTTACATTCATAAAACACACCATTAAATCATAGATGGAACTGTCAAGTGCTTAGGCTGGGTTCACACTATTGCAAATTGGATAAACCCAGCCTCTGTTTAAGTTATAAGCAAAGACAGGAGCAAAAACATGTAAAGAAGTGGTTTAAAAGGAAACTATACATACAGTATATAACTTCTTTCCTGGCTTTTTTCAGTCCAGTTGCTAGATGTTACAGATCCCCCTCTTCTGAAGAATTGGGCAGGTTCTAAATACTGCAGAGAACAATGGCACATAATGACATGGCAGAACTTTTTACAACATCCTTCTGTGAGTCCAAGGTGGTCTTCCAAAGTATCCCCAGAGGGCAGGTCCTTGACGCCCTGGGCTGACAGGATGTGGTTCAATGATGCTGGGTGTCAGGGACAGAGCAAACTCTATAACAGGAAGCGCCTAAAGATGGACTACCATGAGAGGATTAGCAGTTATTATCTGAAAGTAGGGAATTGTGCCTAACATCATTGACTATTCTGATAGGCTGTTGCAAAAGAAGGGCAAAGGTAATTTAGAATGCATACAAGGTTCCATAGGAGTGGGGCAAGCTTGATCTTGATCTTTTATTACCTGAAAGGTCACGCAAATGTCAGCCTTGGCCCACATAGAGGCATTAAGGGTGCAGATCTTCTGCTGCAAAATATTTTAAATTGTATCCCTCAGTGAAATGACTCGATATGAGGTGAACTGATTAGCTTATCACTATTTCAATAATATATTGGATCTTTAAAAAAAATCACAGTGCCTGGGTGGAACGAACATATATTCTAAGATGTATGTTTGATTATAAATGAAAAAAAACTACAACAAATAAATAAAATCTTACAACAAAGCACTGAAGGCCTGTTTGTATTACAGCTTGGAGGAGCTAAGGGTAAATCCATATCTTATAGGCAAGTTTCTGTTTGACAGAAATAAATCCATATCTCAAGGGTCAACCTGGTGCTCAGAGTTTAGCAGAGATAATAGTGAAGAAAGATCTATAAAGCGGAAGGAGGGAGTAGGAGAAACTTATAAGACGCACAATAAGCTGAGAGAGGATGCTGTAGCGGTAATGAGACCGAATCTGGCAGTTGATAAATCAAGTACAGAACTCCATAGTCTGACACAAATGATAAAGTGCTAGGGGATCTATTGCATTGTTGGTCTTAGTTTTTCCAACCATAAAAATATTTTGGAATGCAGACAATCCATTCATTAAATGAAAGCTGAACTCTAAGCAAACAGCTAAATACACAGATGAAATGCATGTATGAGAACTGTTATAGGAATAAACATTAAACATATACATAAACATAAAAAAACACTTAATAGATAAAAACAAAGTGGCAATGTGATAAATCAGGGCATATACCAAACAAGTCATCCACAACTGGGAACTCTGCACAAAAGGGATAGTGGAGTTGTAAGGGCACCACTGCTGGCTGTATTGGTTGAAGGGCATCAAACAACCAGGAAGCCAGAAATGGACTGGGCTTTGGAATGCAGAGCTGGCTGGAAGTGACGTCAGCATCGGAAACTGGAAGGGTCGGGGCTACGTGTTTAGCTGGCTCTGCTCTAGTACTCACACTGGTTGCATTAAAACGTATTTACTGATTTATTAATAAATACAAAGATCTATTGTGTATTCTAAATTTGCTTGTAGTTTAGCTTTATGCTTGAAGGGGCTTTCAAGTATAAACAATACCAAGTGACAAGGTTATTACACATGGAGACAAGCAAGCAGATCCTCTGCAGTTCTTTATGGAAGGGATAATCAGTATCATGTACAAGTTGTGTGAGTATATCAGTAAGTGCCAGTACTGGACGTAGATACAGTGGGGATCGAAAGTTTGGGCACCCCAGGTAAAAATGTGTATTAATGTGCATAACAAAGCCAAGGAAAGATGGAAAAATCTCCAAATGGCATCAAATTACAGATTAGACATTCTTATAATATGTCAAAAAAGTTTAGATTTTATTTCCATCATTTACACTTTCAAAATTACAGAAAACAAAAAAATGGCGTCTGCAAAAGTTTGGGCACCCTGCAGAGTTAATATCTTGTACTGCCCCCTTTGGCAAGTATCACAGCTTGTAAACGATTTTTGTAGCCAGCCAAGAGTCTTTCAATTCTTGTTTGAGGTATATTTGCCCATTCTTCCTTACAAAAGTGTTCCAGTTCTTTGAGATTTCTGGGCTGTCCGTGACGCACTGCTCTTTTAAGGTCTATCCATAGATTTTCAATAATGTTGAGGTCAGGAGATTGTGAAGGCCATGGCAAAACCTTCAGTTTACACCTCTTGATGTAATCCCCGTGGATTTTGAGGTGTGTTTAGGATCATTATCCATTTGTAGAAGCCATCCTCTCTTTAACTTCAGCTTTTTCACAGATGGCATCAAGTTACCATCCAAAATTTGCTGAAATTTTATTGAATCCATTTTTTCTTTTACTCGTGAAATGTTCCCTGTGCCACTGGCTGCAATACAACCCCAAAGCATGATTGATCCACCCCCATGCTTAACAGTTGGACAGAGGTTCTTTTCATTAAATTCTGTGCCCTTTCTTCTCCAAACGTACCTTTGCTCATTCCGGCCAAAAAGTTCTATTTTAACCTCATCGGTCCACAGAACTTGTTTCCAAAATGCCTCAGACTTGTCTATATGTTCATTTGCAAAGTTCAAACGCTGATTTTTGTGGTGAGGACGTAGAAGAGGTTTTCTTCTGATGACTCTTCCCTGAAGACCATATTTGTACAAGTATCTCTATAGTGGAATAGTGTACCACAACTCCAGTGTCTTCCAGATCTTTCTGGAGGGATCGTGCAGTCAAACATGGGTTTTGAATCGCTTTTCTCACAATCCTGCGAGCTGTTCTGTCTGATATTTTTCTTGGTCTTCCAGATCTTGCTTTAACTTCCACTGTTCCTGATGACTGTCATTTCTTAATTACATTCCGAACAGAGGATACTGACATCTGAAAACGCTTTGCTACCTTCTTATAGACTTCTCCAGCTTTGTGAGTGTCAACTATTTTCAGTTTCAGTTTTCTAGACAACTGCTTAGAAGAACCCACGGTGCTGATTGTTGGGGCAAGGTCAGATGAGTCTGGCCATATAAAACCTTTGAGATTGACATCACCTGGTCTTCCCAGACGATGATTGAGAACAATCCATAACACTGGCAGGTCTCAGCTTTGCAAAGGGGGCAGTGCATACTATAAATTCTGCAGGGTGCCCAAACTTTTGCAGATGCCATTTTTTTGGTTTTCTGTAATTTTGAAAGTGTAAATGATGTAAATAAAATCTAACTTTTTTTGACATATTATAAGACAGTCGAATCTGTAATTTGATGCCATTTGGAGATTTTTCCATCTTTCCTTGGCTTCGTTATGCACATTAATACACAGGGTGCCCAAACTTTCGATCCCCACTGTATCTCTGTACTTGGGAAGATATCTATCCAGTCTATTTTAAAGTTCAAAAAGGAAAAGTGAAGAAAGAATCAAGCACATGAGACTTTGGAGGCACATCATATTACAATAAAATACAACTACTTTTTAATACATAATGTCCATAAAACATTTTCTACATGTACAACGTTTAGTAGGATATCAAAATGCAAACATTAGCCATTTGCCTATAGGTCACTTTCACCCCCTTCCTGCCCAAGACAATTTTCAGCTTTCAGTGCTGTCACATTTTGAATGACAATTACGCGGTTATGCTACACTGTAACCTTGTGAGATTTTTGTAATTTTTTTCTCACAACTAGAGCTTTCTTTTAGTGGTAATTAAAACACCTGTGGGGTTTTTTATTTTTTGCTAAATAAACGAAAAATTACCGAAAATTTGGAAAATAAAAAAGTTTTTCATAGTTTGTTATAAAATTTTGCAAACAGGTAATTTTTCTCCTTCATTGGTGTGCACCGATGAAGCTGCACTGATAGGCTGCACTGATGAGGTGGCACTGATTGGCATTGATGGGCACTGATGAGCACTGATGAGGCGGCACTGCTGGACAATGATGAGGAGGCACTGATGAGGCTGCACTGATGGGCAGAACTAATGGGTGGCAATGTTAGGCACTGATAGGTGGCACTTATGGGCACTGGTAGCTGGCACTGATAGGTGACACTGATGGGCACTGTTTATCAGTGTATGGTTATTGTCTCTCTTCTCTTCTCCTCTCCTCATGTTGTCAGCATAAGGAAAGGAATGCCAAAAACTTGGCTTCTGTTTACATTGTGTTCAGCTGTGATTGGACACAGCTGATGACATGGTAAAGAGACACTGATTAGCTCTTTACCTCAATCTGGGATCAGCAGTGTACGGATCACAGAGCGTGCCGCCTGAGCTGCAGCGGGTGCGCAGCAGGCGAGATCACAGGAGGACATCATATGACGTCCTCCCAGAACTGGACGGCCTTACTGTAGCTATCATTCACCTTTAGCATGGTCGGCAAGGGTATAAAGTATATGTAAACCCAATTACTAAAATTCCCTATAAGCTTTAGCTGTAATAATAAAAAAAAAAAAAGCAAAATGTGCAATCTTAATAAAATATTGAAACCTGCATTCAAGGTCCTTGTTCAGGCACTTCCCTTTTATGTAGTAAAAACATTGTTCCTATCTCCTAGTTGTGCTGTGCTCCTGCACTGTCACCCTATCACATGGCCTTCTACACTTCTACAAATAACTGAGCTGAGGCTCATTGCATGGGCATGTTCCACTGTTTTCATCTTCAGCAAACAAATAAAAGGAGAAAATTGTATTTTATGAAAAAAAAAAGTGGAAACTTTTTATGATACACAGTGCTTTAGCAAACTAAATGCCACCCAGTTAGGATTTATGTCTAGTTTAAAAATAACTGTCATCTTGCAGTTGGTACTAAAATCAGTTGTGTCAGCAAGCTGTCAGAGATGTGTCTGCTGATGTGTTGGTGCTCAGGCCTAGCCATCAGCTGCTTGCAGAAATATTTGAGGAATATATGGGGTCAATGATGCTCTTTGCAGAGACACTGTCATTTGTTCCTGCATGGGCAAGGTGACAAGGTCTCTTTAAGGTACACATTACAATGATGTCCCAAAATGTGTGCTTGCTAAATATACCCTATACTTTTCTTTTATTACCCTTAGCTCCTATATTTATAGGTGCTTTTGGCAGTTCTCATGGTTGCTTAAGCTCAAGCATTGGCATCTCCCAGATAACAGATCTGTCAAAACTGACACATTTTCATTGTTATGAACGCATCTTGGGCCCTGCAAGTGATGCCCAGTATGTGTTCAACATTCAGAAAAATGTCACTGATAAATACTGACATATCAGTTTCTCTAAGATATCTGCTTATTTTGAATATTTACATCTAAATGTATGTGTAGTTACATGATATTGATATGACAGATAATATACAACAGAAAAGTTATACACGATGATGCATCTTTTCTGTATGCTTTGTATCCTGTACTATACATTTTTTCAGTCTCTTCATAAACATAAATACCTTTCTTTTTTGAGTCCCCTTTATATGGGAAACAATTGTCAAATGTATACAGAAACATTGCATTTTGTTTCCATTTGTAAGGCCCTGTTTAAAAAAGTGTAGCCCAACTCTCCAAAAGTCAGTATATAGATCTTTTTTCCAGCGCACCTAAATGTGAATTATTTTGTTTCAGTACTGGCACTGTAACATTCCAATTCTAGCCTGGTATTGTAAGGATCCAACACAAGACAGTGCACCATGTAAGTATCTAGGCCTAGGGGATGTTATTAAAGCCCAACTTCAGTAACAATCTATATTTTCCAATTCTTTTCTCCCCCCCCCCCCCCCCAACTCATCCTGGCAGGTGCTTTTCTTTTCTTACCTGGTGAAGCCAGTTATATCCCCTTGTTCCAGATACCTTGCAGACTTTGTTTCCGCCTGCAGGGACTGCTATTCCAGAGCACCAAATAACCCTCACCGGTCAGTCTTCCTAAGTCCTCTATGTCTGACGTCAGTGCTCTTCTGGATCCTAAGAGGAACACTGCTTGGAGAAGGACCTGGCCCTGGATGATCACATGACCAGGACTTCAGTTAGATGAAAACAGGGATTTAAAGTGGAGAGAAGGGTGTAAAAAAACACCAGAGGGAAATTGGGACTTTAATTGAAACACCGGATAGCAATAAATATACTTGGATGAATAAAAAAGGAAATGTTATTAAAGGACTAGGTAAAGAATATATCTATAAATAATACCGATAACAATGGTACAAATTGTATGGATATATAGACTGAGACATGGTAATACAGTCCCGGTGACAATATATAATAGTAACAATAATATACTATACAGTATGTTGGGGACAGTAATGATCTCACATAATACAAAGCATTTGATTCCTTGATTTATCCAAAACAGTAAAATATATACAATGGTTCATCTATTATTACTTGCGGGACCTATGGTCTCATTGAGCCTGGAAAAGTAGAAAATAAATACATGATGGTACATAAACTTGTGAAGTCTTGATAATAATGATAAAAAAGCAATCCGGATATGGCTCCAAATGGGAGCTGAGGTGGAGCCATATCCGGATTGCTTTTCCTGCCCCATCACCACATGGGCACCACATTAGACCTTAACAAGTAAGTTTAAGTTGTGAGATTGATACCCCTCTCCTTATTCTGCTTTCCTTAGTTATTATTATTTTTCTTTTATATTTATGTTAATTTTTTCAGATTATCACACGTGCTTTCTCCTAATGAGTGGCACCTAAGCTACGAAACGAGTTGAACTACCGACTGCCATGTTTTTATCATTACTGTCCCCAACATACTGTATAGTATATTATTGTTACTATTATATATTGTCACCGGGAATGTATTACCATGTCTCAGTCTATATATCCATACAATTTGTACCATTGTTATCAGTATTATTTATAGATATATTCTTTACCTAGTCCTTTAATAAATTTTCCTTTTTATTCATCCAAGTATATTTATTGCTATCCAGTGTTTCAATTAAAGTCCCAATTTCCCTCTGGTGTTTTTTACACCCTTCTCTTCTAATGTATATGGGATGGATATTCATGATCTTACCAGACCACAATATCAATTGTGTTCCTGAAAGTCCCTATCTTTCTTCAATGGTGTCCATTATAGGTATTTAAAGAGGTTTTTGTTTTTATTTTTTAACCCAGAGATCAGATAGAGGTACACAGATACTGCTGATTCTATTCTAGAGTAGGGCTTTAGGAGATACCTTACTATTGAGTTACAGTTAGGTTAAAGTATAGGTCAAGCCAAATATTTTTCAGTTTTAGATAAAGTGCAGAAGGGTCAAAACCTCTGTTTTTTTTTTTTTTACTGCTATCTGGTACGCAGTAAAAAAAAAAAAAAATAGTCTATGCATCTTGCCTACACAAGAAAAATGCATGACAATGTGCCTTTTACCAGTTAGAGAGAGAAGCCACATAGACAAATGAGAACAACCAATCATGTGCAAGACTGCACTGAAAAGACAGTGGGTGAGTAGAAAATGTAATCTGATTGATATTGTTTATTGCAGCATTTATGTACTTCTGACACTATTATAAATATGGTCCATATACTGAGCCTAAATGGTCTTTCTTGGTGTCGATATCTGCTGAGTATTCTTCTTGGCTAATTGTCTGTCCTTTGTAGAATTCCTCAGTTAGCCTGCTAGACCCTCAGCCCTCATTATCTCTCAAGCTTCTGCAACAATCAGTAATGTCATGGTTATTAAATATCAACTCTAGATGCTGGTTTCCCACCAGTGAATCTGTCCATTGCCTGAGATCTCCTATGGGATGCCGTCTAGTACATCTCTTTCTCTGAGATTCTCTCTAATGTGTTTTTTTCGCTACAATTATTGATTGCTCTGGTGTGGCATTTGACCTTTGCGGTCAGCGAAGTATGATTATTCTTCAATGCTAGAGGATGTATGTTTTCTATTCCAAAGCATGACCCTTTACGAAGATTGGATTTTAAAATTATTCTTTCCGTGATGTTGTGTACTTAATACTCATAATGAGAAGCGTTTGACATGTCTGACCTTGCAAAAACGTTGTGAACCAAGAGACTAAAATTACTCATAGGGTTTAAATGGCAGTGCAGGTTGAGGAACAGGAACCAGACACTGTAGCTGCCAAACAGCTTACCCTCCATTAGAACATTATGGCTAACATGCAAAAGTACCACGTACATAACCTCTGCTTGAGTAAGCACACACATGTGGCTGCGGCATAAGGCTGAAATAGGTGGGCAAGCCAACTGTAGGAGATGCTTTTTATTGTTTCCTACCATTAATAATGTAAACAGAGCACATTAGCATAGAAATATGGATCTTCCCAACTAATCACTATATTAGGTTAGGAAAACATTCAGATCTTAAAACCAGTTTTAGGTGCCTTAGTCCATGATCACATTGCATACCAGGTCCTGAGTTTTCTATTTTCTGAGCTTTTGAGGGAGAGGACTCTCTGTCCGGTGCCCATGTTGTTGCTTGGGTGACATGGACACTTCCTATTGAATTTCCAGCGGGATGGGGGCTTCTCTCAGTCTTCAGAAAACTGCATGATGTGATGACATCACTACATGAGGACCGATTGGCGTAAACACAGATTTAAGAACTAGATGGTTGAGTCTGAAAAGCTAGTTAGGTGTAAGAAGGGACGGAGAGTGTCAGTATACTATAGATGTGGTTTAGTGGCAGTGAAGTTGACTGTTTGGTTAGGTAGAGTTTGAACAGAGTGGACTACTTTACGTTTTTCACAGTCATTGGAGAGGCAATTAGGGTGAAGCTCTCTGTGTTGCATTGGTTGAATGTACACAAAAGGGTAAGTGCAAGCTGCTTTACTGCCAAACCACTATTCCCCGTGAAAGATAGTCCTGCTGCCAAGTAGTGTCTGGTGTTTTTTCACACCCTGTTGAAATCTTCTGCCACTAGTAATAGGGTAGAAACTGACTTGTGTTGGACATGCACACCCTAGGGTTGTCTACTTACCTTAGTTCATTATTCGCCCTGAGCAAGAATGAGGATTTTAAATAACCTTAACAATTTTCTGGCTTTTTTTCTGAGTGAGTGCAAGCTGGACCTTCTTCTGAGCTATGAGATTCCATGCCAGGATATTTATCCTGTTTGCTGAATAGTCAAAATGTATTTTGTGTGTGTGTTTTTTGATCGTCTGGGTAAACACTTCTATGCAAATATGCTTGACTTTAGGCTAAGCCATGGTTTCCTGAGGCTGCCTGCTTCTAGTTGGCTTAGTAATCTCTTGACTGAGGTGGGAACTGACCATGTGTGTCAACATATTACATTCTGTATTACATTTGTATTTTTTCTATCACTTTGTTATTACAGAGTTTGCTGAAGTTTCAACCAAGAACTGACATTTGAAAAATCAACTTTGGCAGATTATAATCATCCACATAGATCTCAAATAGCAATAACCTCTACAGTGTGCCAAATTTCCATAGTAATCCATGAATTTATGTGTGGCCATATAGAGCTTGCTTTGATCGGTAATGGGTTCTGACTGGGTGATTTGTGACTCTTGCGCATATAAAGCACCTTACTTCAGCGTATTGAGAAGTGTTATGTTGCTGTTCTGGCAGTTTCTGCTCCCTACCTACACCCTCCAACCGATGGTCTGTCCTGTCACCCCCTTACCCTCCCCACTTCTTCCTTCTCCACTGCTCCTGGCTTTACCAATGGCTCAGTCGCACGCTCACTGCCTCTCTGACATATTGTGGTGGAGGCAGCTTACTGGACGGAGGAGACGCTAATGGAATAACATTGACAAAATCATTTTTGAGGTGCATTAAATGGAACGTAAAATAAAGGCAGAATAACTGTATAGATTTTCCACTCAGGCTGTTTATGAACATTTATTGCTTGTAAATTACATAGTGTCAGGCCTGGGAATGAACTGACAGTTTAATAGGAGTCTGCAGAATAGAGAATAAATTAATAAGTAACTATTTATTACCTGTATGGTGTGACATGCATGAAAACGCAGGGCTCAGGTCATTATGCAATAGAAAGGTACTTGAATTCAGTTATAAGAGGAGAGACTGCAGATTTGTTTGGAAATAAGCCCACCACTTCTCTGTTACTATTGTTATAGCATTGTCAATGTCAAATTATTGTTTCTGTAAAGACATGTCTACGTTTAATACTCACTGAAACGTGCACGTTTATGCATAGTCTGTAACTAAAAGTCCTCTCCTAATGGCTGAACGCACCTTCAAGATGGCCTGGAGTCACAGAAACAGTATTGGATGATGCTGGGTAACATTCAGCCTGGTGAAGAACCGCCCCTATATTGGAGAGTAGTAAGCCCTTGGGTTACAACTCTGGTCTGAGGTCAATTTATTGGAGCCAGATCTTCTTTTTTTTAGTAAAACACATGGTTAAAATACATATAAATTAAATATTTTACCTGCCAAAAGATTTGTAATTCTGTTCAGACAGTCTGGTAATAACTTTGCATGCCTAAATCAGTGCACAGCCAGATACTGTAGATGATGTGCCTATTTTCTGGCTCCAGGAGGAATGGGAACAACCCAACTTAAAACACACGAAATATAAAGTGTCTATGGTCAAAGTCTAAAACCATATATTTATTTCCACATTGTATTTCAGTTATTTCTGGCCTGTACCTATTATCCTGACGAAGCTTGAAAACTTACCTTTTGAAGCGTCCCACACATGTACTTCCTTGAATTTTGTGACAGGTATTCACTATGTCCTGTGGGTAGGTACTGCTGTGTCACACACTTCACAGAGCCTGCCTTCTGAACTACAAAGGTGCTGAAGGGAGTAGTTTCAGGAGGTGGAGTCATTACAGGTATCACTGCTTGCAGGCAGCAAGGTTCCCAGCAAGGGCCCCAACCCCCCTCCCCCTCTTCCCCCTGCAAGAATAGCAAAACTATATTTTCACTACAAATACACTAAAATCATTATTAGTGGAGACACACATAACATAACTTACAAAATTCCTGCCAAATCTAAAAGATAAAATTGTATTTAGTTAATAAATAAAGCTCTGTTTGTGAACACAGTTTATTATGCTTCACTTATGAATGAACACAGCACCAATCACCCACTGTATTCATTCAGCAAAGGAAGGGGCCCATAAATGACATTTGCTCTTTATCCTGAACATCATCCTCCCCCCCGGCCTGTGTGCACTAAGAGCTGAGGGAGGGAGCACACAACAGGGGGAATAAGATGTGGGCAGAACAAGAAGGAAGATTGGTGTGGTGTGGGTGTAATTACAGGAATGATGCCCTGTGTGTCTCTCCCTGCAGAAGCTGAACCCAGGCTGGAGGGAGAGGAGTGAAACCAGCTTTCAGCTGCTGCAGGGAGAGACACAGACACAGAACATTATTCCTGTAATTGTACCCACGCTGCAATGATCATCCTTCCTGTCCTGCCCACATCTGATTCCTCCTGCTGCCTGCCCCCCCCCCCCCCCAATGTGTCATGGCCCCATACAGGAGGATTGATGTTACCCCCTTATCACAAAAAAAAGGAGGGGAGAGGGAGGCGCACCTAAGTGTTGTATTAGTAACAGTTCATTGAACAAGATACATTACACTCACAAGATGTAGGCAGAACACACGCATTTTGTTAGGAAATCCTCATCGTTAAAGGCTGCTACAGTCAAGTATGTCTCCCAGGCTGCTCCACATGGACCACACAGGAGAAAGTGAAGTCATCCAGATTGTGAAGAGGACAGGAGGATGCTGGTTACTTGCTCCGAGCTCACAGCTCCTTCTACTGGCCCCCTTATCCCCAGTCCTAGTCATGAGTGATATCTCATGCAACTAAACATTTTCTAAAATATAATTTTTCAGTTGAGTGGAATCCTTTAAAACCACTCTGTATCCAAGCTTAAAGTCCTAATATATATAAAGAAATTCTCATATAAAAAAAAGGTAAATACCTACCTCTTCTGTTGCCCAAGCTGCAAAAGAGGAATTGTCAGCTTAAGCTTGAGCAAAAATTTACACTTCCAGCTGTGTCTTTCCTCTGATCTCCCACTGCACTCACTGATTCCTCTTGGTGACCCCCATGTCACAACAGGGGTACACGGGCAGAAGGACAAATAAGTATTGAATTTACATGGGAGTTAGTTTATTGGGAATTTAAGTAATGTCATCCTGTATCCAGTCTATGCACACTGAGGTATTTACATATTCTTAACCACATTAAAGTCCTTGTTCACCTTTGTAGATATATGCATTGTGGAAAAATGGATCTTCAAATATAACACAGGTACTGAAATAAATGCTGATTATGATTGAGGCTGTGTACAGCTGAAACGCATCAACCAGCTTTTTAACTTTTGGAGATTGTGAAACTGCACAAGGAGAGGTGTAGCCTGAGCACCTGACATGGATGCCTGGACAAAGAGGTGGACAAAGAGATGAGCTGCCCTCAGTAGAAGTCGGGATGATGAAACATGTCAGGGCATGACCTAGCAGCGCCTGGAAGTGAGGATATCATGTCACGAGTGGAGAGGATTAGCTTGAGACTGTCCGAGCAGTGGATGCACGAGATAGAGGACATGGTCTCCTCCTGAGCGGTGACAGATTGATTTATACTACTTTGCTGTTCTAAATTTTGTATCTTGTAAGTGTAATCATAAGGGGGGTGGTTGTTCTAACAAAAGAGTAAACTCCCTGGCAGTAGAGCCCCTTGAACCTTTATTATGCTCACACCCGGGGATTATCGGTCTGCGATGTGGAAGCTTGGTGGAAAAAAATAAGCCTATGCGCTAACGATATGCTGCTATATTTAGCAGATGCCAACCCTTTCCTAAAGACAGCACTAGATATAATATAAACATTTGGCAATTATTCAGGCTTAAAGATAAATTAGGCCAAATCCCAGATCCTTCCCATTGACATAGGTGCCCCCACAAAAACCCAAGCCTCCTTTCCCCTTCTCCGGGTTAGCTCCATGAAATATTTAGGCACAGTAATTACTCACTCCCCAGAAGAATTTGTCAAACTGAATATAGAACCCCTGGTTGCGACTCTGAAGACCAAAATACAGACATGGGCCAAATTACCCCTGGGTGTAATGGGCCATGTAAACCTAATAAAAATGGTCCTACTTCCCAAGTTCCTATATCTACTGTGGCATGCTCCGGTCTACCTACTCCTTAGAATTTTCTATCCTTAACTCCTTTATGTGGGGCACAACCTGACACAAACTATCATGGCAAGTGCTGAAGAATCCCACAGATTTACGGGGCACAGCACTACCCGAATTTAACCTATACTATCTATCTCATGTCTATTACCTAGATAAACATGACAAAGATGCTACCTGGCCCCAGTATGCTCTCCATACACTCACGTACATACCCACCCCTTCCAAATTCTTTTCAGAGACCCAGCGGACCCCTGGGTGTTGGGAATCTGCAAAGGTTTACTGTATAATCATTGCAACATTTGGGAAGTAGTGAGACACAGACTGAAAATACCACCCACACACTCGCATACACCACTATGGGACAACCCGGGCCTAAAATAATTATTATCCATACCAGACCATAACTTATGGCTTACCCAGAGTGTGATGAATCTATTAGATGTTTATTGTGGTGCCACCCTGAAATCATTTCAACAACTCAAGGATGAATTTAACCTCCCCAATTCCATGCATTTTCGTTACCTCCAGCCCCGCCACGCCCTTCGAACCCAATTTCATGATAGTCCTCCTAACTTAGAACTAATGGTTATTCTGAGTATAATAATGGGACAAGACTCCTTAAAACTTATCTCAGTATTCTACAACTCCCTGTGCCGTCCCACAGCTACAACACTTGCTTATGGATTGAAAGATCGATGGGCTGGGGACATGGGGAGATGGAGGATGACAAATAGTAGGACGCACTGAACACTTGCAAAAAAGTTTCCACTAGGCTCTCACACAACTTTACATTATACATAGAGCCCCCCCCCCATCGCCTGGCCAAATACAAGCCTGACCATAACCCACTCTGCCTTAGATGTGATAGTCCCTCCAGCACCTTCTTCCGTCTTATCTGGTCCTGCCCAGTAATACAAGACTAGTGAAATTCATACACAATGAGATGGGGTCCCCCCTGACGCTATGCCCCAAACAATGCTTACTGGGTGTGTTCCTAAATGCAGATTCAGACAAATTCCACATTCTCTTCCTGCAAGAATCTCTGTTCAGAGCCAGATTACTTATAGCAAGAAAAAGGTTAGGGGCAACACCTCCAACAATTCAGTAATGGATATCCGCCATTAACAATGTTTTACCCTATAAAAAAGAAATCTATGCCCATAGGGGCTGCCCGGCCAAATATGGGAAAATTTGGGACTCCTGGTTAGGAAATGCAACCACTTGCAATGACATAACCAAATGTGCCTCTGAACACTGAACATTTAACCCAGTGGGTAATCTCCCCCTACAATACACCCAGTAGTTGGGCTACTCCTGTATATGGATTTAATTATTGTATTTGTGTTATACATGAAGGAATGTACGTGCCTTATTGAAACTGTTTTTTATTACCTCTTTGATTGTAATACCAATGTCCATAATCTGTAAATGTGAACTCTTCTCGAATAAACAACCACGTTATTTCTAAAAAGAGTAAACTTGTTGAAATGAGATTGCGCTATGTGGAGTGTTTCTCTTTCTCATGTGATCAACCACCCATGAACTGATGGATTGAACAGATGGAATCCTGAACAGGCGGATGTCCTTGAGCTTTTTAAGGCTTCTATATTTTAGCAGTCTGGTGAGTGTATACCCTTAGGGGAAGAGCGACTCACAAGGTGCGGACTCTAGTGTTCGGTGTACGCTTTACAGATAATGACAGGGATCTTCACGTACTGACTGTCCGTTTCATAGACCCAGCATCACGCTTTATTTCTCTTAAGGGACTTTATGAGCTTCAGTCACACTTACACTGTGTGTGGTAGTGAGCGTGGCTTTGAATACAAATATCTAGAGACTGTGTCTAAGAATTGTTTTTATTCATGTGTATATATAAAGAGGTGGTTGTTGAGCAAACACTGGCTTGAATAAGGGGGAGTAGATCTGCGCAAATTTGTTGCTGTGATCTTTTGAAAATGAATTACTTCACAGTACAAGAGGCTAGATGGATCAGTGATGGCTTTTTAAAAAAAAAAGCAATTTTACTGCTTGTTAATCATATGTAAATATTGTAATGTCTATAGTCTGGAGGGAGGAGCACTTTAATGTTGCACCATCCATTCCTGTCAATGGATTAGTATTAAGCGAGTTGTGAACAGAAGAAATTTTGTTTGTAAAGAAGTAATGCAAGCAAATGTTTTAGTTATGTAGAATGTTTTTTATAGTTATGAACGTCTGAAGACTTTGTTATGGGTTCCTGTATTTTCCTCTTCTTTATAGTGACCCTTCAAAGTGTGACAAACATTTCACTGAAAAATGATATTGCTGTTTCCATGGCAAACAGACTCCTGTTTTGATTTGTTGGCTACAAAGAAAGCTGTAAACATGCAGCATCTTCCGCTAGTTGTAAAGGAGAGCAGGCGAGTGTCAAAACAGCCCAAGCGATACTCTTTTGAAGTGAGCTGACATTATGACAACAATCATTGTCCTAGAAAATCCCTGCAAATGCTACTGAATAAGCAAAGCTGTCACCTTCGACTTTCATGTGGTGCTAATTAAGTGAAAGGTAACTGTTTCTGAAGTTATATACCTGTCTAAGAAGCATAGGATTGTTGTGGCTCTCTAGGACATATGGCATGCTATTTTCAGGGTGTGATCAAGATCCAACAACATTTTACAGTGGTATAGCTGCAAGTGATCAACCCAGCATGCTATGGTGGTGAGTTTGTGCATGTACTCACATTATGGAAAAGTTGAAATTTCCAATGCTGTCCCAAGCTGGTAGCCCTTCCCAAAATGTATGTAAACCTCAACCATCAATGTATCTTGTTTGTTTCGATTTGGTCTGTTACAAAGATGTGCATTGCATTAGAGTGTGCTCCCCAAAGCTCAAACACACAAGTCTTCTCTGCAGCCTCAGCTGCATGGGACAGTGAATGGGAAGTGCTCTGTGCTGAGCGGCTTCCTGCTTGTTCACAAACTGAAGCATAGTAAACACAGTTTACTATGCTTCGGTTATGAATGAACACCGTGCGTTAGACATGTGCAGAGTAAAATATTTTGTTTCGGAATTTCGTTTTCGTCCGAAAAATTTATTTATTTAGTTACTCCCGAAATTAGTTTTTATTTATTTCGTTTTTCGTTCAAAAATTGCATTCGTCTGAAAATCCACATGAATTACGGTCGAATCTGTCTTCGAAGGCTTATGGTGTCTGTCGAATGTATAAAAGAAGATTAGACGGAGCTAGTATATAGCATACTTCGTGTGAACTTTAGAACCCTAATAAAGTCTATGGGACTCCAATGTTCAAAATCTAAAGTACTAATTTTAAAGGCTAATTTGCAAGTTACTGTCCTAAAAAGTGTTTGGGGACCCGGGTCCTGCCCCAGGGGACATGTATCAATGCAAAAAAAAGTTTTAAAAACGGCCCTTCAGGTCTGGTATGGATATTAAGGGGAACCCCACGTCAAATAAATAAAAAAATTGACGTGGGGTCCCCCTAAAAATCCATACTAGACCCTTTATCCGAGCACGCAACCTGGCATGCTGCAGGAAAAGAGGGGGGCGAGAGATCGGCCCCCCTCCCTCCTGAACCGTACCAGGCCACATGCTCTCAACATTGGGAGGATGCTTTGGGGGTCTGTGACCCCTCAAAGCACCATGTCCCCATGTTGATGGGGACAAGGGCCTCATCCCCACAACCCTGGCCTGTGGTTGTGGGGGTCTGCGGGCGGGGGGCTTATTAGAATCTGGAAGCCCCCTTTAACAAGGGGACCCCCAGATCCCGCCCCCCTGTTTGAAATGGTAAGGGGGTACAAAAGTACCCCTACCATTTCACAAAGAAAGTGTAAAAAATTGTTAAATAAGACAAACACACTTTTGAAAAATGCCTTTATTAAAAATAAAAAAAAATAAAAAAGAGATTCCAGCGGTGGTAATCCACTCTTGCTATCCAGCGACGGACGATCATCTCTCGGGGTCCAGCGATGGCTCATCTGTCACCTGACCCCACCCCCCTCTGATGCAAGGGGAAACCCGGGGGTTCCCCGTGACGTATGGGTGACCCTGCACCCCTCTGATGTAACACAGGCAGGTTTCCGTTACATCAGAGGGGGCGGGGTCATCCATACGTCACAGGGAAGCCCGGGTTTCCCCTTGCGTCAGAGGGAGGCAGGGTCATGTGACGGGTGGCCCCGCCCTCCGCATATAACAAACGTCAGGCCGCCGGAATCCCCACAGTGTCTCCTCCGTGGAGACAGAAGATGGATGGATTCGCTGCGCTGATTCAGATGAGCCATCGCTGGACCCCGGAGAGATGATCGTCCGTCGCTGAATAGCAAGAGTGGATTACCACCGCTGGAATCTTTTTTTTTTTTTTTTTTTTTAATAAAGGAATTTTTCAAAAGTGTGTTTGTTATTTAACTATTTTTTACACTTTCTTTGTGAAATGGTAGGGGTACTTTTGTACCCCCTTACCATTTCAAACAGGGGGGGCCGGGATCTGGGGGTCCCCTTGTTAAAGGGGGCTTCCAGATTCTGATAAGCCCCCCGCCCGCAGACCCCCACAACCACCGGCCAGGGTTGTGGGGATGAGGCCCTTGTCCCCATCAACATGGGGACATGGTGCTTTGAGGGGTCACAGACCCCCAAAGCATCCTCCCAATGTTGAGGGTATGTGGCCTGGTACGGTTCAGGAGGGAGGGGGGCGGCTCTCTTGTCCCCCCCTCTTTTCCTGCGGCCTGCCAGGTTGCGTGCTCGGATAAAGGATCTGGTATGGATTTTTAGGGGGACCCCCACGTAAATTTTTTTTTATTTGACGCAGGGTTCCCCTTAATATCCATACCAGACGGTCTGGTATGGATATTTAGGGGGAACCCCACGTCAAATTTTTTTTTAAATTTGACGCAGGGTTCCCCTTAATATCCATACCAGACCTGAAGGGCCTGGTAATTGAATTTGGGGGACCCCCACGCTTTTTTTATGTATTTATTTTTTATCAATGACTTTCAATGAGTGTTCTCTGTATTACGGAGCCGACAATTCATAATAGCTGCGAGTGATTTTAAAGGACTTTTTTTCCTGCATAAATTACACTTTGTGCAGGGACAGTTCTAAGCACCAGAAACATGCGCCCCTTCACAGGCATACTATAGACACCCCCCCCCCCCCCCCCCACGAAATTTAAAGGAATATTACACTTTTATTGTTTCACTTTAATCATTATTAAAATCACTGCTCCCGAAAAAAACTGACGTTTTTAAAACTTTTTTTTGCATTGATACATGTCCCCTGGGGCAGGACCCGGGTCCCCAAACACTTTTTAGGACAGTAACTTACAGAATCTTTTCTCTCTGTCAAATCTTTTTTCTCTGTCGAATATTTTCTCTATATAATCTTGGACTAATAGAGGTAAGGTTAGGCACATTCGACCACAGGTTCTATAGACACAGATTGTTATTGTCAGGCCGCGTACACACGCGGGGACTGTTCGCTCAACTTTGTCCGCTGAACAGTGTTTCGGCGGACAGTCCGCTCGTGTGTGGGCTTTCAGCGGACAGTTTCAGCGGACAGTCTGCTGAACAAAGTTTTTTGGAAATTCCGAAAAACTGTCCGCTGAAGCTTTGTTTCAGCGAACAGTCCCCTCGTGTGTAGGCTTGTTCGTCAAACTAAGTTCCGCGCATGCTCAGAAAGGATTTACACGCCGAAGTTTGCATTGCAGTGTATAGGACGTCGTATTTTTCGTCCCGTCGTACGTGCCGTTCACGTCATCGCGCACGGTTTAAGCGGACTGTTCGTTCGTCGTGTGTGGGCAAGTCCGTCCATGCTAATTTTGAGCGGACTGTCCGCTGAAACTGTTTGACGGACAAAGTTGAGCGAACAGTCCCCGCGTGTGTACGCGGCCTCAGAGTCACGTCGAATCTCCTATTCTATATCGAACTGTTGTAACAATGAAAACAAAAATAAAGCATTTATTTATGTCGGATCTTTCGTTTTTCGGATTCTGTGGTTTCGTTATCGTTTGTCAAACTGAAAACAAAAATAGCTAAAATTCGGACGAAAATGCATTCGGACGAAAACGAATGCACATGTCTACAGTGCGTGAAAGTGTTCATTTAGAAAAGGAAGGCACTGGTAAGTGACATATTTACTAGCCCCTTCCCCTACTCTTCAACCTGAAACATCCCCCCGCAGTAGCTGGAAGAAGAGAGGAGCGAAGCCAACCGCACTGCAGGGTGGGTGGAGCGGGGGCAGCAGGGAGAATCAGCACTGCACGTAGTGATTAGGGTATGCGCAGGCCATACTTTCAAGCGGAGTTCCACCCAAAAATTGAACTTCCGCTGTACAGATTCCCCACGTTTCTGATGTCTCATTTGCCACCTTTCAGGGGGAGCAGATACTTGTCTAATGCCCTGTACACACGGTCGGAAATTCCGATGGAAAAAGTCCGATCGGATCAGGTTGTCGGAAAATCCGATCATGTGTGGGCTCTATCGGACTTTTTCTGTCGGATTTTCCGATGCACAAAGTTTGAGAGCAGAATCTAAAAATTTACGACAACAAAATCCAATCGCATAAATTTCGATCTGGTATAGACAATTCCGATGGACAAAGTGCCACGCATGCTCAGAATAAACAAAGAGACGAAAGCTATTGGTTCTGGCCCGTTTATAGTCCCGACGTACGTGTTTGACGTCACCTCAGAGCGATCGGAAATTCAGACAACTTTGTGCGACCATGTGTATGCAACACAAGTTTCGGACAAAATCCGTTGGAAAAAATTTGACGGATTTTGTGGTCATAATGTCCGACCTTGTGCCCAGAGCTGAGGGACGGGTCGGCTTTGGGTGAGGACATCGCAGGTGCCTTGGACAGGTAAGTGTCCTTATTTTAAGTCAGCTACGGCAGTATTTGTAGCTCCTGACTTTTATAAAAAAAAAATTTAGGTGGAACTCCACTTTAAGGCAATATGTGTTAATCCCAGATTTCAGCTTTAACAAGCTACAAGAATGTACCAGCAACTTAAAACTTTTACATGTCTAAGCCATTTGGCACACAGGGAGAAATGTATATAGTGCTGCCTTTTTCAAGTGGGCCTTCATGGCACCCTGGGGTGCCATCTGGGTTCTTCAAGGATGCTGTGGCAAAATGCCTAAAAATTGCCCGAAATTGCCCAAAAATTGTCAATAAGCCAGCGGAGGGTCAAAACTGCCTTTTTTTTGTTACAATAGGCCACATGTTTTTATATTGCGCATCATTACAAACTTGGGAGCCATGCAGGCAAGCCACCTGCATCCTGACAACTGATTGCATCATCGATTGAAAAGGAGCATGTCAGACATCTGCACCCTTGTTTGCCCCTCCCCTACTCCGCTCTGTCCTGCCCCAGGTTCACATTAGCTGAGTGAAGGAGAGAAATGCTGGAATACTAATCTGTAGGTCATTTTACATGGTAAAATAAAATCACCTCTGAGGTTGGGTGTCTTACGTGTGTGTTATGAAAAACATGAGTTTCATTTTTTTATATTTTAGAATGGTGTGCTTCAAGATTGTGCAGAATTTTAAAGGATTCCTGGACTGAATAAAGTTTAAAGCGGTTCTGCACCTTAAAAAAAAAAATTAAAAGCCAGCAGCTACAAATATTGCAGCTGCTGACTTTTAATAAATTGACACTTACCTGTCCCAGGGTCCAGCAATGCCGGTGGCAGATGACGAGCGATCGCTCGTCTCCCTGCTGCCCCCGCCGCCATCCTCTGTCAGGGAATCGGGAAGTGAAGCGTTGCGGCTTCACTGCCCGGTTCCCTACTGCGCATGCGCGAGTCACGCTGCGTGTCTCTGCTGGTCCCCGCTGTGTCCTGGGAACTGTGTGTTTCCCAGAACACAACGGGGGGGGGGGGGGGCAGGGCATCTGCGGCGGGCTGTCCTGGAAGTGGGTGCAGATACCTGGATTATCCAGGTAACTGCACCCCCCTCCCCCCTGAAAGGTGCCGATTGTGGCACCGGAGGGGGGGAGGGATCAGATGAGCGGAACTTCCACTTTAGGGTGGAGAACCGCTTTAAGTATTAGTTTAGTAATAGTTTTAATATTTTTTCCAAACATTACATCCGTTTACAGGCAAATTAAACATGCAATGCACAAATGGCTTTGTGATAGTTTTTTGTACTTCTCAGTATTCTCTAATGTAGAATTGTGTTAAATAAGCAATTCTTGAGAGAGTATAGAGAAAGCCATTGCTGGTTCTGAAAATGTTACTTTTCTGTCTGTTATGCTAGTCCTCTGGCTTCATCACTGTCTGATTCTCTGACCAGGACTGAATATAAACATCACGTCTTATCACTGTATTTGTTGTTGCTTCAGTGATTTAAAAAGCATTGGCACTGGAGGGTCAGCATGACTGGTTATCATGCAATGGCAGCCTCCTCACAGTCTGACTTTAATCTAGCCATAAACAGATCAGAATGGATAAGTGATGTGATAGGTTCAAGCAGCGTTCTCTTTTTCAGTGATGACAAGTACTTGCAAGCCTTGTTACTCCACACATGTTGGAACATTTCAGCATTTAATCAGAGATCTTGGCAGAGAAGGACGCTGTTCCATTACTGCTAGCATGTCATATCTAAACATCATTATACACTGTACATGTGTAATCTCTTCCAATTAACAGGCAATGTTTTTTGCTATGCATGATTCTCTTCAATATGAAAATTGATTATTCCATTTCTGTCCAATTCTGACATGACAGATGGAAGACAATTAAAAATTATAGTGTAAAATAGAGTGATATTAGTTTGTGAAAAATAGGACTCACATTGACTTATTTTATATAAAGAGTAAATTATCTGTAAATGAGCCTTTTGCTGTATGTGAAAATAGGCCTATCCTGGAAAATCTGCAGGCTCATTCAATAAACAGTACAAGGAGCAAATCCTCTAGAATACAGACAAATAAACTTCTGCTGCTAGAGATATCTGGCCATCAGTTCCACCTTACATGCACTCAACTCCATTGGAACCAAAGACCTTGTCAGGTTCCATTATTATAAAATGCACACAGGCATGAAGATTCCTTAGTGGTGTCTTGCTAATGGGTATGGTCTGGTATTCACGTGATACCACTATGTACCATGCTTCTTTTATTGAATAAAACACTGCCACAGTGAGCAAAGACATAGATCCAATGAGTTTCCAGGGGCAAACAATCAGAATTCACATCACTAATGTCAAACCAGTAGAGAATGGATTCAGATTTTTGCAGCTTATATGGGTTTAAGAAAAAAACAGCTCTACTGATACTAGGAGAACCCTTGTATCATCCACATGATGCTAATCCATGGACACCCCAGATTGGGCTACTGAGTGCACTTAATACTTAGGGTAAGGCCTCACAGCCTGCCAAGTCTTACTCTCGGCTACTACTTGGTGGGGAGCGGCGGAAGGTAACTCCGCCAGGGAAGGCAAGAAGATAAGCAGGCAGGCGGCTGGCCGGGACTTGAGCCAAGGCAGAAGAACATGCGAGCGTAGCTGAATGGGCATGCACCCGAAATGGAAGAAATATTCCCTCTGCTCCGACCAGCACATGATAATCAGAAAGGGGCACAGATAATGAAAACAAAATACACCCCCTAAGCTAGTAGGAGTGGTGGGGGGGGGGGGGGGGAATGTAATTCAGAATTGTATTTTCTTTATTCTGCACTGACTGTCTTTGAAATTGCCTCAGCCCCTGTTCAAATCCAATCCACGGACAAAACCAGGGACCGACTTGTTAGATGTAGCCTTAATTCGGGGACTGTCCCCGAAAACTGGGGATGTCTGGTCATCCTAATTTAGGGGTTGATTTAGGATTGTATATAGGCTGCAACCTCAAAGGTTACAGCGACTCTCAAACGTAGAGATGTGGGTGACTCACTGCTGCTGCTCAGAAAATGGGAGCGAGCATCCAACATCATTAGACCAAGAGGGTCAGCATAACAAGGACAGGACGCTTTTTAACTGAGTTGGTTAAAGTGCATGGCCTCAGTCACCAATGCTCCAGCAGCCACACTGCTGAAGTGTTCTGCCTCGCCCAAGGGGCTTAATCATACAGCTCTATGACTAAGCCCCAGTGGGATAGGGTGAAATGCATCAAAGGTATAGCTGCTGAAGCAGTACTGGATGAGGCCATTCACTTTATCAAGCACTGGGTCGATTGAGCGGTGTCCTGTCCTGCTGTTGGCTTTGGAAATAAATTTTCCCCAAGCTTAATAAATGTGGTGAAATTTCACCCAGCAAAGAATACCTAATTATATGCACAGAAAAGCAAAAAAATTGCTTGCAGGTGATAGGATGATGGACGTCAGCAGAGCTTTACCTCATTCACTAAGCTCTGTGCAAAACTCTCTTGTAAATTGAACAGTCTATTTGCCTTTAGTAAATCATCCACTTACTGTAATACTAAGAAACGGCATGAGATGCTGTTGCAAAAATCAAAGGTTTTACTGTAGTAAGGGCACTTGTACGGCATGACTCAGTTAATGCCTTGACGTGTTTCACCTGAAACCGTGCTTAATCATTATAATCAAGCACCAGTTCATGTAAAACGTATCAAAGTGTTAGCAGGGACCCGCTGTACAAGTGCTTTTACAACAATAAAACCTCTGACTTTTGCAAGCAGCTCCTCTGACTATTTATTTTCTATTGGATGCTTATTGGACTATTAAATGATAAACGTTCTTCTACTTGCTTGGATTAACTTCTTAAGTAATCCAGGAAATCCAAAAGTCCACTTTGTAGATAGGATTATTTACTTTATTATCACCCACATTATTTGAACTGATGAAAGAATCATTTGACTTCTTCCCAGTTCGGTTCCATGTGTGAGCTCATGTCCCCCCCAACTACACATCATCAATGAGAGCAGGTCCCTTGCCCATTCTTGCTAACCTTCAGTCAGGGAGTGAATGGACCAGTAAGAAATCATTTGAGGAATGCATTGATGTATGTATACAGCTCTCATACTGGAATAGGTAAGTGCGGCTTTAATAGGATTCAATAACCCAGCAACCTTTGTAAATATCAATGCATCTGTAGGGTCTGCCAAGGAGCTGGGCAGAGTTTAAACTCTCAAGTGCTCTGAGATTGCATTATTCTCTATGGAATGCAATCTATATAACACACTGTGCAGCACTGATATATATATATGGAAACAATGCTAATATAAATATATGAATCCAGTAAACAATATATATATATATATATATATATATATATATATATATATATATATATATATATATATATAACAAATGTCTAAAGCATAACAACATATAAACACTATAAATAAAGTGCCTGTGCTCTGTGATATTTCATATAGTCCTGAGTCCTCAAACTAAACAGCAATAGTCCATATATATGAAAACAAAGTGCTCGTGCTCCGTGACATTCATTTAATCCTTGATGAGTGTTTAAACTAAACAGCAAAAGTCCATAATAACATCAACCATGTGATAATTGTGTCTTCATGCGTTGTGCACACACAACCCCCACCGGGTGTACCCTCACCTTAGGGGCTTAAAAAATAAGCCTGCAATTGATAGCAATAGCCTGAAGAGATCCTCCTTTGCTTCCTTTATCCCAGGGATGCCCAACCAGTGGCCCGGGGGCCACATGTGGCCCGCGGAGCCCTCTGATGTGGCCCGCGATCTCCTGCTCTGGGATAGAATTGAAAGAATACTGTTATTAAAGGTCAGTTTATTGCTAAAATCACAGTACATATATGGACATATCTTTTCTGCAGTGGTTACTGGGCTGCTTTCAAACTGATCAATTGCACTGAGCCATAGACTTCTATTATTACCTGCGAGTTTGGTGAGCTTTCTGAAAGTGCACCAAACCTGCAGAATATAATAGAAGTCTATTGCAAACTGCAGGAAAGCCAAAGGTACACTGCGTTGCACAAGTGTAAACCGAAGCGCATCAGTGTGAAAGCAGCCTTGGACCCCTTTCACACGGTCAGTCTGATAGTCCGACCAACTGGACCCTCCATTCACCTCTAAGCAGTGGCAGACATAAACTGACTTGTGTTCTACCTCCAATACGATCCCCTAAAAAGTATCGTGGGCTGCGTCCGTGTCCGCTCTGCAAATGCCATCCACCCGCTCCGCTCATTGTGGCCCGCAACCAGTTATCAAGTTGCTCAAGTGGCCCTCGCCCTTCAAAAGGTTGGGCACCCCTGCTTTATCCTATGCTCAGAAACTCTCCTCATATACATCACATGTGGAAATTATGAAGGCATGCAATAGCATGATAACGTTTAAACATTTTTAATTGCAAACAGAACTCCACATATATACAACTCACATTTCAAATAAATAAAAAAAACACCTTTTAAAGTGCTATAGTGCTGAGGGGTAATAGAGTCACCTGTGGTTCGGTTCTGCAGCCCTGCCTTTTACGGTGTTCCCCCTGTCCTATGCCAGCTCTGCAAAACTTCCTAGTACTTCTCTCATCAGATAATCAAACGCCTCCTAGGATATTGGTTTGCACCTGTGTCCTGATTTCCCATATTGATGAGATTTCACCAACAACGTCACTGGCCAACTCCAATATAACTCATCACAAGCAGCTGTCAACGCAGTTCAGGAGCGTTCTGTCAGTATATGGTCATCTTTATTCTCAAAAAATAGAATAATCAACTGTCTTTTATGATAAATTTTTTATATATTCTGTATGTATATATATATATATATATATATATATATATATATATATATATATATGTAGCACTGACTCCCAAAGGAGCGGCTGGTTTTACTGGGCTTACCTTTACCTTCTTCACCTCAATTTGCGTCTAGGGGTTTCCCGTGGTAGATGCCCAGAAACTATAGAGACTGACGACTGATCCGCTTAAAGGAATTTTTATTTGCAAAAAACGTAGTTAAACAATAGTCTCTCAGTATAGGATCAGAGGGTTTGGGTGAAAAGTCCAGGTACTGTTATGCCACGTACACACAATCAGACTTTCCGGCGGACTTAGTCTGGTGGACAAACCGTCGGAAAGTCCGCCGGACTTTCCGAACGAGCGGACCTGCCCACACACAACCGGACTTTTCCGGCGGACTAGTCCGCCGAACTATGGCGGGAGTCCGCCGTACTTTTGAAATGAATGGACTTGCCCACACACGGAGGAAAGTCCATTCATTTTGAACGCGGCTCCAGGTAGGCGGGACTAGCGCAGGAGGTCAATGTCGCCGCCTCCATGGGCGAGATTGACACCTCGCTAGCCCCGTCACCTGGTATGGACTTAAAGGGGAAGCCATACGCCAGAAAAACGGTGTGGGGGTCCCCCCAAGGTCCACATCAGATCCTTATCCGAGCACACAGCCAGGCTGGTCAGGAAAGGGGGTGCACCCCCACTTAGCCCATTGTCCCTATATAAGTCGCCGCACAACACGTCCCTGTCATTGCGGCCAGAGAGCGCGTAGAGTCAGCATCTCAAGGAAGAAGAGAAGAAAAGAAAGCGACGGCGGCGGTGACAGAGCTGGGAGAAGAAAGCGGAGGCCCGACAAGAAGAACCAAAGAGGGGGGCAAGACCCCCGAAGAGGGGGACAAGCCCCCCAAAGTCAGAAGAAGACCCCCGGACGGCAGCAGCGTCGAAGAAGAAAGCCAGGCACCTCCGCTAGTAAAAGAGCAGAAGATAGCGGAGGAGTCCAGTGAGAAGACCCCCCAAGACGGAAGAAGACCACCGGAGCTGTGCAATAAATTATTTTAAAAACCTGTGTTGTGTTGTTTTTTTACACTTTTTTTCACCAGGTGAATGGGTAGGGGTACATGGTACCCCAATACTCATTCACCTAGGGTGGGGGGCCGGTATCTGGGAGACCCTTCTTACAGGGGGCTCCCGGATTCCGATAAGCCCCCCGCCCGCAGACCCCGACAACCAACGGCCAGGGTTGTTGGGAAGAGGCCCTTGTCCTCATCAACATGGGGACAAGGTGCTTTGGGGTGGGGGGTGCTCGCTCGTCCCGACCCCCTTTCCTGACCGGCCGGGCTGCGTGCTCAGATAAGGGTCTGATATGGACCTGGGGGGGACCCCATGCCGTTTTTCGGCATAGGAGTTCCCCTTTAAGTCCATACCAGGTGATGGGGCTAGCGAGGTGTCAATCTCACCCATGGAGGCGGCGACATTGACTTCCTGCGCTAGTCCAGTCTACCTGGAGCCGCGTTCAAAATGAACTGACTTTTCTCCGTGTGAGCAAGTCCATTCATTTCAAAAGTAAGGCAGACTAGCACACAGACGGACTGATTGTCCGCAGGACAATTTTTGAGTCAAAACTTCTTTCTAAGTCCGCCGGACTTTTGGGGGGAAAAAGTCCGCCGGAGCCCACACACGGGCAGATTGTCCGGCGGACTCTGGTTCGCAGGACCAAGTCCGCCGGATAGTCTGATCGTGTGTACGTGGCATTAGTGTCAAAGTCAGTAATAAAGAACTTTCTTACTTTGAGTAAAATCCAGAGAATAGCCATTCACATCTGGATCTTCACCCTAGTTGGATAGTCCTTCTCTCACTAGGCCTAGCAGCCAACAGGGTGCTTAAAGCAGGAACAAGTCTCTGCCACAGACTTTGTTGTAGAACATGTAGGAATAAGTCTCTGCCACAGACTTTGTTGTAGAACATGAACAGGAAACTAGAAAACGTGTAGAACACTCGTGTGGTACCAGTATCTTGCAGCCGGTCCGGCGATAGCGCACGAGATTGGATTTGCTTAGGTCCTTCCGCTTTACCAGGCTCTTGCTAAGAAACCAACCCTTGCGTGGCCTTCTTCTGAAGAGTCTTCCCCTGGATAACTACGAAGTTGCTGTGCCTCTCCACAACCTGAGATGGCACCGGACCACCTTCGAATTCTTGCTTTAGTTTCCTTGCCTCGGGCTAGCCAGCCCCGAGACATAAAGTCGGGTGGATCCGCACCCCAGGCCATAGGCATCCTGGGGGCTGGTCAGGAGGACCAGGACCATGGAGTCAGAACATACTTCTGGACCGGAACCCTGAAACATGTGACATCCGCATCTTAAGTACCCTCTCCCAGAAAGCACAGCAAGAGTGACACTCCCACTGGGCTGACTCCGAGAGAAAGTAACCTTAAAGCACCCAACCAGACTGTGTTTCCATGCCTGCCAGAAGTGACAGCGCCCCCTATGGCCAGGCCGAACAACCCTATAGTCCAGTCAGACTGATGCTGAGGTCAAAATTTGGAATAATTATACCCAAACCAAACTGCAGTTTAGGTGTAACGTTAAATTTCAAAAACACATAGCGCATGCTCTTCAGGAGTCGGCGCTACATATATATACAGGCATACCCCACTTTTAAGTACACAATGGGGTTTATTTACTAAAGCTGGAAAGTGCAAAATCAGGCTCACCTCTACATAGAAACCAATGAGCTTCCAGGTTTTATTACCAAAGCTTAATTGAATAAGGGAATATGAATGATAACACAAAAACTTTTTTCACTCATGGTTAGTGTTTGGCTGAAGCCATTTATTATCAATCAACTGTGTTTACTCTTTTTTGTTTTTGTGTTATCATTCATATTCTCTGAAAAATGGCCAAGAAATCATAAATTCTGCCAGGGTATGTAAACTTATGAGCACAACTGTACATATATATATATATATATATATATATATATATATATATATATATATATAGTGGAGATTATACATTATATTACTTGAAAAGATGTAAGAAGTGACTTCCAGCTTTAGACAAAGGGCAGATTATAATTTACCACAACAGTATATGTGTAGCCATTACAGGAACTGCTCCATTAAACACACCTGGAATGACCTTTACCTTCATTATCGATAAGGAGCCAATATGTTCCACTTCACAGTACCAGGGTATTAAAAAATACAATACAAATGTTTCACGTGAGGAAGGTAACCTTTTCTCAATGATGGCAGCCTGCTGTCTTAACTCCTATGCAATCAAACATAAATGGCCTCCATCTGAAATACACAGCAGACTACATACAGGGAAAATTACACATGTATATAACTTGGTTATACTGTATACTTTATGGTTTTATATATATATATATATATATATATATATATATATATATATATAGAGAGAGAGAGAGAGAGAGAGAGAGAGAGAGAGAGATATTTAGGCTACATCTAACCGCTGAGGTGCACATTTTTGCACGCGTTAATGTGCACTGCGTTAGGAAACCCACCCAAAATGAATTGGCTGGCATGCCCCTTAGTGGTCAAAAAATCAGACCTCCACTTTTTTTTGGGGGCATGTCAATGTGATGCTGTGCTGCTACCTCTGGTGGCGAAGTGTGTTGGGATGTCATTCAGGATGAATTGTATCGCAAGTAACACGCGGTGCCTCGCGTTGCAGCAACAGGCACGGGAACATGCGCATTCCCACCACATGACAGTGTGAGTGGGGCCAAATCTCTACCCATTAGTGATTGGGGCAGGGTTTGATTTTGTGTTGGGCTTTTTTTCTTGCCGTCCACAATCCAGGGGTTTCGACTCCTCTTGGCTATGGGGGGTGTCATCCAGACCTTTGCTGTTATCCTTGTAAGTTCTTCAATATGTACTTGTGAAATATCCATAGGCGGGGCTGTATATTAACATTATGCTAACCCTAGGCACACCTGAATCATTTTGTACAAGCTCCCTACCCCATGTGTCATGTGATTATTGTAATGAAAACTTGTGTTAGAATGTCATTTTTGAAATGTTCTGTTTTAAAAAAAAAATGGCCTTATGCAAGAAATATACCTCCTGTGATGCAGTGATTTATGGAGAATGGGGTTGCTTGCTGACTCGCCAATATCCACAGGCATTTTAAGGCCTATACGTGTGTTAAAGCAAGCAAGTTAACGCAATTCTTTTCAGTCATTGATATGCTGTGTGGCAGCCCATTTCCTTTTTAATGCAATGTAGCGCATTACAATGCATGTACATATACATAAATGAGCCTAAGTGTGTTGGTTGATACTTTGTATGTGCATTAGGATGCCATTCAGAATGATCGTTCCAGGAGAAAGGGTAATCAGTAGGATTAAAGTTCTGGTTCATAAATCACATGATGCAGAATACTGGAGAAGCTGGGTGCCACAATATTGATTGCCTTATTCTCTGTGGAGGTAAGGCATAATAGTAATTAAAGCAGAACCTCACTCTCTCAGTCAACACTGACTATTTTTATTCCTTATGCTGCTAGCATTAGTAAATAGATGGAAAATTATATTATATTTACTTGTTTTAAACTAGTTTTTACATTTTTCTAGTTACTTCCTGGTTTCCAGGTTAGGGTTGCCACCTGTCCAGGATTCACCCGGACAGTTCGGGTTTGGAATCTTGTGTCCAGGTTTCAGTCTGCCTGAAACCCGGACACATTATTTAGACTGGGCTGTGGCTCCCCAAGTAACTGAGAAACCTTGGATTACGAGCATAACCCGCTCCAGGAGAATGCTTGTATTTCAAAGCACTCGCATATCAAAGCGAGTTTCCCCATAGAAGTCTATGGAAATGAAGATAATTCGTTCCGCATTGACTTCTATTGCATGCAATACCGCATGTGGCCAGAGGTGGGGGGGCGCCAGATATACTCGGTGACAAGTCGGCTGAACTCGGAAAGCCTTGGAAACACTCAGGAACTGAGCATTTCTGACTATTTCTGAGTGATTCAGAGTATTTCCAAATGGCTCCGAACAGTTGCAAACCGTTCCGAGTGTCCCCGGCGCCCCCCACCTTTCAAAACGCTCGTCAACCATGTTACTCATTAACCAAGGTTCCACTGTAGTCACACAAAAATCTGTTGCCATTTGGGAGCTGCAGGCTGCTGTCTGGAGGCAGGTTTGCCACAGCGAGCTGCATTACCACTCTCCTTGGGGCACCCAAAGGTGTCCCAGGTCTTTTATAATCCTATTGTGTATACTATCAAAACAAATGTGCCCTGTGCCGCTAAAGTGTTCGGGTTTGGCTTGAAGAAAAGGTGGCAACCCTATTCCAGGTCTAGGCAAATGATGTCATAAATCCCAGGCGTCTTCAGGAGTGGTTTGTTATCTAAGCACACCTTCCAGCTTGTATGCCTGAGCTAAGGGCAAATGGATTCCGGGAAGTAAATGCTACATGAATCATCTGTCCCTACTCAAGATGGCCACGGCCAGAAATGCTAGGGGGTGTTTTTCAAAGTGAAAATAAAGAATGGAGACATAGGTGGATAAGAAAGTTTGCTTTGAAAATTAAAAATTAATTAAACAGGTTTGTGGTGCTCAGATGCAGGCAAATTCCACTTTAACCACTATCCGACCAGTGCACGATGATATACGCACAATGGCACGGCTGGACAAATGGACGTACAGGTACGTCCCCTTTAAGACAAGCCATTGTGGGCATGTGCTCCGTCCCTTTGCCCAGAGCGTAAGATCTCGATGTCCGCCAGGGGGCCTGGGATCGTGTCACGGAGCGGAGGAACGGGGAAATGCTTATGTAAACAAGGCTTTTCCCCTGCCTACTGACATGATAGGGTTCGCTGTCATGTCAATGGAAGCCCATCCCCCCCACAGTTAGAACACCTCCCTAGGACACACAACCCCTTGATCGCCCCCTAGTGTTTAACCCCTTACCTGTCAGTGTCATTTACACAGTAATCAGTGCATTTTTATAGCACTGATTGCTGTATAAATGCCAATAGTCCCAAAAAGGTGTCAAAAGTGTCCGATGTGTCTGCCATAATGTGGCAGTCATGGTAAAAATCACTGATCGCCGCCATTACTAATAAAAAAAAATAATAATAATAAAAATGCCATAAATCTACCCCCTATTTTGTAGACGCTATAACTTTTGCGCAAACCAATCAAAAATATGCTTATTGTGATTTTTTTATTTTTTACAAAAAATATGTAGAGGAATACATCTTGGCCTAAACTGAGAAAGAAATTAGTTTTTTTATAAATATTTTTGAGGATATTTATTATAGCAAAAACTAAAAAATATAGCTTTTTTTTCAAAATTGGCGCTCTTTTTTTGTTTACAGCGCAAAAAATAAAAACCGCAGAGGTGATCAAATACCACCAAAAGAAAGCTCTATTTGTGGGAAAAAAGTACGTGAATTTTGTTTGAGTGCAATCTCGCACGACCACGCAATTGTAAAGCAACGCAATGCCGTATCGCAAAAAGTGTTCTGGTCAGGAAGAGGGGGCTGAAGTGGTTAAACACCATACCACTGATGGCAGTGAAGTTGTCACAGACCTATGGTGGCACGCTCTTGGTGCCTGGGATCTATGGGTAATTTTCTCTAGGATAAAGCTGGCATAGAGAGTGTAGGCACTGTAGGTGCACGGTTAAACATTTGGCTATCAGATTGTAAAATCAAACCCTTAAGGGGTCTAACGTATCCCCTCTATGTTATTAGTACTGCAATGTCCTTTTCTTTTGAGAAATCATTTTTGGAGGAACTTGTGGCAAACAGAACAATTCCTGCCAGGTAGCTATTTCGGCTACAAGGCGACCTGAGGACAGCTTGGCCTTTTTCATCACAAAGTAGATCCAGCTATAGGAACCATTGATTTTAATGGGTTTCTGAGGCTGCAGTTACATTTCGCAGGAAGGATCTGAACAGTGGCAGGCAGCCCACCTGCATCTCTAGCTGTTCTCAAGTGGCCCCCGAAAAGCTAATTGATCTGATCACATTCCATCACAAAAAGAAAAAAGATCAAAAGTAAACGCCAGCTTTTGTTTGATAGATATCACCACTTTCTGATTGATTGTAAATACAGCAGAGTAAAATTTTGTTTCATAGTGTCCTGTCTGCTTCTATTCTAGGGATAACACAACAGCCTTTCTTTCTTGTTTTTAGGAGATTTAGCAGAGAGGATATTGTCATTGAATACATAACTACATCCAAGCTCTCTGGGTGCCGCGAGTGAGCTAAATTAGCTAATACAGCCTTAATGATACTGCTACATGTTAATATATAATAATCTTATTATATGTTTTATTATATCTCATAATGGATTAGCAACACAAGTCTGCCTGCCAGCAGTAGTTTGTTCTGAGAATGCTCTTGGTCTGCCTTGGTCTGTCTGATCCTTTTCTCCTACAATTATTCCCATCATCAAAATCTTGCCTTGCTGTTCATTATGGGCCTTATGTATCAACATACCTCCCAACTCTTTGCGATGGGAATGAGGGACACCTATCAGAAAAAGTATGCAGGTTTAGGACACATCCCCTGCAACGCCCTTTAAAGAAGAATTGTACAAAAAAAAAAAAAAAGATTGGTTAAACCCATAAGTGCTTTTTTACCACTACTATTCCTTTATATTGGCTTTTGGAATTTACAAATGCAGCAATTTAGAAATCAGATGAAAGGTGAATTTTACATACATTTATATAGATCAGACCAAAATGAGGGACAAATGAGGAGGAATGAAGGACAGAGGGACATTGCTCCAAATCAGGGACAGTCCCTCGAAATCAGGGACAGTTGGGAGCTATGTGTATCAACATCTTTGTAAAACTGATCTCCAGGCATATAGTTAAATACACAGATAAAATACATACAAGGGAGGTGTTTTACCTGCCAAAGATATGTGTTTCTGTTCATACAGGCCTGTGATGTACACAACTCTGCCACACAACACAGGCATGTTTGACAGGTCAGAATACCTGATTTTGTATCCGCTGCAGTTCCATTACACCATAGCTCCCAATTGTCCCTGATTTCGAGGGACTGTCCCTTAATTGGAGCAATGTCCCTCTGTCCCTCATTCCTTCTCATTTGTCCCTCGTTTTGATCTGATCCATACAGTTGTATATAAAATGCACTTTTTATCTTTAAAAAAGTGTTTCCCAGTGCTAAACCTTTAACCCAAATTCTAAATTGCTGCATTTGTCAATTTTAAAAGCCAAAATAAAGGAATAGTAACGGTAAAAAAAACACTTGTGGATTTAATTAACCTTTCGTTTTGGTTAATTCTCCTTTAAGAGGGTGTGGCAGGGGGTGTGCCCTATGCCTACATAAGTTTGCTAGTAGGTGTCCCTCATTCCCATCTCAAAATGTTGGGAGGTATGATAACACTAATGCCCCGTACACACGATCGGACTTTCCGACAACAAAACCGTGGAATTTTGTTTGAAGGTTGTTGGCTCCAACTTGTCTTGCATACACACGGTCACACAAATGTTGGCCAACAATTCCGAACGTAGTGATGTACAAGATGTATGGCGAGCCGATAAAAAGGAAGTTCAATAGTCATGTGATATCTCCATTACGAATGCTAGTTTTACAAGACCGAGCGCTTCCGGCTCGTACTTGATTCTGAGCATGCGTGGACTTTTGTGTGACGGACTTGTGTACACACGATTTGAAAGTCCGACAACAAATATTTGTTGGTGGAAAATTTGAGAACCTGCTAGCTAACATTTGAAATGTTTGATGGAGCATACACACGGTCGGACTTTCCGCCAACAATCTCACATCCAACATTTGTTGTCAGAAAATTTGATTGTGTGTATGCGGCATTACAGGTTGTATCACCAATCGCAGTCTGTCTTGACAGTTAAAAGGGAAGCAGCAGCTCATCAAAGTCTAGCTGTGCTCTCCCTTCCAGTCAGCATGCTGCTTGCTCTGTGGCACAACAGGTTGGCTCCTCGTGCTGCTTCTCCCTCCCTCAGTTAGAGCTCTGCTGTACACAAACTACAAGAGGCTGATATGAAAATAAATATTTACGTATTTACACTGCTTAAAAGAAACACATTTAAGGATGCATTCATGAATATAGGGGTGAATTAGTTTGTGTTTATTTTTTTATATGTACCTAGTTACGATTTAAAAAGGTCTGAAATTATTTCACCATAGCCACCAATCAGACCCAGACTTTTAGGGCAGGCCTGCTGCTGATTGGTAGCTGTGAAGTAACTTAGTAAAATAACAGATATACATAAGGCCCTATTCTGTAAAAATATTTAAGCTTTTTTTTTTTCGCTCAACAGCCTAGGTTTGTTACTAGAAGTAGTGCCAGGTTGCTTTCAGCATATGTATTTCTCCAAAACAATAGTTGGAATGTGTTGATTTTGCAATACAGCCTAAAAGTCCAAATGTTACTGCCATATGTTCCAGCTGGAAAGGCCATAGCTTTGAGGTTGAAGATTGCTCAGTGTTGCGGTATACTCTCTTCCCTATATTATCCAGATTTGCAATAGTGTTCTTCAAACAGCAAAATACACAGTGGAGTCTGTATACATTAAATGTTCTAACTGCCAAAAGGATTTGTAACTGCATTCAGGCTTGTGAACCAGGTGCTTTTTTAATGGAATGGAGCAATACAGCCTGGTCACCAATTTTCCCCCAGTCTGTGATTGGACAGTAGAAAGAAAGCAGCACACTGATGAAGTTATCACTCTGCTCTCTCCACCTGTAAGCAAGCTAACCACTTAAATATTAAGCCTCTTTTTTAGATGTATTGTTTACAAGTTAAAAAAAACATTTTTTTGCTAGAAAATTTCTAATGCCACGTACACACGACCAGACTTTTTGACAGCAAAGGTCCGACGGAACTAGTCCGTCAGACAATTTGATCATGTGTGGGCTCCATCAGACCGTTGCTTGCCAAAAATACAGTGGACTTTAGAAATAGAACATGTTATAAATTTTCCCACCAGAACTCCGCCGGACCGAGAAATCAGTTCGTGTGTATGCTAGTCCAACGGACAAAAACCGATGCTAGGGCAGCTATTGGCTACTGGCTATGAACTTCCTTATTCTAGTCCGGTCGTACGTCATCACGTTAGAATCCGTCGGACTTTGGTGTGATTGTGTGTGGCCAAGTCCGTTGATTCGGAAAGTCCGTCAGAAAGACTGTCGGACCTAGTCCCTCAAAGTCCGGCCGTGTGTACGCGGCATCAGAACCCCCAAATATTATACATTATTTTTTTTGTTAACACCCTAGAGAATAGAGAATGGTGGTCTTTGCAGTACTTTCTGTCACACCGTATCAAACTTTTACCCTTAAAAATCTCCAGGGGATTTGTCAATCCACTTTGGGTGCAGGCGCCAGCATTGTAGGTAAATAAAACTGGCAGTGAAACCTTCAGGCACAAGTCACACTGCGCTTTCTGAATGGTCCTGCCGCCTTCTGGGACTTGTGGGTGAAGGAGGAGGGGCTGGAAATTTCGTAGATCAACAATGATAATCTTACCCAGATGTAGGAGCAGGTACCTGTCAAAACCAGGTACCCACATCCCTCCTCCTACCCAAAAAGTGCCAAATGTAGCAGTGGAGAGGGGGAGGTTGTGAACAAGCGGAGTTTCCCCATATGGGTGGAGCTCCACTTTAAAACTTTTGAGTGACAGCATTGTGCAAAAAAATTGATCTTTAACCACCTCAATACCGAGCACTTTTAACCCCTTCCTGCCTAGGCAAATTTACAGATTTCAGTGCTGTCACATTTTGCATGACCATTACGTGGTCATGCAATACCATACCCATATGGAGTTTTTATCATTTCTTTGAGACAGATAGAGATTTCTTTTGGTGGTATTTAATCACCACTGGGGTTTTTATTGTTTGCTAAATATATGAAAAAATACTGAAACCAATTTTTCTTTTGAAAAGTTTCTGTAATAAAATCAGTAATTTTTATTTTTCACCGATATGTGTTGGATCCTGCACAGATGTGCACTAATGGACACTGAAGAGGAAGCACTAATGAGCACTGATAAGCTGCACTGATGGGCACTGATGAGCTGCACTGATGGGCACTAATGAGGCAGCACTGATGGGCACTGTTAGGCAACACTGATGGTGTGCTGTGCTTATAATCTGGGCACTGATTATCAGTGTAAATACTGTACTCACTGTGTCCTGACAGATTGTCTCTCCTTTCCTCACACGCTCTCCGTCTGAGGAAAGAAGAGCCGATAACCGGCAAGTCTGTTTACATCTGTGTGAGCTGTGTTTAAACTTTTTCCAATCCCCTAGACAAATCGAGCAGTTGACCTTTGCAGTGCAGGCACAGTCCCACCACTTAATGGGAAAACGTTTTGTTAGCCTAGAGTTGGGCTTTAATCAGAATGGCAGTTCTACCTCTCCCAGTCTGTGGCTGCTGTTCAGGGGGTTAAAAAGCCTGATATCAGGCTTTTCAGTAATTTATGTAATGATTTATTATTGAACGCATAACTTGATTAACTGGTGTGCTTTTGTATATTTCTGGACTTCTATATGGTTGCAGGCACCATCAGAGATCTTGGAACCCAACTACCTCTTCCTCCCAGTGTAGAGTTGATAGGGCAAGCTATTATGACCTCACAGTTTAAAGTTAAAGCGGGGTTCCACCGCCGTTTTTTTTTTTTTGTGGGGGGAAATGACAAGGAGTACTATTTAGAAATGTTGCACTTACTTGTTCCATTTTAAAAATCTCATGCTGCCGTTTTTTCAGAATTGATAATACTTTATAAAATGTTCTCATGCCGGTTTCCATCTTGCCTGTGGGCATGTGAAGCCCACAGGCATTCTTTTCCGGGAAACTGTGCTGCTGATGTCCCAGCATGCTCCACCCGTTCAAATGCCGATCTCGTGCATGCGCAGATTAAACTAATCCAAGCGCTGACAACAACTCAGGTTGCTTTTTCTGAATCACGCGATAACTCGCGCCTGGGCGCCGCACAGACTCCTGGGAACTTGAAAAAAGGATCCCAGGAGACAGTGCGGCCAAGAGGAAGTGCAGACCTGGCCGCTGAAACCCCGCCCATATCCGCAGCCGCACTGCCCATATCCGGAGACTCCAGGACCAGGAAATACAAAAATAAAGGAACACAGAAGATGGTAGCAGCAAGGTAAAGGGGATATAATGAAATTAGACCATATTACAATCGTAAGGAAATATCAGTTGTAATTCGGGTGGAGCTCCGCTTTAAGCAGGAAGTCAGCTTTTTTCTTCCCTTGCATTGAACAAGAAGCTCTTCCCTTGCATTGAACAAGAAGCTCTTCGGACCCCCATCATTTTCCACCATAAATTGGTGCCATCTACACATCTGAAGTTGTGAATATTGCTCCCCAACCTTTTAGGGGTCATCCCACCCAAAATTTACAGTTTGTTATTAGGTGGAATCTGGTGGACTGAGTCAACCCTGGCTTTTTACGTGTTTTAGATAGTCCCCCTGTCCACCTGGGAGATTTGGGTGTTTCCATGCTCCTTTGTGTGTTCTAGCTCCCCTTGCTGCATGTATCCAATATAAAAACTGGATTTTTTTTATATATGAAAATGTACGTGGCTGCTTTGCCATCCTGGCCATGGCTTCTGTTGGCAATGCAGAAATCTGGCCTTTTGACCAAGAAGCCCATTAGCAGTTATTACTTTGTTATCTCTGCTGTCTATCCCTGACTATAAATGCCCAAAATAGTAAAAGTATGTGATTTATGCAGAAAAAATCTCTAAAAGGAAATCGTCTGTGTTAATTATAACTAAAATTCCAGCTTGTTCCTTGCACTACAGATCAGGAAATAAAAGGAAGAAACAGGAGAACAGGACACTTGATGCTCTGAGCCTATGAAGTTCTCCTTGATGTTAGTTTGACCTCTGTGGCATGCAAAGGGTTACGCTGTACATCCAGCAAATTTGGGGGAGGATGTCATGCCCCAACAGCTTTCCAATCTGATGGAAAGAATGGAGACACTACATGCCTGTATAGTGAAAACAATCCAATAGCAGGCAATGACAATCTATCTCCCATACAATTACTGTTATCTCAAAGTCAATGAGGTTAAGAAAAGCAAAAGTCTATCTTGTAGAAGCGAGGCAGCACTTTTTATGATCCTTATCGCCTGTGTATAGAAATTTCCAATTTCATCACAATATCGGGATAATAAATTCCCTTTATTAAGTCAATGAGCCAAGCGGATGAGTGAGGCAGGAGTTAGGAGAGCACAGACAGGCTGTGTTATAAGAGATAGGGAAGTCGCAGACAGTGCAAAGCAGAACTTACACGAGTTATATTTAAATAGTTCAGTGGGTACATTTTATTTCTATGTAGCACTACTTATGTTTAAACATTTTCAGAATTTGTACAGTGGTTTTCATACTGGTCATTTAAGTTTATCTGCAGTGAAAAATTAGAACTGGGGTTATAGCAGTTACTAATTTCATTTTTATGTGATTACAGGTGATCATAGCAGTGTGTCCCTTTAGTCAATCAAAATAACAAATTGCCTTTGTACATAGTAGTTATATGGACTTCACAAAGTTTAGGAACCCCTTCATATTTACAAAGAGATCAAGCTCCAATATTCTGTGACTTACGTATACGATATATGTAGTTTCCCATCACAATGCAAAACTAGGTTTCAGTAGCAGGTGGCTTTGTTTGTGATATCTGTAACTGAATGTCTCTCAAGAGTGAGAGCTCCTTTCACACTAACAGAGCAGCCGCATTAGCGGTTAAGCGGTGCTAATTTTAGTGGCACTTTACCATCGTTTTATAGGCGCTTTTCGGCCACTAGCGAGGTACTTTTAACCCCCGGTAGCGGGCAAATAAAGGGTTGAAAGTGCCTGCAAAGCGCCGCTGCCGAGACGCTTTGCAGACGCTTCGGCAGCGCTGCCCATTGATTTCAATGGGCAGGGGCACTTTAGGAGCGTGTGTATACACCGCTCCTAAAGCGCCCCAAAGATGCTGCTTGCAGAACTTTTTTAACGTCCTGCCAGCACAGCGCCGCAGTGTGAAAGCAGTCGGGCTTTCACACTGGGACTACAGATGAGACATTTGTCAGGTGCTATTTTTAGCGCTAAAGCACCTGAAAAACACCTCTATTGTGAAAGGGGTCTGAAAGTTACAAAAGGAGTCCACGTCCAGACATAAGTTTGTTGCTGGAGATATAATCAGTAATATAACATACACGTTTACTCAAGCACTCCTATTTAACGGAATGGGGGTGGATTCATAAACTATATTGTCAAAAAGTATTGGGAAATCTGCCTTTACACGCACATGAACTTTAATGACATCCCAGTCTTAGTCCGTAGGGTTCAATATTGAGTTGGCCCACACTTTGCAGCTTTAACAACTTCAACTCTTCTAGGAAGGCTGTCCACAAGGTTTAGGAGTTTGTCTATGGGAATGTTTGGCCATTCTTCCAGAAGCGCACTTGTATGGTCAGGCAAAGGTGTTCTTTCGGGTTGAGGTGCAGGCCAGTCAAGGTGCTCCACCCCAAACTCGCTCATCCACACTATATTGCTAACAGTATTGGACCACCCCTCCAAATTATTTGGTGGAGGGGGGGGGGTTAATGGTGTGGTGTTGTTTTTCAGGGGTTGGGCTTGGCCCCTTAGTTCCAGTGACGGGAACTTTTATGGCGTCAGCATACCAAGACATTCTGAACAATTTCATGCTCCCAACTTTGTAGGAACAATTTGGGGATGGCCTCTTCCTGTTCCAACATGACTGCTCACCAGTGCACAATGCAAGGTCCATAAAGACATGGATGAGTGAGTTTGGGGTGCAGGAAAGCGACTGTCCTACACATAATTCTGACCTCAATCCAATAGAACACCTTTGGGATGAATTATAGTGCAGACTGCGAGCCAGGCCTTCTTGTCCAACATCAGTGCCTGATCTCACAAATGCGCTTCTGGAAGAATGGTCAAACCTTCCCATAGACACACTCCTAAACCTTGTGGACAGCCTTCCCAGAAGAGTTGAAGCTGTTATAGCTGCAAAGAGTTGCCCAACTCAATGTTGAACCCTATGGACTAAGACTGGTATGCCATTAAAATTCATGTGCGTGAAATACAGGTGTCTCAATACTTTTGACAATATAGTGTAAATAAAGATTAATAAAGGACTTACATAGTTACCTTTCTTGGTGAAAATGTAAAATTTAGATTCTGATCCTGTTCACATAACTAAATGCCTAAGTATTGCCCATGTGATCTCTACCGAAGAAGACTCATCGCAGATTGTGTGGATCAATGCCTTGGCTTTTGGCCTATAAGGGTAGCCTATTTCAGGATTTATGTTATGATATTTTTTATCATCCCAGCATGACTGTTAACAAAAATCATGTTTTTTTTTTCTAATGACAGCATTCAAATGTTAAAAAGGGACCTATGACAGCCTCTAGCTAAGCGTAAAACAATATAGAGTACATATATAAGGGAAGAACGTTACCCTTCTGTAAGTGTGGCTGCACAGTTATATTCATTTAGGACTATTTCGATTCATGCATAAGCCTAGCTGTGGCTGGTTCTCTTTAATGTTTCTGGCAGAACAATATATGTATCCAGTGTTTCTGTTGATATCACCATAGTTGCTGGTAGTGCAAGGCAGTTGTATGTTGATATATTTTATCTTCTATCTTTTAGGAGCAGAAGGAGCAGTTTTCCCAGGATCTCTGGAAACACCCTATGTTAAAGCCGAGCCATTCCACCATCTACGGTATGTAAAATACTTTGGTCAAGATGTATACAAGTCCAATAATAATGGCCTGAAAGATAAATTCTTCATCACATTTGCTGTGTAGCTGAGCTCATCCAGCCAGGCGTTGCCGCCTTTAATGCCGCGTACACACGACCGACTTTCCGGCAGACTAGGTCCGATGGTCTTCCCGGCGGAATTTCGGCGGAGTTGTGACGGACCTTCCAAATGAACAGACTTGCCCACACACGTCCGTTCAAAAGTCCATTCGTTTTGAACATGATGACGTAAGACGGGACTAAAAAAGGAAGTTCTCCTGAATAAAGAAAACCTTTCCATAGAACTGGGATATGCAATTAGTGGACCTCCAGTTGTTGCAGAACTACAAGTCCCATGAGGCATAGCAAGACTCTGACAGCCACAAGCATGACACACAGAGTCAGAGGCATGATGGGACTTGTAGTTTTTCAACAGCTGGAGGTCCACTAATTGCATAGCCTTGCCATAGAGGAATATAAAATGTCTTGTGTCTGCTTCAGCAAATGCTACTTGCCTGGCTGTAATATCAACCCCTCTGCCTCAATACTTAAACACACAAGCGCAGTATAGTTATGCAGAAAATAAATTCTTACTTTACTCGATTACTTGATTTTAGTGGGCTGCATATTTGTTTCAGGTTCATGGCTCAGAATTGGCAGAAGCCATTTGGTTTGCATCTCAGCCAGGCAACCAGTATTTTCTGAAGGAGATCAGCAATGCAAGCCCCATATTTCATGTAGGAATAAATACTTTCAAGTTGAACTGCAGGCAAACCTCTAAATACACATATGAAATACATACAATTGAGCGGTTTCACCTGCTAAAGGATTTGTATTTCTGTCCAGTACTGAAATGTACACAGCCCCATCGCATAGCACAGGCAAGGAATACATTGGTGACACCTCCTCAACCTAGTTTACTGATTGGATAGTGAAAGAGCAGCAGAAGACTGATAAGGTCACCTGCAAACTCTACTCGCTCTTCCTATCATGTTCCCTGTTAACTGGCTTCTATTATTCCTATCCCAGTCTCAGTTCTGCTATACAGTGGGGTGCAAAAACTTTTATCAAGTCAAAATGATGTACCTGCTTATATTTAAGTAAAATGATTTATTAGCAAATACATAGACACAATATTCTTAGTCCTTTATATCTATTTGGAATTCGGGTTTTAAAAAGACGTAGTTTATTTCACTGTAAGTTCTCATCTTGAGATACTACTATAATACAATATGTGGCCAAAAGTTGGTAGGCACCTTACCGCTGTACCTATATGTACCTTGTTGGTCATCACATTCCAATGTCACAATAATATGAATTTATCACCAACCTCCCCCCTAGACACCTTTTATAATAGCCTCTACTTTTCTGGTAAGGCTTCCACAAGATTTTGGGGTGCGTTTGTGTGATTTTGTGTACAATCAACCAAAAGAGCATTTGTGAATTTAGGTACCAATATTAAATGAGAAGATCAGGCTCCCAATCCCAATGTTTCCTCACGATGTTCAGCAGAGTTGAGTCAGAACTGTATGCAAGCCATTCACATTTTCCTACGGCCAAAGCTCATTAAATCATGTCTTTATGGAGCTGGCTTTGTGTGCAGAGATACCATCATACTGGCACAGAAAAAAGCCTTGCCCAAATTGTTGCTACTAGGTTGGAAGTGCACAGTTTTGCAAAATGTCTTGGTATGCTAATGCTTGTCAATGGCAATTGAAAGACAGTGTGCTTCGTTGTAGGCACTTGGTTTTGGAAAGGAATGTCCAACAAGCTCATATAGGTGGTTCGGCCGTATAGTGCATCTAATGCCACGTACACACGACCGGACTTTCCGGCAGACTAGGTCAGACGGAAACAGTCCGTCGGACAATCCGATCGTCTGTGGCTTAATCGAATCATTTTTCATTAAAAACAATTTGATGGACCTAGAAATAGAACATGTTTCAAATCTATCCGACGGACTCAATTCCTATCGGGAAAACGGTTAGGCTGTGTGCTGGTCCGACGGACCAAAATAGGACGCAAGGGAAGCTATTGGCTACTGGTTATTGAATATGGGACTTTTTTAGTCCCATCTTATGTCATCACGTTCAAAACAGACGGACTTTCGAACGGACTTAGTCCGTTTGTGTGTGGCCAAGTCCGTTTGTTCAGAAAGTCTATCGGAACTCTGTTGAAAGTCTGTCGGGAAGAGCGTCGGACCTAGTCTGCCGGAAAGTCTGGTCGTGTGTACGTGGAAAAAATGGAACTAATTCCTATTACCAATCATATTTCTTCTTGCTTGCCGTTTCATGTTTTCATGATATAGTTCACATAGTGGTTGTGTCAAACAATCGAATCTGGTTGCTGTATGAAACCGAGTTAAAGCAGAAGATTGAGGCATCTGTACAGAACGCACTTGAGATCTAAGGGAAAGTTGGCAAAGATGCTTTGCATAAATAAAAGTGATCAAATGCAGGACCCCTTGGTAAACTATGCTTGATGTAGGTGTAGACAGGTGCAGTCTATATTCTTCACTGCAGGTGGCGCAATGCAGCAGCATTGCAGAGGGAGAGGAAGTCAAGAGGATCATGGTTCCTCCATGGTTTCCTAGGTCACAGGGGGCAGCTATCCGTTTGAATACTGGCGCCCCATGTGACTTTGGTGGCCATCTTGGGTCAAGCAGAGCCTTTTTAAGACCCTGGCTCCTGGGCTGTGGTTAGAGTAGAGACAGGTCTCCCATCTGTCAGGGACAGTGTTTAGCATCAGGGAAAAGTTCCAGAGGAGTAGAGAAAGTGCAGGGACCATACCATCCTACCTGGAAGCCTATGTGATTTTCAACTGACTAGGCCACATTCCACTCCTTGGGACAGACATTGATGACCTACCCATGACCTTTTTCTACTGACACATCAATGTTATAACCTGTAAGTGCTCCCAGTTGGGTTGCCTTCCCGTTGGGCTTATTGTCTATTGCTGAACTTCAATTACAATATATCTCTGTTCTCTGCATCTGGATTCTGAATGTTTTCTGCCACTACATCATGTTGCACATTCCCACAAAGGGTTCCTGTGAGGCTTCGAAATGTCGCTACTGTAACTATGATGTAATTGCTGAATAAAGCTCTGGACCTATTCTGGACATCCTTAGTGTGCTTGAGATATACTGTAGATTTTAATTGGCAAATTATGGACCTATCTGTTAAATACTGAAATCATTCATTCTTTTATCCCAGTATGATTTTGTACATAGATAAACTGAAAATCTCATTAAAATACTAATAGTGAACATTTAATGTTTATCCATATGCCAGATCATACTGAGATAAAATACAAAAGAATCATTTAACGAAAATGCTTACAGGCACCCCAAGGTGTCTACACATTTATTATATTGTTAGCCTGAGAATTTTTAGGACCTGACAGGGTCCCTTGAAAGGCGAGGAAAATAGAAGCAGTTGTGCAAAAGTGGATGTTTCTTTTAATTACTAATGTAAATTGCAATGGATTTCCCATAAACCTGTAGACAGTAACGTTACTAAAACATTATTGCTCTCATTTCTTCAGCTGAGCATCCCAAGATTATAGTTTGCATGATGGCTTTCATTACCTTTCTATGTAGTGTAGAGAGCTGAAGCCGGCTTTTACTGCACCACAAACGGAGATAAAAGCATGTGCAAGGGTTGACGCCCACGTATGTGGCCCCTCGGTGCACATGTAGGGGCATATTTATAAAACAGTTATAGTGATTTTTATCAAACATTCACTGGTGCCGAATCAATCATCGTTATTCTAAGCCATAGATAGACTCACGCTCCCAAATTATGATTGCAGGTAAGATTTTATGACTTTGCCCTTACTTCCTCATTGGCAAACTTGTTTCAGGTCAGTTACTTAAGATATTGAAGACAGCATAATAGCCCGGCAACTAGCATTTTCCAAAGGTAGAAAGAAACCCCTGTTAGCCCTTGTACACACGGTCGGAGATTCCGACAACCAAATCCGTCGGATTTTGTCAGACGGATTTTGTCCGAAACTGTTGCATACACACGGTCGGACAAAGTTGTCGGAAAATCCGACATGATGGCGTTATTTCGTTACGACGGGACTACGTTCAGGCTAGTAGCCAATAGCTTTGGTGTAGGAATTTGATCTGAGCATGCGTGGCACTTTGTCCGATCGGAATTCTCTACACATGATCGGAGTATGTCCGATCGGAGCATTTTGTCTGAAAATATTTCCGGCAAGTTGGAAAATTTGGTCCGACGGATATTCCGACGGAAACAGTCCGATGCAGACCACACACAGTCGGAATATCCGACAAAACGCTCCGATCGGACACATTTCGTCGGAATCTCCGATCGTGTGTACAAGGGCTTACAGGGGCACAGACAGAAATAAAAAATTAACAGGTGTTCTAATCCCTCTCCACTCTACCTAGAACGTTTGCCTTTTGTTCTACTTTAACAAAAAAGAACATAAACTATGGTGACTTTATCTCTATGACTGATTTTAGAAAAGTACTCTTAGCGCTGTTCATTCTTCATTGACTAATGTGTCGGATGGTAGTCACAAGTGTTTTCAGCAGATCATTTTAGTAGGAGCTGAGTTCTTAGATAATAGGTGACATGCATATTTCACTGTAATGTGAACGTCTAATGGTACGCTAGCTCCCTCTAGTGATTAACTTGTAAACTGAAGCTAATCTTCAAGCTCAATTTTAAAGAATACGTTAATAAAATATATATGGCTATTGCTGCTCCTGAACGTCTTCTGAAAACCCTAATTGGCTGTATTTTGTCCTGACCTTCATATTTTTTTTTTTTTGTCACTAGCCTTTAACAAATACACAGATCAGAGTAACTATAAAATTCCATATCTGCATCAGGCTCTTATGGCTTAAAGAAATATAATCAGAAAAAAAGTAGTCATACACTTGTAGATTTCAAGCTAGACAGTGTGGATGAAGGAATCTCTCCTGCCAGCTACTGCATTTAGGCAGCCGCAGCACCTGTGGCTGCCTGAATACCCAAACAGTGACTGTATCTGTTAGGATGCAGTCACTGTTTGACTGATAATTTTCTATCTGACTCAGTCGATTTTCACATCGACTTTTGTCAAGCCAGGGGGTCATCCCAGAGCCACCCCCCATCTCATATATTGTTCATTTTAGCAGAAATTATAAATTCCAGCTGTGTGTAGTGTGAGGGGGTTTGCTCGGTAGCGGGTGTGTGTGACCCCCTGGATGAGTTCACAACACAAAGTCAGGCACAGCAGACAGCGGTGTAGGTGCAAAAAACAAAAGATCCGGTTTATTTAGGCTACATGCAGTGATACATATAACAGCCAAACAAAATAAAACAAGAAAATAAATCCTGGTCAGCTTGACCTCTAACTACACACGTAGACTCCCTGTCTAACAACTGGGTGCAGCCTTGTGCTGCCCCAGTCCCTGTCTCTATTGTAGGGGTTTGCCACACAGGCGTTAACTCACCGCACAGAACAGATCTCAGACTCCCCAGTCTATACACACAAAACTGGTTCCAGGATGGAGCATCTCCCTATGCATGCTGGGGTTTTTTGTAGAGGTCTTAATGAGCCCACTTACTACAGCTGGGCTCATTAACTCTTCCCCTCTAATTGTAAAAGTCTGCATAAAGCCTGAATCTAGGACACACATATTTCCCATCCTGAATACAACCAGGTGATTTTACCTGCGTGCTGCCACATACCCCCCCCTCTTGTTTCAACCTTGGGGTTGTAACACAAGCAGCCAGACACGCATGTATCTGAGACAAAGCATCCACATTCCCCATTTTAACACCAGGGCGATGCTTAACTGTAAAGTTAAATTCCTGTAGGGCCAGGAACCACCTATTTACCCTTCTATTGGTCTCCTTGTTTTGAGCCATCCACTTTAAAGGAGCGTGATCAGTCACCAGGTCAAAGTGCCTACCTAGCAGATAGTACCGAAGGGAATCTAGAGCCCACTTCACTGCTAAACATTGCTTCTCAATCGTGGAGTAATTTACCTCATGGGACTTTAACTTCCTGCTGAGGTAAATGACTGGGTGCTCTTCCCCGTTCCAGACCTGGGATAACACTGCTCCTAACCCAACGTCTGATGCATCAGTTTGTACAACAAAGTCCTTAGAGAAGTCTGGTGAGTACAACACTGGCTGGCTACATAAGGCTGTTTTTAAGGACTGAAATGCTTCCTCAGCCTCTGGGGACCATTTAACCATAACCGACTCTTTCCCTTTTGTCAGGTTGGTGAGGGGCACAGCCTGAGAAGCAAAATGGGGAATGAATCGTCGATAATAGCCAGCGATTCCCAGAAAGGCTCGTACCTGTTTCTTGCTGTTGGGACATGGCCTCGACTTTATTGACTTGGGGTTTTATCACCCCCCTCCCAATAGTGTACCCAAGATATTTGGCCTCCTCCTGTCCAATGGTACACTTCTTTGGATTGGCCGTAAACCCAGCTTCCCGGATAGAGTCTAGGACTGCTTGTACTTTTGGCAAATGTGAGACCCAGTCTGTGCTATGGATAATCACATCATCCAGGTAAGCTGCAGCATATTTCTGATGGGGCCTCAGAATCTTATCCATTTTCCGCTGGAATGTTGCCGGTGCATTCTGTAACCCAAACGGCATTCTCTTATATTGGAATGCCCCATCTGGGGTTACAAACGCAGTTTTCTCCTTGGCCGACTCGGCCAGGGGAATTTGCCGATACCCTTTGGTGAGATCAAGAGTTGTCATATATCGGGCTGTTCCCAGCCGGTCAACCAACTCATCTATACGTGGCATGGGGTAGGTGTCAAATTTTGTAACTTTATTTAATTGTCTAAAATCGTTACAAAACCGCCAGCTCCCATCAGGTTTGGGCACTAGTACAATAGGACTGGACCAGTCACTCTGGGACTCCTCTATCACACCCAATTCCAGCATCCTTTGAACCTCCCCACGTATTGCCTCCCGTCGGGCCTCTGGTATTCTATAAGGTTTTAGTTTTACTCTTTCTCCTGGCGGGGTGATAATGTCATGCTCTACGCCAGATGTTTGTCCCGGAAGCTCAGAGAAAATCTCTTTGTTACGAAGTACAAACTCTTTAACCTCCTGTTGTTGGGGTTTCGATAAGGTGTCTGCTATTCCAACCTCAGGAACTAAGCAATCAGGCTGTACTTGTGACAAAGTCTCTGCGACTAGGGATTCCCTATCCCTCCAGGCTTTCAGCAGATTGACGTGATAGATCTGCTCCGGCTTTCGCCTTCCTGGCTGTCTAACCCTGTAGTTCACCTCACTAATTTTTTCAATTACTTCATATGGACCTTGCCATTTGGCCAGAAATTTGCTTTCAACCGTAGGGACTAGCACCAAGACCCTATCCCCCGGGGAAAAAGTACGGGTCTTGGCCCCATGGTTGTACACTCTCTGCTGTGCTAACTGCGCTTGGGTTAAATGTTCCTTTACAATTGGCATTACCTGTGCAATTCTATCTTGCATCAGGGCAACATGCTCAATCACGCTCCTGTGAGGAGAACTCTCATTTTCCCAAGTTTCCTTGGCGATATCCAGCAGCCCTCTTGGGTGTCTCCCATAGAGCAACTCGAAGGGTGAGAAACCCGTAGAGGATTGGGGTACCTCCCTAATGGCAAACATCAGATAGGGTATTAGACAATCCCAATTCTTTCCATCTCTATCCACCACCTTCTTTAACATTTGTTTTAGGGTTTTGTTGAATCTTTCAACCAACCCATCTGTTTGGGGGTGATACACAGATGTACGCAATTGCTTCACTTTGTACAACTTGCATAATTCTTTCATAACCCGGGACATAAAGGGTGTACCTTGGTCCGTAAGCAGTTCCTTACAAATACCTACGCGGCTAAAAACAAGAGATAGCTCTTTGGCTATGGTTTTGGCCGAGGTATTTCGGAGAGGAATTGCTTCCGGATAACGGGTGGCATAGTCCAATATAACCAAAATGTACTGATGCCCCCTAGCAGACTTCATTATCGGACCTACCAAATCCATTGCGATCCTCTCAAAGGGGACCTCAATGATAGGAAGAGGTACCAGTGGGTTACGGAAATGTGGCATAGGTGCCGACTTCTGACACACAGGGCAGGAGGAACAATACTTTTCTATTTCCTTCATGACCCCAGGCCAATAGAATCTCTGCAATACCCTCTCTCTGGTTTTCTCTGTCCCCAGATGACCTCCCAGAATGTGTCCATGAGCCAATTCTAACACCAACTTCCTGTAAGGTTTTGGCACTACAAGTTGCTCAATGGTTTCTTCTGCCCTTTGAGCCACTCGATATAGCAGGTCCCTTTCCATAGTGAAGTAAGAATAAGGGCAAGTCTTATCTGGGTTCACTAACTCGCCATCTATTTTCACCACATTTTCCCGTGCCTTTATTAGGGTGGGGTCTTTTAACTGTTCTGTGGCAAAATTTTCCCTGTGAACCTCAAGATCCGAAAACTCCACAGACGGCATGTTTTCATCTGAGGATGTTGGCTCCTCCCCAGTTTCTCGAGTTTCCCCCGCCAATACCGACAAGGGAAATTCAGGAGAGTCCTCACCACTCCCAGAGGAATTCTGGTCATCTTCCTGGTTTATAGGGGCACCAATGGGGGCCTCAGGACAATCCCAGAGTTCCCAGAATTTTGGAAAATCCCTTCCCACAATAGCATCATGTGGTAACTGAGACACTAACCCCACCTGATGAGAGAGGTTACCTTTGGGGGTCTCAAAAAACACTGAAGTTACAGGATACTCTCGGGTGTCCCCATGCACACAAATAACAGCCACCCTGTTCTTCCCAGAGACCTCTGTAGTAACTAATTCAGCTTTTATCAATGTTACCAGGCTACCTGAATCTAGCAACACATCAACATGTCTACCATTAATACACATTTTACATAAATGTTTCTCAGGTCCCCGAATGGCAGTGCATGCAACTGTCGCAAACAGCGACTGACGTCTCTCCCTTATAAAGTCACATTGCATAGGCTCATCCACAACTGGGCAATTGGCTGCAATATGTCCCTCTTGCCGGCAGCGGTAGCAAATAATTTTTTCCGCTGCCTCTTGCAGCATGGGCTTCCTGGGCTGCTCCCGCCAGACCTTAGGTAGAACTCCCACCCTCTCACTCTCTCCACCCTCACCCCTTGGAGTCATCTTACCCGCCACTGGGGATGATCTGGTCTTAGGGGGGAAAGTCCGTGAGTCCCTGGAAGAGGTGGTCAAGTTCTCTGTAGCCAAGTACCTCTCAACCAGATCCACAAGTTTATCTGCATTTTCTGGGTCTCCATGGCTTACCCATTTTTGGATGGCAGTAGGAAGAGCTCTCAGGAAACGATCCATAACCACACGTTCCACAATGTTTGGTGCGGTCAAAATCTCTGGCTGCAGCCACTTCCTGCTCAGGTGAATGAGGTCATACATTTGAGACCTGGGAGGTTTTCCAACCTGAAAAGTCCAGTTATGCACACGCTGAGCCCGGACTGCCAGGGTGACACCCAGCCGTGCCAATATTTCTGCTTTTAGCACCACATAGTCTTTTGCTTGGTCAGGCTCTAGGTCATAATAAGCTTTCTGCGATTCCCCAGTTAACAGAGGGGCCACCAGTCCAGCCCATTGCTCCTTAGGCCACTTTTCCCTTTCAGCAGTCCTTTCAAATGTGGTCAAAAACACCTCCGGATCATCCTCTCCAGTCATTTTTGTCAGTAAACGGCTCACACCAAAGGTTCCGGTATTATTGTACCCACTTGCTTCATTGGTCTGCGGACGTTGCTGTATCAATGTCTCTATTTGCTGTTGAAAATTCTGCTCTTGCTTCTGCAACAGGTCTATGAAGCGGGCTTCAGATCGCTGCTGGGCTTGTTGCTGAGCTTCCAAACTCTGCTGCAAAGTTGCATTTGTCTGCTGCTGGGCTTGTTGCTGAGCTTCCAAACTCTGCTGCAAAGTTGCATTTGTCTGCTGCTGATTTGCATTTGCCTGCTGCTGGGCTTGTTGTTGAGCTGCAAGGCTCTTTTGTAAAGCTGCATTTGTTTGCTGCTGGTTTGCATTTGCTAGAGCCAGCTGTCTCAGTATCTCCTCCATGCTGGCCTTAACAAAAAAAAAAAAAAAAAAAAACTGCCAAAATTCTCCACCAACTGTGAGGGGGTTTGCTCGGTAGCGGGTGTGTGTGACCCCCTGGATGAGTTCACAACACAAAGTCAGGCACAGCAGACAGCGTTGTAGGTGCAAAAAACAAAAGATCCGGTTTATTTAGGCTACATGCAGTGATACATATAACAGCCAAACAAAATAAAACAAGAAAATAAATCCTGGTCAGCTTGACCTCTAACTACACACGTAGACTCCCTGTCTAACAACTGGGTGCAGCCTTGTGCTGCCCCAGTCCCTGTCTCTATTGTAGGGGTTTGCCACACAGGCGTTAACTCACCGCACAGAACAGATCTCAGACTCCCCAGTCTATACACACAAAACTGGTTCCAGGATGGAGCATCTCCCTATGCATGCTGGGGTTTTTTGTAGAGGTCTTAATGAGCCCACTTACTACAGCTGGGCTCATTAACTCTTCCCCTCTAATTGTAAAAGTCTGCATAAAGCCTGAATCTAGGACACACATATTTCCCATCCTGAATACAACCAGGTGATTTTACCTGCGTGCTGCCACAGTAGCTAGCTTTGGACAGCCAAACAGGAGGAACTATCAGCAAATCTTCATTTTTCTCATGACGTTTGTTTAAAAAACAGTGTATGATCAGTCTTGTATCTAATTCTGTTATAAAGTTAGAATTAAACCATTAAGCTATGAGTGCTCTTCTGCACTTTTTGCCATGGCACGCCACATACATATATCACAGCACCAGTATAATGCAGAAGGAATTAAACACTGCTCAGTTCTGAGTAGACTGCAAAGTGAAATTACCATATGCCTGCATCGGGGGTATGTAATACTATTGGCATTTTTTTTTTTTTTAACGTGTGGGGGTTCAGGGGAGTAAGAAATAAAAAAACACTCTTTAACCACCTTTGTTTAATATGTATTTATCTGTTGTTATTTTTATTTTTTTGTGCACTATATGCATGTTTAATAGGAATCCACAGCTACATTACTTCTTATTAAAATGTAATGAGAGACCTTATGCTTAATGTAAAGGGAGAACCTTAACGGCTAAGTTCATTTTTTGCAAAAATATCAAAGCTTTCCATAAAATTTACAGACACGTACCTTCCTGTCCTCCATCCCCGATTCCAAGCGTATCTATTGCTTCTGTCTTGTGTCCTTACAGATTGTAGGTCATGACACAGGAAGGAGTTGACCAGCTGACCTCATTAGCACACACCCTGCATCATCCACGCTCCCATTCCCAGCTGCACGTTTTTTTTTTATGAAATGTAACCAATCAGTGATCACCCTTCTCACTAAATACACAATCAGATTGCATAGTGTATGGCCATCTTTATACAAGTACTTAGAAGGGAGTGTACAGAAACACTCAGCTGTTAAGCCACCTTAGCAGAAACTCAGATTCCCACATGCGTTTTTTTTGTTGTTGTTTGTTTTGTTTTTTAGCGTGGTGGGGAGGTGTTTTGGAGCATTTTCACTCATCACATATAGGGCAGTCCTTCCACCTTATTGGGCTGCCATACTTGCAGAAATCGCCCCAAAGAAGCTTCAGAACTTTTTTTTAGAGTGGAGCTCTTTTTTTTACTGCGATTTTTGGTGCAGTGCATTTCTGAAATGCAAGGAAACACACAGATGTGAATGGAGCCTCATTATTCTTGTTTCATCGCACCAATTTCACTTTCATGCCCCATTCACATCTAGCATAGTGGAATGCACATTTTGTGTCTATTTTTTTCCTAAGATATCCATAGGGCAACCCTTGATTTAAATTGGCTGTGCTATATGTGGCTTATGGGACATGTTGGCATTTTGAGGGTTGTATGTTTTTTTTTTTACTGTGCGTTTTGCAGCATTTGGCACTTGTTTTTTCACATGGCAAAATGTGTGTTTGCTTCTGTGTTTGGTGTACCGTCACCAATTACTGGCAACTGAAAGTGCAACTAGTCATTTTAGGTGTATAAACATGGCCATACACTATACAATCTGATTGTACAATCTCCTTTAGATTTACCAAATTTATAAAATAGGAGGAAACACCTATCTAGCCAATCACTCTATATCCAATCAGGCAGGCCCTTGCACTACATAATTGATGGCAGCTCTAAAGGAGATTGTACAATCAGAATGTATAGTGTATGGCCACCTTTATATACCTAAAATGACTAGTTGCACTTTTAGTGCCATTAATTGTTAACAACACACCAAAGACAGAAGTGAACACACATTTTGGCATGTGAAAAAATGAATGGCAAGTGCTGAGAAATGCACATAAAAAAAAAAAACGCAACCCACAAAACCGCAACATGTCCCATAAGCCACATATAGCACAGCCCATTTAAATAAACAGGCTGCCCTATGCGTGTCACAGGAAAAACGAGACACAAAATGTGTGCTTGATGTGAATGGGTCCTGAAAATGAAATTGGTGCGGTAACACAAGAACAATGAGGCTCCATTCACATCTGTGCGTTTCCTTGCATTTCAGGAATGCGCTGCACCAAAAATCGCAGTAAAAACGCACCAAGCTCTGCTCTGAAGCTTCTTTGGGGCGATTTCTGCGTGTAGGGCAGCCCATTCAGGTGGAAGGACTGCCCTATGTGTGATGAGTGAAAATGCTCTAAAACATCTCCCCACCTCACTTAAAAAAAAAAAAAAAAACGCATGTGGGAATGCTAGTTCCCGATGTGCAGAGATGTGAGCGGGGCTTGACAGCTGAGCATTTCTGTCTACTCCCTTATATGTACTTGTATAAAGATGGCCATACACTATGCAATCTGATTGTGTATTTAGTGAGAAGGGTGACCACTGATTGATTGCATTTCATTTAAAAAATGTGCAGCTAAGAATGAGAGGGTGGATGATGCAGGGTGTGTACTAATGAGGTCAGCTGGTCAACTCCTTCCTGTGTCATGACCTACAATCTGTAAGGACGTAAGACAGAAGCAATAGATACGTTTGGAATTATAGATGGAGGACAGTAAGGTATGTGTCTGTAGATTTTATGGAGAGCTTTGATATTTTTGCAAAAAAAGTACACGGATGCTATATTGGTGCATAGGGGAGCTGGAATTTTGAAAAAAAAAAGTGAACTTAGCCTTTAATCCTAGTTTTTATTTTGAATGATTTCAGCAAGAGCATGGCAGTATTCAGTTGTGATCTCCAGAATACTGTAGATATATGTCTAAATTATTACAAAAGATGAAAGACCCACTATGGCAGTGCTAGGAATGTCTGAAATATTATCTCAAGCTCTGGAGGGAATATGGAGAAAAGCAATGAGCTAATCATGAGATCAGGAAATTCGATTTCTGGGGATGCTTTGTACACAATCTATTGCCATAGTTGTAATGAAGCCCAGTCATATGTCAGTTTTAAAACACCATCGCTGGCTGCAAGCCGAAATGGAAAGGTTATTTCATAATACATATAATATACATTATTACTAAATGGCTTCTGTACCACCTATATATATTTAACTAATTTTACCCCAATAGCGGGTCATACTTACTCACTCGTTATGTATACATCACATCCTTTCTGCTTTGCAACACTCCATAATGATAACAATATGCTTTTTCCAAGCAGCTTATCCTATAAATGGTACTCTTGAGACAGAATTTCATCAAAGATGCTGATGTGACATACAGATAGCCGCTAGAGGGCTACTGCATTTGAAATATAATAATTAAAATATGACAAAACCTCAGTGTAAAAATGTAAAAAAAACTGTAATGTTACGTAAACATAAAAATAATAACTTAAAAACTTAAAATACACAGGGAAAAATCCCTTTATGCAGGCTCAGCAGCATTAAGTCATCATTTATCACGTTTCATGGAAAAAGCTTAACAGCGTTAAGTCAAGACATGCCTTCTCCTGACCCCAGTATGTAATTAATCTGGTCTCTAAGACGGACATTTAAAATTGCCTTACGCCCAAGAAATGTCACCCGGTTCACTTTATTCATGTCGCTGCCTCCTGTGTCCCCTGCCCAGATTGAAATATTTTACTGTGATTTACTCTTTTTAATTAAGAGCTTTCACCGTTTAATTTGAATGCCTACACTAGAAGCCTTGATTTCCGGCGGGCGCATTGGTGGTTCAGTAATTATGCATTGTACAGTGCAGGCAGAATCATTGCGCCTGACTTAGCAGACTGAAAAGCAGGAGGAGGTGGCTGACCTCGAAGATCAGACACAGCTGGGTAGATGTGGCAGTGCGAATCATCCTCTATTCCTCTACTCTTTTCCTTTATTTGTGTTATTTCATCCTGCAGGAGAGAAACTTTCTGGACAGTTACACTGGTCTTTTTTATGATTGAGGTGACGTGTATATTGCTCCAGGAACCAATTAAATTACTATTTTTAATGGTAGACTTGCCTAAGTTTTAAACTTGTAGAAAATAGCACTAACAATAAACCACTTTGTGATAGGTGCTCTCTTAAAAGTTCTAATAAGGAGATCTGATTTGCAGGTTCCTGGCCACATCATACAGCATTCACCAGGACAGAAGTGATGGGAAATCCAAAATATTGCACTGTCACCTGCATATACCATACTTGGACAATCCCACAGAAAGTTGGAAACCACACTGCTACTCCAGTGAGTCCCATGCTTCTGAGAACCAAGCATCTGCCATGCTGCATTCCGAACAGAGGAGGTTGGCCACTTGGCATGGGTACCATTCAGAGAATGTTTTGCATTTTCCGATTGAATGCCAAGTGTCCTTTGATTGGATAAGGCAGAGAATGTAATGTCCCCGGCCAACCTCCTTTGTTCAAAATGCGGTAGTGCAGCTGCTCGGCATAGGACCTGGAAGCAACTGGAGATCACTTGAGTAGTGGTGTCTACTTCAGTGAATTCATGGGAATCAGCCAGGTAAAAAATATCCATAGCTGAAATTCTTCTTTAAAAATGCCATTTAAAAATACAGTTTGCCCAAAAAAATTAAAAATACTGGCCTGGCTTCCAACACTTACTGGAGGAGCAGGTAACATAACGGGGGACATGGAGGTTCTCAGGAGGCATGATGGCATCCTCCTGGGAGCATTGAAAACTGGTCAAGGTAAGCTTTGTTTCGTAATATATTTTGTACAAACTGTATTTTTCAATGGCTTTTTAAGCCACTTGTAATTGAGAGACTGTAAGTAACAATGTCTTTCCATCTTAGTAAAACGTCTGCTTTAATGGCAAATATTCCAATGGGGGAACCTGTTCTGCTTTTGGATGGAATTTCTCTTTTTACTACCTGTTGTGTCTCTGGCAGAAGAAGTACAGTGAAATCTCCCCAATGGGGCACACCAAAAAAAAATGAGAGGGTTTTAAACCATTCCCTTCCGAAACTGAAAAAGTTTGGGCTGTGGATATACTTTTTATACATCCAAGAATCAGTTAAAGGACAGCTTCACTTTTAGGATAGGATGGAGAAAGCAATGAGAACAAAATATATATGGATGAAAAAAATAAAATGAATTTAATGTTAGGGCATCGGTTTGGAATCTCCGGAGGCACACTGCCCGCCATAAAGTTGAGCATAAACCCTCTTTCACTTTGGGCTTTCGCTCTTGATTTGTTTCAGTGGTAACCGTCATCTTAATAAGGACATGTAGCAGACACTTTTATGTTACATGCTATTTATCATTTTTCAGTCATGCTCTATGTGACTACACACACATACACTCAGGAAATGGTCTCCCTCTCTTCTGTTAATTAACTTTGCCTCCCTTTAATCATGTTAATTACAGATGACAACATAATCTCGTTGTGCTTTCTTTTAGTGGAATGGAGGGAGTATCAGATTATACAGGAAAATATTTAGATAGATATGTCTTTCAAGGGCAAGTTAATTGTTCATCCACATTGCATGAATTTGATTATCAATGATTATGAATACATGGAAACATTTGCAGGGGAAAAAATTAATGCTTTTAATTTATGTAAATTGCAAGTTAATAAGGAATTTCTCTGAAAATTGGATGCAGGATAGTTTAAAATTCAACACCTTCTACAGTTGCTCTCAGCACAGTGCAGGGAAAGAGAGGATATATGTAACAAAATAGTTTTAGGTCAGTTGTATTTAAATTCTTTAAAGCAGATCTTCACTTTAAATTAACTTTAATTTTGCCCTGCCTTAACCCAGCACTTCCACATTTCTATCCTAGGCAAGAAAGTTTGCATACCCTCACTCCTGTTCAAGATTTTTTGCATTTGTGCAATTGTGCCACAGTGCTTTGGGTCCCGACTGTGCCCTGAGGTACATCAGTGCATGTGTGGGTTTTCCACACATCTACACACATGTGGTTTTCCTGGCACATGCACAAAGACAGCTGTTATAGAAGATCCAACTTTGCCATGTTTGTGCAAGCCAAATCTGTGCCAAATGGCTCTGCCGTAACCTGGAGGCTGGGCAGAACCCTTCAACACATCTGTGCATGCAGCATAATGAGAGGTGGCATGGAGATAAACTAAAGGGGACTGAAGTTCCTCTTTAAGTTTTAAACTGTTTTATATGGGCGGTACAGTGGTACAGTGGTGTAGTGGTTAGCACTTTCACCTAGCAGTAAAAAGGGTCATTGGTTTGAATCCCAACCACAACATCACCTGCTTGGAGTTTGCATGTACCCCCTGTGCCTGTGTGGGTTTCCTCCAGGTACTCTAGTTTCCTACCACACTCCAAAGACATGCTGGTAAGTTAATTGGATCCAGGGCTGTCTTACCGCTACAGCTTACATTGAAATTGCCTCGCCTCCTCCTAACCCCACGCCTGTGATAGACAGAATGCACCTCCAATGCTGGAATATTTTCTGTGTATAACAGGTGCGGCGCCAGGAAGAGGCGGGGCTGTGTGTGACAGGGAGCAGAGTGAAGGCAATTTCATGTAAGCTGTAACAGCGTGCTATTCCCTCTTCAATGGGGGCACAGGGAGGAATTATATTTTAATTCTTGAGAGTAGGTGCAAAATTTGGGACAGGCTTGTAGGGGCCCTAGTGCATTACTTTGCCCAGGGGCCCATGATGCTGTTAAGATGGCCTTGATTTGATCCTGTCTAAAAATTGGCCCTAGTATGTATATGTATGAATGTGAGTTAGGGAGCTTAGATTGTAATTTCCTTGAGGGTAGGGACTGATGTGAATGTATATGATATACGTAAAGCGCTGCATAAAATTAACATCGCTATAAGTACCTGAAATAATAATAATAATAATATACAATATGTCAGTTGTTTGTTTTGTAAATAAATATTTGATACAGGGTGGACCATTATTACAGGTTTACCAGAGCTCTATAGGTTTTTCCAAAAACAGATAATAGCAAAAGTTGGTTCCTTTTAGGCACTCTGAATGAAATCTCAGACAAAGCTGCGCAGAGTGAGGGGGGAGAGAGGGGAAGAAGCCACTGTCTTGACTCATTCTCTTGTGTATATAAATTCAGCTTCAGGTACTGAGCTCTATAAACAGGCTATCTTAATCATAAAGTACAGTAAATAGGCAAGTTATTCACACATCATTGGTTATAGTCTTGTGACTTCAGGTGGCTAGACACTGGCAAGCTTTTGAGGACACCCTCCCTTGGGGTGCATCCCCTGTAACCCTACCACACTCTTGTGCATCCTCAGTTTTTCACTAGTGTCTATAGGTAATTGTCCTCTTCTCCTCCCCAGAGAAACCAGCTTCGCTACTTTATTATTTTTATTATTATTTTCCTAGAATCCCTCAATCAATTTTTTACTGTCTACTCATGCTGAGGGGATGGGCTGTAATGTTGATTCAGGCACTGGATCCGGCATAGGGTGCTCATTTTGGAAATGTGTGCAACGCATTGAGTTAGCCACAGGGTGCTATACAGGTACAGGGCCATAATCCATCACAATAGAACCCAGTCCATGAAGACCCCTTCAGGGGTATACCCACTATGATGACAATGGATTTATATGCAGTTCAGCATTGTGAACAGATAAGACAGGGTCACCATGTATATTTGATCATTACTGTGTAAAACAGGACTAGGTTTGAAATGTATTCACCTTCACTCACTCTTAAGTGGATGATCAGGTGTTCTGTCACACCACTGGTCACACACTTTAACACCACTTCCGTCTGGAGCCCTTATAAGGTACTCAAGCGCTTACTCCTGCCCTTTTGCTAAAGACGGTCTACACCTGGGTTTCTACATACTCCTACCGGGCACACTTACCTTGTCTACTACAGTGAAAAGAAATGGCGCACAGAGATTGTTAAGGCCAGTCAGCAATAAAAAGTCTATGACCTTTGGCTTGTTACCTGACTATACCTCTGCTTGATCCCAACCTGCAACCACTCGTTAATTACCTTTGGCTTGTTTACTGACTGCGCTGCTGTTTATATCTCTAACTGCTATATCTGTTACTGGGCCTCAGCTTGCTTACCTCCTGGTGGGGCGATCCTGAGGACCATAACCTGTTACTAACATGCAGCAAAGCCCATCTCCACCATCAAGAGCTCTGATGAACACCTGTTAGTACTGGATTAGTTATCCTGACTCCAGATCATGACATCTTCACAATGAATGGGCACATTCCCGTATCTCTTTTGCAGGCACATGGCGGTGCCATTCATTTTTAATAGCACCCCCACGCACCTTGCTAACGAAGTACCATGCATTTTAGTATGGCACAATTTTTAAAAAAGGTTCATACTGTTCTTTTGTGTGATTTTCATGCATAGTGTACACGTACTGAAATTAATGGGCTGCCGTAAACGCGACATGCATAACTGTGCAGAATCGCACAAAAATGTGCACATAACATTGCGCATGCATAGGTGCAACTGGAGTGTTCAATAATTACTGCCAGTTTGCAGGTAAGCAGATTAACAGCAATTAAGACCAACTCGAAGTTGGCTAGGGTGGTGCTGTGTGGTTATTGCTTTATTAATATGTGTGTATTTTACATTTACTTCACTAGTTGAAAAGATAACATGTGCCTACATCTGCTAAATGAGGCAAGTCACACTAAACTGACAGTGAGTAGAGCCTGATGGGGAAAACTCTGAGAGACTAGTTCCCGATTAGGCCTGCTTGCCTGTAATTGACAGTGTGTCAGTCCAATAGAAGCTTTGGAATCTACCCGCTGCCATTCTCTTTCAATTATAAACAAAGCAGACCTAATAGGGAACTAGTCTCCTCATCAGGCTCCGCTCGCCCGACAATTCAAATTCAAGCCTGTTGAGAAGGTGGAACCTGATAGTGGACTTGGAGACTAGTCCCCCTTGCCTGTGATTAACAGCACACAGCAGTGGACAGATTCAAAAGCTGCTATGGAACTAAATAGTAGCTATAGCTGTGTGCTGTCAATCAAAAGTAAAGTGGACCTGATGGAGAACTAGACTCTTAAATCCTCATCAGGCTCCACCACTCAGTGTGGCCGGCACAGTGGCTGGGCAGGGGGGCCGGAAGTGAATGGACTTAAAGCAGAATTCAAGCCTAGTACACACTAAGAAAAAAAATGGTGGCTCTAGTTGGAGCTGCTGTACTAACGTTTCAGAATTAGTACAGCAATATTCTCCGCTGAGCTGTTGTGTTCTGGCAGTGGGACTGATTTACCCCCGCCAGAACACTCCTGTCAGCCCTCTTAGCCATTGGCTGAGAGCGCTGGTAAGGAGCCGGTCAGCAGCTGGTTTTCCAGCATGCTTATCCGACAGAAGCCAGCCAAATGGCTGGCTTCTGTTGGACCAGCTGACATACACATGGGTCGAATGTCAGCCAGATTTTATTGAACCGATTGATGTCTCTGGCATTTGGCCTGTGTACAGTGCACAGAAAACTAGATAATTTCTTCTTTATGAAATTGATTAAAATATTATGCTCATTGCATTGGTACATTATATACATTATCCCCAAATAAACCTTTAAAGTGTGCTGCAACCTTTGATTTGTGTATACATACTGTATATATTTATATACAGTATATGTGTGTGTATATATTTATATATTTCATACTGTCTTGTGTGACATAAAGCTAAGTTAACAGTCTTCCCAGAGTGGATAAAGAATAGCAGAAAGACTGCAATATGGTTTTGCAGGAGAAAAAAAAACACATTGCTGGTTTTGTCTCTTGTTCCTCATTAGAAGAGAGAAAACAGACGCTTGTCAGGGGACCTAGCCAGGTGGCAAATCTATCCTCTATCGTGGTTCGGCAGACTACACTCAAAAATGAATATTCTTCCAAAAATAGTGTACTTGTTTCACACCTTACCAGTGGCATTAGTCACATCTGACCTGATATCATTTCAAAAAAAGATTCTCAAGTTTTTATGGGGAGACAAGAGGCCCAGGGTGAACAAAACAGAAGGGAGGACTCGGACTGCCCGATTTGCAGAAATATTTTTATGCTGCCCAATTGGCCCAACTTACTAAATTCCACTCCCAACAACCTCAGGCACTATGGATGACCATGGAATGTTATTCCTGTCATCCCAATCCAATTTCGCATATCATGTGGTTACCAATGAAAGAGAGGCCAACTATTTCACCTCACGTCTCACCCCTCCCTCTTTTGAATGGTGGTCCAACAAGGGCTTCATACGGATTGCAGATCTTTGTGATAAAAAAGGTGTGCTATCCAAAAGAATGCTGTTAGAAAAATACCAACTACCGTATTCTGAACTCTATAGATTTACCCAAATACACCATTATATGCAAACTCTATCACGTAAGGGGGACCTTGTGACAATGACCCCCATGGAACACATGTGTCGACAATACGATAAACTTAGGGGTCACATATCCGCAATATATACTATTTTAACTTATGTCTCAGTAAAACTGTCCTACATGACACACTGGGAGCATGACCTACAAGAAATTCTGGACCTCAAGGAATGGCACTCGATAGAAATGGCAGCCTCTAGATCACTTATATACACCTCAATTATTGGAGCGGATTATAAAGTTTTATTAAGGTGGTATTTGGTACCAGCTAGACTGGCCACATTTGTGACTGGCGCTACTACGGAGTGCTTTCGGGGCTGCAGCCAGGTGGGAACGGCATACCATATATAGTGGCTATGTCCCAAAGTATGGAGGTTCTGGATTAGGGTCTACAACTTTGTGTACACTCTTACCCAGATCAACTTTGCCAAATCCGCAAAGCATGCACTCTTGGTAGTAGGGTAGCTGAAGTTTCCAAAGCCCATAGACGGCTTCTAATGTTCATATTCACAGCAGCCAAAATTACGATAGCAAGGAATTGAAAGTCAGCGGCCCTACCATTTGATCAATTTAAACACAGACTATCTTGGCTTATGCTAAATTAAAGATTAACAGCAATTATACAAAATAAAATCGTTTAACAAAGTATGGGATCCTTGGATCAGATATTGAACCAATGATCCCGGACAATCACTAACTAAGATCTTTCCTGAGTAATACAACTAGGAGCATGTAGTCCTCCCTACCCTGCCACTCCCCCCTTTCTCCCCCCAATCTTGCCTCCTAACCCCTGTGATTCCCTTTTCCTTTCCTCTTTTCACCCCATCCCCTTCTCTTCTCTGAGACCCTGGCATTGAGGGGTCTGAATTGTGCCCCTCCATGACAAGGGGGACGGCCTACCCAAATGTTAGTTGGGAGGTATATGTCTCCTGAAGTGGAGGAGGCACTCTGAGCCCTATAATGTGAAATTGAAGTAGGGATACAGAGTATAGTGTAATGCGTAAGGTGGATGATCCACCATATAGTCTGCAAATCAACAGAGACAATGTAGATAAGACAACATCGACAACAGAGCCATTGATAAATTGCCTTAAGATAGTAGTAGGTGAATTGTCCCTGCCTATACTGTATGTTAGATGGACTTTAAAAACTGTTCTGCAAAATTCCAAGGTCTTTAATCTGTACTGTCAAAAATTGAATAAACATTATTGAAACTAAAAGAGAAAGAACAGTCTTGCTGGGATGGTCACATAAAGAGTAATAGAAGAGCAAAAAATGCCTTTCATGGAGAAAATCTACAGGCTCACAGAAATGGCCAAATACTAAAAGTCATACGGTACATATATATTGCAGTACAATAGGGCAGGTTCTAGTGCTCACAGAATGTCAAAGAATTCACCAAATTTGTAGCTAATGGAAGACAGAAAAACCCTAGAGAGCGGACTTTTGGTTTTAAAACCACACTGGAGAGAACAACATTTTCTCCACAAAAAACAATCCTCTGTTATTCCAAATTGCTAATCCACAATTAATCCTCTGCATTGTGTTAAAAGGATGTTTTATCCTGTCTTCTCTGGTCCTGCTCTTCTTCTGCAGTCCCCAAACCATCTCCTGAGGCTAAGGGACGAACTGCACATGCTCAGTTTAGTGTGGATTGCTAGAGAGTGCATGTGATCAGCACAGGGCCAACCAGCTCTGTCCAGACAGAGGGTCATGGGTCCTGCAGCCTTATAGGACATTTAGAGCAGAATGAAAGCTCCTCCTACAAGTTTTAGCCTGATACTGATAGAAGTCACACAACTGCTGATGAAAAAGGTATTTTGCAGTTTATATTTACTAAAACTATTGGATTTCAATATTCTGTGTATTGTGGGAGGCCCAATATAGTGAATGCAGAGTCCTGGGTTTAGTAACACTGAAAGCTCTTGTATTGGTCTATATTTATCCATCACAGAGATGCATCGCTTTAAAGGTGACAATATGTACCTTAAAGCCAACATGACAAAAACCTAAGCTATGCCTGCATGATATGTAGGGCTAAACAAGAGGTTTGCTTTAATGCCCACATCCAGAGTAGCATATATTTATCCTTATTTCTCATTCTGTTCAGCTGCCAAGAATCAGGAAAATATTCAGCATTTAGGGATATGGTGTACCACATCACTCACTCACTGACAACAATGGTGCTTGGTGTTGCCACAATGGTTGGGAGAATTATCAGCCTTGTGTAAGCTCCAACTGGAGCCAATCAGAACTTGAACAGGGCTGTCTTTCTTCCATCCCTATGGCTGAACAGATTAGGAAAGGAGAGTAAAAAAAAGTTAAATATATGCTGGTGGGAAAGTGAGAGTTAAAGTGAATCTGTGGCTTTGCTGTGCAAAGGCAAAGCCATAGGTTCACTTTAGGTTAACATCCTAGCATAAGTCTGCTTTAAAGAAGCATAAATTTGACAAACAGCCCGTAAAGTGATGGCAGGCACAATTCCGAAGTATGCTCATAACTTTAACAGAGTAATATAATAAATCAATTTTTAGCAGGTGCATTCCCCTGTGCTAGGCAGGTCAAACCAAGCCATTTTTTGAGGTTGCATTGTTATAACTTGTACCAGTGAGACTGATTTCACTACTGCTGCCGCTCTGTAAGCCTTCTTAATATTTCTTACCTGCTTTTGAACAGGCTGGAATCACCGACACGGACCTTGATCATGGAGGCACCAAAAGGAATTGAGATAAATGCAGAAGCCGGCGGTCTAGAAGCATCTTGTAGAACAGATTTACGGCTAGACTCCACAGACGGAGAGGTAGGCTGCTAATAAAAAATGGACTAGTCAGGAATATGGTCCTATCATTAATTTAGACACGTTCCTCTTATAGTTATCTCCAAAACATATTGCTGAAACTGATTTGTGGATCTGATAACTTAGTTGACTCATTTTTAAAGGGCCAATAAACCTTTAAAAAAAAATCTACAAGTAGTGTTTAGAGATATTTTTGAATAAAGCTCAAAAACCTAGAGCTGCAGACACTTCGGAGAAGATCTTATAGACGTTAGTGAGGACCCGCTGAGCAAGTGTGTCAAGCTGCATAGAAGATTTTAGCCGAAGGCTGTAAATGTTGTAGAAAGTTGTGAAGTCAATGAGCCAAAAGTCTTAGTGAGTGTGTGCATTTTTGTAAATCAAAAATTGATTCAATAAGATGGCGAGGCCGCAATCGAGGGTACAGTGTCTATATCCCTTCTGTATATTCCTTTTAAACAAATAAGTGCCTTCTGTTGAGCCGGGATGGGCACACACTGATCGAAATTCAGTGGCTTCAACAGGAATTTCAATCAGTATTTGGCCAGCTTAGGCCCAGAAAATGTTTGTGACTCAGACAATCTGTCCATATCTGGTCATCTTATGGTGAAAATAGACCTGGATTAGCGGTAACATAATTTTGTGGCATGCTAGTTCATTTGTAGGAAGACTGTACTTAAACATGGTATATGCTATTTGCATTATGTACTCCTTTAAATAAACTTTTTCTTTTTTTTTTTCAGATCCAGTTAAAAGCAGCTAACGTGAGACTTCCACATCTACCACGGGGCTCTTACTCTGCATCAGCGCCGCGGCAAAACGTGTATGAGATCTGCGTGTGTGCCAGCGGAAAACTGTTTTTGTCTCAAGCGGGCAGTGAATCCACCTGTCAGACAAATAACAATATCTGTTTGTAAGAGACTGGCAAGCCAAGCTCCAAAGTCCCGGAGCATGACTGTATTCAGACACAGGAAGCCTCAGAAACAATATGTGTGTGCGTGTGAATATATACAAATATATATATATAGATATATATATCTGTAAATCTATTAATCCCCCCCATAGAAGAGATTGTTCAGTGCCAGAAGCTCAGGGTGACCATCACTTGTCTTCCCTTGTGCCCATTTGCTGTTTTTCAAGGACTGCAATTCAAAGGGGACTGCTCATAAAATCATAAGAAACCCTAAACTTCAAGGTCTAAAATGACATTGCCCATAGTTATATATTGTGTAAGGTTTTATTTATACAAATAGCAGATTTTCAAAGAGTATATACAGAGTCTAGAGTTTAAGGGCTACTGAAGACTAGTACAAGAGTAGAGGTCACATAGTGAAGCTTTAAGTAGTCCTGTATCTAAAACAATTTCAAGATTGGAAGGCGAATCATGCGGACAGCCTGTAGGCAACATTATACTTACCTTTGTACCCTAATGTAAAGATTCTGTTTCATAACATTTCATCCTTGACCTGTACAGAGAGTTATTTGTCAGATGCATACGAAAAAAGGCAAAGGTAAGTATAATTTTGCACCCATGCTGGCAAAACAGTATTAACATGTATCTAAAGCCATTTCTAGAGTAGTAAATGGCTAAAACACCTGTAATTTTATTTCTGCATCTGTGTCCATTTGGGGAGACTCCCCTTCACTTCCTGTCCCAACAGACACAAAAGTGGGAGAGAAGACATCTGGTGACAACTGTAAACTTTTGTATCGCGTATCACTTTCTGTACCAGTAACAACGGTCACCAGGACAAACAACGAGAGAGAATCTCTCCAGCAGGTGCACAGACAGCTGTAAAACAGAAGAAATACTTTAACCTTGCGCTATCCATAACAATAAAAAGTTTTATATATACATTTTTATATACATTTTAGGAGTTTTGCGACTGATTTTTGTATAAACCCAATTCCAAAAAATGTTGGGATGCTGTGTAAAATCGACATAAAAACAGAATGCAATGATTTACAAATCTCGTTATCCCAAATTTTATTCACATTAGAAAATAGAAAGCATATCAAATGTTTAAACTGAGAAAGTGTACCATTTTAGGAAAAAAAAGGTAATTTTGAAATTGACATGTCTCAACAAATTCCTCAAAATATTTGGGACAGGGCAAAAAAAACTGGCAAAGTCCAACCCCAATTCCAAAAAAAGTTGGGATAGGGCCATGTTTACCCTCTTCTTTTAACAAGATTCTGTAAACATCTGGGAACTGAAGTGATCAGTTGCTGGAGTTTTGGGAGAGCAATGTTGATCCATTCATGCCAGAGCATATACTGTTCTAAAACCTGGATATACAGTATCTTTCAGCTTGATTGTAGCTTTCCAGATGTGCAAGCTGCCCATTCTATACACACTAATGCAATCCCCATACCATCAGAGATGCAGGCTTTTGAACTGAGCACTGATAACAAGCTGAGTGGTCCCTCTCTGTAGTCCAGAGGATGTGGAACCCATGGTTGCCACAAAGAATGTCAAATTTTGATTCGTCTGTCACAGAATTGTTTTTCAATTTGTAACAGACCATTTTAAATGAGTTTGGGCTCGTATAAGACGGCGGCGTTTCGGGATCATGTTCAGCTATAGCTTTTTCTTTGCATGACAGAGCTTTACCTTACATTTTTGGATGGCACGGCCAACTGTGTTCACAGACCGAGATTTTTAGAAGTATTCCTGAACCCATGCAGTAATGTCCATCACATAAGTATGTCTGTTTTTAATGCAGTGCTGTAAGGATCAGAAGATCACAGGCATCCAATATATGTCGTATTGGCCTTGTCCCTTGCACACTGAGATTTCTCCAGATTCTCTCTGTTGATGATATTATATACTGTGGATGATAATATATTTAAAGTCTTTGTAATTTTGCACTGAGGAACAATATTCTGAAATTGTACATTTTTTGGCAGAGCTTTTCACAGATTGGTGAACCTCAGCCTCTATTTACTTCTGTAGACACTTGGACTCTCTAAGATGCTCTTTTTATACGTAGTCATATGATTGACCTGTTGCCAATTAACCTAATTAGTTGCAACATGTTCTTCCAGCTTTTCATTGTTAGTACCACTTACTTTGCCAGATTTTTGTTGCCTCGTCCTAACTTTTTTGAGATGTGTTGCTGCCATCAATTTCCAAATGACCTCACTTTTTTCTTAAAATTGTATAATTGATCAGTTTGATATGTTTTCCATTGTGAATAAAATATGGGTTTTTGAGGTTTGTAAATCATTGCATTCTGTTTTTTTGTTTTGTAGATTTTACGCAACATCACAACTTTTTTGGAATTGGGTTTATATTAAACAGGTATCTAAGACAGCCAATTAAAACAGCCACTCAAATAGCTTTATAAACGTTAGATATATGGATGCTTGTGTTTCAGTAGGCAACATAACCAAGTGCCAGATATATATTTCCACTTTAATCATAGACAAAAAATCCATGAAAGAACAAAGGAAATCTGCAGAAAGGTTGGTAAATTGGCAAGTGCTTTTAAGAATTGGCATCCATTGATCCACCCATATGTGGCCATTTACTGTCCTGAAATGCAAATCCAAAACTTCATATCTTGCTCATAGTGGGGAAGCAGGCACATACAGTACATTCAAGTGGGCCAGTTTGCTATGGTGTGTGCAGATTGACAATCCACACACTGGTTCTTGCTTAACAAGGTTAAGGGACACTGAACAGAGACATTTTGTTTTTTGTGCCTTTTTTGACACCACAGTCACAAGACTGCATATAAACTTGCTACTAGCAACTTGCTAGGACAGAAGTACAGGAGTTGACATTGCTGACCTGATTTTAGAAATTCAAGTTCCAAGGCCATTGTCTTTATTATTGCTTTACAATGCACTGGGTAACTACCCAACAACAACCTTGCAAGTCAAGAGTCCTGATTCCAATGGCTATGTGCTTGTTCTGGGTCTAACTCGCTAATAACGAAGAAAGGATGATGATGACAGCCCTTTATCTTGCACATTCAAAAACAAGTCAGCAGTGGCAGCTCCTATGTTTCTAACCTGCTATTTCCTTTTTATTAATAAAAATAGTTTACCAAGGGATATTTAACAAGCCTGGACCACTGTTGAAAATACCACTCGAACAATATAGCCAATGCACCTTCCAGATTTGTTGCCTCTCTTTGTCTAGCACAGTCTTGACAATGTACAGTGACAGAGCCTATATTGTTTCCTTTGTGCGCTATTGATCGCCATTGATTTCAGTTGCACACAAGTTTCCTCCTTATCTCTCTAATGTTATAGTGGTTTAAATCTGATAGGCATTTTATTTCTTTCTCAAAGGTTTATTGTCAGGCCAAATACATGGTTTAAGCCTGAGATTTTATCTAATAATTAGCGTCAGTATAATGTCAGGTGTTAATAGGGAGCATAGAGGAGCTTTGGCCTATTTCTTGCTTTTAAACAGTGTCCTGATCAGTGCTGTTGGAGAACCGAGGGAATTAGCAGGGAGCATGGAACGCTCCTCCTCACGTATCATTATCTGGTCACTGTTCCACTCATTTATGTATAGAGCCTGTAGTACCTTTCAGTAGCTTCCAGATCCTCCCCACATTAGTCTCTTATGTTGTATAATTTCTGGTAGCTTACATTGTCAAGCATGCAGAGTTATGTACATATTAGGAAATATTATTGGGAAAACAAATGAAGCTGGCTTTTTACACAGGGGCATGGTCATGCTGGAACAGAAAAGGGCCACCCTTAAAGCATTACAAGATGTTACATGCACCATTTGAACTAGGGCATCAAAAAGCCATGTTGCCACACGTGGCCATATTTACTGAAATAGGTCAATAAATTACGGTGTATGGTGGCCACTTGGTGGGTGTTAAAGCCACCCAGAAAGAACTGCTTTTTGTGCTCCCCTATAAATCTCTTTAAATATTACTTGTAAGGACTGTTTCTATCTGTCCTGGTCAAGTATGTAACATTACATCAGTGTAAAAAAAACAAAAAAAAAAACAACAGCTTTAGTTTGTGAAAAATGCTGTTTAGAGGTCCCCACACCTCTAACAGTGGGGTACATGAGGAAAATGGTAAACTGTGGCCATCTCTTCCCATCAGTATGTCATAACTCTGCAGATTTGATCAAGAAAAAAAACTTTCTGCTACCATGATTCATCCTGTGCTGCCAATCAACATAATGTGATGAATGTTGGATGGCCACTGGCCCATCGGACACTGGACTGCAAGTAAGCAAATGTTTAACTGGGTATATGCCGACATTGTCAAATACTCCTAAAAGAATCTTATGAAATTCTTTAAATACTTGATTGTTTTTCTAATATGTTTCTGGCATTTTCTTGTATATGTAGCTCCCCTTATCTTTCCCTAATAATATCTTCAATCTGCTTCATGATGCATAAGGTCACCCAGAGCACTGTAGTATGTAGAATACTGGACTGAACCATCTCTTATCAAAAAAGGGGGACATGTTGCCTATGCCTTAAGACAATGCACTCTGCAAGGAAAAGCACAGAGGGGAAGTTTCAAATTTAACTGTTTGCTGTCTATGTTTTGTTTATTTTTTTGTTTTATGTTATTTGGGGTGGGTGTTACATATGGAGTACAATGAATGGGATTTGAGTGACGGCTGAGTGGTGTGATTTCTTATGAAAAGATGCATATTTTTTTTTTTTTTTTGTATGTTCAATAATGTTACAGGTTACTAGTTCGAAAATGCTGCTACAGTCTTGTTACATGGCTATGGGATACTTAGAAAATGGATCACTATCATGTGACCTGGTTGAGGAACATGGCATAAGTCACATGACCTGGCCTTCATTTGGCTTTGTCTTTTTGAACAACTCACCTTGCCTTGTTTAGTTAAAATAGAAGTTGTCAGCGGTTAATACATATGACTGGTGGAATTATTTTACAGGGCCAAGGATAGTGTGTAAAAAAAACAGCGACCCAGAACTATCACCTTCGTTGTGACTGTTATATACAGATGAAAGATGATATTGAAATTGGTTGGTAGGGATCACTTCTCAACACATCCTCTTCTAGTGTATTATTAAATACATCTGAGTGTATTTACAAGTTTCGCCTGACAGCTTTTAAGTGATTTTATTGATTGAACCCATTTTTTCCACTGGATCTAAGTTGCGTTGTGGTAAACCAGGAGTGGCCAATCAATCGAAAGCAGAAAGAGGGCCTCAATACACTGCTGTTGGCTTCTATTGGCTTCATAGGTTTGAAGGGAAACTATACTGTTTTATCTGCTAGCACACATCTTTATTTCTTACTGTAAGTTTCACCAAAGGTATTAAGAAAATGTCAGCATTTTCCCATGCTTGCCCTTGCATATTTGGTCTTTATTATTTCATAAAAAGTTTTGTAATTGCACCCTCTAGAGGCCATCTGTATATCAGGGAATGTGATCAGCATTTGCCTAAAGAGACACCATCATCTGGTTAAACAAATTATGTCAAATATTGGTAAGAAACTTAAGTTGTTGTAAACCTATATATTCATATAGCCAATGAAGTGACTGGCCTCAGATTATACATAGATATGAAACAAATTAAGGATGAAATCTCAGTCTGCAGAGCTAAATGTGGAGAGCTCTAAGAGCTGATTGTAGGAAAGGGACACACACCCCTTTCACACAGTACATAGTAACAGAGCTGAGGCTGTTAATCAGCTGGAGCTCCCCCCCGTCACCATTTTTCTCTTGGTGTCAGGAAAACTTGTAAGAAGTGATTTAAGCTAATAAGATACAGCATGAAAGGGGCACCACTCTGATCAATGATATTCAGTAAAGGTCGGCTGTTCCTTCCCAGGTGCTCAGGCTCGGATGTCCTCCCGCACATACATATAGCATAGCTCAAATGAACAAATGGAGAGCCGGCCACTCTGGAATATCTTCTGGAATTTATTGAAATATGGTTCAGTAAAAGCAAACGGCTAACATGTTTTGGCAACTCTAGCCTTGATCTCAGCAACTGGGATCAAGGCTAGATTTGCTGAAACATGTTAGTTGTTTGCTTTTACTGAACCATATTTCAATAAATTCCAGAAGGTGTTCCAGAGTGTCCGGCTCTAAATTTGTTTGTTTGTTTGAGCTATGATTCATGCTAATAGCAGAGGAATGAAGCAGCAGACAGAAATGACACTTAGTGCTTGTAATTGAGACAAGTACACCGTATACAGGGATATGCTTTGTTCATATTTCATGTCTGAGGTTTAAAACCACTTTAACATTACCACCTGTGTTTATAGCGGCAGAGACATGTTAATCTCAGAGCAGAAGGGTGAGGGTGGGGGTGGTGAGATGGTTATAAAAGGGGCAGGCGGGAAACACAGGCATCTGACACACCTAGATGTGTCCGATGTTTAAGATTCTAACATCAGCTAAAGCAAAGATTGTATTTGTGTTTTAATTTGTTTAACTGAATGATTCTCTGTGTTTACCTAAAGGAACAGTAAAAACAATATATATGGTTTCCCTTGAACTCTTACCTTTCCAACATAATGGCTCCCATGAACACCGCCATTTAAATGAGTGGACCGTAATACTATGTTTCATTGATGGTAGCACTGTTGGACCTTGCTATATAAGTGTTACAACCTTTGTAAATACATTTATAGGTCTTGTTAGCTTTATAGAAAATCCATTTATAGTTAAAATGTACCAGACTCTAAGGAAAGCAAAGTAAAGGAGCTCAGCCTTCTTTATGTTATGAAACCAAAAGTCAATTTTTCCAGTGTTCTGGAATCCTAAAGCAATGAGGTTACACCTATGTATCTGGGAGTACCAAACATTTGATTGTGAGACCTCTTTTGAGCACTAGACCCAAGGGATGCCCCACGTCTACATCAGAGAAAACTGAGACACAATGAAATTATCTGTTTAGGTGTTTGATCTGTTTTAAAGGTGTTTGATTTTGCGTGGGTATATCCTTTTTTTTTAGAATTTTATGCCATTTGTTCTGAAAAATATTACCTATCCACACAAATGACATAAACAGAATGTGCAGCAGGGTCCAATAAATTATAGAATACCTACAGATTTTTAAACAGGGTAGTGCAAAGATGAAAAATGTGTTGCCCATAGTGCCCAATTGGATTTAACCTTTCATAAATGTAGGGCAGCCATAAAAAAAAAAAAAAAAAATATTGAGATTGCACTTCGTTAAATGAAGGCTTAAGTAACAATCACTTTATTCATCCAGATACTGTAGATTACTGTTTGCCAATAGCTCTGCATTCCATGTGTTTCTAGGTGTATCTTAAACCAAAGACTAGCAAAAGCCAACTTGTCATAAACATGAGGGCTGTCCAGTACTTCTAGGATGAAGGTGAAGCCAAGCAATCTCTTTGTCTTTAGCAATGTCAAGTAGGAAATCATCTCCCGTTTGTAGATTTTTTACATTTATCACATATCCAGTTTAGTTGGATTATTGACAAGTGACCAGAGACCAATGTTTGCAGTATGTGCTGTTAGAGCCTTCAAGTTCACTTTATATTTGTACCTGCTTTACATATTACAGTGAGGGAAAAAAAAGTATTTAATCCCCTTCTGATTTTGTACATTTGCTCGAAGACAAAGGAATGATCAGTCTATAATTTTAATGGTAGGTTTATTTTAAAGCGGAGTTCCACACAAAAATAGAACTTCCACTTTTTGGAATCCTCCCCCCCTCCGGTGTCACATTTGGCACCTTTCAGGGGGGAGGGGGGAGCAGATACCTGTCTAATACAGGTATCTTGCTCCCACTTTCGGGCATAGATACCCGTGCCACCTGCAGGGTATACTACCCCCCCCCCCCCCCCCCGCTGTCTTGTGGGAGACACACGGGTCCCAAGAGACAGCAGGGACCAGTGGGAATGCGCATCGTGAGTCACGCATGCGCAGTAGGGAACCAGGAAGTGAAGCCGCAAGGCTATAAATTGACTTGCATTTTAATGAGTGAAATAAGTATTTGTCCTCTTCCCAAAACATGACTTAGTACTTGGTGGCAAAAACCTTGTTGGCAATCACAGAGAGAAGACATTTCTTGTAGCTGGCCACCAGGTTTGCACACATCTCAGGAGGGATTTTGTTCCACTGCTCTTTGCAGATCCTTCCCAAGTCATTAAGGTTTTGAGGCTGGTGTTTGGTAACTTGAACCTTCAGCTCCCTCAACATACTTTCTATGGGAATAAGATCTGGAGACTGGCTAGGCCACTGCAGGGCCTTAATGTGCTTCTTCTTGGCCATGTGTGTTGGGTCATTGTCATGCTGGAATACCCATCCACGACCTGTTTTCAATGCCCTGGCCAAGGGAAGGGGTTCTCACCCAAGATTTGATGATACATGGCCCCTTCCATCGTAAATTTGATGTGGTGAAGTTGTCCTGTGCCCTTAACAGAAAAACACCACCAAAGCATAATGTTTCCACCTCCATGTTTGACGGCAGGAATGGTGTTCTTGGGGTCATAGGCAGCATTCCTCCTCCTCCAAACACGGCGAGTTGAGTTGATGCCAAAGAGCTTGATTTTGGTCTTATCTGACCACAACACTTTCACCCAGTTCTCCTCTGAATCATGCACATGTTCATTAGCAAAGCTTCAGATGGGCCTGTACATATGCTTTCTTGAGCAAAGTGACCTTGCATGTGCTGCAGGATTTCAGTCCTTCACAGCGTAGTGTATTACCAATTGTTTTCTTGGTAAATATGGTCCCAGCTACCTTGAGATCATTGACAAAATTCTCCCGTGTAGTTCTGGGCTGATTACTCACGTTCTCATGATCATTGAAACTCCACGAGGTGAAATCTTGCATGGAGCCCCAGACCGAGGGAGATTGACAGTTATTTTGTGTTTCTTCCATTTGTGAATAATCACACCAACTGTTGTCATCCTCTCACCAAGCTGCTTGGCGATGGTCTTGTAGTCCATTCCAGCCTTGTGTAGGTCTACAAGCTTGTCCCTGACATCCTCGGACAGAGTTTTGGTCTTGGCCATGATGAAGAGATTTGAATCTGATTGATTGCCTCTGTGGACAGGTGTCTTTTATACAGGTAACAAGCTGAGATTTTGAGCATTCCCTTTAAGAGAGTGCTCCTAATCTCACCTCGTTACCTGTATAGAGGACATATGGGAGCCAGAAATCTTGCTAAATTATAGGGGATCAAATACTTATTTCACTTTTTTGAAATGCTTCTTCTGAATATTTTTGTTCTTATTCTGTCTCTCACTGTTAAAATAAACCTACCAATAAAATTATAGACTTATAATTTCTTTGTCAGTGGGCAAAAGTACAAAATCAGCAGGGGATCAAATACTTGTTTTCCCTTACTGTCTATGTTCAGTAGACTATGTGAGCCATCATCCCTGCCTCCAGTCCACCTCCAGTTCCCTCATTTCACCCAGCCTCTGTGGACTGCCAGTATTGCCAAGTCCAGCTCTCTATGATAAATGGTTGGGAAGTGGGCACCCAGGAAATTTTAAAAGCAAACTTTTTTGAAGTACTTTGGAATGACATCCATCAAACCATTTAATGTACCAATGAGAATTTTCATACCAATGTCTGTTTGAGAATTTTCGAGTGTATGGAGTGCTTTATTAGGGTGATAACCAAGAAAGCTGAAAGTCAGGTGAAATAAGTATGTAGACATACATTCTTCAGAAAAACTCCTCATCCTCCTCCTCAAGGTCAGGGGAGAAAAAACAGTTCAGTTCAGGGCTATCCTATCAGTCTTAGTTCCCATAAAATACTATGTCGATTTTCTTAACTAAATGGCTACACTGTAGCAGTTACAGAACTTCCATACACTTGAGGCAAAGAAAAGAGAAGCATAAAAGTTAATTCATTTACATAAAAATGTGCTTGCATAAAAAAATACTACAACTAGTTTTCTAAGTAGAAAATTATGATTGTGTACCTTTAAAAAAATCTGTGCTTGAACTTGACTGAGTTCTTACCAGGTAAGGGAGGGAAATCTGTTTGTTTACTTACTGCCATATGTTTCTCAGCTAGAAAATGCTTTTATTGTATTTGGATATTATAGTTGACAGTAAAATCCATAAGTACAGCTGGGAAGTGCCGACTTGAAGGATTAGGTAATACTTCAGGCCATAGAGGCTTGTCTTGTGTCCATCACTCTCTAACATCTTCACATTTTTTTTGGACACGATCGACAACCTTTTTCCAATTTACTAGTTTCACCTTTTTAAATATCCTTATGTTCACCAGTCCCTGTACAAGGTGTTTTTTTTTGTTTTGTTTTTTTGCTGTTGTCCTTGAATCCAGTAGAGTTTAGCTGGATTTCAAGTTAACCATAGAATAGTGTCAATTTGAAAACCACAACCGAGGAGGCCGCCTTGAGCATTTCAGTAGGGGGGCACAAAAAAGAAGGCAGGATCTGCAACTTAGGTTGCAAAAGTAGTGTAGGGCTTATGGAGAGGGAAGGGGGTCCTTTGTTCTAATCGCCTTGGATGCTAAAGGACCTTGTTCCGGAATGGTCTGTCGTTAGAAACAAATACGTTGGAAAGCCAACCTTGTAAAAGAAGTGTAATAACACTTACCAGTTCTGCCTGTTATGGTTCTGATTATCGCTCACTTGAAGATCTTCATTGACCAAAAAATCTTTAGTATGCAAACCTTCCAGATATGTCCGAAGCCTGCTCCCCCAGCTCCACACTGTGGTTCTCCCTACTGGTCACTATATCACTACAGCTGTTCAGGGGCACAGTAGTGACCACTGACCTGACGGTCAGCAGGTGGAACCTGTAGAGAGGGTGTTCATGCATCAGACACACCTGAAAATCTTGAATGCTGAGGTAACTCTGGCCTATGTGGCTCTGGAAGGGAGTGAAGATCAGAATCATGGGTGGTAGTACTTGGCATTACTCATTACTTACAAAGTGACAGAGTACTTTTAACCCTTTTATTACCATCAATGTATGCCATTCGCCAGCAGCAGTGGGAAGGTTTTACACACTCCTGGCTGCTTACGTTTTCTATTTGTATTTCATTCATTAAATGAATGCTGCCATATTGTAAACTACACTGATAAGCTGAATTAAATTTTGGTCTTATTCGTGATCAATAGCCATGAGCTATTACTGATGTAATTTAAACCTGAAGAGATCAATGATCACAAAGTATAACCCTCAACATGCACCCATTTAGAGGTGTAGATTTACATTTTCCAAAGCTTTTAAAGAAAGGAATTGCTAAGGATTGGTTAAGTTTAGTAATCTATGACAGCCATTCAGTTTTCAGTTACCCCCTTTAGATTATTAATGGATGGAATCTGATTGGTTGCTGTGGGTTTCTGTACTTTGCCCTTGGCTTAGAGCAAGGGTCTCTAAACGTTTTAAAATGAGGGCCACATAATATATTTTACAAATATCTGCCGGCCGAAAAAAAATCCTCATCAGAGCCCCCCTTTCTACCCGTGTCCCCTCTTATATCAGGGTCCCCATTAGAGTCCCCCCTACATCTAAGTTACCCTTTACATCGTGGTCCCCATCATATTCCTCCCCTTACATCGGGTTCCCCATCAGAGTCCCTTCCTAGATCAGAGGCGGAGACCATAGGCAGCCTCTGTTGACCTTATTTCCCAATCTGTGCACATTGAGGATACACCACTGACCCTAGCTGCAGACCAGATAAAATCTTGTAGTGGGCCAGATTTGAAGATGCCTGGTCTAATGTGAAGCTTATAAAACATGTTCTATAATGGTTAACTTAGTGCATATGACTTATCAAGGTGCCATAAAATTTACAATGAAGTTGATCTTAAAGACCCATAAAGATGTACAGCTTATGAACAAAACAACTGTATATTTATCTATATAGGCCCTAAGGGAATTTATTAAAGCTTAAAAAAAAAAATCACTGAACTCCAGCATAACACTGTATAGAGAAACAGGGGAGTTTGTGTGTCTGTGTGTATGTGTTTGTATACAATTGTCGATGCGTGTCCAGTATTTTGTGCATTTGGTATTGGGGTTCAAAATCTTGACATTGCTCCAACTTGCAACCCTGCCCCCTCACATCCCACAATGCACCAGCACATTGTGGTGCCTTCTTTCACCCAGTAATTATAGTTCATTAAAAAAAAACTTTCATCAGGTTCCCTGTAAACAAAATCCTGTCACATCTATTAGTCACCTTGGACAATATGTTTGCTTGAAATTGATTAATGTCAATTCCTATAGTTGGCTTAAAATAATACAGTCCAGACAATACTTTTAAAGGACGGTATCATTTGTCTTGATGGTTTCCTTGTCACCTGCAAACAATAGTGCGACCATTTTGCTCATATAGCTAATATTTAGGAAAAGCAGCGGAAGGTTGAATGTAATAGCCAAACTAAGATATGTCAAAGTTTAACCCTAATGACCGGGTACAGCCATTTTAAAAGGATGTTTGGTTCCTGAGGCCTACAGGCAACTGTGTAGCCATTTTGAGATGTCAGTTTATTGTGAGTTTGTTTGAACTGTCTGTAGACCAGTAACTTCACTCAATAATAAATATTCAGTATATTTACAAAGCACTTAAATCATAAACAGAGGAATCTCCTTCTTTGTGGTGCTGCCTTAGTATTGAAGGTCCACGCTCCCAAAGAATGTGGTCACTTTTGCCTCCTATGGACACTTGAGAAACAACCTGTTGATACAGAATCAGCATTTGCCCCTGTACACATGGTCGGAGAATCTGTCGGAATGTGTCCTATCGACCGTGTTGTCGGATAATCCGACTGTGTGTGGTATGCATTGGAATGTTTGCTTCGGAATATCCGTCGGACCAAATTTTCCAACTTGCTGGAAATATTTTCCGACAAATTGGTCTGATAGGACATACTCCAATCATGTGTAGAGAATTCCGATTGGACAAAGTGCCACGCATGCTCAGATCAAATTCCTACATCAAAGCTATTGGCTACTAGCCTGAACGTAGTCCCATCGTAACGAAATTACGTCATCACGTTCTGAAAGATCAGATTTTTCGACAACTTTGTCCGACCGTGTGTATGCAACAGTTTCGGACAAGATCTGACTGAAAAAAATCCGACGGATTTGGTTGTTGGAATCTCCGACCGTGTGTACAGGGGCTTAGAGTACTAGTGTCCATAGGAGGCAGCTGAAGACCAAGATGAAAGGTTAGATCATGTTAGATCATGATGGTGCTACCAACAGATGGCACCATCTAAGACAAAACTCTCATTCATGGTAGGCATTACCCCATATTTGAATGTTTCTGAGATACCCCAAGCATTTTCCCAATACATTTTTGTGTATGTCTGAGTAATGGTTGGACTGTGTGCGTGCGGAATGAATACGGAGAAATATATACAGCTTTTGGGGTTGTTTTGTATTTGGGTTTTCTGTGAGTCTGTACTCACTCTATGCAAAAATTTTGTAAGCATTTGCAATAATGCTCCGTATAATAATAAGATCTTTTAACTTTATTACACTTTCTGTACAAGAATAAAAAAGTGATTTGTATTTAAATGATTTCAATTGCAATCTTGTAAGACCTCTTAATAAAATAACAGTTAATAAGAATCTGTCTGGTTTATTGTATCTATGGGGAGTAGAATGCCATGCCGTGTATTCATTTTTATTTCTTGTTTTGTATGTAAAATGCAGGGCATTTGGCATCACTGTAAACACACAGGAGAGTGTTGGATCTTGAAATGTATGTCCACGTTTGCAGCCAAATTGGAATAACACCTATTTTATATTTGTTACATATCATAATGAAAAAAAATATTTAAATTTTAAAATTCTACTCAACTTTTTCTTTCATTTGCAATGTTTACGTCGTATCAAATTCTAAAACAAAAATGTATCTTGTAAATCCTTAACTGCTAGGGCAGCATTTATTTTACTTTTTTTTAGGTATTTGTCCTTTATTTTTACCTGGTGGTCCAGCCAGTAAAACACTTCCTGTCTCCATGGGGTCTCCACCCTGGGCGGAGAAACAGCAGAGACACCTTTAGATGGCAGCTTGTCAATCTGGGGAGAGGGGAGTGTAAAATGGACTAGGAAATTTAGATGCACTGGAGTGACAAATTAAATCTGAATTTTGACCTAACATTTTTTTAAAACAGTTATAGCAACAGTTTTGTATTTCCTTTTAGGATAAAGTTTTTACATACAGTAAAAAAATAAAAGCTGATCATTGTAAACACCCCTGTCAGTGTTAAATGGTTTGTCTCAACCCTCTGACACTTTTCTTGGACAGCTTGGTCTGTTGAAAAGCAACAGACTTACTGGATACTTACTGCCGGGATTAATGGATGAAAATAAAGGAGAAAAACGTAAAAAAAAAAGATAATAAACATAGCCACCACACTTTATAATTGGTAAGATGCGATATATAACATTTTTGTTTTCTTGGTTATTTCTGCTTTAAGGAGGGTTGTGTGGAGTTATGTTTACCACAATTTTCCCTGTCTGTACTGTGCTGGAAAATCTCATTGTCAGTTGTAAATTATTTATGCACATTGTGTGTTCTAACAAAGGGTTAAAGATCTCAAGGTTTGTATCAGGGGGGAATTTATCAAAAACGTTAGCAGCTGTGCCAATCAGCTAATCATAGTAGCCAAACAGACTCAGTGTGTTAAATGGGGTTGTAAAGGTTTGTTTTTTATTTTATAAATAGGTTCCTTTAAGCTAGTGCATTGTTGGTTCACTTACCTTTTCCTTCGATTTCCCTTCTAAATGTTTTTTTTCTTTGTTTTCTTTGTCTGAATTTCTCACTTCCTGTTCCTCCTCAGTAAGCTGTTCTGGCTGACTAAACACCGCTCGGATGATGGTGTGAAGTTTACTAAGGAGAAACAGGAAGTGAGAAATTCAGACAAAGAAAAAAAACATTTAGAAGGGAAATCGAAGGAAAAGGTAAGTGAACCAACAATGCACTAGCTTAAAGGAACCTATTTAGAAAATAAAAAACAAAGCTTTTCAACCCCTTTAACCACTTCAGCCCCGGACCAATAAACACCTTAAGGACCAGAGGTCTTTTTCCAATTTCGCACTGCGCTGCTTTAACTGGTAATTGCGCGGTCATGCAATATTGCACCCAAACGAAATTTGCGTCCTTTTCTTCCCACAAATAGAGCTTTCTTTTGATGGTATTTGATTGCCTCTGCGATTTTTTTTTTTTTGCGATATAAATGGAAAAAGAGCGAAAATTTTGAAAAAAAAAAGATATTTTCTTCTTTTTGTTATAAGAAAAATCGAATAAACTAAATTTTAGTCATACATTGAGGGCAAAATTTATTCAGCCACATGTCTTTAGTAAAAAAAATGTCAATAAGCGTATATTTTTTGGTTTGCGCAAAAGTTATAGCGTCTACAAACTAGAGTACATTTTCTGGAATTTACACAGCTTTTAATTTATGACTGCCTATCTAATTTCTTGAGGTGCTAAAATGGCAGGGCAGTACAACCCCCCCCCCCCCAATGACCCCATTTTGGAAAGTAGACACCCCAAGGAAATTGCTGATGGGTATGTTGAGCCCATTGAATATTTATTTTTTTTGTCCTAAGGGATTGAATAATGACAAAAAAAAAAAAATTTGCCACAAGTTGCGGGAATATTACAAACTTTTTTTTTTTTTGCACAAAGTTGTCACTAAATGATATATTGCTCACACATGCTATGGGCATATGTGAAATGACACCCCAAAATACATTCTGCTGCTTCTCCTGAGTACAGGGATACCACATGTGTAGGACTTTTTGGGAGCCTAGCCGCGTACGGGACCCCGAAATCCAAGCACCGCCTTAAGGATTTCTAAGGGCGTACGTTTTTTATTTTACTCCTCACTACCTATCACTACCTATCACAGTTTTGAAGGCCATAAAATGCCAAGATGGCACAAAACCCACCCAAATGACCCCATTTTGGAAAGTAGCCACCCCAAGCTATTTGCTGAGGGCCATGTTGAGACCATTGAATATTTTTTTTTTTGTCCCAAGGGATTGAATAATGACAAAAAAAAAAATATTTTTTACAAAAAGTTGTCACTAAATGATATATTGCTCAAACATGCCATGGTTATATGTGGAATTGCACCCCAAAATATATTTCGCTACTTCTCCCGAGTATGGGGATACCACGTGTGTGGGACTTTTTGGGAGTCTAGTCGCGCACGGCACCCCGAAAACCAATCACCACCTTCAGGATTTCTAAGGGTGCAAATTTTTGATTTAACTCCTCACTACCTATCACAGTTTCGAAGGCCATAAAATGCCAAAATAGCACAAAACCCCCCAAAATGACCCCATTTTGGAAAGTAGACACCCCAAGCTATTTACTGAGAGGCATGTTGAGTCCATGGAATATTTTATATTTTGCCAAAAGTTGCGGGAATATTACAAACTTTTTTTTTTTTGCACAAAGTTGTCACTAAATGATATATTGCTCACACATGCTATGGGCAGAAGTCAAATTACACCCCAAAATAAATTCTGCTGCTTCTCCCGAGTACAGGGATACCACATGTGGGGGACTTTTTGGGAGCCTAGCCACGTACGGGACCCCGAAAACCAAGCACTGCCTTCCGGATTTAAATATAAAATGCTACCAAAAAAACTGTTAGCGATCGCAGGGATCAGGCCTGACTCTGCGATCGCTGCAGTTATGTGTTTAGTGTTTTGTAAGTGACAGTGATCGATCGATCGATACTGCACTTGGGTGGGCTGGGCAGAGGGGCAAAACGCAGGTGCTAGCAGGTATCTGGGCTGATCCCGCTAACAATGCGTTTTTTTGGAACCCTGAACTGCTGGGGACGCTAGTATAGATCTGATCAGATCAGATATTGATCTGTTCAGATTCTATACCACTACGGGAGGTGTATGCTTTGCGCTTGGTGTTAGCGGTACTGGCACTAACCTAGCGCTGCCTGGGGCAACGCAGACCCTGACCCTAAAACCTAATTGAGATCACCCGCCGGGTGATCAGGGGGTTAAACCTTTATTGGGTAATAAATGGTGGGTGCCCTGATGCTATAAAAAGCAAACTAACCAGAGTCACCCGTAACACTTATACGGTGATCAGTGGTGAAAGGTTTAACTAGGGGCAATCAGGGGGTTCAAATTTTTATTAGGTAGTATATGGGGGTCCCTGGCGCTATATAAAAACCTGACAGGGAACCTAAATAACTAACTGGCTAACCAGCGTCACCAGTGACACTTATACTGTGATCGCTGGTGAAAGGGTTAACTAGGGGCAATCAGGGGGTTAAAACCATTATTGGGTAGTATATCGGGGTACCTAGCGCTATAAAAACCTGGCGGTGAACCTAAAAAAATAACTAGCTACCTAGCGACAGTAGCGACACTGATGCAGCGATCAGAAAAATTATCGCTTAGTGACACTGGCAAAAGGGGGTGAAAAGGTTAACTAGGGGCAATCAGGATGTTAAAACCATTATTGGGTAGTATATCGGGGTACCTAGCGATATAAAAACCTGGCGGTGAACCTAAAAAAATAACTAGCTACCTAGCGACAGTAGCGACACTAATGCAGCGATCAGAAAAATGATCGCTTAGTGACAGTGGCAAAAGGGGGTGAAAGGGTTAACTAGGGGCAATCAGGATGTTAAAACCATTATTGGGTAGTATATCGAGGTACCTAGCGCTATAAAAACCTGGCGGTGAACCTAAAAAAATAACTAGCTATCTAGCGACAGTAGCGACACTGATGCAGCGATCAGAAAAATGATCGCTTAGTGACACTGGCAAAAGGGGATGAAAAGGTTAACTAGGGGCAATCAGGATGTTAAAACCATTATTGGGTAGTATATCGGGGTACCTAGCGCTATAAAAACCTGGCGGTGAACCTAAAAAAATAACTAGCTACCTAGCGACAGTAGCGACACTGATGCAGCGATCAGAAAAATGATCGCTTAGTGACACTGGCAAAAGGGGGTGAAAGGGTTAACTAGGGGCAATCAGGATGTTAAAACCATTATTGGGTAGTATATCGGGGTACCTAGCGCTATAAAAACCTGGCGGTGAACCTAAAAAAATAACTAGCTACCTAGCGACAGTAGTGACACTGATGCAGCGATCAGAAAAATGATCGCTTAGTGACAGTGGCAAAAGGGGGTGAAAGGGTTAACTAGGGGCAATCAGGATGTTAAAACCATTATTGGGTAGTATATCGGGGTACCTAGCGATATAAAAACCTGGCGGTGAACCTAAAAAAATAACTAGCTACCTAGCGACACTAGCGACACTGATGCAGCGATCAGAAAAATTATCGCTTAGTGACACTGGCAAAAGGGGGTGAAAGGGTTAACTCTAGGGGCAATCAGGGGGTTAAATCTTTATTGGGGGGTGATAGGGGGCTACCCTGGACCTAACACTAACTGCCCTGACAGTTTTTACTTTTACAACTGACACTGAATGCATTGATCAGTAAAGAAATGATCAATGCAATCAGTGACACTGTGACTGGGGGGGGGAGGGGGGGCGGTGGGATCGGGGGGCGATCGGGGGGGGGATAGGGGGGGTTTGTGTGCCTGTGTGTGCCTACATGTCAGTGTAGTGTTGGTGCACACTTACTTTTAGTTTTCTCCTCGTAGTCCGGTCAAAAAGACCTCCCCGAGGAGAATGACATCACTTCCTCCTTCCTGTGTAAACAATACACAGTGGGAGGAAGTTCTTCATTGGCCAGGAGCGATCGAGAGGGGGTGGCCAGAAACCAACGGCCATCCCCTCATCACGGATCGCTCCCGGAGGGAAACGGACCGCCGTATCCAGCGGGAGGGGGTCCAATCGGACCCCCCACCCGCTGGAAGGCAGGCACGTACATGTACGTGCTTGTGCCTGCCTGTGCCATTGTGATGACGTACATTGGCAATACGGCGGTCCTTAAGTGGTTAAGCTTTGCAAATGAAAGATAAAAGCTGTTTGGCTGCCATGCACAGCTGCCCTAAATTCTGTCTGATCCAGTTTTGATAAATTCACTTAAAAAAAAAAAACAACATTCCTTCAGTCTATGCCCCAATTGTACATTAGAATCTATTCTAAACAAATAAGCTGTCTACAGATTCCTATGTAAGGTAGGAGAAAAATCAAATTTAATTTAATTATTTTAGGCACTGCGTGAATGGGAACTACCTGGATAGGAAGCTGTGTTTAAAAAAAAAAAGGGGAAGCAGATAGCCATACCATGAAAAATCTGCATTTTGTGTGTGTGAGGTCATCTAAGCCTAAAACTGGCAATGCATTCATATTTTCTTTTTGTTCAACCAGTGGGTTGAAGAAAAAAATTATCCAATTCTCTAATCCACACATTTGAGGTCTATGAGGGAATCACTCCCGCTGTGCTATTGTTGTCTAAACACTGTTGCCGACTATAGCCAGCGCCACTGATTGACCAGGAAGAACCTAACAGGCTGGTTGGTGGATCTACTGATCCACTTCTGTACAATCAGTCTGCCCATACATGGATCGAAATTCAGCAATTCCCCAAATTTCGATCCATATGTGGTCGCTTTAACATTGGAGGAGGAGACAGGAGTGCCAGTGGGAAACCCCAAAAGAGGAGGATTGGGGCTGCTCTGTGCAAAAGCACAAAGCATGTAAATATGACATGTTTATTATTTAGGTTGAATATATATATTTTTTTAAATTTACATTTCTGAACAATATATATGAGTAAATGTAAGCATTCACACAGTGGCGGTGCATCCATTAAGGGACGCACGGGCGCCTCCCCCTCTGTCACGCCACTCCCTATACGACTAATAGATTCATGCATTGCAAGAATCTATCCATGGCCGCTGCTGCCACCCCCTATTCAGGCATCTAGCCCCTTTTCGGGCACCGAGCGCCTGAATTACAGCAGTGGGGGTGTTTTTTTTAACCACCTGAATAGAGCCATAGGCCCTAACAGGCTTCAAAAAAGGTGGAGGGCAGAGCATTGTGCTTGGAGCCCAATCAGGTGCATTAGAAAAGCAAATTAATATTTGCTTTTCTAACACTGAACCGCCTCTCCACCAATTAGGAAGTGCAGGTCTAATACCCATCACCTGATTGGCTGAAGACAGAGGTGATCCTATTGGACGCCTAGTGGAACAGAGGAAGATATGCAGGGAACACGGAGGACCAGCTGTTTGTCCCACACAGCTCGCCGCCATCACCTGCTGCCTGTCCTGCCACCAAGATGGGGTAAGTGCGAGGCAGACAGCAGGTGGGCTAGGGTCACAGTGGCTGCATTTGATGAGGCGCAAATGGCTGCATATGATGGGCACAAGTGGCTGCATTTGATGGGACACAGGTGGCTGCATTTGATGGGGCACAGTGGCTGCATGTGATGGACAAAAGGGCTGCATATGATGAGCGCAAGTGACTGCATATGATGGGGCACAAGTGGCTGGATATGATGGGGCACAAGTGGCTGCATATGATTGGCACAAGTGGCTGCATATGATGGGCACAGGTGGCTGCATATGATGGGCACAGGTGGCTGCATATGATGGGGCACAAGTGGCTGAATTTGATGGAGCGCAGTGGCTGCATTTGATGGGGCACAGTGGCTGCATTTGTTGGGCACAGTGGCTGCATTTGATGGGGTGCAGTGGCTGCAATTGATGACGCAGTGGCTGCGTTTGATGGGCACAGTGAGGCTGCAATTGATGGGGTTTTTTTGTTCAGTATTTTTCAGTTTGTTTGCGCCCCCCAAAAATCTTGAGCACCAGCCGCCACTGCATACACATATTACAATGAGCAGAACCATCTCAAGAAAAATCCAGGTCCCCAAGGACCTCAATAGGATATCATGTTGAGCAGATACAACAACCAATGATAGGGCATGTTTATTATTTAAAAAAATAAATAAGAATTAGAATCACTTAAAGACACTTCTCTCTCTGACTAGTATTAGGAGATTTAGGGTGGGATTCAGTATTGCCAGTACAGTGCTGATCACTGTTCTCCTTCATGAAGAGAAAGCCGTACTTGAGAACCTGCAGTGCAAGGACTTCCCTGCTTATGTCTCATTCGCTCTGTGGAATTGTGCTTTCTGAACCTCTGCTGTCGCTGCTTTATTATTCCTATGTTAGTCATCAGATTACCAGTCATCTGGGGACAACTGTGACATAAGGAAGTAAAGCTCTACCTATCTACCAAGATGGATATCTGCACACAGACATAATTACTGGTACATCAGTATTGGAAAAAAAGAGAAGCTGCAGGGAACCTATATAACAGAAAACCTTTTTTGTGGGCACAACTTCCACAGTTTAGGTCCTCTCATGACAATCTGTGCAAACCAACAAGCATATGCAATAGATGGCATCATGAAGAGTGATTGCCTCAAATGGAGTAAATGAAAACTCTGCTTCTTCCCTTTACATTTTCTGAAATATTTTATAAATAGCTTAATTAGTATGCCAATCCTGACTTTAACAAAAGGCACAACTTAGGCACACCCCATCAATGCTGCCCTACCTAATAACCCTTTCCTAGTGTCTGGTTTATATTAATGACAAGCACCGTCGTGAATTTCAATGCAAACACGCTGAATGCTCGCGGTTTCGCAAGACATTTAGGAACGCATTGTGTTTTCAGTTAGTTAATCATTGTGAAATGTAAAGGCCCTCCTCAGGGATATAATCAAAACTCGTGCTGTGCAGCTGAAGATGTGCCCCTGGAATTATGATCAGTTTAGGAAGCCCAGAAGTAAAGCATCACACAACACTTTCAGCATCTGTTGGTGCAGGTGTTAAATGCTTCATCGTTTGCCATTACCTCCAGGGTGCCCCTGTCACACTCATTCCAGTGAGCGTGCCCAACATACTTATCTCCAATCTGTCTCATTGTATGAAATCGTAGAGACCCACTCAGCGTTTAGTGATTATGTTGTTCGTGCTACAAGTGAAAAATGTTTTTTGTCTTTTTTCACGAGGCTCCACCCCCCCTTGTCACCAATTATGTAATGTCATCATAATCCTAAAAATAAAAAGGCAAAGGCAGATTGCGCTATAGGTGGCTGAATTGTTCGTTCAGAGCTATCACTGAACAGTTTTCCCCACTGATCAATTCCCTGGTATAAGGAGTCAAGGTTTCTTATGCCGCATAGACACGATTGAATTGTCCGGCGAAATTGGTCTGGCAAACAATCCGCCGGACTTTATAACGAACGGACTTAGCCACACACAGATGCTCCGAAAGTCTGGCGATTTCTAACGCAATGACGTACAGACTAGAAAAAAGAAGTTCAATAGCCAGTAGCCAATAGCTTCCTTCTCGTACTTGCTTCAGAGCATGCGTCATTCTTAGTCCGCCGGACTAGCACACTGACGAATGGATTGTCCGCTGAAAGCCAAGTCCAGCGGACAAATTTTGAGTCAAAACTACTTTCTAAGTCCACAGGACTTTACGATGAAAAAGTCCGCTGGAGCCCACACATGATCGAATTGTCTGGCGTACTGTGGTCCAGCGGACCGAGTCCACCGGACAATTTGATCGTGTGTACGCGGCATAAGGCTTCAAAGATTCTTCTCTCTGGCCATATCCCTTTCAGCCATGCTGCTTGATTTACCCCAGAATCGCCTAAGGCCCTTATGCGCACAGGGTGGCAATTTGGTAGAAAAAAAACACTTTTGTTATATCTTTTCCATAAGTGCAAAAAAACACCTATTGATCCTGCTAGAAGTGTTGTCAGCCGATAACTTTATGTGCTTTCCACATGTGCTGTACTCTTTATTAGTTACATTATTCACAGCTATCTCTGAGAACTCTCGAATGCCACTTCCCCATGTTTATGCTCCTATGCCTCTCCATTGGACAGTGAGGGCCTATTCACACTTTTGCGGTGTGGTAATGCACTTGCAGACAGATCTAAAAACCAGTGGCAGCTGGTGCTCCATTTTGGGGGGAGGTGTCAAACAAACCAATCTCCCCAGTCGGTCGTCCCTCCCATTGCTGGCTCGCACGTCATTCTGCCCACTGAAGTGAAGGATACGGCCATGTCCGGAGAGATGTGATGCTGCAGAATGCAGGAAGACGTTTAACATCCCTGAACCAAGTCGAAGGGTCCAGTGTGCCTGCCAGAACGAACCAAGCCGATCATGAAGGTAAGCCAACTGGGAAGTGAGACCGAAGACCACGGGAGCCAAGCCGAAGGGTCAAGCGTGCCTGGATGATGTGCAAGACGGATGGGAGGAAGGAATGGAAGCCTGTGCTTCTCCTCTCGGCCAATCGGGTCTCAGGACCCATTTCCTGATTGGTCGGGAGGAGAAGTGTGTTGCATTGCTATGTACAGTAGAGTGGTTGGGCTTCCATTCCCACTGAATAACACTACAACTCATTGCACATAGAGCAGCAGTGTTTAACTGCATGTTGCCACACACAAACGGGACCGAAGTGTTTAGGATGAATTCACACACGCACTGTGGTAACAAGCATTTTACTGCATTGTAAAACACCTGTCACTGCAAGGACCCACAGGAAACAATTGTTTCCTGTGGGTCCTTGCAGTGACAGGTGTTTTACAATGTATGTCCGTTCATTCTGCAATGCAGCTTAAGGTTGCACTTCAGCATGCTGTGCTAAAAAGGCAGAAATGGGGAATTGCATTGTGCTGAAGTGCATCGCATGCACCGCAGTGCAGTGCATTGTGTTGGGGTACATTGCCATTAATGAAGTTCCTGTTTTGTATACTTCAAATAAAGTTTGTAAAAAAAAAAAAGCAGTGTGATGTCCTGAATAGTGCACCACACTGCCCGCACACGTGACGAATCGCTCCAGCAGGTGAATGCGCCCTTAAAAAATATGAAAATAATGGAAAATGTCTGCAAAAAGAAAACAAATGCAACCTCCACATCTGACAGGTTAGCTGAATTATATGACATTTTTGTTCCTGGTTTTAGAAGTAATTTAAGGTGGTTGTAAACCCTTACACGCCACTGGAAATATCTCCTAAACCTGCACCGTTTAGGAGATATTTACCATATGCGCTTGTGCTGACGTCATTGGGCACATGCACACTGAGGAAAGGGCATGATCTAAAGGGCCCATGCCGTGATCAGGGGCTCCCACGCACATGTGCGGGAGTGACGTCACGGGACTCCGGTCAGTCACAGAGCTGGCGTCCACAGCCCCAGAAGGAAGAAGGGGTGCCACCAGCGGGGACATCAGGGACATTGCAGGCTTCGTTTGCAGGTAAGTGGCATATAATGGGCTAGTATGCAATGCATATTAGCCCATTATGCTTTTGCTTTGCAGGGAACAAAAGAGGAAGTAAAACCCATTAGGGTTTCCTTCCTCTTTACAGTAAACCTGTCATAAATAGGAACTATTTACAAGTATATTCACAAACAATTCATAAGCAAGGGTTTTTTCTCAGAGCACAGCAATAACTATGCGTGATGGACTCTATAGCTAAACCACCAAGGGGCCCGCTGTCTCTCTAATATCTCTTTTAAAGACAATTATTCTTTTGATACAGAATAATAATCACATTTGCCACCGTTTCAAAGATAAATCACTGTGTAGTCAGACAGCTCTGGGCTCCGTAGCAGTTACAAAACCATATCTTAAAACAATCAATAGATCCAGAGGTAACAGCAGTTAAAATGATATCTACATCTTGACTTTTCATTTAAAAGTGTTAAAATAGAAAAAAAAACTGCAGTATATCTCTGCAATACACATTTCTTCATGCTTTAAACACTTTGCAAGTATTGAAAGTTACCAGGTGATCCTGCCAGCAATCAGCAGTCCACTTATCCCCATCCCTCTTCTCCACATGCATACATTGATTTCTTTTCCAAAAAAACAATGCTGCTGTCTTGCATTCCAAAAGCCTGCCCACATACTGTGTGTAAGGCCGCGTACACACGGGCGGACTGTTCGCCCAACTTTATTCGTCAAACAATCCGACAAACAGTCCGCTCAAAAAAACGGACTTGACCACACACGATGAACGAACAGTCCGCTGAAAGCGTGCGCGATGACGTGAACGGCACGTACGACGGGACGAAAAATACGACGTCCAATACACTGCAATGCAACCTTCGCCGTGTAAATCCTTTCTGAGCATGCGCGAAACTTAGTTTGTCGAACAAGCCTACACACGAGCGGACTGTCCGCTCAAACCAAGTTTCAGCGGACTGTCTTACGGGAATTCCGAAAAACTTTGTTCGTCAGACTGTCCGCTGAAACTGTCCGCTGAAGCCCACACACGAGCGGACTGTCCACTGAAACACTGTTTAGCGGACAAAGTTGGGCGAACAGTCCGCCCGTGTGTACGCGGCCTAAGCAAAGAGTTTCTTGGAGATGTCTGTCTTGGGTTAGGGCACTTTCACACTTGGGCAAGCGTTCTTTCTTTTTTTTTCTTTACCGTAATTTTTGCGGTGCTTTTCGGCCGCTAGCGGTGTGCTGTTAACCGACCCTAACACCCAAAAGAGGGTTAAAAGCTCCCAAAAAGCGCCGCTGCAGCAGCGCTCTGCCAGCGCTGTCTATGGATTTCAATGGGCAGGGGCACTTTAGGAGCTGATACAGGCGCTGGCGGGACAGGAGCAGTGTATCACCTCTCCTAAACAGCTCCTACCCATTGAAATCAATGGGGCAGCATGGCTACCGCCAGCAAAGCGCCGCTGCAGCGAATGTCCCTGACCCACTTGGTGATAAATGTCCCAGGCACATTCCTTCTCAGGGTGAATCCCTTTTCCTGGGTGGTGGTGGATTAATTAAGGGCACCAGTCACTTTCAATACATTTTAGATGTTTTAATAATGCACATGCATAAAGAGTGGGAAGGAGGGTGGAGGGAACACAGGATGCCTGAGGGTTCCATTAACAATACACAGTCTCTGGTCTCATACAAGGTCTTCTCACTAATATCAATCCTTCTGTAACAGAACTCTACTGGATGGAATACATATCATAAATGTGGCTCCTTGTCAACTGAGGTTCCTGTGTATTCTCAGTCTTAGGATACAATGCAGACCAGCAGTGGAAAGGTTCATGTGGTACTTCCCAACTTGGCCGGTCACTCACTATCCCTGTGGTAGGACAACCAAGGCTTTGCTTCCCCAATGGCCAGTAGCACTTCATCTCAGCCAACAGCTTAGGGACACCTCCCATGACAGGAGATCCCGCAACACACTACATACCTCTAGGCCCTAAAGCCTGAGGCCTACATAAGTTGCTCACACAGACATCCTTTCAGGGAAAGTCCCTGGTGGAAAAAGCATGAGCGGGAAGTGACTCAGATATTAAATAGCTCTCCCAGCATGCACAGCAAGCTCCAGGCCTACTGATTGGCCAGGTATTAAATAGAGTGCACAGCCAGCTACACAGCTAACACTACGCTAACTGATCACAATACACAGCAAAAAGACACAAAAAAAGGCATTTGTCGGTAAGTACTTTGCAAAAACACATTTAGATACAATTACAACAACCAGTATTCCTACCCTAGAGTGATAATGCTGCTCTGGATAAAGTACAGAATGGGATCGTTGTCACCCCAGGACAGGAAGTGTGTTACCAGCAGGATAGCAGGATGATAATGGAATCATAAAGGAAATAAAGCCACCTTCTGAGGACTGACAAGTTGAAATATACTACATTTCTTTGCTTGGGTTTTGGTATTCTTTAACAGAATTTTGCTACATATATTTTCAGTTACCACTCACCACCATCTCAACCCTTCCATAAATGAAGGTTTGGTTGATAATCTAGCTCCTACTATAGCAATTAGGATTTTGCTCAACATATTGTTCTTCTACACTAAAAAAGTCTGTAAAGCCTTGGTCAAAGCGATATTACCCAAGTCCACCTAGAGGTGCATCTTCTAAGTTTGATAAAGTTTGGGGCTGCTGGACAAATGATACTATTACTACCTCTGAGTAATGTAAGTAGTAAAAAACAAGAGGACTTTACTGAACTATGTTGTATAGTTGAACTTGATTTCTAGATCTCTAATTTATGATGTATCAATTTACTGGACACCTGCTATATCCCAGGCTATAGGCTATGACTAGCCACTTGCTTACTGGGCACTTAAACCCCCTTCCTGCCCAGACCAATTTTCAGCTTTCAGCGCTGATGCACTTTGAATGACAATTGTGCGGCCATACTACACTGTACCCAAATGAAATGTTTATCATTTTTTTCCCACAAATAGAGCTTTCTTTTGGTGGTATTTAATTACAGCTGTGAGTTTTATTTTTTGCTAAACAAACAAAAAAAGATGCAAAATAAAAAAAAATTTAAAATCACGTTTAATAGTTTGTTATAAAATTTTGCACACAGGTAATTTTTCTCCTTCATTGAAATGCGCTGATGAGGCGGCGCTGGTGGGCACTGATAGGCGGCGCTGGTGGGCACTGATAGGCGGCGCTGGTAGGCACTGATAGGCACAGTTAAGGCGGCACTAATAGGCACAGATAAGGTGGCACCGATAGGCACAAATAAGGCAGTACTGATGGGCACAGATAAAGCAGCACTGATGGGCAAAGATGGGCACAGATAAGATGGCACTGATGGGTGGCACGGATGGATGGCACGAATGGGTGGCACTAAGGGGCACTGATAGGTACCACTGATAGATGGGACTGATGGGCACTGATAGGTGGCACTGATAGGTGGCTCTGATAGGTGACACTGCTGGGCACTGATGGACGTCACTGATGGGCACTGGTACATGACACTGATGGGCACGTATATGTGGCACTGAGGTGCAGCACTGTGTGTGCGAGGCAGATTGTGGGTACTGATAGGTGGCACTGTAGGCACTGATGGGTGGCACTGTGGTCACTGATGGGTGGCACTATGGTCACAGATGGGTGGCACTATGGGCACTGATGGGTGTCACTTTTTGACATATTTTAGGTGGCACTGGCAGGGGGCAGATGGGCATCAGTCCCGATCACGACCGCCAGTGATCGGCTTTTTTTACCGATTACCGGCTCTGTTGTGATCACATGATCAGCTGCATTGCTGTCGACCTGTCATTGCTGTCATCAGCTGTCGATCCCTTGCTCCGATCTGTGATCAGGTGAGTCTCATAGACTCGCTGATCACAGAGTGCGCCGCGTGCGCCCCTCAGGGGGAGCGCAGGCCGCTCTTGCATGGGACGGCGCTCGGACGACGTCCGCGCTGTAGCTGTCATTCGGCTATAGCGCGGATCTCAAGAAGCTAGAGACCAGTGGTGTAGCGTGGGTTGCTAGCACCTGGGGTAAGGCAAGTAATTTGCGCCCCCTAACCTGCAGACTTTTAGCACTCCTCGAGTTCCTTCAAATACAATAACCTACTATACTGTCCACTACACTACACTGACCACTATACTATACTGTCCACTACACTGACCACTACACTGTACACTACACTAACCACTATACTAACCACTATACTATGCTGACCACTATACTACACACTACACTGACCACTGTACACTATACTGACCACTACACTACGCTGACAACTATATTGTACACTACACTAAACTGACCACTATACTATCCACCCTACAGTAACTCTCTCTGCCTCTCTCTCCCTCTGCCTCTCTCTCCGCCTCTGCCTCTCTCTCTGCCTCTCTCTCTGCCTCTCAATCTCTCGCTCTCTCTCTGTCTCTCTCTGCCTCTCTCTCTCTCTCTCTCTCTCTGTGCCTCTCTGTCTCTCTCTCTCTCTGTCTCTCTGCCTCTGTCTCTCTATCTCTCTCTCTCTCTGCCTCTGTCTCTCTCTTCCTCTCTCTGTCTCTCTCTGTCTCACTCCCTCTCTGCCTTAGTCTCTCTCTATCTGTCTCTCTGTGTCTGTCTCTCTTTCTGCTGCTCTCTTCTCTCTCTTCTGTCTCTCTCTGCCTCTCCCCAGTCTGTGTTCATGTTCCTCATCACCTGCTTGTCCTGCATGGGTCCAGAGGAGGAGAAGAAGGCGGCAGCTTTTCATTACTGTTCTGGCCACCATGTACAGTGTCCGGTGCATTGGGCGTATGGGGGTCACTTGCAGAGGCTGGACTTCAGCCCCATGCCGCAAATGACACCCATACCGCCAATCACAGGGTGCCAGACACTGTAATTGGTGGCCGGAGTGCCGGGGACACAGGAAATTACATTTAGGAGAAGACAGCCAGTAGTGAAACGCAAATTTCGCGCCCGGAGCCACGGCACCCCCTGCACCCCCCACACTACGCCACTGCTAGAGACTATGTGGACGTTTCAAATATGCCAGAAATTACATTACACAATAAAATATACTGTATTTTTGTATGGAATGTATGCCATTTTATATTTATCAATGTGTAGCCAGGTGTTGGACTACAGCAATATGGAGAACAAGACACTTCTTTTTAGTCTTCTCTCCCTCTCTACTGAGATACTGATGTTAGACTGCTCCAAGCTCCTCCAGCCACTAGGGGGAGAGCTAAAGCTAAGCAAGCCCATATACTTCTATGCAGAGTGTTGAGAATTATGGGAGCCGTAGTTGGAAACGGCAGCCATATAATGGGACGAATAGACTCTTTACACTTAATCTGCTCAGGAAAGTTCTTCCTCTTATCACTGAAGGAGTGAGAGAGAGCACCTCTGTCTGGATATTCGCCTGTCAGAGGGAAACAATACCAGCAGAGATATGAGAATGGGAGTGAGGACACCCGGGGCAGTGCTGCACCGCCCATATCACAGTGCCTGCACCACTGCAGGGAGACTGGAGCATTCACTCACCCATTTCTTCCCACTGCTGATCATTGGAGGCTTTCAGGGAGAGATTGAGGGGGACCCCCTTCTACAGCAAGAGGTAACTTCAGCATCCTGGGGAGTGGTGAGAGTAGGGTTGCCACCTGTCCAGTATTCACCTGGACAGTCCAGGTTTTGAATCATGTGTCCGGGTTTTAGGTGGACTGAAACCCAGACACATTATTGAGACAGGGCTGTGGCTCCCCAAGTAACCAAGATAGTCACATCCGTTGCCATCCGAGAGGTGTGGTTGGCTGTATGGGGGCAGGTTCGGAATCCCTGGGGGAGGGAGGCGATGATGTCAGCAAGAGCAATTTTGCCACAAGCACTGTTCACCACAGTGCACTGTGCATGATGCATTGCTACTATCCTTGGGCCACCCAAAGGTGTCCCAGGTCTTTTATAATACTATAGTGTATACTACAAGAAGAAAAAAATTCCCTGCACCGCTAAAGTGTTCTGGTTTGGATTAAAGAAAAGGTGGCAACCCTAAGTGAGAAGGCTATTCGCCCATTGTTGATACTGCTAGCTCAGACTGACCCACAGAGCAGGACACCAAATATACCCAATCCATACCACATCCATACTGCACTGTATACGGCACTCATTCCAAACCTAGAATGCACCTATACAAACCCTATACAGCATTATACCGAACCCTTACCACATCTGAACCCCATTTACCTTGCACCTGTGCCTAGACTATACTGTACCTATACTGCATGCAGGTTAACTGAAACTGTTGTTAAGTGCACCTATGCTCTTAAAGGGCCCTCAATGATAGCCAGCAGAAGAACATCTCAAAAGACTGCCCCTCCTGTAATAATTATTTTGCAAGCCTCCTTTGTCTCCCGTCCCCTCTGCTACAATCCTCCTTTTCTTTTGGACAGTGCATACCCAATTGGCTAGGAATAGCCGCTATAAAACACTCAGCCAGTATAGTTCCAGCACTTGGTAGATTAAACTTTACTACTGCTCACTGTTGCACTTGATGTGGACTTGCTACTATTTATGCTGATTTGGATGCCAAAATGTCATCTAAATGCCTCATCCCAACTGTTAATCACTTTGTATGCTAAATTGTGCTATTATCATTGTTAATCCATCCTATGTTTGCCTAGTTACCAACCCTATTGGGTGACAATACATTAAGTTTGTCTTTACTACCTGCCTTGGTGCCTGTTTTCTTTGATATAGCACTATTGGGTACTAAGTATTATGAGCCGTACACACGATAGGATTTTCCAACAACAAATGTTAGATTTGAGGTTGTTGTCGGAAAGTCCAACTGTGTGTATGCTCCATAGAACATCTGTTGTCGAAATTTCCGGCAACAAATGTTTGAGAGCAGGTTCTCCAATTTTCCGACAACAAGACTTTCAAGAAATTCCGAGCGTGTGTACACAATTCCGACGCACAAAAGTCCACGCATGCTTGGAATCAAGCAGAAGAGCCGCACTGGCTATTGAACTTCATTTTTCTCGGCTCATCGTACGTGTTGTATGTCACGTGTTCTTGTCGTTTGGAATTTCCGATAACATTTGTGTGACCGTGTGTATACAAGACAAGTTTGAGCCAACATCCTTCGGAAAAAATCCACGGTTTTGTTGTTTGGAAATCCTATCGTGTGTACATAGCATTACTTTCAGAGATTTCCTGTAACATTGTATGTTTGCAAACTCAACCTGATGTGTCAGAGGTGCTGAGGTTCTTGAGAAGGTCGAAGCAAAGAACAGAGGACACATCCTATCCTGTGGCTCTTACAAGGGTAGCGCTACATTTGATTATTATTCGATAAGGACCACAGTATGTATTTATTAAACTGTCTCCTGTCTCTCAGAGAACAAAGCTGCTATTGTTGTGTTTTCATTAGTAGGCTAAAGCCAAATGTCATGCATTGTAATATTCAAGGTGCATGGCAGGAATCTTTCACACTGCACTATTGTATTCTTACAGTGGGCGGGACTCCTCCGCTGTCAAAACACACAGATCAGTGCTGCAGCTCTGCAGCTGCTGATCAAGGGGCTTTTTTCCAACAGTTAATCGATAAATCGGCTTTTGTTGAGCAGCAGTGGCCACACGTGGATCGAAATTCAGCCAGTTCCTACTGAACCGGCCGAATTTTAATCCATCTGTGGCCAGCTTAACAAATAGTAACAAGAGATTTAATTAGATAGAAATATGGAGTGAATAGTTTTAGTTGAACTACTATTATAGTCAAAGGTAGTAGATCGATTTGTCATATTTAATTTTTGGTTATGTTGTCCTACCTCGTATTGTCTGTTATACGGCAAAATCTAAATAAAACGTTTTTTTTTTATATTTATTTTTTTCAGCTACTTTCAAAAGTCCTAACAGTGGTGAATTCTGCTCAGATCTCTTTTGTATAAACCATCTTATGTTTTAGAGTTTAGTTTTCCTTTAAACTCTGGGAAACATGAATGACATATTGGCCAGTGTATTAAGTGCCCTCTATGTCAGTAGGGCAGGGGAAAGATCAGCATAGGTAGTCAGTTAATTCTAGCTCACAGACCTCCGGGTCAGAGTGGAGACAAGCCCTCTGTGCAACTGGAGGTTGATGGAGAGCTCCTTATAAATATTTTATGTTGTTATGATAAGATTTCATACCTGCAAAGAATCTTGTTTACAATAAACTGTCACAGTCTATGGGCACATTGATTTTTCATTCTCTCACTAACATCTGTTCTCTGAGAACAATAATCCCTCTCAGGATGGAGAACAGGGTGTAAAATGCTGGATATTTGTAGCCAAACAGTAGGAGGACAATATACAAACTCCCAGCGAGCTTAAAGGAAAACCAGATCAAATTTTTAGTGCAAACACATTATGTGTTATTATTTTACTGTGTACCTGGATGTAATATTTTCAGGAAATTCACATTTTATTTTGCAAGTGGGGTTCAAAGCTGAGAGGTAACAAATGGGTTCTGTAGGAGGGGTGACTGGTGTGCAGAGGTGAGCAGTAGCCAAAGAGTGCAGAGGGGGATGCAATGCTGTATCCTGGCCTAGGCCCAGGGCAGCACTTTGCAGGGGGGCAGAACGGAAATAGTCCCCACCGGCTTGTGCTACACTGATAGTGTAATGCCCTGCACACACGGTCGGACATTCCGACCACAAAATCTGTTGTTTTTTTTTGCGACAAATTTTGTCCGAAACTTGTGTTGTGTACACACGGTCGGACAAAGCTGGTGGAAAATCCGATCGTTCGGAACGTGGTGATGTCCGTTGCATACGACTGGACTACGTAGAGGCTAGTAGCCAATAGCTTTGGTCTCGTAATTTGATCTGAGCATGCGTGGCACTTTGTCCGTCGGAATTCTATACAAATGATCAAAAAAGGTCTGATCTGATTTTTTTGTCGGAAAATTTTAGAACCTGCTCTCAAATTTTTTCCGTCTGAATTTCTGACGGAGAAAGTCCGATAGAGCCCACACACAATAGGATTTTCTGACAATATAATCCGATCGGACCTTTTCCATCGGAATTTCCGACCGCGTGTACAGGGCATAATGCCAGTCTTATGGGGCGGACTGGGCTGTGAGGCAAATTAGTCTAGCTCCCCCATAAACTGTGAGGGGGGGCACCGCTTTTAATTTTGAATGTCCTCTCATCCTGGACCACAAACCTTCCTCACTGTGCTATATGTTTTCTGCTGCACCATTGGCATGCTTATATCCTCTTAGTCCTCTCCATAAAATTATCAGAAATTTGTGCTTAAAGTAGAACACTTGTTTTTTCATTTTAGATAGAGTAAGGGAGGGTTATAACCCCTGTCAGTTTATTTTTTTACCATCCCTGCCCCATTGCAGAGATTTCCCTTCACTTCCTGTCCCATAGCCAAATAGGTAGTGAGAGGAAATCTATGCAAATTAACCACTTAAGCCCCGGACCATTTGGCTGGCCAAAGACCAGACCACTTTTTGCGATTAGGCACTGCGTCGTTTTAACTGACAATTGTGCAGTCGTGCGACGTGGCTCCCAAACAAAATTGACAGAATTCCCACAAATAGAGCTTTCTTTTGGTGGTATTTGATCACCTATGCATTTTTTTTGGGGGGGGGGGGGGGGTTTGCGCTATAAACAAAAAAATAACGACAATTTTGAAAAAAAAACACATTATTTTTAACTTTTTGCTATAATAAATACCCCCAAAAAATATATAAAATAAACTTTTTTTTTTCCTCAGTTTAGGCCAATACGTATTCTTCTACATATCGCAATAAGCATATATTAATTGGTTTGCGCAAAAGTTATAGCGTCTACAGATCTGAAGGAAAAAATCAGCAGAAAATCTGATAGTGTGTATGGGGCTTTAAACATCTAAGTACACATGAAGAGCTCAGGTGTGTGTGTGCTGCCAGGGCGGAGTACTCACAGGAGAGAGAGAGCGCAATGAAATACGCCTTCCCCACCAGCTCTACCAGCAGCCAAAGCTCAAGTGTAGAGTGCGAAGCTTGCGTTTTTACTGGGTGGAACTGGAGGAGGGGGTGCAGCCAGCCTCGTGCCCAGCCTGCCTTCTTCTACTCTGGTGCATGTATAAGGCTAGGCACTGAAGACCGTGGGAGCACTGGGAGAGAGCAACAGAGAGGTAATATAAGTTAGCTCTGTATTGACAAGACACAGGACAGGCTGCTGATCTGCTGGATGGCCAAATGTTGCATAACTTGTCATATGCAAAAATCACTAAACAGCCCTAGCCTGCCCCAATACTGTCCTAGCCTGTCCATATACTACCCTATCCTGCCCCTATACTGCCCTAGCCTCTCCATATACTACCCTAGCTTTTCCATATACTACCCTAGCCTGTCCATATACTACCCTAGCCTGTCTACATACTACCCTAGCCTGCCTCTATACTGCCCTAGCCTGTCCATATACCACCCAAGCCTGTCTATATACTGCCCTAGCCTGCCCCTACACTACTTTAGCCTATCTATGTACTACCCTAGCCTGTCTGTATACTACCCTAGCCTTTCTATATACTACTCTGCCCTTATATGGCTTTAGCTTGCCCCTATCCTGCCCTAGCCCACCTAGCAATGCGGGGGGGGGGGGGGGCAAGTTTTGTCTATACCAGAAAATGTTAGCGCTTTGCTTGATCATAATGGCCTTACATTCAGACACAGAGTGGGCAGTAAAAGCTGCTACAAGTATATCACTGTTAATGACAGCTACTGTATGCCACAGATATGTCATTGTTCTAATTTGGCATTGTTCTGGCACTTCCTAGTAGTAGCAAGGTACATATGACAGGTACACTTTAAGTCCAGCTCTTTAGTCAAAACTACACACCAGCCTTTTGTCGCAGCTTTCAGAAAAAGTATTAATGCCTGGATAGAAGAAATGCATGGATCATTCCACTAAGTTCACCCCATTCTTCCCAGATGTTTAATGGACCTTTAAAGCCATCAAGGCAGACCCACGACGAGAACTATTGCAAAATAAACTTTATCTTAATCTTCGATCTCGGTCCAATCAATAAACCTTCCAAGATCTAAGCTGGATTAATACTATTAAATTACAATAAGTAATAGTTGGTAGCCTGCGATGACTGATCATTAGACGGCATGAGTTACAATCCAGGGATGCACCACGTGTTCTTGCAGACGGCTTCAGAAAAGTTTTGTCTCTTTGGTTCATTTAGAGCTCATTAATTTATTTGAGATTAGAAATATTGATTTCCTGCAGAAAGGGAAGCTTCATTTCTCTCTTCGGAGAGACACAGTTATACGGCGATTCGTCGGCTGTCCGCTGCAAATTGGAACCGTTTGGTTAACCTTGACATGGAATATTGAGATTCCCGCTGGTACTTTATACCGTGCACATAATGATTCCTGATAAATGTGTAGATATTTCTCCGCCAGCTCAAACACTTTATTTGCTATACAGATGCAGCAATATTTACTGAGCAAAACCAAGCCTGATAAAAATAGACTGCAGTAAATGTAATACTGTCCACATTTGGCATGGGGGAGCTAATGCCAATGCCACTTTCAAAGCCCCACCCACAGCACTTAGTATTTTTTAAATGGGTCTAAGTTTCTGGTTGCCAACCTGTGGTCCTTTGGAAGTTAGTGTGTGGCCCTCAGTCTGTGTTTCGATGATTAAGCTAGCCCTTGAAGGTGGTTTGCTCAAAGCCGAATTAAGCATAGAAAAAACAAAAACACTGACAGGTATGTGAGAAGGGGCAGTGTGGTGCGACAGTAGAAAACACTCAGAGTCAAGGTGCAGAAAACGGAACTGTATTGAAACTGAAGTTTGACAATACACAAGCCTGGCGGGAGGGCAACCTGACTGGGAGCAATCCCAAGATATAACAGCGATGAGAAGTAGCAGAAGGTCTCAGGTGTGCCGACAGCATCTATCTTGAGGGGTGGAATGTGGTCCGGCTGGGCGGTATCCAATTGCGGAGGCTTCCAGGTATGATGGCATGTCTGTGCACTTTCCCTACTCATCTGGAACCTCTCCCTGATGCTAAACTCTGTCCGTGACCGATGCATGACCTGTCCCTACTCTAGTGACATGCAAGATGCGCCAAACCCAGGAGCCAGGGTCTTAAATAGCCTCTGCCTTACCCAAGATGGCAGCCAAAGGCATATGGGGTGCCAGCATCCAATTGGCTTTTCTGTGACTGAGGAAACCATACAGGAACTTCGGTCCTCTCAACTTCTGCCTCCACCTGCAGTGGGGAAAATAGACTGTACCTGCCTACAGATAGGATTTTTATTACAGAAGAGACCCTAGTGGTCTCCCCTGTCATAAACCCTTCTCCCTGCCTGTGTGTACTGTGCTCCGCATGCAAACCTTAGTGTATATTTATGGCATGGATCTGTGCCATGACGATCCTCATAGCCCAGCCAAGTTGCTTTTTTTGTGGCGGTTTAATTCCATTTTAAATTCTTTTACACATTCTTAATTTTTTTGGTGTTGTTCATCCCTTTTTTCTGTTTAAGAGTTTTTTTTTTAATGGAACTTGCTAAAAGAAACATCAGTTGTGGCACAGGTATGTTTTTGTGGGGCCGTAGAGAACACAAATATGGAAGTGTTTTAACTGCTGTGATCTCTAGTAGTCTCATATAATGACATGTCTTCCACCCCCCTCCCCCCCCAATAATTCCTATAGTATGTCCCTAGTCTCTGACCATCACTTTCAGCATACCTATAATCTCTGGTCCTCTATTGTTGCTGATATGATGTCTCTGACAGGTTAGTGTAGAATTTTAATTGACTAAATATTAGGTGGCTAATAGCAGAGGCAACAGTTGAGGCTTTATATCACTTTAGTTGATCATCACTGATTAAAGTAGAGTTGTCATTATAATTGATGCTTTAGAATCATCAATGTATCTGACAGTATTACCAAACTACAGTTCATTATTATCTGGAATAAATTCACATTACTATTTCAGTAAAAAGAATTTAAGTATTAAAAAAACAAAAAACAAAAAAACAATGTTACCTCCAACACTCAAGGTATAGACTCATAATACCATAAAGAGGATTTAAATTGGTCTCATTTTCAATCTGATTCATTAATAGGTATTCAAGGAAGAATAAGAGCCCCAGTAAAGACACAAGGAGAAAGGGTTGTCCACAAACTTAGCAGATCAGATAATGATGTCATTGCAGAAGGTTTGATAGGGAGCAAAAATGCCAGAATGAATCTGCTTCGTAGGGTTTACTTTAAGTGGTAATATTGTATTATGGTTACATTGTAGGAATAATACCTGTAAGGATAGTATGGAGAATATGAATTGCTATTTTCAAAGGCCTGCTTTATATTTTCTCTCCATTTACATGCAGATCGAGCAGTCCAGTAAGGCTGGATCTACACCTATGCATTTTTAGTGCTTTTTGCATTTTGCAGATTTGCACTACAGTCCATTTAACATGGTTTTCATATGGAACACGTCCTGTAATGCAAATCTGCAAAAAGTACAAAAAATGCATAGGTGTGAATCCAGCCTAAAAGTGACAGATAGTACAAACCACACAATGTTGTTTTAGGCCTGGTTCACACCTATGCATTTTTTAGTGTGTTTTCAGTTTTGCAGAAACACACTACAGTCCAATGAGGCTGGATTCACACCTATGCATTTTTAGTGCTTTTTGCATTTTACAGATTTTGCACAACAGAAAGTGTTCTATAGGAAACCATGGTAAATGGACTGTAGTGCAAATCTGCACAATGCAAAAAGCACTAAAAATGCATAGGTGTGAATCCAGCCTTAACATGGTTTCCTATGGATGTAGTTCACATCTGTGCATTTTATGGAAAGGGCTGGGGACTTTTTTCCTGGTTTTTGGCTCCTAAACATAGATTCACACCTATGCATATTTAGTTCTTTTTGCATTTTGCAGATTTGCCCTATAGAACGAGCTCCATAGGAAACCATGTTAAATAGACTGTAGTGCAAATCTGCAAAATGCACTAAAAATGCATAGGTGTGAATTCAGCCTAAGACTTCAATGGATCAAAAACGTGTATTAAAAAACGCAAAATGCACCTGGAATATGCAAACTGCAACCGGCATAGGTGTCAATCAGGCCTCAAACCTTTTTCCAAATAATAAAAAAACAATTATCTGGTATTTGTCTAAGGCTGGATTCACACCTATGCATTTTTTGTACTTTTTGCATTTTGCAGATTTGCACTACAGAACGTGTTCCATAGGAAACCATGTTAAATGGACTGTAGTGCAAATCTGCAAAATGCAAAAAGCACTAAAAATGCATAGGTGTGAATCCAGCCTTAAAATTGTCTACAAAAAGCTGCAGTTGAGTTCAAATTTGTTTGTTGCTCAGTTTTGAATCAAATCATTTTTATTAAACTTCTGGAGTTTTTGATGTTAAGGAAACTAAAAGAAAGCAGAGTACAGTCTGTTCCAGTTCACAAGACCAGAAGATTTTTTGTCGCTCAATTTAAAATAACATGTTCATCAAAGACTATATTGTCCACTGGTTGACAACGCTGCAGTGATTTTACTACCAGATAAACAGGCTAGTCATCCTGTTACATGAACTGTAAAATAAATGGATTCACTGTCAACTATGTTACAGGGGTAGCCAGAAAAACAAACAAAACTGCTAGTGACAGACTATATCAGGTATGTTATTTTTATTTTAGCCCATAGCCCAAATTGTTGGTAAAGCAAAACGTTGCAGTTTCAAGGTCATAGACAATGTGGTTGAGTTACTAAAACTGGAGTGTGCAAAATCTGGGCCAGCTCTACCATACCTGGGCCACACATTGATTCAATTTCCGAATGAATTTTCTTTCAAAAATCAGAAATTTTGTGATCTGGTGGTTCCACCATTGACTTCAAAATTCGACCAACCAAGCCTTCAATTTCACCTCATGTTGCCACAGAAAAGAATTTTCATGGCCGGGAATTGTCTTTTCTTTCCAAGAATTTTCTTTTCTTGTGCTCATTTATTTTTCAATTATATTTCTTACAAGATGCTCCCATCATCGAAAATCGTTCCTTTTTTAAAACATTTCCAACATGCCCAATCACTCAAATTCGATGGCCACACAAAAATCAGTTGTTTCTGTGGCCCACTAATGGTGTGAAATTCGAACAAAAGTTCTTAGAAAATATTTTCTAAAGAAAATTTGTTCAGAATTTGACCCATGTATGGCTGGCCTTAAAGGAGTTGTAAATTCTCAAGGTTTTTCACCTTGATGCATTCTATGCATCAAGGTGAAAAACCTTCTGTGCTGCAACTGTCCCCCAGAGCCCCCCCCCTCCTTTTTCCTACCTGAACCCGGTCGTTCCAGTGATAAGATGACGCCAGCAGTTCCAGCAGCTGTCTCGAGTCCATTGGCTTCTGCTGGTGTCAATCAAATCCAGTGACATGGGAGTCAGGGGCGGGGCCAAGTCCCGCTGTCTGTGTCAATGGACACATCAGCAGTACTCAGGAGCGCGCCTGCACAAGTGCTCCCATGGAAAACATCTCTCCGTGGGGGCACCCGATGAGGGGGAGGAGACAGGAGTCCAGAAAAAGAGGATTGGGGGCGATTTGTGCAAAACCCTGGCACAGAGCAGGTAAGTATAAAATGTTTGTTATTTTACAAAAAAAACCAAAAAAAAAAAACCTTTACAATCACTTTAATTGAACAAGCTGAAGTTAGATGCTGATTGGTTACCATGTACAGCTGCATCAGATTTTGCACTCTCCTGTTTTAGTAAATTAACCTGCATCAGCATCGGGCGAATCCCTTTCATTGACCTTCATAAGTATAGCAGTAGATACAAAGAAGCTATCACATTTGCATTATCTGTATTTGCGTGGTCCCAACATACACTCACTGTCTACAAGTTCAACCTCCCTCATAAAGTGACTGGGAGGTGCACAGCTCTGACCAATTGTACTCCCCCGCAGCTTCCCCCCTGGACATCCATTGGGCTTTGGGCTTCTGCCTAGGTTGGTGTATGATCCAGCTGACATTGTGGGCAGTGATGATCAATATACCAGAGGCAGCATGGTCTGTGACAAATACCATAAGAGAAAGAGTACACCAATTTATCCATAATCTAAAACTGCCCACAGACTTTGGTGAGGACCTGCAAGAGTCATGTGTCTGCTCTCAAAGCAGCAATTTCCTGAGCCACCCACTAGATGTCCTCAATTTGATGACCAGCATTATTCATCCCACTTCTCCGGAACCCAGGTCATCCTGGACCAGCCCCAGGTTGTGAATGGGCAGTGGGCACTGGCAAGCAGAGAAGAAACGCAGTGACTCAAGAAGCTGTTCTTTCTTTCACACTGTGCTCTCCTCCTTTGCACCCTATCAACTATTTAACTGATTGGCACCTTTTACTGCTTCTTCCTCTCACCTTCTAGCCCTGCTGTACAGGCACTAAAAGAGGCTGATACCAGGTCACATTCAGGTATGCCAGCCAGTCATGTTTATGGCAATTGGGGAGGGGGAGGAAGTGATTGGCACAGAGAGACCCTACAAGCTCCGCTTATCTTGGGTAGAACATTAGCCGCCATTGTTACACCCCAGAGCTGACACCTTCTTGTCACACAGACATCAGATGAAAATGGCTGGATTATGCAATTTTCAGCAATGTCTATGAGCTGCTTTACAATAATGGGATTTTGAAACGCAGAGGGACTAGATTAACAAAAAAATAAAATAAACTATTATTCTGAAAGGGTATAAATAAAGTTTCCTGGGGATCAAATTTAAATTCAAGAACTTCCTTTCTTTTGATAAAGCCGAGTTAGTTTGAAGGCGTTCTTTTCTCATTATATCCAATCACATGTGTCGCTCTTTCAGCAAAACGGTGTAACCTTTTGTACCGCCATGCTTTGTATTCAGAAGTAATTTGTCACCCAGGAATAACATCATGGTAATAATTCTTCAATGCGCATCTTAATCCAAATGCAATGTGTTTGTTATGCTTCAATAAAGAAGGAATTTTTCTTTTAAACTTTGGTGACAGGCTCCCATTGTGAGAGAATATTGGAAGATTTACATTCTGAATAATTTCCTCTCCAAAACATTTATTTTCTTCGGAGTAGGTAATTTTCTCCAGGCAGCTGAGGGATTTCACAGTGGCATGAGAAGAGCTATAAACTGCAAGAGAGACAACACACAGTTATGTTTTTCTGGGCCTGTAAGGTAAACAACACTGTGCAGAGCACACTACTGGACCATTCAGGTCACATCTTTAATAAATCTGACTTTAGCAAATTGTAATGTAATTGGCAGCTGTTGTTTAAAGCAAAATTCCAGTCAAACAAAAAATAAGATAAAAAAATTCATTAAAAATTATTAATAGTCACCTTCAATCCAGTTTGCCCACTGCACTTTATTTTCTGCCGCTAAGGGTCCTCAGTCTGATGGCCAGGATCATTCAACCCACTTCTTCTAAGTCGTCTTGGATGTGCCCCTCTCTATGACTGGACAGTGAAAAAAGAAGAAGTACAGTGATGAGGTCATCTCCTGGTCACTCTGCTTTCTCATCCTATTAGCATGCTTCTTCTCAGCACATGAACTGATTGGTTCCTTGTGCAGCTCCTCTCACACTCCAGCCATGCTGTACAGGGACTGAAAGAGGCTAACACCAGGTCAGGTTCAAATACACTGTTTGCATTTAAGAAGATACATTTATGGTGTATTACAGGGGTAGGCCACCTCGGCACTCCAGCTGTGGTAAAACTACAAATCCCACCATGCCTCTGCCTCTAGGAGTAATGCTTGCGATTGTCAGGGTCTTGCAATGTCTCATGGGACTTGTAGTTTCACCACAGCTGGATAGCTAAGGTTGCCTTCCCAGTAGTGTATTATTTAAAAACAGAGCTTCGTTGATGTGTACCTTTTAATGTCTACCTAGAGTTCAACTTTAAAGAGTTTACCCAATCAAAAAACAGTTCCCCTCACTTACTTTCACAGTGACAATGTTATCAGCAGACATGAAGTGAGGGAAAAATCGGCAACAGGGAAACAGACAGAAATAAAAAGCTGTACAAGCAATAAAAATACTGCAGTGACCAGCTCCCGGAGCAGGCTTTTTTTTCTTTCACAACTCACTTGAATGTATTCCACCTTTTGTAAAATAAATATGTAGCGGCCATAACCCTTGGCAGGGCAGCCTTAACTTTTGGGCTTACCCGTTACCTCCGCTTGGCTGGTTCTTCCATGTTTAGGGGTTCCCAGAGTTAGTACCCAACAAATTTGGATGCTGACACCATAAAAGTACTTTAGAAATGTTTTTTTTTTTTTTTTTTTTATTGTATTTTTATTGAAAATATAAAGATAACAATGACAAAGTGTCTTATGCTTGCATAAGTGCACAGGTAAACAGTAAGTCCAACATATAAGACAAATCAAAAACAGAGAGGGGGGGGAGAGGAAGGAGAGGGGAGGGAAGAAAGAGGAGGGGGGGGCCAGGATACTTCAGCACATTCAGTATATCCTCACATAAATTAACAATTATTTGCGGTACAAAACAGCAATCGTCACAATCAAATAGGCATAGGACAGTGAGCAGGAAATGTGGAAACTTCATTCCTTTAGAAGGGCATGAAACAGTGTGAACGGTCAATTTGAGCCTTAAACTCAGCGTAGGAGGTCAAAAATCAGAAGACTATATTAAGTAGCAGCATACAGTTTAGAGCGATACCACAGATCCCAAATCATAGAGAACTGAGGCATAGTGTCATGGACTATGGCTGTAAGCTTCTCCATACGGCCGATATGTTCTAGGTTCTGCAAGACTTGGGGGAAAGTGGGCGGAGTACGTGATAGCCACCGTATAGGGATAGCTCTCTTAGCTGCTAACAAAATAAAGGTGGCGAGCTTCTGAGCATGTCTAGAGAGTCCAGGAATCGGTAACCCTAGTAGGAAATACAGAGGGTCTAATGGGAGGGAAATCTCAAACAAGTCTTGGATGAAGGATTGTATTGTAATCCAAAATGGGCGGATCAATGGGCATTCCCAGAAGATATGGAAATGGGAACCTATATCCCCTCGACATCTCCAGCACATCGCAGGGGTCTTGGGATCATATTTATTTAAAATTTCAGGCGTTCTATACCAAAAGAGCAGAATCTTGTAAGCCGTTTCCTTCTGTTCCACACAGCGGGATGTCTTAGAGACGGCTTCCCATATTCTCTGCCATTGTGGGAGTAGGATGGGATGTTCTAACACTTGCGACCACTTACGCATATATGAATGAGAAGATTCCGTAATGGGCACCGATTCATGGAGTATTCTATAAATGTCAGCGATTAAATGGGCCTGGTATGGGCCCTGAGCACATAAAAATTCAAATGGAGTTGGCTTGTCAAGACAGAGAGTGGGGGATTTAGAAGCAAAATAGTGTCTGATTTGCAGATAGGAGTGGAAGAGTTGTTTGGGAATTTGGTGCTGTTTCTGCAATTCCGCGAATGATAGAAGCCTCCTGGTGAGTGGATGCACTATATTGCGGAGTTGAAACAGACCAGCTTCGGACCAAGGAATCACTCTATCATATGCCAGGCTGTCTGGGATATCTGGATTAAACAGTATGTTTATCAAAGGAGGGCATTGGGAGGCCAGAGGAAACAACTTTAGGCATTTCCTCCAGATTTCCAAGGAAAACAGCATCGGGGCCAGACAAATGCTACGAAGTGGACCCATGGAGGTTTTAAGGTCTGCCCAAAGCATGGCACAGATGTGTGCAGGCCCAGTGATGCTCATCTCAATTTCAGCCCATACTGTAGGGGCTTTCCGGGATGACCAGGTAATAACTGGTTTAAGGTGTGTAGCATAGTAATATTTGATCAGATCTGGGGCTCCCAGACCTCCACGCCATTTAGGAGCCAACATCACCAGACCTGCAACCCTATGTGCTCGATAATGCCAAATGAAGTTAAGAAAAGCTCTTTGGACAGCCTTAAGTTGGGACATAGGGATTGGGATCGGAAGAGTATCAAAAAGATAGAGGAGTCTAGGCATCACTGACATTTTTAGGACATTAATACGGCCTAAAAGAGAGAGGGGAAGCGAATCCCATTGCTTCAAAAGCCTAGCAATGTCACGAAAAAGTGGGGGGTAGTTAGCCAAGTATAAGGTCGAATAGGAGGGAGTAATGTTAATCCCCAGGTATTTAATGGAGTCTGTGCACCAGTGAAAGGTATAGTTGTCTTGCAGTATGTTGAGAGCAGAAGAGTGAATGTGTATAGGTAAAGCTTCAGTTTTACTGGTGTTAATCTTGTACCCTGATATCGAGCTAAAGTCTTTCAGCAAGGACAAAAGGTTCGGAAGTGAGATATGGGGATTGGTCAATGTCAGGAGGATGTCGTCTGCAAATAGAGACATTTTATATTCCTTGTGGCGTAGGCATATCCCTCTAATGTCTGGGTGAACGCGGATGGCCTCCGCCAGAGGTTCCAGGCAGAGGATAAAAAGAAGAGGCGACAGGGGGCAGCCCTGTCTCGTGCCGTTGCTCAAAGGGAAGGAGGATGATAGGTAGGATGCCAATTTGACTTGGGAAGAGGGGCAGGAGTAAAGGGCTTCAAGAGCTGAAACAAAAGAGCCTGTAAAACCATATCTTGTAAGAGTAGCAAACATATACGGCCAGCTAAGCCTGTCGAAGGCCTTCTGGGCGTCTAGACTAAGAATAAGGGCTGGACGGGAGGTTTTGTTCAATAAATCAATCAGGTCTATTGTGCGTCTGGTATTATCACCTGCGTGACGAGTTCGTACAAAGCCAACTTGATCTCTATGGATGAGTGTAGGGATTATATGGGTCAGCCTATTAGCCAGGATCTTTGTAAAAATTTTATAGTCTGAGTTTAATAGCGCTATAGGCCTATAATTGTCAGGTAGGGAGGGATCTTTACCAGGTTTTGGTATGACCGAAACATGAGCGTGTAGGAATTGGGCGTGTGGAGTGGAACCTTTAAGTAGGGAAGTATAGAGCGAGATCATGTGGGGACTCAGGACAGGTAGGAAAGTTTTGTAATAGGAATAGGGCAACCCGTCGGGGCCCGGGGATTTTTGGCTGGGGAGTTGTGTGATTACTGCTTCAAGTTCGTCGGGCGATATGGCTGAATTCAGGGTTGCAAGATGGTCGGGGAGGAGTTTAGGTAATTTCAAGTGTTCAAAAAAGAGATCAAATCTCCCTTGTGAAAAGTCATAATTTGGGTCTTTCTGTAGGCAGTTATATAAATTATGGTAGAAGTCTCCGAAGATCCGTGACATAGTCAGGGGGCAATAAGTAGGTGAACCATCAGGATGTCGTAAAAAGTCGGGAGAGGGTTGAAAAGGACGTGGTTTCAACCTATTTACCAGCAGCTTATGAGGTTTGTTTGAGAATTCATAAAACTTCTGTTTGGACCACAGAAGAGATTTGTCTATTTTGCTCATTGCTAGGGATTTGAGCCGATTACGCAGGGAGATGACTTTTCGGAGCCTGTCCACCGTGGGGGAGGCCAACAGCAGTCTCTCTGCTAAGCGCAAGTCAGTCATAATGGCAAAGCGCTGGGATGCCACGTCTTTTTTAAGACGGGATCCCAGCGCTATGCACCGACCGCGAAAAACAGCCTTGTGGGCCTCCCACAGGGTGGAGGGACCCGTGACCGAGCCCGTGTTAAGTTGGAAGTATTCTGTGAGCCCATCTGTCAAAAGACTTTTAGTTTCTGGAGAGTGAAGAAATGTCTCATTCAGTCTCCAATGGCAGGTCTTAGGAAACGTAGATGAAAGGTGGACGTCTAAGTGGACCGAAGAGTGGTCGGACCAAGTCATAGGGTTGATTTCAGAGGAGACTGCTGATGTTAACAAGGGCAAGGAGATAAAGAATAGTGATGGACGAACGTTTCGCCCGGCGGTCGTTTCGCGGCGAATTTCCGACATTCGCGGTCCGCACGTTCGAACGCCTTTTTCCGTCGTTCGCCGCGGCGGACTTACGTGTTTAATGTATACAAGAACTTTAACCTTTGGTGACACGTTTATCATGTGATACAGGACAGCCAATTGAGACATGACAGCACATGGACACTTGTACATTCCCCCTAACCTATAAATACACCCGATCCGGTGGCCATTTTACATTCTTTCTTCTGTTACGATAGGGACAGGTTCCTGTGTGGAGTAGGGAGAGATAAACCACTAGCTATTTGGTACACAAAAGTTCTTTTCAGGACTGGTATAGGTGTTAGGTGTTGATAGGTTTGCTGTGCTGCTGATTCTTGCAGCAGCCTGAGTGTCTTTTGTTAGTTTAGAGAAAGGGAAAGGACGGTGTATGCTACAGGGACAGCCAGATTAGTCTTTCATCATCATCATCATCATCATCATCATTAGCTGTTACTATCAAGGTCCACAAAAGAGCTGTTCCAGTAACCACTAATCGTTCTCTTTTTTTGCCAATTTGTATAGGGACAGGAAGGAAGCAGTGTTGTCAGGCAGTGAGGGTAATTTTAAAGACTTGCTGTTATTATTAGTTCCACAAAGGTTCTTTTCAGGACTGGTATCAGTGGTACAGTAATAGGCTTGTACATGTATAATATTCTTTCTTCCAAATATAGAAAGGATATTATACTTGACTGCTGCCCTTCTGCTGCAGTCTGCTAAACATTCACAACTCACTTGTTCCACAAAAGTTCTTATAAGGACTGGTAACTTGGTATAGGGTGCTACGGTACATAGGCTTGAGTGCGGTACAGTCTGCTGTTCTGTAAGGACCGCTATCGGTCCACAATAGATAGGGTTGACGTGCACCACTGCTGACCGCTGCCCTATACTGCAGCAGTCCTTCAGCGGTATAGGGACTGACGTACAGTCTGCTAATCACTAACACACAACCTGCTTGTTCCACAAAAGTTCTTATAAGGACTGGTAACTTGGTATAGGGTGCTACGGTACATAGGCTTGAGTGCGGTACAGTCTGCTGTTCTGTAAGGACCGCTATCGGTCCACAATAGATAGGGTTGACGTGCACCACTGCTGACCGCTGCCCTATACTGCAGCAGTCCTTCAGCGGTATAGGGACTGACGTACAGTCTGCTAAACACTAATACACAACCTGCTTGGTCCACAAAAGTTCTTATAAGGACTGGTAACTTGGTATAGGGTGCTACGGTACATAGGCTTGAGTGCGGTACAGTCTGCTGTTCTGTAAGGACCGCTATCGGTCCACAATAGATAGGGTTGACGTGCACCACTGCTGACCGCTCACCTATACTGCAGCAGTCCTTCAGCGGTATAGGGACTGACGTACAGTCTGCTAATCACTAACACACAACCTGCTTGTTCCACAAAAGTTCTTATAAGGACTGGTAACTTGGTATAGGGTGCTACGGTACATAGGCTTGAGTGCGGTACAGTCTGCTGTTCTGTAAGGACCGCTATCGGTCCACAATAGATAGGGTTGACGTGCACCACTGCTGACCGCTGCCCTATACTGCAGCAGTCCTTCAGCGGTATAGGGACTGACGTACAGTCTGCTAAACACTAATACACAACCTGCTTGGTCCACAAAAGTTCTTATAAGGACTGGTAACTTGGTATAGGGTGCTACGGTACATAGGCTTGAGTGCGGTACAGTCTGCTGTTCTGTAAGGACCGCTATCGGTCCACAATAGATAGGGTTGACGTGCACCACTGCTGACCGCTGCCCTATACTGCAGCAGTCCTTCAGCGGTATAGGGACTGACGTACAGTCTGCTAAACACTAATACACAACCTGCTTGGTCCACAAAAGTTCTTATAAGGACTGGTAACTTGGTATAGGGTGCTACGGTACATAGGCTTGAGTGCGGTACAGTCTGCTGTTCTGTAAGGACCGCTATCGGTCCACAATAGATAGGGTTGACGTGCACCACTGCTGACCGCTGCCCTATACTGCAGCAGTCCTTCAGCGGTATAGGGACTGACGTACAGTCTGCTAAACACTAATACACAACCTGCTTGGTCCACAAAAGTTCTTATAAGGACTGGTAACTTGGTATAGGGTGCTACGGTACATAGGCTTGAGTGCGGTACAGTCTGCTGTTCTGTAAGGACCGCTATCGGTCCACAATAGATAGGGTTGACGTGCACCACTGCTGACCGCTGCCCTATACTGCAGCAGTCCTTCATCGGTATAGGGACTAAGAGTTTTGTCACAGGGTCATTTAAAAAATGACAGGCAGAGGAAGAGGCAGGCCCTTCCGCAGGGGTGGTAGGGGTAGGGCAGGAGCAACAGGCTTGAGCCAAAGTGGGAAGTTGCAGAAGGTGCGTTCAATTACTTTAAAGGATGCACCAGACTTGGTTGAGTGGCTCGCTCAGCCTTACTCTTCTGCACCCTCCTCATCCTCTCGATCTGCACCCTCTTCTTCACTCTCTGCTATGTGCACCCCCAAAGACACTACCACCAACAACACGACCACCACCACCACCACCACATACCTTCCGCTTGAGTCACTGGAATTATTTTCCGATCCATATCAAGAGGACATTTCTGATGCGCAGCCACTCTTGGTATTGGATCAGGAAGAGGAGGTAGCAACAAGCGCTACTCAGCAGTCTGACGCCAGTACCCAGATCAGCCCAAGGAGGAGGTTGGTCCCCGGTGTTGCTGCCTACTCCGAGATCTCTACTTATAGCGGTGGGGAAGGTGACGCTGATGATGACGTGTCTAGTGATGTCACGTGGGTGCCCACAAGAGAGGAAGAGGAGGGGAGTTCAGAGGGAGATATGGACCAGCAGATAGGGAGGAGAAGCAGCAATGACTTACATTGCACAGCAGGGACAAAGCAGACTGCAAATGTATCAGGAGCGAGTCATCGACCATGTACGGTCACATCTGGCGCTCCCAGGACACCGGCACATGGCTCCGCAGTGTGGGCTTTTTTTAACGTGTCCGCTGCTGACAATAGCGTTGCCATCTGCAATCTTTGCAGTCAACGCGTTAGTCGCGGTAAGCCCAATACTCACCTAGGGACGACCGCCTTAAGAAGGCACATGAGCAGCCATCACCGAGCCCAGTGGGAGCAACGGAACACACAAAGCCACACTGCAGGCTCTCACCGTCCAGCCTCGTCTTCTACTTCTCCTTCTCCTCTCTCCTCACAATTGTCCTCCACTCCACCTTCCATCACGCCAAGCTCACATTTTTCTGCAAAAAGGCAGGCTTCCGTGGGCCTAATGTTTGAGCGTAAAAAAATGATGACGCCGGATAACCCTCTTGCCCAACGGTTGGCGGCTGGCTTGTCAGAACTCATAGCCCGCCAACTACTGCCATATAAACTGGTGGACTCGGAGGCCTTTCGCAAATTTGTGGCCATTGGAACACCACAATGGAAGGTCCCAGGAAGGAAGTATTTCTCACAGAAGGGCATCCCAGAGCTATATGGCCATGTTCAGCGGCAAGTGAATGTATCTCTGGCACACAGTGTCGGTGCCAAGATACATCTGACCACAGACACGTGGTCTAGCAAACACGGGCAGGGAAGGTATATCAGTTTTACTGCCCACTGGGTGAACCTTCTGACGGCCGTCAAGCATGTAACCCGTGGCACCCGTGTAGATTTGGTTTTACCGCCACGGATTGCATGCAGGCCTGACTCTTCTTCTCCTCCTCCTACTCCATCCTCCTCCCTCTCCTCCTCAGCTGCCTCCTCCTTTTCCGCTGCTAGCGTCTCTTCCACTGCACCGCCCAAGCTCCCCAGAACCTATTCCACATGCCAGGTGAGACGTTGCCATGCCGTGCTGCGTCTGTTGTGCCTGGAAGCAAAGAGCCACACTGGCCCGGCACTCCTTTCAGCTTTGCGTTCACAGGCAGATGAGTGGCTAACACCGCTCAATTTGACAGTTGGTAAAGTGGTGTGTGACAACGGTGCCAATCTGCTTAGCGCATTGAAACAGGGCAAAATCACGCACGTGCCGTGCATGGCACACGTCTTAAACTTGGTCGTGCAGCGATTCCTTGTCAAATACCCTGGGGTCCAGGACATCTTGCGGCAGGCAAGGAAAATCTCGGCCCATTTCAGAAGATCTTACACGGCCATGGCTCGCCTTGCTGACATTCAGCGGCGACACCATCTGCCGGTCAGACGTCTTATTTGCGATTGCCCGACGCGATGGAACTCAACCTTCTATATGCTTGATAGGCTGCTCCAGCAGAAACGTGCAGTTAACGTCTACCTGTATGAACTCTGCGAAAGAAACGGTTCTGGGGAGCTGGGTTTTTTTTCACCGCGCCAGTGGCTGCTCATGCGCGACACATGCAGACTTCTGCGGCCATTTGAGGAGATCACCAAACTGGTCAGTCGCAGCCATGGCGCCATCAGTGACATGGTACCTTATGCCTTCTTTCTGGAGCGTGCATTGCGTCGTGTCATTGATCAGGCTGTGGAGGAGCAGGAGCGGGAAGATGAGGAAGTCGCAATGCTGGATGAATTCCCAGGGGGGGCTACTCTATCTGAGACAAGTCAACAACAGGAGTCTGATGAGGAGTCAGAGGAGGATGGTGCCGGGGCGGATGAGCAGGAGCAAGAAGAGCATGCTTTAAACCTTTCTGGGATCCCTGTTGTGCGAGGATGGGGAGAGGAGAATGAAGAGGACGACATTATCCTGGATGATGAGCAGGAGCCAGGCCACCACACCGCTTCCACTTTAGTGCAAATGGGGGCCTTCATGCTCCAGTGTTTTAATAGGGACCCCCGTATAAAAAGCATGAGGGTCAAGGACCAGTACTGGGTGGCAACGTACTTAGACCCCCGGTACAAACACAAAATGGCGGAAATGTTACCGCCGTCGCAGAGGGCTGTCAGAATGCAGCACTTCCAGGCCTTGCTTCGAGAAATGCTGCATTCTGCTTTTGCGTGCGCTGGCAGAGGAGCAATTCCCACTCCCAGAGAAGGATTTGCGGGTACCAATCCAACAGCGCCTGCAAGAAGAGGCCGGTTTGAAGATGTGTTGGTGACTTCGGATATGAGGTCATTCTTTCAGCCGACCCATCGACAGGTGTCATCCGGATCCAGCATCAGGGAACGCCTAGACCGTCAGGTGTCCGACTACATTGGGTTAACGGCCGATGTGGACGCTCTGAGGAGTGATGAACCCCTAGACTACTGGGTGGGCAGGCTTGACCTCTGGCCAGAGCTTGCCCAATTTGCAATCGAACTGTTGGCTTGCCCCTCATCCAGTGTCCTGTCCGAAAGGACGTTCAGCGCAGCAGGGGGGATTGTGACCGATAAGCGTACTCGCCTAGCTCACGACAGTGTTAACTACCTCACATTTCTAAAAATGAATGAGGCATGGATCTCGGAGGAATTCAACACATGTGACCAGTAGACCATGTATATGTCTATAAACTATTTTTTTAATCAAGCACACAGACCTTCTTAATTCATTTGGCTCACTTCCTTGACCCAAAAAAGCACACCGTACTATATGCCCCTACCCTCCTCTTTGAAGAGGTTGAGCGGTGTCATATTTCTACTGGGGCTGCTTATGATATCCCTGTGCTGTGCTGACTTCCTCCTGGGGGTTCTTATTATGAAGGGATCACACTATCCCTGTGCTGTGCTGACTTCCTCCTGGGGGTTCTTATTATGAGGGGATCACACCATCCCTGTGCTGTGCTGACTTCCTCCTGGGGCTGCTTACGGTGCTGCTGTCAGTGCTGTATGTCACGGTGCTGCTGTCAGCGCTGTATGTCACGGTGCTGCTGTCAGCGCTGTATGTCACGGTGCTGCTGTCAGCGCTGTATGTCACGGTGCTGCTGTCAGCGCTGTATGTCACGGTGCTGCTGTCAGCGCTGTATGTCACGGTGCTGCTGTCAGCGCTGTATGTCACGGTGCTGCTGTCAGCGCTGTATGTCACGGTGCTGCTGTCAGCGCTGTATGTCACGGTGCTGCTGTCAGCGCTGTATGTCACGGTGCTGCTGTCAGCGCTGTATGTCACGGTGCTGCTGTCAGCGCTGTATGTCACGGTGCTGCTGTCAGCGCTGTATGTCACGGTGCTGCTGTCAGCGCTGTATGTCACGGTGCTGCTGTCAGTGCTCTGTATTACGGTGCTGCTGTCAGATGCCTCTATCACGGTGCATGTGTCATTCCGGTATGTCACGCTGCTGGTGATCATCTCCTGCACCCTCTTCTTTGCCTACCCTGGTCCCTGACCTTCCCTCTCCTCCATTGCCTTCATTAGCTCCATAGTCCTGAATTGTTAGAACAATTTCCCAAATAAAATAAAAATGCTTGTAGTTATCGATCCCAAATTCACCTCATACATGTATTATGTCATTGTCCAGATGGTGGGACTACGTTTTACCCCCTAATAATTACCACGTGGCCGCAAATTCGACATGAAGGTTTGCAAAGTTCGCCTCCCATTGAAGTCAATGGGGCCCGCGGCGAACGTTCGGTTTCGCGAACGTTTGGGTCCGTTCGCATTTCGCGTTCGCGAAACGTCCCGTCGGAAGTTCGTCCATCACTAATAAAGAAGTGGTCTAGCCTGGAATAAAGCTTGTGAGGATGTGAAAAAAAAGTGTACTGTTTGTGAGTAGGGTGTTTTATCCTCCAGATGTCTAACAAGCATCTAGACCTGATCAACTTGCGAAATGATTTAGACAGTTGAGTGGCTCGGGGTGGGGAAGCCGAGGGGAAAAGAGTGCGTCTATCCTTGTCTGATGACATTGTCATATTAAAATCACCTCCTAAAATCATAAACGGTTGAGCAAAGCAGTCTAGAACGTCAAAGACTGAGGACAAAAAGGTAAGCTGACCCGAGTTGGGAGCATAGATGTTAACTAAGGTGAGAGATTTAGCAAATAGGGAACATTTCAGAATGATAAATCTTCCATGAGGGTCTAAATAGGACGATGTGACCCGTAACGGGCAATGCCGACTAATCAGTACAGCTACCCCTGCCTTACCCGACGGGTCAGACGCTAGAAAGGAGGTCGGGAAATGTTTGCTAGCAAACTTAAAAGAGCCTCCAGCACGGAAGTGGGTCTCTTGGACCAGTATCACGTCTGCCCCGGAAGCCCTAAACTCCTTCAGAGCCAGCCATCTCTTTTGAATGGAATTTAACCCTTTAACGTTATAGGTCAGGAGTTTCAATGCCGTGATAGGTCAGCTAGGGGCCAGAACATGACAGAAAACCTCACAAGTGCAACAAGCAGGATATAACAGTGGACCCAAAACAAATATACATTACATAATAGAGCAATGTGCATGACACAAATAACAAAATGATCGTATAACAAAATCTGTACCAAAAGCAAGCGGGTGCGGTGGAAAATTGGGACTAATCCCAGTGGCCCACCCAAAATGGTAAAAATGTACCAGAAAAGAAAAAGGAAAGAGGGGAGGAATGGGGGTGGAATAAGGGGTCGGGGTTTAACGACCAACCAACAGAAACCTGGATAGCTCAGCGCCACCAGGGAACCCAGGTCCAAGCCATGGGTCTGAAGTGGAGAATTGTACATCTCCAAAACATGCAAAAATTGAAAAATTTGAAAAACTTGAAAAAATAAAAAAAATAAAAATTGTGGGAGAAACGGACTGGGAGGATCCCCAGCCTCTCTCCAAAGTGAGCAGGTTGCCCGCAGGATAAACAGTAGACCCCGGTCGTGAAAAAAAAAAAAGGGAGGGAGGGGGAGCTATGTACACGTATGTGCATATCCACAGACACACCTACACACAAACAAATAACCTTTAGCACTATAACTTCTATCAGAAAAAAAAAAAAAAATAATAAAAAAAAATTAATAATTCACAACCTGTTAAGGGGAGAAGAATAAATTTTTTTGGGTTAAACTGGAGGCAGCGTCAGATAAGTTCGGCCACCCACCCCCCGGGCCAGGGGGTAAGTAAACCCACTAAGGGGTGTTGACTACCCATAACATCAGTGGGGTGTCAAGGTAAATAAGGCATCCAGAGGAAATCCGGAGAAAGCAGTTCAGGTCGGGAGTCTGGAGGCACGACTTTTCCGGGGTGTAAAGTTGGATTTGGACGTCTTCTGTCGCACCGGGGTCCAGATGCGGCTTGGAGCCAGCGGAGGTTTGGGCGTTGCTGGAAGAGGCTTAGAATCTTCTTCTGGAAGAGGTGGGAGACCCAAGTTGCGCAGGAAGGTGTCACTTTCTTGCAGATCGCGTAGGGAATATTGGGTGCTGTCCTTTGAAACGGATAGGCGGAAAGGGAAACCCCACCGGTAGGCCACTTTGTGAGACTGTAAGTGCAAAGTTAGTGGACGGAGGGTTCTCCTCCTTGCCAGGGTAATGGGTGACAGGTCACTAAAGATTTGTAGCTTAGAGCCTTTAAATTCAACTCTGGGCTGATTACGAGATGCAAGAGTCAGGGCTTCCTTGATGTCATAATAGTGAAAACGCACAATCACATCTCTCGGGTTGGCCCCCAGAGGGGGTTTTGGAGCCAGTGACCGATGTGCTCTGTCCAGGCACCAATCTATGTCTGGGATATTCGGGGCTACAAAGTTGAAAAGGCTTAGGAGGTAGGTGCGCAGGTCTTTGTCTTCCACCGTTTCAGGAATACCCCTGAACCGAAGGTTTTGTCTACGTTCCCTGTTTTCCAAATCTTCCTGCTGGGCCTGTAATTGGGTCACAGTGTTTTTTATAGTGGCGTTGTCTTCCTCGAGAACCTGGACATATTGCACCATTTCATCAAATTTATATTCCAAAGAGTCTGTGCGCTCACCTAGCTGATCAATCTCCCCTCTCAATTCCTTGGCCACTTTCCCTACCTCTTGTGCAATGGTATGAGTGATTGCTTGTAATAGGGAGTGTAGTTTAGTGTCCAATAACTCCGCCGTTAGGGGAGGAGATGGGGAGGATGAGAGTGTGGAGGTATCATTGAAGAGCATGTTGGTGCAAATATCAGGCTGTTCCGGTGGGATCTGGGAGCTTTCGGGAACCCTTGAAGCAGCTTGTGAGGGTTTGCTCAGATAGCGGTCCATCGCTACAGGGGGCTGCGATTTAATAGCAGAGGAAAAGGTGCGACGTTGATCCCCAATTTTGCCCATGGGGTGCGCGGCCGATTGAAATGAGTCAATAAGGAGACACCCTGTCAGTAAAGATCACATAAGCGTAAGATGGGAGTCACGGAGAGAGGACAGGGGGTCCAGGTCCCGTCTCTAATAGTCCATCACATCTATAAGCCTTGTGTGACTGGCCGGGACTGTAATATATTGTTATCGGGGGGAAGCGTGTAGATCCGAGGGTGTCAGGCTTCTTCAAAACTGTGAAGGGGAGGAGAGGGTGTAGCTGCACCAAACTGCGACTCCCTTAATAGCCCAGATGCAGGGGTATAGTAGGTGCGGAACTCAGGACACACTTCAGGTGGGGGCAGCACACACTGGTCGTTTAAAGAGCAGTAAGGTGCATCAGTACTGAAGGAGGGTGAAGCAAGATGGCCCCCAGGGGAATATCAATGAACAGAGCACAGGCCTGGGAGCTTCAGAGCAGCTGAGGATTTCTTAGCAAAAAAGTTGGTCAGGGGGTGAGGATAACTGGGGCAGCTTGGCTGTATCAGATTGATAAGGGAGAGGGAGAGTCCACACAGGCCTAGAGGAGAGTGGGCCTGAGGTGTACCAATATGGCCGCCGTGCTCCTCACCTGTCCTGTGTTCTCTGGGCCCGTTCGCTGGTTCCTCCGCTCCTGGATACGTGGCTCGCAGGGGACTGCTGCGAGGGGGGTCCTCGACTGACCCTCGGAAGTAGCGGGGGGGGTCCGTGGAACGCCGCGGGCTGGCGTTAGGCTTCCGGACCTAGTAGGCCCCAAGATGGCGGCGCCGCTTCCCCGGGTGGCGGCCAACCACGGCCCGGAGGACGGCGTTTGCGGTGGCTGCGGAATTCGATACGGGCACCGGACTGTGCCCCACACTGGCGGCAACCCCGATGGACGGTGGGGAACCGCTGAGAAGCTCGCCGGGCGCGGATGGCCACCGATTGTCAGGAGGCCTCGGCGGAGCTCCTCGGATACGCGTCCGCCCTCTTCCGCTTCCGGTCACGCCCCCCCCTAGAAATGTTTTTTATTTGCAGGGGTAACATTCAACAACACAGTCTCGCATGGGAACAGAGGGCAAGGGTGAAGAAACTCAGGCACCTTGAACTGCTAATATCAGAAAGTCTCTAATGTCACCCAGAGAGTAGCCACTCGCAGCTGGGCGCTTCAAGGCTGAACAAATCTCTAGCCAGAGACTATGGCAGTCAGCACTTTGATCCAGAACTTGTGAAATTTTTGACCTTGAGTAACTGGTAACAGAAGTGAACAGGAACCTTTTTCCTCAGTACCTGGAACGTTCTCTGTCTCCTTGGTAGTACTGGAAAAGCGTGAATTTGTCAGTGTCCTTCACAACTCAGCAACCAGGCACTTCTCAGGATGCCAGCTTGTTGGCCCTCCTCCGAAGAGTCCTCCCCCGGTCGCTTACATGAGCTGCGGTGCCCCTCCAAGCCGAGAGCACACCCGGACGCCTTGAATCCTCCCTCAGTTACTGCGCCTTGGACCAGCCAGTTCCGAGACTTGGGAACAGACGGATCCTTACCCTTGACTAGGCGGGTCTATTGGGGTCAGCCAACCAAAGCATGTTGCGGATGTCTTATTTTTGAAACAGAAAAAGGGACTGAGGACTGAAATTTCCCAGCCCCATTCTCTGCAGCCTCAGCTGCACTGGTCAGTCAATGAATTGGAAGTGCTGAATGGTTTCCTGTACATTCACAAACCAAAGCCTAGTAAACCAAGTTTGCTATGCTTCAGTTATGAATTAACACAGTGACTCACTGTGTCCATTCAGAAGAGGAATGGGCCAGTAAATGACATGTTAACCAACCCCCTCCCCTGCTTTCTATCCTGAACCATCCTTCACAGCAGCTGGCAGGAGAGGAGGGAAGCCGCCAGCGCTGCGGGGGGGGGGGGGGGCAGGGGCGCCTGGGCAGCAGGGGGAATCTGCACCGCACAAGGTGATTAGGGTGTGCCCAGGCACACTGCATGCACACGCCTACGAGGACCACAGTCCGGTCTGAATATGGGTCTGGGTTTCAGGCGGTCTGAACCCAGGACACATGATTCAAAACCTGGACCGTCCTGGTGAATCCCCAATGCGCTGTGTCCCAATATCTCAATGTGAAGTGCTGCTGCTAATGCTGCCCAGCTCTGCCCTATTGTTGTGTATGGATGACTCACCTACAGACCCTGTGTTTACATGTAAATAACTGCCATTCATATGTGAATAGTGGCAGCATTCATATGTAAATACTGACAGCTGGTGGCATTGATATGTAAATAAAGGCAGCATTCATATGTATATCATTCCCCCTTGAGGTCATATCCATACCTCCCAACCTTTTGAGATGGTAACTAGGGACACCTTTTAGCAAAAGTATGTAGACATAGGACACACCCCCTGTACAGTAATCTCTAGCAGAAATCATGTGCTGTCATGTGCTGTAATCTCTAGCAACTAATCAGTGAGCCGTAATGTGTGCTCTAACCTCTAGCAACGAGTCAATAAGCGGTAATGATATGCTGTAACCTCTGGCAACCAATCGCAAATCGCTGCCTGATCTGATACAGTAAACAAATTTTGAGCCTAGCTGCTATTTATTGTATGTCTCAGAGCAGGTGGAGAGTGAAATTGCATGGGGGGGGGGCAAGAAATTTTTTGCCCAGGGTCCAATCAATATTAAAGATGGCCCTGGGGGCGGTGTATACACTTGCTTGCAGAACTTTTTTTTTTTGGTCCTGCAAGCGCACCCCCCTGTGTGAAAGCAAGCAAGCAAGCTTTGAGAGGCACTTTTCATGTGCTTTACAGGTGCTAAAATGCCTGAAAATCACCTTCAGTGTGAAAGGGGTCTTAGCAGTGATAGATTAACATCCTACCTGATGTCAGTTCTGGTACCAATGCTACTTGTCAGAGCCAGTGGCATGGAACCAGAGGGCTTCTCCTCTCTTTCTGCCGAATGTAACCACTGGCACCAAAAAATCATGTTAGTTGTATGTAAAGGGGAAAAGGGGCATTTTTCTCTGGTCAGCAGCATAAGAGGGTTGTCTCTCACTGACCACCAGTGTGGTATGGCTAATGGACCAAGATTTGCATATAACATAGTTTTTGGTAGGGGTTTCCTGAGACCTATTAGCTATTCAAAGGGTTCCCCCATAGTAAGGTTGTAAAAGGCTTTTTTGCTGTTATGCTGATCCATTGGCTTCAAAAGGTTTTTGGGTCGTTGACCTGGTATACTTTATACAGTTAAGGCATTCTGCCATCCTCTGACTTCACTGTGTGCTTCAGTGACTGAGAAATGGGTAGAGCCAGGAAAATAGCATTTTTTGGAGGTGGTTGCCCATAGGGATGGCCGGCGGTCGGTTCGCGGTGAATTTTTCGGCTGTTTGTGTAAAAGAACTTTGACCTATGATGACACATCCATCATGGGGTACAGGACAGCCAATTGAGACATTACAGCACATGGACACTTGGACATTCCCCCTAACTTATAAATAGACCCGATCCGGCGGCCATTTTACATTCTTTCTACTGTCACTATAGGGAGAGGTTGCTGTGTGGAGCAGGGAGAGACTGCAGTGACCCAAATCGCTAGCTATTAGGTCCACAAAAGTTCTTTTAAGGACTGGTATGGTATAGGTGTAGTTCAGGATATAGGTTTGAGGCACTGCTATTCAAGTCATTGTTGCTGCAGATTGTCTTTTGTCAGGGCTGAGAGAGGGACAGATAGGACGCTGTGTGTTGCAGAGAGGGACAGTCAGTTTAATCATTAGCTGTTACTATTAGGTCCACAAAAGTCCTTTTCAGGACTGGTATGGTGTAGTAGTACAGGATATAGTTTTGAGTGCTATTCAAGTTATTGTTGCAGCAGACTGTGTTTTGTCAGTTTAAATAGGGACAGGCAGGAAGCTGTGTGTGGCAGTGAGGGACAGTCAGTTTAATCAGTAGCTGTTACTATTAGGTCCACAAAGGTCCTTTTCAGGACTGGTATGGTAATAGGCTTGTACACGTACAATATTCTTTCTTCCAAATATAGAAAGAATATTATACTTGACTGCTGCCCTTCTGCTGCAGTAGTCCTTTATGAGTACTGAGGTACAGTCTGCTAATCACAACCTACTAGTTCCACAAAGGTCCTTCTAAGGACTGGTAAGGTATAGCGTACTAGAGTATATAGGGTTGAGTGAGGTACAGTCTGCTAATCCTTAAGGACTGGTCTAGGTCCACAATATATAGGGTTGAGGTGCACTACTGCTGACTGCTGCCCTATTTTGCAGCAGTCCTTTATCAGTATAGGGACTGAGGTACAGTCTGCTAATCACAACCTACTAGTTCCACAAAGGTCCTTATAAGGACTGGTAAGGTATAGCATACTAGAGTATATAGGGTTGAGTGAGGTACAGTCTGCTAATCCTTAAGGACTGGTATAGGTCCACAATATATAGGGTTGAGGTGCACTATTGCTGACTGCTGCCCTATCCTGCAGCAGTCCTTTATCAGTATAGGGACTGAGGTACAGTCTTCTAATCACAACCTACTAGTTCCACAAAGGTCCTTCTAAGGACTGGTAAGGTATAGCGTAGTACAGTATATAGGGTTGAGTGAGGTACAGTCTGCTAATCACAACCTACTAGTTCCACAAAGGTCCTTCTAAGGACTGGTAAGGGTGTACTATTTGGTGTGCAGTATATAGTTGTGTAATACACGTATAAAATACTTGCACATATAGAAAGCATAGTATAGTGCGTTTCCACTGTGCAGCATTGTGACTGCTGAGCGGTTCTGCAGCGATACTACAAAGAGTTACAAACGCAATCCAAAAAAAAAGTATTGTAACTGGTGTGATAGACCAGTGGCCCCCAAAAACAACAGATTGAAGCGGCGTGTTATATACCTTCTTCCACATGCATAATGCAAGTCTCTAGAGAGTTTTGTCATAGGGTAATTTAAAAAATGACAGGCAGAGGAAGAGGCCGGCCCTTCCGCAGGGGTGGTAGGAGTAGGGCAGGAGCAACAGGCTTGAGCCAAAGTGGGAAATTGCAGAAGGTGCGTGCGATTACGTCAAAGGAAGCACCAGAATTGGTTGAGTGGCTCACTCAGCCTTACTCTTCTGCACCCTCCTCATCCTCTCGATCTGCACCCTCTTCTTCACTCTCTGCTATGTGCACCCCCAAAGACACTACCACCAACAACACCACCACCACATACCTTCCGCTTGAGTCACAGGAATTATTTTCCGATCCATATCAAGACATTTCTGATGCGCAGCCACTCTTGGCATTGGATCAGAAAGAGGAGGTAGCAACAACCGCCACTCAGCAGTCTGACGACAGTACCCAGATCAGCCAAAGGAGGAGGTTGGTCCCTGGTGTTGCTGCCTACTCCCAGATCTCTACTTATAGCGGTGGGGAAGGTGACGTTGATGATGACGTGTCTAGTGATGTCACGTGGGTGCCCACAAGAGAGGAAGAGGAGGGGAGTTCAGAGGGAGATATGGACCATCAGATAGGGAGGAGAAGCAGGAATAACTTACATTGCACAGGAGGGAAAAAGCAGACTGCTAATGTATCAGGAGCGAGTCATCGACCATGTATGGTCACATCTGGCGCTCCCAGGACGCCGGCACATGGCTCCGCAGTGTGGGCTTTTTTTTAAAGTGTCCGCTGCTGACTATAGCGTTGCCATCTGCAATCTTTGCAGTCAACACATTAGTCGCGGTAAGCCTAACACTCACCTAGGGACGACCGCCTTAAGAAGGCACATGAGCAGCCATCACCGAGCCCAGTGGGAGCAACGGAACACACAAAGCCACACTCCAGGCTCTCACCGTCCAGCCTCGTCTTCTACTTCTCCTTCTCCTCTCTCCTCACAATTGTCCTCCACTCCACCTTCCATCACGCCAAGCTCACGTTTTTCTGCAAAAAGTCAGGCTTCCGTGGGCCTAATGTTCGAGCGTAAAAAAATGATGATGCCGGATAACCCTCTTGCCCAACGGTTGACGGCTGGCTTGTCAGAACTGATAGCCCGCCAACTACTGCCATATAAACTGGTGGACTCGGAGGCCTTTCGAAAATTTGTGGCCATTGGAACACCACAATGGAAGGTCCCAGGAAGGAAGTATTTCTCACAGAAGGGCATCCCAGAGCTATATGGCCATGTTCAGCGGCAAGTGAATGTATCTCTGGCACACAGTGTCGGTGCCAAGATACATCTGACCACAGACACGTGGTCTAGCAAACACGGGCAGGGAAGGTATATCACTTTTACTGCCCACTGGGTGAACCTTCTGACGGCCGTCAAGCATGTAACCCGTGGCACCCGTGTAGATTTGGTTTTACCGCCACGGATTGCATGCAGGCCTGGCTCTTCTTCTCCTCCTCCTCCTACTCCATCCTCCTCCCTCTCCTCCTCGGCTGACTCCTCCTTTTCCGCTGCTAGCGTCTCTTCCGCTGCGCCACCCAAGCTCCCCAGAACCTATTCGACATGCCAGGTGAGACGTTGCCGTGCTGCGTCTGTTGTGCCTGGAAGCCAAGAGCCACACTAGCCCGGCATTCCTTTCAGCTTTGCGTTCACAGGTAGATCAGTGGCTAACACCGCTCAATTTGACAGTTGGTAAAGTGGTGTGTGACAACGGTGCCAATCTGCTTAGCGCATTGAAACAGGGCAAAATTACGCACGTGCCATGCATGGCACACGTCTTAAACTTGGTCGTGCAGCGATTCGTTGTCAAATAGCCTGGGGTCCAGGACATCTTGCGGCAGGCAAGGAAAATATCGGCCCATTTCAGAAGATCTTACACGGCCATGGCTCGCCTTGCTGACATTCAGCGGCGACACAATCTGCCGGTCAGACGTCTTATTTGCGATTGCCCGACGCGATGGAACTCAACCTTCTATATGCTTGATAGGCTGCTCCAGCAGAATCGTGCAGTTAACGTCTACCTGTATGAACACTGCGGCAGAACAGGTTCTGGGGAGCTGGGGGGTTTTTCACCGCGCCAGTGGCTGCTCATGCGCGATGCATGCAGACTTCTGCGGCCATTTGAGGAGATCACCAAACTGGTCAGTCGCAGCCATGGCGCCATCAGTGACATGGTACCTTATGCCTTCTTTATGGAGCGTGCATTGCGTCGTGTCATTGATCAAGCTGTGGAGGAGCAGGAGCGGGAAGATGAGGAAGTCGCAATGCTGGATGAATTCCCAGGGGGGGCTACTCTATCTGAGACAAGTCAACAACAGGAGTCTGAAGAGGAGTCAGAGGAGGATGGTGCCGGGGCGGATGAGGAGGAGCAAGAAGAGCATGCTTTAAACCTTTCTGGGATCCCTGTTGTTGTGCGTGGATGGGGAGAGGAGAATGAAAAGGATGACATTATCCTGGATGATGAGCAGGAGCCAGGCCACCACACCGCTTTCAGTTAAGTGCAAATGGGGGCCTTCATGCTCCAGTGTTTTAACAGGGAGCCCCGTATAAAAAGCATAAGGGTCAAGGACCAGTACTGGGTGGCAACATACTTAGACCCCCGGTACAAACACAAAATGGCGCAAATGTTACCGCCGTCACAGAGGGCTGTAAGAATGGAGCACTTCCAGGCCTTGCTTCGAGAAATGCTGGATTCTGCTTTTGCGTGCGCTGGCAGAGGAGCAATTCCCACTCCCAGAGAAGGAGTTGCGTGTACCAATCCAACAGCACCTGCAAGAAGAGGCTGGTTTGAAGTGATGTGTTGGTGACTTCTGATATGAGGTCATTCTTTCAGCCGACCCATCGACAGGTGTCATCCGGATCCAGCATCAGGGAACGCCTAGACCGACAGGTGTCCAACTACATCGGGTTAACGGCCGATGTGGACACTCTGAGGAGTTATGAACCCCTGGACTACTGGGTGGGCAGGCTTGACCTCTGGCCAGAGCTTGCCCAATTTGCAATCGAACTGTTGGCTTGCCCCTCGTCCAGTGTCCTGTCCGAAAGGACGTTCAGCGCAGCAGGGGGGGTCGTGACCGATAAGCGTACTCGCCTAGCTCACGACAGTGTTCACATTTCTAAAAATGAATGAGGCATGGATCTCGGAGGAATTCAACACATGTGACCAGTAGACCATGTATATGTCTAGAAATGATTTTTTTAATCGAGCACACAGACCTTCTTTCTTCATTTGGCTCACTTCCTTGTACTAAAAAAGCACACCGTACTATATGCCCGTACCCTCCTGTTTTAAGTGGTTGAGCGGTGTCATATTTCTCCTGGGGCTGCTTATTATGAGGGGCTCCCACCATCCCTGTGCTGTGCTGACTTCCTCCTGGGGCTGCTTATTATGAGGGGCCCCCACCATCCCTGTGCTGTGCTGACTTCCTCCTGGGGCTGCTTATTATGAGGGGCTCCCACCATCCCTGTGCTATGCTGACTTACTCCTGGGGCTGTACCTCTGCTGTGCATATTATGAGGGGCTCCCACCATCCCTGTGCTATGCTCTTTATGAGGGGCTCCCACCATCCCTGTGCTGTGCTGACTTCCTCCTGGGGCTGCTTATTATGAGGGGCTCCCACCATCCCTGTGCTGTGCTGACTTCCTCCTGGGGCTGCTTATTATGAGGGGCTCCCACCATCCCTGTGCTATGCTGACTTACTCCTGGGGCTGTACCTCTGCTGTGCATATTATGAGGGGCTCCCACCATCCCTGTGCTATGCTGACTTCCTCCTGGGGCTGTACCTCTGCTGTGCATATTATGAGGGGCTCCCACCATCCCTGTGCTATGCTCATTATGAGGGGCTCCCACCATCCCTGTGCTGTGCTGACTTCCTCCTGGGGCTGCTTATTATGAGGGGCTCCCACTATCCCTGTACTGTGCGGACTTCCTCCTGGGGCTGCTTATTATGAGGGGCGCCCACAATCCCTGTGCTATGCTGACTTATTCCTGGGGCTGTACCTCTGCTGTGCATATTATGAGGGGCTCCCACCATCCCTGTGCTATGCTGACTTCCTCCTGGGGCTGTACCTCTGCTGTGCATATTATGAGGGGCTCCCACTATCCCTGTGCTAGCTCATTATGAGGGGCTCCCACCATCCCTGTGTTATGCTGACTTACTCCTGGGGCTGCTTACGGTGCAGGTGTCAGTGCTGTATATCAGGGTGCTGGTGTCAGTGCTTTATGTCATGCTGCTGATGTCAGTGCTCTCTATCACGGTGCTGGTGTCAGATCACTCTATCACGGTGCAGGTGTCATTGCTGTATGTCACGCTGCTGATGTCAGTGCTCTCTATCACGGTGCTGGTGTCAGATCACTCTATCACGGTGCAGGTGTCATTGCTGTATGTCACGCTGCTGGTGATCATCTCCTGCACCCTCTTCTTTGCCTACCCTGACCTTCTCTCTCCTCCATTGCCTTCATGCGCTCCACAGTCCTGAATTGTCACAATTTCACATATAAAAAAAGAATGCTTGTAGTTGTCGATCCCAGATTCACCTCATATATGTGTTATGTCATTGGCCATGTGGTGGGACTATGTGTGCACAGCTAAGCTAGTATTTATTTTGTGGCTGCAAATTTGACCTGTAGGTTTGTAAAGTTCGCCTCCCAATGAAGTCAATGGGGCCCGCCGCGAACGTTACGGTTCGCGAACTATCGGCCGCGTTTGCGGTCCGTGTTTGCGGTCCGTGTTCGTGAAACGTCCCGTCGGAAGTTCGTCCATCACTAGTTGCCCATGGAAATTCTTTAATTTCTGCAGTATGTAATATATAGTGTATGTTACATGTTATCAGTCATTTTGTAGTTATGCTTTGTGTGACTACACACAGACAGGAAATTGTTTTGCTCTCCTCTATTAATTAGCTCTGGCATGCTTTAATCATGTTAATTGCATATGACAACATAATCTTGCTGTGCTTTTTTTCTCCCTGACAGATTTTCATTCTGATCAAATATCACGCTTATCACAGTGCAGCGGCATATACGTTATATAATTATACAAAAAGAGGCCCATGGGATTAATAAAGTAAAAAGCAATTTAAAATGCACCTGTGTCCACACTATGAAAGTTTAAGTGTATGAAAATGTACATATTCTTAACAAGAACAAACAAAACCAGCCTTCACTGACCTTTCCAGCTGCATGTACGGAGAAGTAATTCATTCTCAATGTTTACAAAAGTGGCACTGGGGTTGATTTACTAAAACTGGACAGTGCAAAATCTGGTGTAAATTTGCATGGTAGCCAATCTAATTTCAGCTTCAATTAAGCATTGACAGAAAGAAAACCTGGAAGCTGATTTGTTTCTAAGCAGAGCTGCACCAGATTTTGCACCCTCGAGTTTTAGTAAATCAACCCCACTGATGTCAGGTTACATTCGGATTCTAAGAGCTTACATTTTCTGCCAAGATTCTGCTTCCATAGAAAATAAGGAGAAACAAGCTGTGATTTCAGTACTTCTGTTGTTTCATAGTTAGTAAGGTTGAATAAAGACACCAGTCCATCCAGTTCAACCTGAGTGAGTGTCTACAATTATCCCTATCCCTGTACAGTACATTGCACACTCACATCGGTCCCTACCCTCAAGGAGCCACAATCCAAGGTCCCCATTCATATACTATGGACAATTTTGGACAGAAGCCTATTAACCTACCTGCATGTCTTTGGAGTGTGGGAGGAAACTGGAGTACCTGGAGGAAACCCACGCAGACACAGGGAGAACATGCAAACTCCAGGCAGGTAGTGTCGTGGCTGGCATTCGAACCAGCGACCTTTTTTACTGCTAGGTGAGAGTGCTAACCACTACACCACTGTGCCGCCCTAATCCAAAGACATGCAGGTAGGTTAATTGGCTTCCGTCCAAAATTGGCCCTAGTGTATGAATGGGGACCTTGGATTGTGGGCTCTTTGAGGGTAGGGACTGATGTGAGTGTGCAATGTACAGGGATAGGGAATTGTAGACACTCACTCAGGTTGAACTGGATGGACTGGTGTCTTTATTCAACCTAACTATGAAGGATGAGCAGCGCTAGTACTGGCTCTCTGCTCCATACGAGGGACCTGCGGTTCTTGCACCTCAACAACATCAGAAGATCGGGGTCTGGTACGCCTGACCTTAGCAGGGACCTCGCCTTCGTCGTCAGAGATATCTGTCATGGAGTTGCTGTCCCCTACAGGATCGTATTCTGAGCCTGAATCTGACAGATGAGTGACTTCCTCTTCACTATCTGTCATGCTCAGAAACGTGTAGGCCTCTTCACTAGTATACCTTCGATTTGCCATTTTGGGCTCTAAATTTAGTGGTACACTAGTGAGATTCACAGGTAAAAAAAAAAGCACCTAGGCTGTCAGCGACTGTATAAAACACTACCAAAAAAAAACCGCAGGGATCAGGCCTCACTCTGCAAACGTTGCAGTTATGCGTGTTGTGTTTTGTAAGTGACAGTGATCGATCGATACTGCACTTGGGTGGGCTGGGCTGAGCTGGGCGGAGGCGCAAAACGCAGGTGCTAGCAGGTATCTGGACTGATCCCGCTAGCAATGCGTTTTTTGGAACCCTAAACTGCTGGGGATGCTAGTATAGATCTGATCAGGTCATATATTGATCTGTTCAGATACTATACCAATAAGGGAGGTGTATGCTTTGCGTGTAGGTGTTAGCGGTACTGGCACTAACCTAGCGCTGCCTGGGGCGACACAGACCCTATCTGACCCTAAAACCTAATTGATATCACCCGCCGGGTGATCAGGGGGTTAAACCTTTATTGGGTAATAAATGGCGGGTGCCCTGATGCTATAAAAAGCAAACTAACTAACCAGCGTCACCTGTAACACTTATACGGTGATCACTGGTGAAAGGGCTAATTAGGGACAATCAGGGGGTTAAAACATTTATTAGGTAGTATATGGGGGTACCTGACGCTATATAAAAACCTGATGGGGAACATAAATAACGAAATAACTAAATGGCTAACCAGCGTCACCAGTGACACTTTTACGGTGATCACTGGTGAAAGGGTTAACTTTAGGGGCAATCAGGGGCTTAAAACCTTTATTAAGTTGTATATGGGGGTACCTAACACTATAACAACCTGGCAGTGAACCTAAAAAATAACTAGCTACCTAGTGGCACCAGTGACACTAATGCAGCGATCAGAAAAACGATCGCTTAGTGATACTGGCAAAAGGGTTACCTGGGGGCAATCAAGGGGTTAAACCTTTATTGGGGGGGTAGGGGGCTACCCTGGACCTAAAGGGGCCTAACACTAACTGCCCTTACACTTTTTACAGTCACAACTGACACTAAATGCAGCGATCAGTAAATAAATGACCACTGCAATCAGTGACACTGTGACAGGGGGGGCAGGGGGTGATCTGGGGGGTGAAAGTGTGCCTATGTGTACCTATGTGTCAGTGTAGTGATTGGTGCACTTACTTGGATGTCTTCTCTCCTCGCCGTCCGGTCAAAAAGACCACCACGAGGAGAGTGACACCACTTCCTCGTGTAGTGTAAACACAGGCAGGGGAAGCTTCTCATTCGCCAGGAGCAATCGCGAGGGAGTGGCCAGAAACCAATGGCCATCCCCTCACCCCGGATCGCTCCTGAAGCTAAACGGACCGCCGCCAGCGGGAGGGGGTCCGATCAGACCCCCCACCCGCTGGAAGGCAGGCTTGTACAGGTACGTGATTGTGCCTGTCCGTGCCATTGTGCCGACGTATATGTACAGGCGGCGTTCCTTAACTGGTTAAGCTGAAGCTTGAACAATCACTTTGACAAATTCATTTGGAAATAGTGGATCTTGACGCTGCCTGTGCACATCTTGGACCTTCTGGCAGTCCAAACAAACCTGTGTTTGCAAACCTGAGCGGTCGCCTTTAAATAGACTGATCGCTCTTACTACATCAAGAGAATGTAGTAATTTCTCTTCCCCAGATTAAGGCTCTGGGGAGAAAGAAGGAAGAATAATATCCTGGTTTAAATGAAAACCTGTTACCCACTTTTGGTGAGAATTCAGGATGAGGACATAAAACCACCTCACCCCTATACATGATGAAATATGGCTCTTCCAAGACAGAGCCGCTAGTTCCGATACTCTTCTAGCAGAAGAAATGGCTACCAGAAAAGATTATCTTTCTTGTCAAAAGAATCAAGAGAATTTCTCGTAAGGTTCAAACGGCTGATTCAGCAAAGCCGATAAGACCAATCTTAAATCCCAAGGATTTAGAGGTGCCTTGATAGGGGGGAATAAACGTGTTACCTCCTGAATAAGCTACGCACCAAGAGTGGGAAGCAAGAGGCCATAGGAAAAACTCATACAAGGCCGGGATCTGGCTCTGATAGAAGTCAAGACCAGCTTCATTTCAGATCCTATATGCAGCACATCAGAAATCCTGCCTATTGACATACTTCCTGGGGTGCCAAACCCCGGATCCACACCAAGAAATCTATGTCTTCCAGACTCTAAAGCAAGTGATTCTGGAAGCTGGCTTCCTGGCATTAGACAAAGTAGACACTACCAAAGGAGATTACCAACAATCTTTTATAGAGTGGGATTCAACAGTCAAACCTGTTAAACCTTTTTCCCGAAAGGTAGGATGAAATACCGAACCTTGTGCAAGGAGGTCTGGCTATAATGGCAGAGTACGAAGGACTCCTACTGCCATATTTATGATCTCAGTAAATTAAGATCTTCTGGGACTCGCTGGGCCGCCAGAATCACCTCCTTTTGTTCCTGCTTAATCCTGCTGAGAAGGAGCGGAAGTAGCACAACTGGAGTAAATGCATAGATCGGTGAAAACTGATCCCATGGGAAGACTAAAGCGTCTGTTCTGCCTGCTAGCAGACCCCTTGTTCGACTTAAAGTTGTCGGCCCCGATAATGAATCTGGACACGAATAGATCCATGTCCGGAATACCCTATCTGACATATTGCTAGGAAGATGTCGGGGTGAAGAGATCATTCTCCCAGAACTAATTGTTGGCGTCTCAAGTAGTGCGCCTGAAAATTTAGAATTGCCAATAGGCAAGGAATGTTGTGTTCTGCCAAAGCTAGAACTTTATTCACCTCTTTGTGGGCTGCATGACCTCTCGTGCCACCCCTGGTGATCGATGTAAGCCACGCCGTGGCCTTGTCAGACTGAATCCTATCAGGACAGTCCCGTAGTCTGACTGCCAAGATTCTAGGGCCAGATGTACTGCCTGAAAACTTCCAAAAAAGTTGATAAGTAAGGTCCTCTAACCTGGACCATCTCCCCTGGACAGAATCTTCTTCCAGGGCTGCTCCCCATCCTAGAAGGCTGGCATCTGTTAACACCCTCCAGAATAAAGATTTTCCCTTTTGCTGGATAAAAAACACCAATTTAGGCTCTGACCTATGTCGGGAGCCAAGCATATTGGAAACAAACCAGGCCTGAATCTTCTTTATTCCAGACCGACAGAATGATGTCTTGAAGCAGTCTTTGAGTAAAACTGCACGTAAGAGACGGCCTTGAAGGAGGCCCCTTAAAAATCTCCTGCATTCTCATCTGGGGTAAGAATACCTTCTTCTGTATGGTATCTATCAGGGGCGGACTGACCATTTGGCCTCTCGGGCACTGCCCAAGGGCCCTGGTCCACTAGGGGGAACCATCAGGGTGGCCAGCCTCAGTAAAACCAGGGACAGTATGTAAAAATCTGTGTTTTTTTTACATCTGTCTCTGAAATGTCCCTTACCGACATCCTTTTGGTCTAAAAATCTGGAGATTATAGCTGTTCCACCTCTCCAGTACCTTGTACTGTGTGATTGTATACTGTGTGGCCCCATAATCTGATTGCCTGGGGGCCCCATAATCTCCTATTGCCCGGGGCCCCATGAGTTGTCAGTCCACCCCTGGTATCTATAACCAGCCCCCGAGTACTGTAATCTCCTTAATGGTTTTAAGGAGAATCTTCCTAGGTTGAGAATCCAACCTAGAGATTTCAGATATTTACGGCAGAGATCAGACTCTGGTTTTAGACCTGAGACTAAATGATCTATTAAAAGTAGATCTTCTAAAAGGCTAGGACCGTTATGCCTTGAGCCCTAACCTGGCTAAAGGAGGTGCCAGAATCTTTCAGAACACTTGTGGTGCTGTGGCTAAGCCAAATGGCAAGGCCACAACTAAAAAAAAAAAATGTTATATTTCAAACCGCAGAAATTTCTGGTAAGCGGGAAACCTTGGCACATGGAGCTATGCAACTCCTCTCCTTGCAGGATGGACACAGCCGATCAAATTTTGAAAGGATCCCCGGGACTATGACATCTTAAGGGGCAGGGTCACCATGTGACATCACCCGGTGATGTCACCCGTCCCTATATAAGTCGCTGCACAACGCGTCCCTGCCATTGCAGCCAGAGAAAGCTTTGTGTCAACATCGCAAGGAAGAAGAAGAGAAGGTGGCGGCAGCGGCAGAAGACCGGGCCAGCACTAGTAAAAGAGCTATAAGATAGCGGAGGCCTGGCAAGAAGAACCGAAGAGCGGGACAAGACCCCCAAAGAGCAGGACAAGACCCCCTAAGACGGAAGAAGACCCCCGGACGGCGGCAGCAATGACAAAGAAGAAAGCCGGTCTCCTCCGCTAGTAAAAGAGCTAGCAGAAGATATCGGAGGAGTGCGGTGAGAAGACCCCCCAAGACGAAAGAAGAGAAGACCACCGGAGCGGTCTAATAAATTATGTTAAAAACTTGTGTTGTTTTTTTATTCACACTTTTTTCACCAGGTGAATGGGTAGGGGTACATCGTACCCCATACTCATTCACATAGGGTGGGGGGGCGTTATCTGGGGGCCCCCTTATTCCAATAAGCCCCCCACCCGCAGACCCTGACAACCAACGGCCAGGGTTCTTGGGAAGAGGCCCTTGTCCTCATCAACATGGGGATACGGTGCTTTGGGGTGGGGGGGCTGCAGGGGCCCCCTTAGCCAAAGTACCCACCCATGTTGAGGGCACACGGACTGGTACGGCTCAGATGGGGGGGGTGCTCGCTCGTCCCCACCCCCTTTTCTGACCGGCTGGGCTGCGTGCTAGGATAAGGGTCTGCTATGGACTTTGGGGGGACCCCCACGCCATTTTTTCTGGCGTAGGGCTTCCCCTTTAAATACATACCAGGGCCAGCGAGATGTCAATCTCGCTGATGGAGGCGGCGACATTCACTTCCTTCGCTAGTCCCGGCTACCTGGAGCCACGTTCAAGATGAACTGACTTTTTTCCGTGCGTGGGCAAGTCCGTTCATTTCAAAAGTCCGGCGGACTAGCACACAGATGGGCAGAGTTTTTGAGTCAAAACTTCTAAGTCCGCCAGACTTTTGGAAAGAAAAAGTCCGCCGGAGCCCACGCACGGGCGGATAGTCTGATCTTGTGTACGCGCCATCAGTGGTAAATGTCTGGAGTGTTCACCTGTGAGGTGGTAGTTCAATCAGGGTGAAGCAATTCATTTTCAGTAAATAAAGATATTGCCTAGTGTAAAAATAAATACGGCCTCCTCCACCCGTTAGCTGGCCACTTCCTCTCCTTTTTTCTAAGATGTTAATAAAGTGACGCTAAACTCTGAAGCGACTCCTTTTCGGTGGTGAATGTCTGGATGGTTCACCTGAGAGGTGGTAGATCAATCAGGGTGAATTGACTTGTTTTTCTTCTCAACCAATAAATGTAACTATTTTGTATGATCACATGTCTCCGTGAATAAGTTTCATGTGTATATAGACTGACATATAGATTGAGTTTGTATCTTAAAAATATCCTTGTTACAAAATACTGTGCAGGAAAACTGTCCTTACAAAGCACAACAAGGTGGAATTTCAATCAGGGTGACTCCTTTTCAGTGGTAAATGTCTGGAGTGTTCACCTGAGAGGTGTTAGCTCAATCAGGGTGAATTGACTACTTTTCAGTGGTAAACGTCTGGAGTGTTTTTACTTCACCAAAGTAAATCATTCGTTTTTGCTTAACCAATAGAAAAGAAGCCATACCTTTTGGGCTGAGCATATTATAAGTCAGTGATGGCGAATCTTGGCACCCCAGATGTTATGGAACTACATTGCCCATGATGCTCTTGCACTCTGTGTGGAATGCCTGGAGAGCTCACCTAAGAGGTTCAATCAGGGTGAATTTACAGTGGTAAACATCTGCAGTAAATGATAAAACAGTTATTCCTGCGCTACCGCTGTTATATTGTAGATCAAGGAACTGCTGCATTCACCGAGATGGATCAAACCGTATCCACTTGATGCAAAGAAAAGGGGGTAAGTTGGTGTCGCGCTGTTCTTGTTTAGAATAATTATTCAAAGAAATCTATTCCCTATCTGCCTCGCTCATGGAAAGGGTCTCAGATAATAAACAGACTAAACATAAAAAAGGGGGTATACAATCCTCTATAAGTGCTGAAAAAAGCTATCAGAAATATTTTAAAGAACCACTAATTAAAGTGCAGATATATTCACATGCGATTCTAAAACAAACAATGAATTTAAATAAAAAGGTGCAAAGTGCCAACTAAATATGAAAGTGCAATGTGCCACATAAAAAATTAATAAACACTACAGAGGTGTCTTCACCTAAACCATAAAATAGAATCAGAAAAAATAAATAGTGGTGCTTTTTCAAAAAGTCTATACACCTAATACACAATTTTAAACGTAATAGATGAATGTGATAAATAACACCAAAATTATATAAGTAAACACACTGCAGAGTTGACTGTGGCTTGCGTTACATAAATTCCCTTAAATTCGCTAAATTATCAATATATAATATATATATATATATGTTTTCGCGGCAGATTGTGGGCACTGATAGGTGGCACTGTGGGCACTAACGCGTGGCACTGATGAGTTTCACTTTTCCCCCTAATTAGGTGGCACTGGCAGGTGGGCACTGATGAGCTGAATCCAGCTTGCTGTGATTGGGACTGAAGCCCCTCTCACGGCCGCCGGTGATCGGCTTTTTTTTTCTCCTCGTGCTGGAGGAGGAAAAATAGCCGATTACCTGCTCTGTTGTGATCACATGATCAGCTGCCATTGGCTGACAGCTGATCACGTGGTAAGGGGTCAGGATCGACCCCTTGCTCGGATCTGTGATCAGGCGAGTCTCATGGGGGCGTGCACGGGACGACGTCAATAGACGTCGTCCCGGCAAAGCAGGTCCGCGCTGTAGCAGTCATTCGGCTATAGCGCGGATCCCTAGAGGTTAAACATGCAAAGGTCAATACAACCGGAAAGTGCTATATGCTTCTTAGATAAGTGCAAATTAATGATGATAAGGAATAAATTGGATGATGATAGGACAAAGAAGGCTATGAAAATAAAATGACTACGCAAAGCCTCTATAAATAAATTTACAAATAGATATCATCCAAAAATCAATAAATAAAATATGGTATAAAAAATAAATGCCCTATAGAGCCTATTCCTCAGGTGTGTTCTATTTAACACGTGCGTACAAGGATCAATGAAACCAGAAAGTGCTATGTGCTTATTAGCCACTTTCAGACCGCACCATTTTGCTGGTCAATGACAGAGGTCTTTTTACAATTTGGCACTGCGCTGCTTTAACTGGTAATTGCACGGTCATGCAATGTTGTACCCAAACAAAATTTACGTCCTTTTTTTCCCCACAAATAGAGCTTTCTTTTAAAAGGTATTTGATTGACTCTGCGATTTTTATTTTTTTGCGATATAAACGTAAAAAGACCGAAAATTTTGAAAAAAAAAATATTTTCTACTTTTTGTTATTAGAAAAATCCAATAAACTCAATTTTAGTCATACATTTAGGCCAAAATGTGTTCAGCTACGTGTCTTTGGTAAAAAAAAGTCAATAAGTGTATATTTATTGGTTTGCGCAAAAGTTGTCACGTCTACAAACTAAGGTACAATTTCTGGAATTTACGCAGCTTTTAGTTAATGACTGCCTATTTCATTTCTTGAGGTGCTAAAATGGCAGGGCAGTACAAACCCCCTCCAAATTACCCCATTTTGGAAAGTAGACACCCTAAGGAAATTGATAAGAGGCATGTTGAGCCCATTGAATATTTTTTTTTTTTGCCTCAAGCGATTGAATAATGACAAAAAATAAATAAAAATATATTTTTTTTACAAAAAGTTGTCACTAAATGATATATTGCTCACACATGCCATAGTTATATGTGGAATTGTACCCCAAAATACATTCTGCTGCTTCTCCTGAGTACGGAGATACCACATGTGGTTGACTTTTTGGGAGCCTAGCCGCGTACGGGGCCCCGAAATCCAAGCACCACCTTCAGGATTTCTAAGAGCATACATTTGTAATTTCACTCCTCACTACCTATAACAGTTTTGAAGGCCATAAAATGCCAAGATGGCACAAAACCACCACAAATGACCCCATTTTAGAAAGTAAAAACCCCAAGCTATTTGATGAGAGGCATGTAGAGTCCATGGAATATTTTATATTTTGCCACAAGTTGCGGGAATATGACAAACTTTTTTTTGCCCAAAATGACGCTATTTTGAAAAGTAGACACACCAAGCTATTTGCTGAGAGGCATGGTGAGTATTTTGCAGCTCTCATTTGTTTTTGAAAATGAAGAAAAAAAAGAAAAATGTATATTTTTTTCTCTTTTTTTCAATTTTCAAAACTTTGTGACAAAAATCAAGGTCTGCAAAATACTCACCATACCTCTCGGCAAATAGCTTGGGGTGTCTCCTTTCCAAAATGGGGTCACTTGGGAGAATTTATGCTATCTGGGCATTCCATGGCCTCCAAAACTGATAGGCAGTGAGGAATGAAATCAAAAATTTACACCCTTAGAAAGCCTGAAGGTGGTGCTTGGATTTTGGGGTACTGTACGTGGTTAGGCTCCCAAAAGGTCTCACACTTGTGGTATCTCTGTACTCAGGAGAAGCAACAGAATTTATTTTGGGGTGTAATTTCATATAGAACCATGGCATGTTTGAGCAATATATCATTTAATGACAACTTTGTGCAAAAAAAAAAAAAAAAAAAAAAAAATAATAATGTCTTTTTTCTGCAACTTGTGTCAAAATATAAAATATTCCATGGACTCGACATGCCTCTCAGCAAATAGCTTGGGGTGTCTACTTTCTAAAATGGGGTCATTTGGGGGGGGGGTTTGAACTGTCCTGGCATTTTATGCACAACATTTAGAAGCTTATGTCACACATCACCCACTCTTCTAACCATTTGAAGACAAAGCCTTTTCTGACACTTTTTGTTTACATGAAAAAAATATTTTTTTGCAAGAAAATTACTTTGAACCCCCAAACATTAAGTATTTTTTTATAATTTTTATTGGTTCAAAGGAAAATGGGTTTTCACAAAACAGCGCCAATTGGGCATACCCAGGCGAAGTGCATAAAATAAGTCAAGAGTACAAATAAACAATGTCAGTTAAAGATGTACGCCATACTGGATCGATTACTACCAGAAAAAGACAAAGAGGCAGAGAGCAGTCAACAAATGACCAGGTCTACGGGATAGGTGAGTAAGGTGAGTATGCGTCTACCCCACAGGCGAGCTTCTTGGGTCAGCAATCCACTGTTGCCAGAGTTCATTAAATAGGTTTGTGGATTGGGTGGCCTTTGCAAACGCATGTTCCATTTGGAAGTGGTGGTTGAGTACCTGAATTACATCCTTTAAAAGAGGGGCCTGGGTTGACTTCCATTTTCTTGCAATTGCCAGGCGGGCAGCAATTAAGATATGTGTTACCAGAGTTTGCTCTTGTTTGGGCCAGGAGGGGATGGACAAGCCTAGGAGTAAGTCCAGAGGGGATAATGAAAGAGATACAGCAGATAATGAGTGAATTAAACGTTCAACTTTCCCCCAGAATTTCCTGATGGCAGGGCAGTCCTACCAGATATGGGTTAGTGATCCGATATCGTCACAGCCCCTCCAACATTTGGGGGAGGAGGCTGGGTAGATCCTTGTCAGTTTTTCTGGGGTGAGGTACCACCTATGAAACAGCTTCTGGAGCGATTCCCAGTGTGTTAAACAGTGAGAGTGTCATAGGGGAAGTGAGAGCTTTCAGCCATAGAGATTCTGGGAGCGCTCGGTTTTCGTGTGATGACCAATATTGGATAGCCGATGTTAGAAGATCTGGAGGTGGTATAGTAATCAGTTTGTAGACGAGGGAAATGCCTCTTGCTTTAGGACTTTTGTTGTCGTAGAACTTTAGTAGGGGAGTAGCTAGGAAGCTTACAGTCGACCACTTTGATTTGGAGAGAAGGGATTTTATCCGGAGATAAAGAAAAAAAGTCTTAGCAGATATTCCGAATTGCTGCTGGAGGTGAGAGAAAGGATGGAGGCCGGATGGAGAAATAAGCATTGCAAGGTTCGAGATCCCGGCCTCTGTCCATTGCTGTAGTGGTAGGTCAGGAGCTAGAAGAGCCAGAGATGCAATGGGGAATGCTGATAAGCTGTCGGTTGATATGGAGGCTTCTTTTTGTGATAGAGCAGACCATATTTTTAGTGAACAGTTAATAGTGTCCATAAAGTGGTGTTTGGGCTTTGGGCTGAGCCAAGTTGCTGCAAGGGCCAGTTTAAGATCTGCTTGAAATGCTTCTGTTTCTATTTGTTTCCATGTGGGCTGTGAGTGGTCTGACCACCATATTTTTAGCTGGTCCAGGATTGTTGCGCGGTAGTATGCGTGGATGTCTGGGGCACCTAGCCCTCCCTGTTGAACTGGGGCGATGAGTGAGGCTTTTTTATTCCTTGGGCGCTGTTGTTGCCAAATAAAGTTGTTGACGATCCCTTGAAGTGTCTTTATTTGGTTTTGTAGCAGAGGTAAGGGAATAGTACGAAACAGATATAAAATGTGAGGCAACAAATACATTTTAGATTGAGCGATCCTTCCAGCCCAGGAGGCAGGAACATGACCCAATTCCTTCGATAATCGTGTCAGCCTACCCATGAGGTCTACCAGATAAGTATTTTTTTTTAAAGCAAAGGCCCTACAGATTAAAATGGTGGGTGTTTAATTTTTTTTTCACATGGTATTTGCGCAGCGATTTTTCAAACGCATTTTTTGGGGAAAAACACACTTTTTAATTTTAATGCACTAAAAATCACTATATTGCCCAAATGTTTGATGAAATAAAAAATATGATCTTAGGCCGAGTACGTGGATACCAAACACGACATGCTTTAAAATTGCGCAGAAACGTGCAGAGGCGAAAAACTACATACATTTTTAAAAGCCTTTAAACGCCTTTACAGGTGACCACTTTAGAATTATGGAGGAGGTCTATTGCTAAAATTAGTACCCTCGATCTGACCTTCGTGGTGATACCTCACATGCATGGTGCAATTGCTGTTTACATATGACGCCAGACCGACGCTTGCGTTCGACGTTGCGCCTTAGCAGGGGGGGACAGGGGTGTTTTTGTTTTGTTTTTTTTATTATTTATTTTGCATTTTTATTTTATTTTTAAACTGTTCCTTTCATTTATATATTTTTTTATCATTTTTATTGTTATCTCAGGGAATGTAAATATCCCCTATGATTGCAATAGGTAATGACAGGTACTCTTTTTTTTTAAAATGAGGGTCTATCAGACCCTAGATCTCTCCTCTGCCCTCAAAGCATCTGACCACACAAAGATCGGTATGATAAAATGCTTTCCCAATTTCCCAATGGCGCTGTTTACATCCCGCGAAATCGAAGTCATGAAATGCTCGTAGCTTCCGGTTTCTTAGGCCATAGAGATGATTGGAGCCATTCTGGTCTCTGATCAGCTGGCGGAACCACCGGCTGCATTCTCAGGTTCCCTGTTGGGACAGGAGAACCTGAGAAAACCAGAGAAGACGGTGGGGGGGGGGGGGACATTCCCTCCCACTGCTTGTAAAAGCAGTCTAGAGGCTAATTAGCCACTAGGATTGCTTTTACATAAAAGCCGACCGCTGGCTGAAAAGAATGATACCAAGACTCCAGACATTTGCTCCCGAAAAGGAGTCTCTTCACCCTGATTGAGCTACCAGCTCTCGGGTGAAGACTCCAGACATTTGCTAGCGAAAAGGAGTCGCTTCACCCTGATTGAGCTACCAGCTCTCGTGTGAAGACTCCAGCCATTTGCTAGCGAAAAGGAGTCGCTTCACCCTGATTGAGCTACCAGCTCTCGGGTCAAGACTCCAGACATTTGCTCCCGAAAAGGAGTCTCTTCACCCTGATTGAGCTACCAGCTCTCGGGTGAGGACTGTAGACATTTACTACTGAAAAGGAGTCGCTTCACCCTGATTGAGCTACCAGCTCTCGGGTGAAGACTCCAGACAAAAAAACAAAAATAGTTGCCGTGACTCCAGCACTGTCGGAGGTGATTTCACCACCACAGTTAAAAAAAGAGCATATATGCCGAAGCATGGGGGCAGAAGGGGTGGAGGAGCAATTTGCTTCTAACTTTTGCGGGAGGATGCCCCCAGGCTTCGGCATATATAAATGGTGCATGTATGCCCACCATTAGAAGTGGGTGGATGAAGGGAGGTATTCTAATTGTGGGCATACCCACCGATCAATATTTTTTTTCGTTCAGCCCACAGGCTGCATGAAAAAAAAATTACAATATATGCCCAACCAGTTCCAGCAACGTACTGGTATGTTGCTGGACTTTGAGTGCTTATACCAGAATGATGCCTGCAGGTTTAGGTATCATCTTGGTGTCATTCTTTTAAGCCAGCGGTTGGCTTTTATGTAAAAGCAATCCTAGCGGATAATTAGCCTCTAGACTGCTTTTACAAGCAGTGGGAGGGAATGTCCCCCCCCCACCATCTTCTCTGGTTTTCTCAGGTTCTCCTGTCCCAACAGGGAACCTGAGAATGCAGCCGGTGGTTCCGCCAGCTGATCAGAGACCAGAATGGCTCCAATTATCTCTATGGCCTAAGAAACCGGACGCTACGAGCATTTCATTACTTAGATTTCGCGGGATGTAAACAGCGCCATTGGGAAATTGGGAAAGCATTTTATCACACCTATCTTTGTGTGGTCAGATGCTTTGAGGGCAGAGGAGAGATCTAGGGTCTGATAGACCCTCATTTTTTTTAAAAAGAGTACCTGTCACTACCTATTGCAATCATAGGGGATATTTACATTCCCTGAGATAACAATAAAAATGATAAAAAAATATATAAATGAAAGGAACAGTTTAAAAAAAAAAAAAAAAGCAAAATAAATAATAAAAAAAACAAAACAAAAACACCCCTGTCCCCCCCTGCTAAGGCGCAACGTCGAACGCAAGCGTCGGTCTGGCGTCATATGTAAACAGCAATTGCACCATGCATGTGAGGTATCCCCGCGAAGGTCAGATCGAGGGTACTAATTTTAGCAATAGACCTCCTCCGTAATTCTAAAGTGGTCACCTGTAAAGGCGTTTAAAGGCTTTTAAAAATGTATGTAGTTTTTCGCCGCTGCACGTTTCTGCGCAATTTTAAAGCATGTCGTGTTTGGTATCCACGTACTCGGCCTAAGATCATATTTTTTATTTCATCAAACAATAGTTGTTGTTTTGTTGTTCTCTCTCTCTATTCTCTCTCTATTGTTCTGCTCCTTTGTGCTGTATTCTATTCTGCAATGTTTTATTGTTAACCATCATTTGCTTAGCAGGTACGCCATTCAGCTGCAGCGCAGATTTATTTATCTTGACAGCAACAGCGTTTGCTCCCACGATACATAAAGCCGTGACTCCAGCGGCGGAGGTGATTTCACCACCACAGTTAAAAAAAAGAGCATATATGCCGAAGCATGGAGGCAGAAGGGGTGGAGGAGCAATTATATAAATGGTGTTTGATGAGAGGCATGTAGAGTCCATGGAATATTTTATATTTTGCCACAAGTTGCGGGAATATGACAAACTTTTTTTTGCCCAAAATGGTCACTAAATGATATACTGCTCACACATTCCATGGGCATGTGTGGAATTGTACCCCAAAATAAATTCTGCTGCTTCTCCTGAGTACGGGGATACCACATGTGTGGGACTTTTTGGGAGCCTAGCCACGTACGGGGCCCCGAAATCCAAGCACCACCTTCAGGATTTCTAAGGCCGTAAATTTTTGATTTCACGCCTCACTACCTATCACAGTTTTGAAGGCCATAAAATGCCAAGATGGCACAAACCCCCCAAATGACGCTATTTTGAAAAGTAGACACACCAAGCTATTTGCTGAGAGGCATGGTGAGTATTTTGCAGCTCTCATTTGTTTTTGAAAATGAAGAAAAAAAAGAAAAATGTATATTTTTTTCTCTTTTTTTCAATTTTCAAAACTTTGTGACAAAAATCAAGGTCTGCAAAATACTCACCATACCTCTCGGCAAATAGCTTGGGGTGTCTCCTTTCCAAAATGGGGTCACTTGGGAGAATTTATGCTATCTGGGCATTCCATGGCCTCCAAAACTGATAGGCAGTGAGGAATGAAATCAAAAATTTACACCCTTAGAAAGCCTGAAGGTGGTGCTTGGATTTTGGGGTACTGTACGTGGTTAGGCTCCCAAAAGGTCTCACACTTGTGGTATCTCTGTACTCAGGAGAAGCAACAGAATTTATTTTGGGGTGTAATTTCATATAGAACCATGGCATGTTTGAGCAATATATCATTTAATGACAACTTTGTGCAAAAAATAAAAAATAAAAAAAAAATAATAATGTCTTTTTTCTGCAACTTGTGTCAAAATATAAAATATTCCATGGACTCGACATGCCTCTCAGCAAATAGCTTGGGGTGTCTACTTTCTAAAATGGGGTCATTTGGGGGGGGGGTTTGAACTGTCCTGGCATTTTATGCACAACATTTAGAAGCTTATGTCACACATCACCCACTCTTCTAACCATTTGAAGACAAAGCCTTTTCTGACACTTTTTGTTTACATGAAAAAAATATTTTTTTGCAAGAAAATTACTTTGAACCCCCAAACATTAAGTATTTTTTTATAATTTTTATTGGTTCAAAGGAAAATGGGTTTTCACAAAACAGCGCCAATTGGGCATACCCAGGCGAAGTGCATAAAATAAGTCAAGAGTACAAATAAACAATGTCAGTTAAAGATGTACGCCATACTGGATCGATTACTACCAGAAAAAGACAAAGAGGCAGAGAGCAGTCAACAAATGACCAGGTCTACGGGATAGGTGAGTAAGGTGAGTATGCGTCTACCCCACAGGCGAGCTTCTTGGGTCAGCAATCCACTGTTGCCAGAGTTCATTAAATAGGTTTGTGGATTGGGTGGCCTTTGCAAACGCATGTTCCATTTGGAAGTGGTGGTTGAGTACCTGAATTACATCCTTTAAAAGAGGGGCCTGGGTTGACTTCCATTTTCTTGCAATTGCCAGGCGGGCAGCAATTAAGATATGTGTTACCAGAGTTTGCTCTTGTTTGGGCCAGGAGGGGATGGACAAGCCTAGGAGTAAGTCCAGAGGGGATAATGAAAGAGATACAGCAGATAATGAGTGAATTAAACGTTCAACTTTCCCCCAGAATTTCCTGATGGCAGGGCAGTCCTACCAGATATGGGTTAGTGATCCGATATCGTCACAGCCCCTCCAACATTTGGGGGAGGAGGCTGGGTAGATCCTTGTCAGTTTTTCTGGGGTGAGGTACCACCTATGAAACAGCTTCTGGAGCGATTCCCAGTGTGTTAAACAGTGAGAGTGTCATAGGGGAAGTGAGAGCTTTCAGCCATAGAGATTCTGGGAGTGCTCGGTTTTCGTGTGATGACCAATATTGGATAGCCGATGTTAGAAGATCTGGAGGTGGTATAGTAATCAGTTTGTAGACGAGGGAAATGCCTCTTGCTTTAGGACTTTTGTTGTCGTAGAACTTTAGTAGGGGAGTAGCTAGGAAGCTTACAGTCGACCACTTTGATTTGGAGAGAAGGGATTTTATCCGGAGATAAAGAAAAAAAGTCTTAGCAGATATTCCGAATTGCTGCTGGAGGTGAGAGAAAGGATGGAGGCCGGATGGAGAAATAAGCATTGCAAGGTTCGAGATCCCGGCCTCTGTCCATTGCTGTAGTGGTAGGTCAGGAGCTAGAAGAGCCAGAGATGCAATGGGGAATGCTGATAAGCTGTCGGTTGATATGGAGGCTTCTTTTTGTGATAGAGCAGACCATGTTTTTAGTGAACAGTTAATAGTGTCCATAAAGTGGTGTTTGGGCTTTGGGCTGAGCCAAGTTGCTGCAAGGGCCAGTTTAAGATCTGCTTGAAATGCTTCTGTTTCTATTTGTTTCCATGTGGGCTGTGAGTGGTCTGACCACCATATTTTTAGCTGGTCCAGGATTGTTGCGCGGTAGTATGCGTGGATGTCTGGGGCACCTAGCCCTCCCTGTTGAACTGGGGCGATGAGTGAGGCTTTTTTATTCCTTGGGCGCTGTTGTTGCCAAATAAAGTTGTTGACGATCCCTTGAAGTGTCTTTATTTGGTTTTGTAGCAGAGGTAAGGGAATAGTACGAAACAGATATAAAATGTGAGGCAACAAATACATTTTAGATTGAGCGATCCTTCCAGCCCAGGAGGCAGGAACATGACCCAATTCCTTCGATAATCGTGTCAGCCTACCCATGAGGTCTACCAGATAAGTATTTTTTTTTTAAAGCAAAGGCCCTACAGATTAAAATGGTGGGTGTTTAATTTTTTTTTCACATGGTATTTGCGCAGCGATTTTTCAAACGCATTTTTTGGGGAAAAACACACTTTTTAATTTTAATGCACTAAAAATCACTATATTGCCCAAATGTTTGATGAAATAAAAAATATGATCTTAGGCCGAGTACGTGGATACCAAACACGACATGCTTTAAAATTGCGCAGAAACGTGCAGAGGCGAAAAACTACATACATTTTTAAAAGCCTTTAAACGCCTTTACAGGTGACCACTTTAGAATTATGGAGGAGGTCTATTGCTAAAATTAGTACCCTCGATCTGACCTTCGTGGTGATACCTCACATGCATGGTGCAATTGCTGTTTACATATGACGCCAGACCGACGCTTGCGTTCGACGTTGCGCCTTAGCAGGGGGGGACAGGGGTGTTTTTGTTTTGTTTTTTTTATTATTTATTTTGCATTTTTATTTTATTTTTAAACTGTTCCTTTCATTTATATATTTTTTTATCATTTTTATTGTTATCAGGGAATGTAAATATCCCCTATGATTGCAATAGGTAATGACAGGTACTCTTTTTTTTTAAAATGAGGGTCTATCAGACCCTAGATCTCTCCTCTGCCCTCAAAGCATCTGACCACACAAAGATAGGTGTGATAAAATGCTTTCCCAATTTCCCAATGGCGCTGTTTACATCCCGCGAAATCTAAGTAATGAAATGCTCGTAGCGTCCGGTTTCTTAGGCCATAGAGATAATTGGAGCCATTCTGGTCTCTGATCAGCTGGCGGAACCACCGGCTGCATTCTCAGGTTCCCTGTTGGGACAGGAGAACCTGAGAAAACCAGAGAAGATGGTGGGGGGGGGACATTCCCTCCCACTGCTTGTAAAAGCAGTCTAGAGGCTAATTATCCGCTAGGATTGCTTTTACATAAAAGCCAACCGCTGGCTTAAAAGAATGACACCAAGATGATACCTAAACCTGCAGGCATCATTCTGGTATAAGCACTCAAAGTCCAGCAACATACCAGTACGTTGCTGGAACTGGTTGGGCATATATTGTAATTTTTTTTTCATGCAGCCTGTGGGCTGAACGAAAAAAAATATTGATCGGTGGGTATGCCCACAATTAGAATACCTCCCTTCATCCACCCACTTCTAATGGTGGGCATACATGCACCATTTATATATGCCGAAGCCTGGGGGCATCCTCCCGCAAAAGTTAGAAGCAAATTGCTCCTCCACCCCTTCTGCCCCCATGCTTCGGCATATATGCTCTTTTTTTAACTGTGGTGGTGAAATCACCTCCGACAGTGCTGGAGTCACGGCAACTATTTTTGTTTTTTTGTCTGGAGTCTTCACCCGAGAGCTGGTAGCTCAATCAGGGTGAAGCGACTCCTTTTCAGTAGTAAATGTCTACAGTCCTCACCCGAGAGCTGGTAGCTCAATCAGGGTGAAGAGACTCCTTTTCGGGAGCAAATGTCTGGAGTCTTGACCCGAGAGCTGGTAGCTCAATCAGGGTGAAGCGACTCCTTTTCGCTAGCAAATGTCTGGAGTCTTCACACGAGAGCTGGTAGCTCAATCAGGGTGAAGCGACTCCTTTTCGCTAGCAAATGTCTGGAGTCTTCACCCGAGAGCTGGTAGCTCAATCAGGGTGAAGAGACTCCTTTTCGGGAGCAAATGTCTGGAGTCTTGACCCGAGAGCTGGTAGCTCAATCAGGGTGAAGCGACTCCTTTTCGCTAGCAAATGTCTGGAGTCTTCACCCAAGAGCTGGTAGCTCAATAAGGGCCATGAAATGCTCGTAGCTTCCGGTTTCTTAGGCCATAGAGATGATTGGAGCCATTCTGGTCTCTGATCAGCTCTATGGTCAGCTGGCGGAACCACCGGCTGCATTCTCAGGTGCCCTGTTGGGACAGGAGAGCCGGAGAAAACCATGGAAGACGGCGGGGGGGGGGGGGGGGGGGGGCGACATTCCCTCCCACTGCTTATAAAAGCAGTCTAGAGCCTAATTAGCCACTAGGATTGCTTTTACATAAAAGCCGACCGCTGGTTTAGAAGAATGATACCAAGATGATACCTAAACCTGCAGGCATCATTCTGGTATAAGCACTCAAAGTCCAGCAACATACCAGTACGTTGCTGGAACTGGTTGGGCATATATTGTAATTTTTTTTCATGCAGCCTGCGGGATGAACGAAAAAAAAATATTGATCGGTGGGTATGCCCACCATTAGAATACCTCCCTTCATCCACCCACTTCTAATGGTGGGCATACATGCACCATTTATATATGCCGAAGCATGGGGGCATCCTCCCGCAAAAGTTAGGAGCAAATTGCTCCTCCACCCCTTCTGCCCCCATGCTTCGGCATATATGCTCTTTTTTTTAACTGTGGTGGTGAAATCACCTCCGACAGTGCTGGAGTCACAGCTTTATGTATCGTGGGAGCAAACGCTGTTGCTGTCAAGATAAATAAATCCGCGCTGCAGCTGAATGGCGTACCTGCTAAGCAAATGATGGTTAACAATAAAACATTGCAGAATAGAATACAGCACAAAGGAGCAGAACAATAGAGAGAGAATAGAGAGAGAACAACAAAACAACAACTATTTTTGTTTTGTTTTTTGTCTGGAGTCTTCACCCGAGAGCTGGTAGCGCAATCAGGGTGAAGCGACTCCTTTTTGCTAGCAAATGTCTGGAGTCTTCACCCGTGAGCTGATAGCTCAATCAGGATGAAGAGACTCCTTTTCGCAAGCAAATGTCTGGAGTCTTCACCCAAGAGCTGGTAGCTCAATCAGGGTGAAGAGACTCCTTTTTCGGGAGCAAATGTCTGGAGTCTTCACCCGAGAGCTGGTAGCTCAATCAGGGTGAAGAGACTCCTTTTCGGGAGCAAATGTCTGGAGTCTTCACCCGAGAGCTGGTAGCGCAATCAGGGTGAAGCGACTCCTTTTCTCTAACAAATGTCTAGAGTCTTCACCAGAGAGCTGGTAGCTCAATCAGGGTGAAGCGACTCCTTTTCGGTGGCAAATGTCTGGAGTCTTCACCCGAGAGTTGGTAGCTCAATCAGGGTCATGAAATACTCGTAGCTTCTGGTTTCTTAGGCCATAGAGATGATTGGAGCCATTCTGGTCTCTGATCAGCTCTATGGTCAGCTGGCGGAACCACCGGCTGCATTCTCAGGTTCCCTGTTGGAACAGGAGAGCCGGAGAAAACCATGGAAGACGGTGGGGGGGGGGGGACATTCCCTCCCACTGCTTGTAAAAGCAGTCTAGAGGCTAATAAGCCACTAGGATTGCTTTTACATAAAAGCCGACCGCTGGCTGGGAAGAATGATACCAAGGTGATACCTAAACCTGCAGGCATCCTTCTGGTATAAGCACTCAAAGTCCAGCAACATACCAGTACGTTGCTGGAACTGGTTGGGCATATATTGTAATTTTTTTTTTCATGCAGCCTGTGGGATGAACGAAAAAAATATTGATCGGTGGGTATGCCCACCATTAGAATACCTCCCTTCATCCACCCACTTCTAATGGTGGGCATACATGCACCATTTATATATGCCGAAGCATGGGGGCATCCTCCCACAAAAGTTAAGCCGCGTACACACGGGCGGACTGTATGGCCAACTTAGTCCGTCAGACAATCCGACGGACAGTCCGTCCTACTTTTGAATGAACGGACTTGACCACACACGGATGCATAAACAGTCCGTCGAAAGCTTGCGCGATGACGTGTACAGCACGTACGACGGGACTAGAAATAGGAAGTCCAATACACAGCAAAGCAACCTTTCACCGTGTAAATCCTTTCTGAGCATGCGCCATACTTAGTCCGTCGAACTAGCCTACTCACGAGCGGATTGTCCGCTGAAACCAAAGTATGACGGACAATATTACGGAAATTCCGAAATACTTAGTCCGCCAGACTGCACGCTGAAAAAGTCCGCTGAAGCCCACACACGAGCGGACTGTCCGCTGAAATGTGTTTCGACAGACTAAGTTGGCCAGACAGTCCGCCCGTGTGTACGCGGCTTTAGGAGCAAACTGCTCCTCCACCCCTTCTGCCCCCATGCTTCGGCATATATGCTCTTTTTTTAACTATGGTGGTGAAATCACCTCCGACAGTGCTGGAGTCACGGCAACTATTTTTGTTTTTTTGTCTGGAGTCTTCACCCGAGAGCTGGTAGCTCAATCAGGGTAAAGAGACTCCTTTTTGGTAGCAAATGTCTGTAGTCTTCACCCCAGAGCTGGTAGCTCAATCAGGGTGAAGAGACTCCTTTTTGGTAGCAAATGTCTGTAGTCTTCACCCCAGAGCTGGTAGCTCAATCAGGGTGAAGCGACTCCTTTTCGCTAGCAAATGTCTGGAGTCTTCACCCGAGAGCTGGTAGCTCAATCAGGGTGAAGCGACTCCTTTTCGCTAGCAAATGTCTGCAGTCTACACCCGAGAGCTGGTAGCTCAATCAGGGTGAAGTGACTGCTTTTTGCTAGCAAATGTCTGTAGTCTTCACCCGAGAGCTGGTAGCTCAATCAGGGTGAAGCGACTCCTTTTCGCTAGCAAATGTCTGGAGTCTGCACCCGAGAGCTGGTAACTCAATCAGGGTGAAGCGACTCCTTTTCGCTAGCAAATGTCTGTAGTCTTCACCCGAGAGCTGGTAGCTCAATCAGGGTGAAGCGACTCCTTTTCACTAGCAAATGTCTGGAGTCTTCACCCGAGAGCTGGTTGCTCAATCAGGGTCACGAAATGCATGTAGCTTCTGGTTTCTTAGGCCATAGAGATGATTGGAGCCATTCTGATCTCTGATCAGCTCTTTGGTCAGCTGGCGGAAACACCGGCTGCATTCTCAGGTTCCCTGTTGGGATAGGAGAGCCGGAGAAAACCATGGAAGACGGTGGGGGGGGGGGGGGGACATTCCCTTCCACTGCTGGTAAAAGCAGTCTAGAGGCTAATTAGCCACTAGGATTGCTTTTACATAAAAGCCGACCGCTGGCTGGAAAGAATGATACCAAGATGATACCCAAACCTGCAGGCATCATTCTGGTATAAGCACTCAAAGTCCAGCAACATACCAGTACGTTGCTGGAACTGGTTGGGCATATATTGTAATTTTTTTTTTCATGCAGCCTGTGGGATGAACGAAAAAAAAATATTGATCGGTGGGTATGCCCACCATTAGAATACCTCCCTTCATCCACCCACTTCTAATGGTGGGCATACATGCACCATTTATATATGCCGAAGCATGGGGGCATCCTCCCGCAAAAGTTAGGAGCAAATTGCTCCTCCACCCCTTCTGCCCCCATGCTTCGGCATATATGCTCTTTTTTTAGCTGTGGTGGTGAAATCACCTCCGACAGTGCTGGAGTCACGGCAACTATTTTTGTTTTTTTGTCTGGAGTCTTCACCTGAGAGCTGGTAGCTCAATAAGGGTAAAGAGACTCCTTTTTGGTAGCAAATGTCTGTAGTCTTCACCCCAGAGCTGGTAGCTCAATCAGGGTGAAGAGACTCCTTTTTGGTAGCAAATGTCTGTAGTCTTCACCTCAGAGCTGGTAGCTCAATCAGGGTGAAGCAACTCCTTTTCGCTAGTAAATGTCTGCAGTCCTCACCCGAGAGCTGGTAGCTCAATCAGGGTGAAGCGACTCCTTTTCGCTAGCAAATGTCTGGAGTCTTCACTCGAGAGCTGGTAGCTCAATCAGGGTGAAGCGACTCCTTTTCGCTAGCAAATGTCTGGAGTCTTCACCCGAGAGCTGGTAGCTAATCCAGCGTGAAGTGACTCCTTTTCGCTAGCAAATGTCTGGAGTCTTCACCCCAGAGCTGGTAGCTAAATCAGGGTGAAGCGACTCCTTTTCGTTAGCAAATGTCTGGAGTCTTCACCCGAGAGCTGGTAGCTAATCCAGCGTGAAGTGACTCCTTTTCGGTAGCAAATGTCTGGAGTCTTCACCCGAGAGCTGGTAGCGCAATCAGGGTGAAGTGACTCCTTTTCGCTAGCAAATGTCTGGAGTCTTCACCCGAGAGCTGGTAGCTCAATCAGGGTGAAGCAACTCCTTTTCGCTAGCAAATGTCTGGAGTCTTCACCCGAGAGCTGGTAGCTCAATCAGGGTGAAGCGACTCCTTTTCGCTAGCAAATGTCTGGAGTCTTCACCCAAGAGCTGGTAGCTAATCCAGCGTGAAGTGACTCCTTTTCGCTAGCAAATGTCTGGAGTCTGCACCCGAGAGCTGGTAGCTCAATCAGGGTGAAGCGACTCCTTTTCGGTAGCAAATGTCTGGAGTCTTCACCCGAGACCTGGTAGCGCAATCAGTGTGAAGCGACTCCTTTTCGGTAGGAAAGGTCTGTAGTCTTCACCCGAGAGCTGGTAGCTCAATCAGGGTGAAGCGACTCCTTTTCGGTAGCAAATGTCTGGAGTCTTCACCTGAGAGCTGGTAGCTCAATCAGGGTGAAGTGACTCCTTTTCGCTAGCAAATGTCTGGCGTCTTCACCCGAGAGCTGGTTGCTCAATCAGGGTCACGAAATGCACGTCGCTCTCGGTTTCTTAGGCCACAGAGATGATTGGAGCCATTCTGGTCGCTGATCAGCTCTATGGTCAGCTGGCGGAACCACCGGCTGCATTCTCAGGTTCCCTGTTGGGACAGGAGAGCCGGAGAAAACCATGGAAGACGGTGGGGGGGGGACATTCCCTCCCACTGCTTGTAAAAGCAGTCTAGAGGCCAATTAGCCACTAGGATTGCTTTTACATAAAAGCCGACCGCTGGTTGGAAAGAATGATACCAAGATGATACCTAAACCTGCAGGCATCCTTCTGGTATAAGCACTCAAAGTCCAGCAACATACCAGTACGTTGCTGGAACTGGTTGGGCATATATTGTAATTTTTTTTTCATGCAGCCTGTGGGCTGAACGAAAAAAAATATTGATCGGTGGGTATGCCCACCATTAGAATACCTCCCTTCATCCACCCACTTCTAATGGTGGGCATACATGCACCATTTATATATGCCGAAGCATGGGGGCATCCTCCCGCAAAAGTTAGGAGCAAATTGCTCCTCCACCCCTTCTGCCCCCATGCTTCGGCATATATGCTCTTTTTTTAACTGTGGTGGTGAAATCACCTCCGACAGTGCTGGAGTCACGGCAACTATTTTTGTTTTTTTGTCTGGAGTCTTCACCCGAGAGCTGGTAGCTCAATCAGGGTAAAGAGACTCCTTTTTGGTAGCAAATGTCTGTAGTCTTCACCCCAGAGCTGGTAGCTCAATCAGAGTGAAGAGACTCGTTTTCCTTAGCAAATGTCTGGAGTCTTCACTCGAGAGCTGGTAGCTCAATCAGGGTGAAGCGACTCCTTTTCGCTAGCAAATGTTTGGAGTCTTCACCCTAGAGCTGGTAGCTCAATCAGGGTGAAGCGACTCCTTTTCGCTAGCAAATGTCTGGAGTCTTCACCCGAGAGCTGGTAGCTAATCCAGCGTGAAGTGACTCCTTTTCGCTAGCAAATGTCTGGAGTCTTCACCCGAGAGCTGGTAGCTCAATCAGGGTGAAGCGACTCCTTTTCACTAGCAAATGTCTGCAGTCCTCACCCGAGAGCTGGTAGCTCAATCAGGGTGAAGCAACTCCTTTTCGCTAGCAAATGTCTGGAGTCTTCACTCGAGAGCTGGTAGCTCAATCAGGGTGAAGCGACTCCTTTTCGCTAGCAAATGTCTGGAGTCTTCATTTGAGAGCTGGTAGCTCATCCAGCGTGAAGTGACTCCTTTTCGGTAGCAAATGTCTGGAGTCTTAACCCGAGAGCTGGTAGCTCAATCAGGGTGAAGCGACTCCTTTTCGATAGCAAATTTCTGGAGTCTTAAACCGAGAGCTGGTAGCTCAATCAGGGTCACGAAATGCACGTAGCTTCCGGTTTCTTAGGCCATAGAGATGATTGGAGCCATTCTGGTCTCTGATCAGCTCTATGGTCAGCTGGCGGAACCACCGGCTGCATTCTCAGGTTCCCTGTTGGGACAGGAGAGCCGGAGAAAACCATGGAAGACGGTGGGGGGGGGGGGGGCGACATTCCCTCCCACTGCATGTAAAAGCAGTCTAGAGGCTAATTAGCCACTAGGATTGCTTTTACATAAAAGCCGATCGCTGGCTGAAAAGAATGACACCAAGATGATACCTAAACCTGCAGGCATCATTCTGGTATAAGCACTCCAAGTCCAGCAACATACCAGTATAGGCATATATTGCAATTTTTTTTATGCAGCCTGTGGGCTGAACGAAAAAAAAATATTGATCGGTGGGTATGCCCACCATTAGAATACCTCCCTTCATCCACCCACTTCTAATGGTGGGCATACATGCACCATTTATATATGCCGAAGCATGGGGGCATCCTCCCGCAAAAGTTAGGAGCAAATTGCTCCTCCACCCCTTCTGCCCTCATGCTTCGGCATATATGCTCTTTTTTTAACTGTGGTGGTGAAATCTGCATCCTGCAAGTCGCACACATCTGCAACCGCCAAGTCGCACACATCTGCAACCGCCAAGTCGCACACATCTGCAACCGCCAAGTCGCACACATCTGCAACCTGAGAGTCGCACACATCTGCATTCTGCAACCTGAGAGTCGCACACATCTGCAACCGCCAAGTCGCACACATCTGCAACCGCCAAGTCGCACACATCTGCAACCGCCAAGTCGCACACATCTGTAACTGCCAAATCGCACACATCTGCAACCAGCAAATCGCACACATCTGCTACCAGCAAATCGCACACATCTGCAACCAGCAAATCGCACACATCTGCATCCTGCAAGTCGCACACATCTGCAACCGCCAAGTCGCACACATCTGCATTCTGCAACCGCCAAGTCGCACATATCTGCATTCTGCAAGTCACACACATCTGCATTCTGCAACCTGCAAGTCGCACACATCTGCATTCTGCAACCAGTAGGACGCACATATCTTCTTTCTGCAAGTCGCACACATCTGCAACCAGCAAATCGCACACATCTGCATCCGCCAATTCGCACACATCTGCAACCGCCAAGTCGCACACATCTGCATTCTGCAACCGGAAAGTCGCACACATCTGCAACCGCCAAGTCGCACAGATCTACAACCGCCAAGTCGCACACATCTGCATTCTGCAAGTCGCACACATCTGCATTCTGCAAGTCGCACACATCTGCATTCTGCAAGTCGCACACATCTGCATTCTGCAAGTCGCACACATCTGCATTCTGCAACCAGTAGGACGCACATATCTTCTTTCTGCAAGTCGCACACATCTGCAACCTGCAAATCGCACACATCTGCATCCGCCAATTCGCACACATCTGCAACCGCCAAGTCGCACACATCTGCATTCTGCAACCGGAAAGTCGCACACATCTGCAACCGCCAAGTCGCACAGATCTACAACCGCCAAGTCGCACACATCTGCATTCTGCAAGTCGCACACATCTGCATTCTGCAAGTCGCACACATCTGCATTCTGCAAGTCGCACACATCTGACACCTGCAAGTCGCACACATCTGACACCTGCAAGTCGCACACATCTGCAACCTGCAAGTCGCACACATCTGCAACCTGCAAGTCGCACACATCTGCAACCTGCAAGTCGCACACATCTGCAACCTGCAAGTCGCACAATCTGCATTCTGCAACTGCCAAGTCGCACACATCTGCATTCTGCAAGTCGCACACATCTGCATTCTGCAAGTCGCACACATCTGCATTCTGCAAGTCGCACACATCTGCATTCTGCAAGTCGCACACATCTGCATTCTGCAAGTCGCACACATCTGCATTCTGCAACCTGCAAGTCGCACACATCTGCAACCTGCAAGTCGCACACATCTGCATTCTGCAACTCCCAAGTCGCACACATCTGCAACCGCCAAGTCGCACACATCTGCAACCGCCAAGTCGCACACATCTGCAACCGCCAAGTCGCACACATCTGCAACCGCCAAGTCGCACAGATCTACAACTGCCAAGTCGCACACATCTGCATTCTGCAAGTCGCACACATCTGCATTCTGCAAGTCGCACACATCTGCATTCTGCAAGTCGCACACATCTGCATTCTGCAACCTGCAAGTCGCACACATCTGCAACCTGCAAGTCGCACACATCTGCATTCTGCAACTGCCAAGTCGCACACATCTGCAACCGCCAAGTCGCACACATCTGCAACCGCCAAGTCGCACACATCTGCAACCGCCAAGTCGCACGCATCTGCAAGTCGCACACATCTGCATTCTGCAAGTCGCACACATCTGCATTCTGCAACCGGCAAGTCGCACACATCTGCAACCTGCAATTCGCACAATCTGCATTCTGCAACCGCCAAGTCGCACACATCTGCAACCGCCAAGTCACACACATCTGCAACCGCCAAGTCACACACATCTGCAACCGCCAAGTCACACACATCTGCATTCTGCAACCTGCAAGTCGCACACATCTGCATTCTGCAACCTGCAATTCGCACACATCTGCATTCTGCAACCTGCAATTCGCACAATCTGCATTCTGCAACCGCCAAGTCGCACACATCTGCAACCGCCAAGTCGCACACATCTGCAACCGCCAAGTCGCACACATCTGCATTCTGCAACCGCCAAGTCGCACACATCTGCATTCTGCAAGTCACACATCTGCATTCTGCAACCTGCAAGTCGCACATATGTGCATTCTGCAACCAGTACATCGCACATATCTGCATTCTGCAAGTCGCACACATCTGCATTCTGCAACCTTTACATCGCATACATCTGCATTCTGAAACTTGCAAGTCGCACATATCTGTATTCTGCAACCTGCAAGTCGCACACATCTGCAACCGCCAAGTCGCACACATCTGCAACCGCCAAGTCGCACACATCTGCAACCGCACACATCTGCAACCGCACACATCTGCAACCGCACACATCTGCAACCGCCAAGTCGCACACTTCTGCAACCGCCAAGTCGCACACTTCTGCAACCGCCAAGTCGTACACTTCTGCAACCGCCAAGTCGCACACTTCTGCAACCGCCAAGTCGCACACTTCTGCAACCGCCAAGTCGCACACATCTGCAACCGCCAAGTCGCACACATCTGCAACCGGCAACTTGCAAGTCGCACACATCTGTATTCTGCAAGTCGCACACATCTGTATTCTGCAACCTGCAAGTCGCACACATCCGTATTCTTCAACCTGCAAGTCGCACACAACCGTATTCTGCAACCTGCAAGTCGCACACATCTGCAACCGCCAAGTCGCACACATCTGCAACCGCCAAGTCGCACACATCTGCAACCGCCAACATTCAAGTCGCACACATCTGTATTCTGCAAGTCGCACACATCTGTATTCTGCAACCTGCAAGTCGCACACATCCGTATTCTTCAACCTGCAAGTCGCACACAACCGTATTCTGCAACCGCCAAGTCGCACACATCTGCAACCGCCAAGTCGCACACATCTGCAACCGCCAAGTCGCACACATCTGCAACCGCCAAGTCGCACACTTCTGCAACCGCCAAGTCGCACATATCTGTATTCTGCAACCGCCAAGTCGCACACATCTGCATTCTGCAAGTCACACACATCTGCATTCTGCAACCTGCAAGTCGCATATATGTGCATTCTGCAACCAGTACATCGCACATATCTGCATTCTGCAAGTCGCACACATCTGCATTCTGCAACCTTTACATCGCATACATCTGCATTCTGAAACTTGCAAGTCGCACATATCTGTATTCTGCAACCTGCAAGTCGCACACATCTGCAACCGCCAAGTCGCACACATCTGCAACCGCCAAGTCGCACACATCTGCAACCGCACACATCTGCAACCGCCAAGTCGCACACATCCGCAACCGCCAAGTCGCACACATCTGCAACCGCCAAGTCGCACACATCTGCAACCGCCAAGTCGCACACATCTGCAACCGCACACATCTGCAACCGCCAAGTCGCACACATCTGCAACCGCCAAGTCGCACACATCTGCAACCGCCAAGTCGCACACATCTGCAACCGCCAAGTCGCCCACATCCGCAACCGCCAAGTCGCACACTTCTGCAACCGCCAAGTCGCACACTTCTGCAACCGCCAAGTCGCACACTTCTGCAACCACCAAGTCGCACACTTCTGCAACCGGCAACTTGCAAGTCGCACATATCTGTATTCTGCAACCTGCAAGTCGCACACATCTGTATTCTGCAACCTGCAAGTCGCACACATCTGTATTCTGCAACCTGCAAGTCGCACACATCTGCAACCGCCAAGTCGCACACATCTGCAACCGCCAAGTCGCACACATCTGCAACCGCCAAGTCGCACACATCTGCAACCGCCAAGTCGCACACATCTGCAACCGCCAAGTCGCACACATCTGCAACCGCCAAGTCGCACACATCTGCAACCGCCAAGTCGCCCACATCCGCAACCGCCAAGTCGCACACTTCTGCAACCGCCAAGTCGCACACTTCTGCAACCGCCAAGTCGCACACTTCTGCAACCACCAAGTCGCACACTTCTGCAACCGGCAACTTGCAAGTCGCACATATCTGTATTCTGCAACCTGCAAGTCGCACACATCTGTATTCTGCAACCTGCAAGTCGCACACATCTGTATTCTGCAACCTGCAAGTCGCACACATCCGTATTCTGCAACCTGCAAGTCGCACACATCCGTATTCTGCAACCTGCAAGTCGCACACATCCGTATTCTGCAACCTGCAAGTCGCACACATCTGCAACCGCCAAGTCGCACACATCTGCAACCGCCAAGTCGCACACTTCTGCAACCGCCAAGTCGCACACTTCTGCAACCGCCAAGTCGCACACTTCTGCAACCGCCAAGTCGCACACTTCTGCAACCGCCAAGTCGCACAGATCTACAACCGCCAAGTCGCACAGATCTACAACCGCCAAGTCGCACAGATCTGCATTCTGCAACCGGCAAGTCGCACACATCTGCAACCGCCAAGTCGCACAGATCTACAACCGTCAAGTCGCACAGATCTACAACCGCCAAGTCGCACAGATCTACAACCACCAAGTCGCACAGATCTACAACCGCCAACTCGCACACATCTGCATTCTGCAAGTCGCACACATCTGCATTCTGCAAGTCGCACACATCTGCATTCTGCAAGTCGCACACATCTGCATTCTGCAAGTCGCACAATCTGCAAGTCGCACAATCTGCATTCTGCAACCGCCAAGTCACACACATCTGCAACCGCCAAGTCGCACACATCTGCAACCGCCAAGTCGCACACATCTGCAACCGCCAAGTCGCACACATCTGCAACCGCCAAGTCGCACACATCTGCAACCGCCAAGTCGCCCACATCCGCAACCGCCAAGTCGCACACTTCTGCAACCGCCAAGTCGCACACTTCTGCAACCGCCAAGTCGCACACTTCTGCAACCACCAAGTCGCACACTTCTGCAACCGGCAACTTGCAAGTCGCACATATCTGTATTCTGCAACCTGCAAGTCGCACACATCTGTATTCTGCAACCTGCAAGTCGCACACATCTGTATTCTGCAACCTGCAAGTCGCACACATCCGTATTCTGCAACCTGCAAGTCGCACACATCCGTATTCTGCAACCTGCAAGTCGCACACATCCGTATTCTGCAACCTGCAAGTCGCACACATCTGCAACCGCCAAGTCGCACACATCTGCAACCGCCAAGTCGCACACTTCTGCAACCGCCAAGTCGCACACTTCTGCAACCGCCAAGTCGCACACTTCTGCAACCGCCAAGTCGCACACTTCTGCAACCGCCAAGTCGCACAGATCTACAACCGCCAAGTCGCACAGATCTACAACCGCCAAGTCGCACAGATCTACAACCGCCAAGTCGCACAGATCTGCATTCTGCAACCGGCAAGTCGCACACATCTGCAACCGCCAAGTCGCACAGATCTACAACCGTCAAGTCGCACAGATCTACAACCGCCAAGTCGCACAGATCTACAACCACCAAGTCGCACAGATCTACAACCGCCAACTCGCACACATCTGCATTCTGCAAGTCGCACACATCTGCATTCTGCAAGTCGCACACATCTGCATTCTGCAAGTCGCACACATCTGCATTCTGCAAGTCGCACAATCTGCAAGTCGCACAATCTGCATTCTGCAACCGCCAAGTCACACACATCTGCAACCGCCAAGTCGCACACATCTGCAACCGCCAAGTCACACACATCTGCAACCGCCAAGTCACACACATCTGCAACCGCCAAGTCACACACATCTGCAACCGCCAAGTCACACACATCTGCATTCTGCAACCTGCAAGTCGCATACATCTGCATTCTGCAACCTGCAAGTCGCACACATCTGCATTCTGCAACCAGTAGGACGCACACATCTGCATTCTGCAAGTCGCACACATTTGCATTCTGCAACCTGTAAGTCGCACATGTGCATTCTGCAACCAGTACGTCGCACATATCTGCATTCTGCAAGTCGCACACATCTGCATTCTGCAACTTTTACAATGCACACATCTGCATTCTGCAACTTGCAAGTCGCATACATCTGCAACCGCCAAGTCGCACACATCTGCAACCGCCAAGTCGCACACATCTGCAACCGCCAAGTCGCACACATCTGCATTCTGCAAGTCACACACATCTGCATTCTGCAACCTGCAAGTCGCACATATGTGCATTCTGCAACCAGTAGGACGCACATATCTGCATTCTGCAAGTCGCACACATTTTCATTCTGCAACCTGTAAGTCGCACATATGTGCATTCTGCAACCAGTACGTCGCACATATGTGCATTCTGCAAGTCGCACACATCTGCATTCTGCAACTTGCAAGTCGCACACATCTGTATTCTGCAACCTGCAAGTCGCACACATCTGCAACCGCCAAGTCGCACACATCTGCAACCGCCAAGTCGCACACATCTGCAACCGCCAAGTCGCACACATCTGCATTCTGCTACCAGTAGGTCGCACATATCTGCATTCTGCAAGTCACACACATTTGCATTCTGCAACCTTTAAGTCGCACATATGTGCATTCTGCAACCTTTACATCGCACACATCTGCATTCTGCAACCTTTACATTGCACACATCTGCATTCTGCAACTTGCAAGTCGCACATATCTGTATTTTGCAACCTGCAAGTCGCACACATCTGCAACCACCAAGTCGCACACATCTGCAACCGCCAAGTCGCACACATCTGCAACCGCCAAGTCGCACACATCTGCAACCGCCAAGTCGCACACATCTGCATTCTGCAACCTGCAAGTCGCACATATGTGCATTCTGCAACCAGTAGGACGCACATATCTGCATTCTGCAAGTCGCACACATTTGCATTCTGCAACCTGTAAGTCGCACATATGTGCATTCTGCAACCAGTACGTCGCACATATGTGCATTCTGCAAGTCGCACACATCTGCATTCTGCAACCTTTACATCGCACACATCTGCATTCTGCAACTTGCAAGTCGCACATATCTGTATTTTGCAACCTGCAAGTTGCACACATCTGCAACCGCCAAGTCGCACACATCTGCAACCGCCAAGTCGCACACATCTGCAACCGCCAAGTCGCACACATCTGCATTCTGCAACCTGCAAGTCGCACATATGTGCATTCTGCAACCAGTAGGACGCACATATCTGCATTCTGCAAGTCGCACACTTTGCATTCTGCAACCTGTAAGTCGCACATATGTGCATTCTGCAACCAGTACGTCGCACATATGTGCATTCTGCAAGTCGCACACATCTGCATTCTGCAACTTTTACATCGCACACATCTGCATTCTGCAACTTGCAAGTCGCACATATCTGTATTCTGCAACCTGCAAGTCGCACACATCTGCATTCTGCAACTTTTACATCGCACACATCTGCATTCTGCAACCTGCAAGTCGCACACATCTGCATTCTGCAACCTACAAGTCGCACACATCTGCCATTCTGCAACCTGCAAGTCGCACACATCTGCATTCTGCAACCTGTAAGTCGCACATGTGCATTCTGCAACCAGTACGTCGCACACATCTGCATTCTGCAACTTTTACAATGCACACATCTGCATTCTGCAACTTACAAGTCGCACACATCTGCAACCGCCAAGTCGCACACATCTGCAACTGCCAAGTCGCACACATCTGCAACCGCCAAGTCGCACACATCTGCATTCTGCAACCTGCAAGTCGCACATTTGTGCATTCTGCAACCAGTAGGACGCACATATCTGCATTCTGCAAGTCGCACACATTTGCATTCTGCAACCTGTAAGTCGCACATATGTGCATTCTGCAACCAGTACGTCGCACATATGTGCATTCTGCAAGTCGCACACATCTGCATTCTGCAACCTTTACATCGCACACATCTGCATTCTGCAACTTGCAAGTCGCACATATCTGTATTTTGCAACCTGCAAGTTGCACACATCTGCAACCGCCAAGTCGCACACATCTGCAACCGCCAAGTCGCACACATCTGCAACCGCCAAGTCGCACACATCTGCATTCTGCAACCTGCAAGTCGCACATATGTGCATTCTGCAACCAGTAGGACGCACATATCTGCATTCTGCAAGTCGCACACATTTGCATTCTGCAACCTGTAAGTCGCACATATGTGCATTCTGCAACCAGTACGTCGCACATATGTGCATTCTGCAAGTCGCACACATCTGCATTCTGCAACTTTTTACATCGCACACATCTGCATTCTGCAACTTGCAAGTCGC